>NC_052164.1:71804374-72404374 GCF_902713615.1 Scyliorhinus canicula | reverse complement strand
TACGCAATGATCGAAGACGAAGGCGACTTTGATGCGGCCATGGAAATTCACAAAGGACACTTTCTCCGGCCAGTCAATGAAGTTTACGCACGGCACCTCCTGACGACCAGACAACAGTTCCCTGGTGAGTCCCTCGACGAGTTGTACCAGGCCCTCACAGCTCTAGGGAGAACGTGCGCATGTCTCTAAGTTTCGGCGACGGGGCACATGGAACTTTTAATCAGAGACGCTTACGTTGCTGGCATGCAGTCTCCCTCTATCCGCCAACGATTATTAGAAAAGAACACCCTCAGCCTAGCTGAGGCACGGACTCTTGCAAACTCCCTGGAGGTTGCTGACCTGAACGCCCGCACATCCGCCCCCGGCCGCGCAGCAACCCCCTGGACTTCATGGCACCCTCCACCCCCATCCTCCGTGGACCCCGACCCCCCACAAGCCTGCGCTGGGGGTCGCTCTGATAAACTAGCGGGGCCCCGTTGCTATTTCTGTGGCCTCTCAAAGCACCCCCGCCCGCGCTGCCCGGCCCGCTCCGCTCTGTGTAAGTGCTGCGGGAAGAAGGGCCACTACGCGGTGGTTTGCCAGACCAAGTCGGTCGCTGCTGTCCCGCTCAGCGACCGCGGATCGCCCCCCACCCCCGGGCCCCCCCCCAGGGCCCCACGCCGTGCACCAACCTCTCCGGCCCGCCTCCCGCAACGGCCCCACGGTCCTCCCGACCCGCGCCCCCAGGTGCCCCGACCGGCCCGCAGACGCCGCTGACACTGCCCCCAGCCGCCACGACGCTCCCACGGGCGCCGCCATCTTGGGGCCCCGGCTCCACATGCGAGTCCTGGGCGCCGCCATCTTGGGACCCCGACTCCATGTGCGGGTTCTGGGCGCCGCCATCTTGGATCAACTCGGAAGGCCCTGCAAGCGATTACTCTGCCACTGAAGAGGATCTGGAACTGTCACCACGACTGGCTTCCATCAAGCTCGACCAGTCGCAACCACGTTCGCTCACCAAAACTACAACGACGGTGCAGCTCAACGGACACAAAACAAGGTGCCTGCTGGACTCCAGGAGCACGGAAAGTTTCATCTACCCCGACACAGTAAGACGCTGCGCGCTCCCCATCCACCCAGTTAAACATAAAATTAAATTGGCCTCAGGTTCGCACTCCGTCCAAATCACTGGGTGCTGCATAGCGGACCTCACAGTCCAGGGGAGGGTTTTCAAAAATTTCAAACTCCTCATTCTCCCCGTCTATGCACTCCGGCACTCTTGGGCCTAGACTTCCAGTGCAACCAGCAGAGCTTGACCTTTCAATTCGGCGGCCCTAGTCCTCCTCTTACTGTTTGCAGCCTCGCGTCCCTCAAAGTGGACCCCCCTTCCTTGTTTGCTAATCTCACCCCAGATTGTAAACCTGTCGCCACTCGGAGCAGACGATACAGTGCCCAGGACCGGACCTTCATCGGGTCCGAGGTCCAGAGGCTCCTTAAGGAAGGAGTGATCGAGGCCAGCAACAGTCCCTGGCGAGCCCAAGTGCTGGTAGTTCGGACTGGGGAAAAAACCGGATGGTCATCGATTACAGTCAGACCAACAACAGGTTTACGCAGCTGGACGCGTATCCTCTCCCCCGTATTTCCGACCTGGTTAACAGGATCGCGAAGTACAAAGTCTTCTCCACGGTGGACCTTAAGTCCGCCTACCACCAGCTCCCTATTCGCGCGAGTGACCGAAAGTACACCGCGTTTGAGGCAGATGGGCGCCTCTACCACTTCCTCAGGGTTCCATTCGGTGTCACAAATGGAATCTCGGTCTTCCAACGGGAGATGGACCAAATGGTCGACAAGCACGGTTTACAGGCCACCTTCCCGTATCTCGATAACGTCACCATCTGCGGCCACGACCAGCAGGACCACGACATCAACCTCCAAAAATTCCTCCGAACCGCAAAACTCCTTAATTTAACTTACAATAAGGATAAGTGCGTGTTTAGCACCGACCGTCTAGCCATCCTTGGCTACGTAGTGCGTAACAGAGTGATAGGCCCCGATCCCGAACGTATGCGCCCCCTGATGGAACTTCCCCTCCCCAACTCCCTCAAATCCCTCAAACGCTGCCTGGGCTTCTTCTCATTCTACGCCCAGTGGGTCCCCAACTACGCCGACAAAGCCCGCCCCCTCATCCAGTCCACCTCCTTTCCCCTGTTGATGGAGGCCCGCCAGGCCTTTAGCCGCATCAAAGCGGATATCGCAAAGGCCACGATGCACGATATCGACGAGTCCCTCCCATTCCAGGTCGAGAGCGACGCGTCTGACGTAGCTCTGGCGGCCACCCTGAACCAAGCGGGCAGACCCATGGCCTTTTTCTCACGAACCCTCCACGCTTCCGAAATCCGCCATTCCTCGGTGGAAAAGGAGGCACAGGCCATAGTCGAAGCTGTGCGATACTGGAGGCACTATCTGGCCGGCAGGAGGTTTACCCTCCTCACAGACCAACGGTCAGTAGCTTTCATGTTCGACAATGCACAGAGGGGCAAGATCAAGAACGACAAGATCTTGCGGTGGCGCATCGAGTTGTCCACATACAACTACGATATCTTGTATCGTCCTGGGAAGCTCAACGAGCCTTCCGATGCCCTATCCCGCAGATTGACCGCCTCCGCTCCCTCCATACGGACCTCTGCCATCCAGGGGTCACACGTTTCTACCATTTTATTAAGACCCGCAACCTGCCCTACTCCGTCGAGGAAGTCAGGACTGTCACTAGGGACTGCCACGTCTGCGCCGAGTTCAAACCGCACTTTTACCGCCCAGAACGAGCGCATCTGATCAAGGCATCCTGCCCCTTTGAACGTCCCAGGGTCGACTTCAAGGGTCCCCTCCCCTCCAATAACTGTAACACGTATTTCTTAAGTGTTATCGACGAATACGCTCGATTCCCTTTCACCATTCCCTGTCCCGACATGACCACAACAACCGTCATAAAGGCCCTCTTATCCATCTTCTCCCTGTTTGGTTACCCCGCATACATCCACAGCGACCGGGGGTCCTCTTTTATGAGTGACGAACTGCGTCGGTTCCTGCTCAGCAGGGGCATAGCCTCTAGCAGGACGACCAGTTATAACCCCTGGGGTAACGGTCAGGTTGAGCGGGAGAATGGCACCATTTGGAAGACCATTCTGCTGGCCCTACGGTCCAGAGATCTCCCTATTCCCCGTTGGCAAGAAGTCATTCCCGACGCCCTGCATTCAATCCGGTCTCTCCTCTGTACTACCACTAATCAAACACCTCATGAACGTCTTCTTGTTTTCCCCACGAAGTCGTCCTCAGGATCCCCTCTCCCGACCTGGCTGGCCACACCCGGTCCCATCTTGCTCCGGAAGCATGTGCGGGTGCACAAGTCCGACGTTGGTTGAGCAAGTCCAGTTACTCCACGCCAACCCGCAATATGCGTACGTGGAGTATCCCGACGGTCGGCAGGATACGGTCTCGCTCCGGGACCTGGCACCCGCCGGCGTGCGGCCTTCTTCCCCTACACCAACACCTCCCCCCCAACCCCAATTCCCCCCAGCGCCCCCCGCACCCCCACGACCCAGCGCACATGCCCCCTCTCCCCCATCTCCACCACCGGCCCGGGGTACGGAGACACATCTATGACTGACGCTCCCGGAGGCAAGGACGACCATCGGCCCGACGTCACCGGCTCCACTGCGAAGGTCCTCCAGAACACCACGGGCACCCGACAGGCTGATCGTCTCCATCTAATGCGGCCATGGGACTTTTTTTGGACATTTCGTGTTATTCTATTAATATTAGTAGTAGTGGTATTGTTTTGCCATTTTTTTTTGGACATTTTTGTGTTACTCTGTTATTTGTAGTGGCAGTGTTGTTTTGCCACGAGCCAGTGGACAGCTCACCCCTATCGATTTTCGCTGCTCATACCACCAATCCTCGGACCCCCCCCCCCTCTCTCCCCCTTCTTTCTCCACAAGGGGTGATTGTGGTGGTATGGATATGAGCACTGCCATTGGTGCAGAGCACTGGCTTTCCATTGGCTCTGGCTGGTCATGTGCCTATCGTCCGATTGGTTGGGACTAGTCATGATCCTGCTCTCCAATTGTCGAGAGGCAAGTATGCCCCGCCTCCGAGGCGGGGTATAAGTACCCAGAGTTCCCGGTGGTCTGTCATTCTCTGTAGTCGACCACCGGGCTAACAACTAGCTGATTAAAGCCACAGTTCGGATCCTAAATGTGTCTTGAGTCGAATTGATGGTACATCAGAGAGCAGGCCAAAGTCCATTTGTAGCTTTTTCCTCTCTGCCAGGAGCTCTATGGTCGGGACCTCGGAGTATCGTCGGTCGACTTCCAGTATAGAGTTGACCAGCTGTTGCCTAGCCATCCTCTCTTTCCTATCTCTCTGTGATTTGTAAGCGATAATTTCACCCCTGATCATAGCCTTCAGCGCTTCCTGTAATGTGGAGGGTGATATCTCCCCACTCTGGTTGTCAGTAATATACTCGTCCATGACATGTGATATTTTTTCACAGAAAGCCTTATCGGTCAGCAAGGCAGTGTCCAACCTCCATGGGGGCCATTGAGCACGGCCCGTCTCCAACCTCACATCCACATTTTGCGGAGCGCAGTCAGAGTTTACAATCTCGGAATATTCCGCTCTTACTAGCCCTGGAGCACCTTTTCCCCCATGAGAACAAAGCCGAACCGCGAATATACATTATGCACTTGAGAGAAGATGGAGAGATCCTTCTCCCCTGGGTGGGTGATCCGCCATGGGTCCACAGCCCCCATCTGCTCCATGAATAAGCTGAGTTATTTCACCATGTTGGAGATCCTTCTTCTTTTGGGACTCGACCTGTCTGCCCGAGAGTCCTCTATGCAGTTAAAGTCCCCCCCCCCCCCCCCCCCCCCCCCCCCCCTCTGCCCATGTTTGGTCGGTGCGTATCTATTTTGGGGATTTCCGGCATGGTCTTTTTTATAAACTCCGTGTTGTCCCAGTTGGGAGGGTACTCGTTAACAAGGACTACCGGTGCCCCATCCAGGACATTTGTTGACCATGACTTACCATCCTCCTGAGTCTATAGCCGCCGTTGGTGCCTTAAACACCGCCTCTTGTTTATTGTATGGCAACTGATGTGTTGGGTATGCTGGGTCTGCAAGTTTACTTCCAACATTTGAAGAAATTCAACTGTATTTTATTGAACTCTTAACTATCATACATACTTTAACTATGGGTTGACACTATGCTGAGTTAACTGGAGACCTGAGGCTAACCTGACCAGACTGTCTTACTACCACATGGTGTATGTTCTAGTTGTTGCTCACAGGCTCTGACTGTCTCAGAGGCTGCATCCCCAGAGAGCGGGAAAACTAGTGCCCTCTGGCTTTATAGTGGCCGTGTCCTATCTGGTGATTGGCTGTTGTGTTCTGTGTGTTCATTGGTCATCCTGTGTGTCAATCAATGCCTGTCTGTGCACCATCATATACTTGTGTGTATATTGTGAAATCTCCCCCCTTTTAAAAAAAAATGTGTACAGGTCAATAAATAGTGAGTGTGTGTATGAGCCTGACTATGTACAAAGTATGTGAACGTATTTACATGAGTAGGAGCCTGACTATATACAAAATAGGTGAACGTATTTACATGGGAAGGTGTCTAGTGCAGATAGAGGGCAGACAACAAATTAGGAAGAAACAATATGTACAGATGTGTAAACGAAGCACAAGGCAATGCAATATTCAGTCTATAAGTTCAGTCTCTGTGGCGGGCGACAAATTCTGGTTGACCGAACAAGCATTTGACTCTGTTGAGTCGGAGGCCATGCTCGTGGATCCTATGGAACACTCGCTTGAGGTGGTCGTTGTGTTCCTGAGGAGTTGTGGACCAGACAATGATGTCATCGATGTACACTCACACCCCCTCGATGCCCTCCATAATTTGCTCCATTATTCGGTGGAACATCTCCGAGGCGGAGATGATGCCAAAGGGCAACCGGTTGGAACAGTAACGACCAAACAAGGTGTTAAATGTGGAGAGATTTTGACTAGACGCATCCAGCTGTATTTGCCAAAACCCCTTGGAGGCATCCAGCTTCGTGAAAAACTTGGCGTGAGCCATTTAGCTGGTGAGGTCTTCTCGCTTAGGGATAGGATAGTGTTCCCTCATGATGTTCAAATCTTTGGGGTCGATACAAACACAAAGTTCCCCTGACGGTTGTTTGACACAAACCATGGAGCTAACCCAGTCTGTGGGTTCCATGACCTTAGAAATGATGCCCTTGTCCTGGAGGTCTTGCAGCTGCTGCTTGAGGCGGTCCTTAAGGGGCGGCGGCACCCGACGGGGTGCATGAACCACAGGTGTGGCATTAGGTTTCAAAAGAATCTTGTATGTATAGGGAAGTGTGCTCATACCCTCGAAGACGCTGTGGTATTGTGCAATGATGTCATTTAATTGGATTTGGAAGTTGGCATCTGGCGAGGCTGATGCCTCAGCGGGCAACATGGAGTGAACCCGCTGTACAAGATTCAGGATTTTGCAGGCCTAAGCACCGAGCAAGGAAGCTTTGTTGGACCCTACAATTTCAAAACGCAGGGTGGCTTTTGAAGAACGATGGGATACCCCTGCACTCGAGGGTTTCCCTTTGTTATGTGACCATTGAAGATGGCCATGGTCACCATTCTCCTCAAGAGGTCGGGCTCCATGGTTTCCCTTTGCCGAGGAGGCACCCAACAAGACCGCCAACTGAATGTGTGCCATATGGGTGAGCCCCTGCACTCCGGGTTTCCCTTTGTTCAGGGACCCTCCAAAGTGGTTGCTTGCTGTGCAACTTTGTTCCAGGTCACCACGTGTGGCTGTTGTAGCCAGCCTAATGCTCTTGTTCTCTCTGTTCCAATGTTCCACCTGTGGTGTTTTCTCCCCCGTCTTCCTCCCCCCCCTCCCTATAGTTGTCCCCCATCGTCCATTTCTTCCCCAGTCATCCCCCTGTTACCGATGTCTGCCTCCCTCTTGTCAGGCGCTTTCCCCCTTGCAGGAGACATGCCATGGCCTCTCTTTCCTGCACACTTCCCGTTGGTAGCTTCCTGGCTAGTGTGGTGTCCCCCTCTCACAGGGCTAGTTGTGTGTTCTCCCGTCGCCCTTTCCCTGAGCTCCCTACCTGCCATTACCCTCACTCTTTCCTGCGCTCTGCTGCCCTCACTCCTTCCTTCCTCTCTTTCGTACCTCGTCCCCAGAACAAGGCAGTGTAATCCTGCGCAAAGTATTGAACACGTTCATTCACAGTTAGCAACTCAAAAAGTAAAAGTCCTTCCCGATGGACTCTTCATCGCTATCCATGCTGCCATTTCCTCGAGTCTGTTCTCCAGGACAAACTTGGCTGGGTACAGCTTCCAAAGCTTGACTGGGGACAGCATCCCAAACTTTACGCCACTCTTATACAGCGTGGCCGTCACCCTATTGAATCCTACTCGGTGCTTGGCCAGGCCAGCCCCAGTGTCCTGATAGATCCAAATCCGGTGACCTTCCACGTTACAGTTCTTAGTTTGTCTCGCCCAGCGCTGGACAGTTCCCAGTCTTGGTGCGATGCATTTTGACGATTATTGCCTTCGGCTGTTCCCTGGCTCTGGGCTTTGGGTGAAGCGACCAGTGGGCCCTGACTGTTTTTTGTGGTTTGGAGAAGCTGTCCCTACCCACCAGGATGCCCAGAATTTGGGCCATATAGCCCTAGGGGTTTCTACTTTCGATCCCCTCTGGCTAGGCCATGATCCGTAGGTTTTGGCGCCTCGATCGGTTCTCCTGGTCATTGACTTTTTCCTTCAAGCTCCCCTGTGTCGCAACCAGCCTTGCCACCTCCTTCTCCAAGGTGATGATCCAGTCTGTTGTGGGTTTCTCCAGCTCTTACTGGTGTTTTCCTCAGCTTCCAGTCACCTCTCCACTTTGCCTAGGGCCACCTGCATGGTCGCCAGAGCTTCCATAACCCCACCCCTGACCACAGTTTGAAAGTTGTTTTTTTTTTGTCTCTTCAATTTCCTTGAATGAAACATCCTCCACCGACCCCCTGATGTGGGGCGGTCCTTCTCCCTCTGGCGAGGCCCAAGCTTCGCCGCCTCATGCACGGCCCGCTCGGCTGTTTTGTTTCCCCAGGCTTTTTCCGCTCCTAGTTTCCATACAGGCTCTGGAATGGCAGTTGTGTGGCATTTTCCCCTCGTATTGATGCTGGTAGAGGTGTGGGGATGTTTTTTTCTTTGTATTAGCAGACTACTTTGGGTGAAAAGGACCTATTTTCAGGTTCGTGTGAGGAGAGACACCTAATATGTGACTTCTCAGCATATCGCCATCACCGAAAACCACGGCAAGAGCTTTTAGAAATTTGTCAGCATACCAGAACAGCTAAATCCCAAACATCTGTGAAAACATTCCTCCTGATGACGTATTGAATTGAAATTAAAAGCTTGTTGGACCTAACGAATGTGGCACAATGAGCCATCCTGGCAATGCAATCTCAGCTCTTTCACATGCATCAGACATAGATGGCCCAACATAATAATATATCCCAGTTACTTTTGAATATGGATCATGATTCCTAATGATCCATGTGAGCCTCTTTTCACCCCTCTTCATCTGACCCCAGGAACTGGAGCTGATACATATGGTCTATTAAGACCCCAGATCAGACAGCAACAGTAGCTAAGCTACTGCACAGAAATTTCAATGTTTTATTTTACTTTTGTCAGACTGTGAGGAAAGGGTACCTCGCTCCAAGAGTGATTGCATGAAGAAAAAGGGACATGTTATATTAAAGCAAACTATTACTAACACAGTATTGAAATATCTTTAACATCACCGAAAGATAGCTTCCAATTACCCTTGAAACAATACTAATCAATGCAGTGTCACATTAACCCTTAACTGCTATCTTTATTCCCAAACAAACAACAAAACTGTCACAGTTCTCAATCCACTGTTAACTACGTTTAGCACACAGGAATATCTGCTTTACAGAGATGTCTGGATACTCTTACTTTGCGAAAGAGAGATTTTAAAATAAAAGTCCCGAATCCTGTCAGAACCATGCAGAAACTCTGGCTGTATTTCTTCAGAAGTTGCTTCAGCTTGTTTCAGCTCACCTTCTAACCACACAATTCTCAACTGCTTGGAAAGAAACTGCCAATCTATCTACAGCCATATCTTTTAACTGAACTGCAGTGGGAGCAGATGCTTGGCTTCTGCTCACATCTCCATCTAACACTCAACAAAACCGCCCATCTGTAAAACGCCTGATACCTTAGCTCCTCCCCATTAATTGCATCATCTTACCAAGCTGAAATTTAATGAACTCCACAGAGAATCCCCTTTAATCCAAACCCAAACTTTTATCACACCTTAATTACACCCCTGGCTCCTAAAACCTCTCAGACCAGGATTCTTTAAAATCAACAGTCATACACACATTAACCTAGACATTTAACTGTTACTGCACCAAATACATATAATACAACATATCTGAAATTCATACATTTATCACAGGCCCATGTGATACAACATTGAAACTTAAACATTCTGACTGCAGGATGGTTAGCCATGATTCCATTGCTGGGAGAAAAGATGAAAATTGTTCAGAAAAGATAACTAAAGTTCAATTTGTCCAAGACTCGTGAAGGGTGATTCATTTACTGGTAAAACATTCACCCGCACGTATACCAACACGTGTCCATACATGTACCTTTTCCGTTTTATTGCAGCTCATTTTAAGCATTGTTTTAATGTCATCTGTTGATTAATTATTTCCAAAGCTAGTATCCTTCAAATACTGCTGTGCCATAAATAATAAAATGGATGTATAGCTTTGAGAAATCATCAGAGTGTTTCTGAAGTTAGAGCAGCAGCTGTCATTTAAAAAATTTACATTATCGTATTTTGTCGTGAATTTATGCACCTCCAGTGGCTTAAAATATTGAAGAGATGTTGGCTCTTTGGAAATATCCATTTTTAGTATGGGAATGAGAAAGAGTGTAACATCAGTGGAACCTTTGTTTCAATTCTTTTAATGCAGAATTATCCTATTTTCAATATAGGTTCAGTTTGTAAGTAAATCGAAGATTTCCATGTTCCCTTCTTGGCCCCTTCTATTTTTGTATATTGTTACTTTTGCCTTGTTAAAATCATTATAGATCATAGAATCATAACAGTGCAGAAGGAGGACATTCGGCCCATCGGGTATGTATCGACCCTCCAAAAGAGCACCCAACCTAGGCCCAATGCCCCACCTGATCTCTGTAATCCTGTAACGCTACCTCGCCCTTGGACACTAATTTAGCATGGCCAATCCACCTAACCTGCACACATTTGGACTGTGAGAGGAAATCGGAGCACTCAGAGGAATTAAAAGTCGGATGATGTCTATGAAACCATTGTCGATTGTTGTAATGAAACCAATGAAACCATTGTCAATTGCTGTTAGAACCCATCTGGTTCATTCATGTCCTTTAGGGAAGGAAAGTTGCCATCCTTACGCGGTCTGACCTCCATGTGACTCCAGACCCACAGCAGTGTAGTTAACTCTTAACTGCCCCTCAAGGGCAATTAGAGATGGGCAATAAATGCTGGTTCAGCCTGCGACGCCCACATCCCATGAATTAATAAAGAAAAACCCACGCAGACACGGGGAGAACATGCAAACTCCACACAGTCGCCCAAGGTTGGAATCAAACCCAAGTCCCTGGCGTTGTGAGGCACCAGTGCCAACCACTGTGTCACCACACCACCCCATGGCATATTTTCCCATCTGCAAAATTCCCTGGTGTAAAGGGCAACCAAGCTCCTCAGAATGCCATTGGGTGACCAATTATCATTGAAGCAGTGCCTGTGAACAGCAACACATTGCCTCAACATTGCCACCTTCTCTCCACTCATCTTGCCAGCGCCGCTGAAACTAGCAATACACCCTGGGGGTGGGGTGGGGGGGGAGAGGGGGAGAGGAGGGGGGGGCGGAGAGGGGGGCGTCAACTGACATTCTAATTTTGCCACCGTGAGCTCAACCGAGTGTTTGAGCTCCATTTCTATTGGTGAAGCGTACAACAAGAAAGCAGGAAGGTTTAGAGGATTCTCAGGATTCTGATTAACTCTGGATAGTAAATGAACAAAATGGAGCAGCTATGTTTTTTCGGCTTGGATATAGATTTATAATACCGAAGATGACCAAAATAATCAAAAATAATCTGATGATAGCATCTGCTCAAGAAAACGAGAAATTCCAAAAAAACTACAGGAGGCATTTGAATGTTGTAATTTTTGGAAACAGAAAAATACTTCCTGTCATGATGATTCAATTCAATCACAGGATCAGAGAATTGTTAAGGTGCAGAAAGAGGCCATTTGGCCGTTGTGTCTGCAGCAGCTCTCCAAATGAGCATTATGCCATCCATTGGCCTTACTAAGCACAGCTGTAACATTTGCTTCAGTAATATTTCCTGTTAATGCCAACCTGAAATGTGACCCTACAGGTGGGGTTACCAACTGAATGTATTCCTGGAGATTTCATTGCAAGACTTCTATCAAGAACGATAATCCTGTGTATTACTCCTATTATGATCTCACAGCACCCCAAAGGATTTTACAGTCAATTAAGTACTTTGCAGTTATCAGTCAATCAGTTTTATCATAGAGTTATAGAATCCCTGCAGTGCAGGAGGCCATTCAGCCCATTGCGTCTGGCCAGACCCTCTGAAAGAGTATTCTACCCAGGTTCACTCTGCCACCCAATCCCAATGACCCCTTAACATAAAGTACACATCTTTTTTGGACACGAAGGGACAATTTTACCATGGCCGATCCACATAACCTGCACATTTTTAGACTGCGGGAGCAAACTGGAGCACCCGGAGGAAACCCATGTAGAGAGGGGGAGAATGTACAAACTTCACACAGGCTTTCACCCAAGACTGGAATCAAACCTGGGTCCCTGGCGCTATGAGGCAGCAGTGCTAACCACCCGTGAGTGAAAAATTACCAGAACACCGGGGAATACTCACCAGATCTTCTTTGAAGTCTTGCCATTGTACCTTTGACATGAGAGGTTAGGTGGGGCCTTGTTTCAACATCTTTTCCGAAGGCCTGCAACTCCAACTTTTCTTCTTCACTTGATTCTGTCCTGGAGGTGCCAGAGGTTGAACAGTTTTCTGCTTGCCTGGTAGGTTAGCTACACTCCAGCGGAGAGCTTCATGGTGATGGGGTGGAGTGCGTAATAATATGCATAAGCTATCATGTATATAATGATGTAAACAACTCCGACCAGTAGGTGGCATTGTAAATCTACCATGGGACTCTGTAACTCAAGGAGTTGGATGTTAGTCGTGTTAGTGGATAGTATTACTTGTAGTAGGATAATTCATCAGTGTTAGTAGTTTGTAATCTATTTATTATAGTTATCTTCACCATGCATTTATTTTATAATAAAATACTTTAACTAGTCAAGAACTAGAAGTTTTTTTGTGCATGATTCACACCGGTCAGGCACAAGAACGCAACAGTGTTGTTGCAAGAAAGGTGGAGATGGTGTGATGACACAGCATGTTTGAACCCAGTTTGCACACATATTGGGTGTGTGGCGGTTCCTCTGGTGAGGATCGTGGCTCGCATGTCATCGTGGAGCAGCCAAAGAATGTTGACGAATTTCTGCGGGCAGCCAAATTTGAGGACTGTGTTCCACAATCCCTCATGGTTGACAGTGTTAAAGGCCTTTGCGAAATCAAAGAAGGCTATGTCCAGAGGTTGATCCTGCTCCCTGCATTTTTCCTGGATTTGTCGCAAGCTGGAGATCATGTCCATTATGCCTCTTGATGGGCAACGCTGCACTGAGGCTTTGGTAAGAGCTCTTCAGCCACTGGGAGGAGGTGGTTGATGACCTTTCCCGTGATGGTAAATAGGGAAATCCTTCTGTAATTTCCGCAGTCGGACTTGTCTCTTTTCTTGAAGATGGTTACAATTAAGGAGTCTTTGTGACTCCTTCCAGACAAGAGTTATGAGGTTATGGATTCTTGTCAAAAGTGCCTCCCCACAGCATTTTAACACTTCTGTGGGGATTCTACTGTGCCAGAGGCCTGTTCTTCAGCTGTTGGATGGATTTTTTGACTTCACAGCGAGCTGGGGTTGCCCTTGGTCGAGTGTAGTATTTTGCACGATGGTGTCAACGGCGCTTGGGTCGAAGGCTGTGTCTTGGTTGAGAAGGTCATTGAAGTTCTCTCCGGTGGGCATTGACCGCCTCACTGTCTTAGATGAGCACCTCTCTGTTTTTGGTTCTCAGTCGAGTGGGTCCCTGGGTACTCGGTCTGTAAATGGTTTTAATTGAGTTGAAGAAGCTGCACACATCCTGGTTGCCGATGGGTTTCTGAGTGACCTGCACTCTTTCCACCCACCACCCGTTCTTTAGGTCACAAGTTCTTTGTTGCACCTTGGCTTTCAGTTGCCTATGGGCTTGTTTAATCTCACTCAAGTTTTGGTAGATCTGCGAGGTCAGGAACGCCTTGCTTTTGCAGTCAGGGAGAGCCTGGATTTCAGTCTTGGTGTTTCCAGGTCAAGAGCTCGAGCATCTCCCCACAAGTACTAACTACGGTGGCTTTGAAGACGGACCAGGCACTGTGAGCGTTCTGTGGCTCTGGCTCGTGGGCTGTTGCCAGGTTAGCTGTGAGGTGCCGGCTGAGTATCTCTTTCTTCTCAGGATCTTTGAGTCCAGTGACATTGAATCTCCTGTGGCAGAGATTTTTCTGTCTCTGCCAGTGTGGGGCCAGGGTGTCGGAGATAATAGACCTGATTAGTTGGTGGTCAGTCCTGGCTCTGGTCGCGGCGCAAGTGATGCGAACATCTTTGTGGTCCCTTGCTCGGACATTGATATAGCTTATTAGGTGCCAGTGCATGAAGTGGGACTGTTGCCATGAGGTCTTCTGCTTGTCCCTCTGGTGGAACAGGGCACCTCTGGCAGCTCCAGTGCTGCAAAGGACTCTCCATATTGCAATAAAATGTCAACATAGATTCTGTGATAATGTCTCTGGAGTTGAACTTAAACCCATGACTTTCTAACTCAGAGCAAATGTTTTACTATTGACCTACAGCTGACATAAGTATGTGTTTCAATGCTGATAGTTCCTACAGTGTGGAGATGTGTTGGGGGGGAGGTGAAGAATTGACTTCTGCAGAAAGAAATCCATTCTTTCAACACCTTATGAGAAGAAACATTTTACACAGCGAGTGGTTAGGTTCTGGAATGCTTGAGAGTGTGGTGCCAGCAGATTGAATCATGCCATTTAAAAGAAAATTGGTTCATTATTCGAAGAGGAAAAATTTGCAGGGTTATGGGGAATGTGTGGGGGAGAAGGATTAGCTACCAGATGCCGCCATGTATAGGACGGACAGGCCGAATACCTTTGGCTTGCGCTGTAACGATTCAATGATTTTTTTTGATTCATTCTTCTGATTTGTTGATTTGCAAATATAATAATAAATTTATGTGAGGCTTGGTATGCTACACTACTGGTGTTGGAATTTTGTTTAATATCCTGTCAAGACTCACGTTCTTGATCCCCTTCTCTCGTCTCCTTCACGCGCATAACGTATTTTACTGCATCACTCAAGATCCAGTGCCATAAGTTCTGACTGAAGGTTTTTATTATTTCACTGAATTATTAAAAGCCTTTATTGAATTGCTTCTGCTTGACTTGTTCTGTATTCACAGAGTGGTACTTGCAAAGTTTTAATGACTGCATGAGGAACAAAATATATCAGCCATAACCATATTGCAAATAAATGTCATCATGGAGGTAATTTATTCAGTTTCAATGACAGGTCATGAATTGATTGATACTCTTCATATTAAGAAAAGATTAGCAATATCACACTACAGTAGGAGCTGGTTTAGCACAGGTCTAAAGAGCTGTCTTTTACAGCAGACCAAGGCAGGCCAGCAGCACGGTTCAACTCCCGTACCAGCCTCCCCGAACAGGTGCCGGAATGTGGCGACTGGGGGCTTTTCATAGTAACTTCATTTGAAGCCTACTTGTGACAATAAGTGATTTTTATTTCAGTAAAAAAAAACTTTTGCGATCTGACTCAACGTTGTGATACTTTACGGACCAGGGTTTAATTTTTCCTATATCTGCGAGGAAATTATGAATGCATTTGCAACTTTGCTGAAAATGGTCTGAGAGCATCTTTGCCTAACATCAGAACTGTGTAGAAAGAAAAGGCAGGTTAACGTCTGTCTTAAAGCCCTTTTCAGTGTGGATGTTGACAGACTTGCTGTGTTTTCCCAGCAGTTTGGGTTTCACATTTTGAGCATTTATGCATTATTTAAATGCATTGCAGCTGAACATTTTCTTCCAAAATAAAACCTCCCTTCAAATTGTTTCATGTGTATATACAGGGCATAAGGTTATTCATGAGGTCTATCTTCTCAACCTTGCCCCTCGCCTGAGGTGGTGACCTCCAGGTTAAATCACCACCAGTCTGCTCTCCCCCTCAAAAGGGAAAACAGCCTATGGTTATCATAGATTATCATAGAATTTACAGTGCAGAAGGAGGCCATTCGGCCCATCGAGTCTGCACTGGCTCTTGGAAAGAGCACCCTACCCAAGGTCAACACCTCCCCCTATCCCAATAACCCAGTAACCCTACCCAACATTATGGGCAATTTTGGACACTAAGGGCAATTTATCATGGCCAATCCACCTAACCTGCACATCTTTGGACTGTGGGAGGAAACCGGAGCACCCGGAGGAAACCCACGCACACACGGGGAGGATGTGCAGACTCCGCACAGACAGTGACCCAAGCCGGAATCGAACCTGGGACCCTGGCGCTGTGAAGCGATTGTGCTATCCACAATGCTACCGTGCTGCTTATGGGACTGGGACTATGGTGATTTTCCTTACCTTCTACTGACAGCATGTACAGTATAATTCAATTTTCTCCAACATGTGGTAATTTCCCTTCCTAAGAATGAGAAAGTAATGGGTTTAAGACCAACTCCTGTGACCTTTGTTAATTTGAAGACTAGAATATGGTCTTTTAATACTGACCTGACATTCAGCAGGGTTTCATATCTGCATGCAATGGCCACTGCCTCACTAGCTGCATTACTAACTCTAACTCAGCAGTTCTCGGTTCTTTCTCCACTCTAGGCAGTACGAGTGAGTGAAGCTCTGATCCCTGGCATTGAAAAGTAGATTAACATCCAGTGCAGGTACTTGCATCTCTTCAACATTAGTTGCAGCCCAGCTAGGAAAGATACTGTTACCAACAGGAGAGAGGCAAGCTGAACTTCTTTATCTGCTCATAAGCAGTGGTGGTTTTGATTTTTTAAAAATGATTAGCTCAGATGGTTATATTAGGATCACGAGCGAGAACCCAACTGTTTTCAATTTGTAAAACTGTGAGGAAATGTTACAGAATCACAGGAGTGATAACACTGATCAATAGGTATCATTTATGTTAAAAGAAACTTGATTTCAATCACAGAATTAACTACATTGGCAACAAAGTAATTGTTTTGCAGTCAACAGTTACAGCAGTTATTAAGTAAAATAATAAACCTTAACTCACTTCCTAAACCTGCCACTATATTACAATTAAGCAAAGCAACATATCTTAAATGCCACTTGTGAATAAAGTTAACAACCAGGGTTTTACTTACTTTTCTCTGTGCAGATTCTTTGGAGAGAGACTGTCAGGACCAAACTGAAACAATGCTGTTCAGATTAGGACCTACTGACTCTTCGGACAGACCTGGCTCCTCCCACTAACTCCATCATCTGTACCCAGAGCATAAGGCATTATTTTGTCTCTTCTTACAAGGTGTCTCTTGACTTGTTTAGCCACGACCAAACACAATACCCCTCATAAATTATCTACACCCAGGAGTGCTTCAAACCTATAAAAATATTCCATTAGCTATCTATCTGTAAACAAGTAAATGGTTCTCAAGATCTATTAGCAGAACACTTCACATGCAAATCAATGATTAGCTCACTTTTATGAAACCTTACTCACTGCTCCAGCAGCCATACTGTCTGTTTGTATCTCAACCCAGGTTTTAATAATATTACTGCAAAAAATATAAAATATGACAATTTCTAACATTCGTCAAAGTTAGTGAATTCACATTCAAATTTATGTAGTGAATGGCTGTGAGTGTTCTCAAACTCACGTACATACATACATATGAAGTAAGGGGGACAGGAAAGAGGGAGATATGCAACTATAGGCAACAACAGTAAAATAATCACAAAATGAGTATTAATTCCTGTGATTTCCAAAGTTCAAGGAGTCAAAGTCCTGAGAGTGTTTGCTTTGTGGTGGACTTCAGTCCAGATGAGTTTCTGGACTTCCGGGAGTTGCAAGACGGTGGCTGGCTGCATGGCCAGCAGGAGTTATTATTGGTTATTGTTAAATCAGGAGACTGGACTTTGAAACTTGAAATATCATGTTAAAACCATCTAAAAGGTTGGAAACAAGTGTCATGAAGTCTATTAGTGAGTTAACTGCAGCCTCACAAGCAGATTCTGTGCTCCTGTCCAAAATCTATTGTTGCCTTCAGCAGCAATATAATGGCTGTTAACACCTCTTCATGTATAATGAGATTCAGTTGCAAAGTTTTCTGGCTCCAGCTGTTCAAAAGTCCATTGATTTTGGTGGGATCTGAAGATCCTGCCGATGGGACAGGATGTAAAATTCTGACCAATGTCTCGTTTTTTGTTATTTTTCAAACCTGTGGGGAGTTTGTTAATTTGTTAATCATCCAGATTTGTGATTATCCTGTGGCCTTACAATGGGGAGTGATATTCCATAAGGAATGTTCTTGTAATCTTTGTTGGAAACTCACTTATAAGTGGAAGAAGAACATCTAGAAGCACAGCAAATGGGCATCCGTCTCATCCTTTCCTTTATTCATTAACAAGAAGCGGGAATTCCGAACAAAGCCAACATTTATTGATCATCCCTAATTACCCTTGAGCCTCCTTCTTGAACTACTGCTGTCCAAGTGGTGTAGCTTCATCCACAGTACTGTCAGGGAGGGAATTCCATGATTTTAACTGAGTAAAGTTGAAGGAATAGATATTTTTCCTCAGGTTGATGTGTGACTTTGAGAAAAACTGGAAAATTGTGGTTTTCCCGTTCTCTTGATGTTCTCTTGTTCTCATTCTTCTAGGTGACAGAGATTGTGGCTTTTGGAGGTGCTGTCTAAGAAGACTTGCTGGAATGCTGCTGAGCATTTTGGAGATGCCAGACAATGCAGTGTATTGATGGTGGCGGGAGTGAATGTTTAAGCTGATGGATCAGGTGCTGATCAAAGTTAGTTTTGTTCAGGGTGATGTTGAACTTTTTGAATGTTATTGGAGCTACACTCATCCAGGCAAGAGGCGATGATTCCATCATACTCAAGACTTGTGCCAGAAACTGAATTGGTCTAGCCATATACATACTGTGGCTACAAGAACAGGTCAGAGGCTGGGAATTCTGTGAAGAATCACTCACCTCCTGACTCCCCAAAGGCTGTCAGTCCACAAGGAGTGTGATGAAATACTCTTCATTTTCTTGGTTGAGTGCAGCGCCAACAACATTCAAGAATCTTGACACCAGCTAAGACAAAGCAGCCTGTTTGATTGTCACTCCATCCACTAGCTTGAAAAGCCACTCCCTCACCAACAAAGGACAGTGGCAGCCATGTGTACCATCTACAAAATACACTGCAGCAACTCACCACTTTCAACAGTACCGTCCAAACCCATAACATCTACCACCTAGAAGGACAAGGGCAGCAGATACAAGGGAACACCACTGCCCTTGCAAGTTCCCCTGCAAGCCACACACCATCCTGACTTGGAAATATATTGCTGTTCTTTCATCGTTGCTGGGTTAAAATCCAGGAACACCCTCCCTCCCCACTGTATGGTGGGTTTACCTATACTATATGGATAGCAGCAGTTCAAGAAGATAATTCACCATCAACGTAATTCGGGATGGGCAGCAAATGCCAGCCTAGCCAGTGATGCCCACATGGAATTAAAAATGTAGGTCATGCAACGATTTTAGGGAGTCAGAATGTGATTTACTTATTCCCGAATTTCCAACCTCTGACCTGCTTTTGTAGCCACAATAATTATTTGACTGGTGCAGTTTTTAATGAAGAGCCATCAAGATGTTAATGTTTTTAACATAATATTTAATTAAAATATTTCATAATTAACAAGCACAATCAAAACTACAACACCACTCTGAAAAGATTGTTCAAACATTATACAATTGCAGTGTCAACGCAAGGGATCAGAAATACAGTAACATAGAAAAATACACAACTAAGGCTACATTCAACCTCCCCACCTTACGCTGAATCCCCCTAATCCCACAACCAAACCCTACTCTTTACCAGCCCCCCCAACAGCTGATGGTAATTAACTCTTTGAAGTGTAAGGTAAATGACTGCCACCCCAAGTAAAATCCCTCCACTGACCTCATTCACGGTGTACTTGACCTTTTCCAGGTATTAAAGGTCCATGAAGTCGCCCAACGAGGCATTAGGTGGAGCAGATGCTCTCCATCCCAGCAGAACTCTCCTTCGGGCTGTCAGCCAGGCAAAGGCAAGCGTATCCACCTTAACCTCTGTCCGCAGCCCCAACGAGTCAAATAACCCCAAAATGGGCACGGCTCCAGATCGATGTTAAGAACCGTTGAGATGGTGCCAAAGAAGGAGACCCAAAAGCTCACCATCTTTGAACAGGACCAGAGCATGTGGGTATGGTTGGTGGGTCCATGAGAACACTACTCACACCTATCCTCCCCTCCGTCAAAGAACTGCTCATCCTACATTTGGTTAGATGAGCTCTGCGAACGAGCTTGAGTTGGATCAGACTGAGCTGCGCACAGGGTGCGGTGGAAATTACCCTACAAAGGGCCTCATTCCACACATCCTCATCTAAGATGGGTCCCAACTCCTATGAGATATCAAGGGAAGGTGGTGAGATCACTTCTGTAGAGATGATCATTGAGTAGCTCTTGTGCAGTGCGAATATTATTTATTATTTATCAGCCAGCTTGATTGTTGTCCTTCTACATACGGCTTGTTCTACATCTGTATCTGAAGAATTGCAAATAAAACTGAACACTGTGGCGAGATTCCCCAGTCTCCCAGCTGTGTGTTTCTGGGCATTGGGAGGTAGCGCGCCGTTCACTGGTGGTGGGATTCTCTGCTCCCGTTGCTGTCAATGGAAATTCCCATTGAAGCCAGCCCACACCGCTGGGAAACCCATGGGCAGGGGCGCACTACCGACGGGACCAGAGAATCCCACCGCCAGCGTACGGTTGGATAATTCCAGACTATGTAACCATCAATGAACATGCCCACTTCATACCTTATGATGAAAGGAAAGCCATTGATGAAACAGCTGAAGATGCTTGGGCCAAGCACACTACCCTGAGGAAGTCCTGCTGTGATAGCCTGGTACTGAGGTGATTGACCTCCCAACAACTACTACCATCCTCCTTTGTGCTAGACTCCAACCAGTGTACCATTTCTCCTGATCCACAATGGCTTTCCTTTTCCTAGCCTCCTGTGCCTCACACTCAGCCACATGCTGCCTTGAGGATATTCCAGTCACTCTCACTTTGTCTCGGGAAATCTGCTTTTTTCCATGTTTAGATCATGTTTGCATTGAAATCTGGAACCAAATAATCCTGTCAGAGCCCAGGCTGAACATTAGTAAGCAGGTTATTGCTGTGCAGGTGCCGTTGTAAAGTATTGTTGATGACTTCTTCCAGCACTTTGCTGATGATTGAAAGCAGATGGATAAGAGGGTAATTGGCCAGATTGGATTTGTGCTGCTATTGCGGACTGACCAGATTTGGGAAATTTTGCAATTTGTTGGAGAATGCCATTTTTACTAGATGGGTATACTGGAATAACTTGGATACAGCTGTTCATTAATTCCGGAGCACAAGTCTTCGACTACAAGTGGGATACTGTTGAGGTTCACAACTCTTACTGTAATCAGTGAGCTCAGACATTTCTGGATACCACTTAGAGTGAATTGATTTTGCTGAAGAATGGCAATTTTGATGGTGAGGCCTAAATGCACCATCTCCAATCAGGACTTCTGGCTGAAAACAGTTATCGATGATTTAACTTTGTCTTTTGCACTCACTTACTGAAATATTCCATTGTTGGCAAGGGGTTGGCCATGTTGCATTCTCTCCTACTCATTGTTCAATTGTCCACAATCACACATGCCTGAATGTGCCAGAGCTTCAGAGCTTTCACTAGATCTATTGGATGTGTAGCATTCTGTTTTTGCTGTTTACAATGTATATGTCCTCTATTTCGTGCCATCAGGTTGGTATCCCAATTAAGACTGTATCAAATGGTGCTGCTCCTGGTTTTCTCTTCTGTACCACTCACCTGGTTTGGTGGCAGCGGTCAGGGATATGCCAGAATAAAGGCTGATATTACGGAGAAGTGCAATTCTGCTGCTGCTGAAAGCACACAGCTTCTCAAAGCCCGTTTTGAGCTGCTAAATCTGCTTTGAATGAATTCCACTTAGCATGGTGACTGTGTCACAAAAGCCAGCGAGGGTGTACATAGAAACATACACAGAAAATAGAAACAGGAGGGGGCCATTTAGCACTTCGAGCCTGTTCTGCCATTCATTATGATCGTAGCTGATCATCAAGTTCAATATCCTAATCCTCCATTCCCCGCATAACCCTTGATCTCTTTAACACAAGACTTATATCTAATTCCTTATTGAAATTACACAATGTTTTGGCCTCAAGTACTTTCTGTGGTAGTGAGTTCCACAGATCCACCACTGTCTGGGTGAATAACTTTCTCCTTACTTCAATCCGAGAAGGTTTACCCCTTTTCCTTAAACTATGACCCCTAGTTCTGGACTCCCCCACCATCAGGAAAATTCTTTCTGAATCTATCCTGTCTAATCCTGTTAGAATTTTGTAAGTTTCTCTGAGATCCCCTCTCACTCTTCAAAATTCCAATATGATTCTAACTGACTTAGTCTCTCCTCATATGACAGTCCTGCCATCCCAGGAATCAGCCTGGTAAGCCTTCGCTGCACTCCCTCCATAGCAAGAACATCCTTCCTCAGATAAGGACACCAAAACTGCACATAATACTCCAGGTGTGGCCTCACCAATTCCCTAAAACAACTCTATTCCTCTACTCAAATCCTCTCGCTATAAAGGCCAACATACCATTTGCCTTCTTTACTGCCTGCTGTACCTACACGCTCACTTTCAGAGACTGATGCACGGGGACATCAAAGTCTCAGTGAGCATCCATTTCTTTCTATTTCCATCCATTCAAATAATAACCTGCCATCTTATTTTTGCTACCGAAGCGGATAACCTCATCCACATTATACTGCATCTGCCATGCATTTACCCACTCACTCAGCCTGTCCAAATCCCGCTGAAGCATCTCTGCTTCCCCCTCACAGCTCATCCTCCCACCCAACTTTGTAGCATCTGCAAATTTGGTGATAAAACATTTTGTTCCTTCATCAAAATCATTAATGTAGCGTATGAACAGTTGGGGTCCTAGCACAGATCCCTGTGGTACCCACTAGTCACTGACTGCCAATCGGAAAAAGACCCATTTATACTAACTTTTTGCTTCCTGTTTGCTAGCCAGCTTTCTGTTCGTCTCAAGACACTACCCATAATCCCATGTGCTTGATCTTTACATAGTAATCTGCTGTGTGAGACTTTGTCGAAAGCCTTCTGAATGTCTAAATAAACGACATCGACCGGTTTTCCCTGGTCAACACTCCTAGTTGCCTCTGCAAAGAATTCTACTGGATTTGTCAAGCATGATACTCCTTTCCCAAATCCATTCTGACTTTGATTACACCATTGCTTTCCAAATGCTGTGCTATTAAATCCTTGATAATGGTCTCTAGCAACTTCCCGACTACTGACGTTAGGCTCACTAGTCTATAGTTCCATGTTTTCTCTCTACTTTCCTTTGTGAATAGCGGGGTTGTATTAGCTACAATCCAATCTGTAGGAACCATTCCTGAGTCCAAAGAATTTTGGAAAATTACCACCAATGGATCTACTATTTCTGGGGCAACTTCCGTAAATACGCTGGCATGAAGATTATCAGGCCCAGGAGATTTGCCTGCCTTCAATCCCATTAATTTCCCGAAGCCATCTATTTACTAATACTAATTTCCTTCAGCTGCTCACTAAAGCTTGTATTTCTCAGAACTCCTGGTACATTATTCATGTCTTACTTTGTGAAGACAGAAGCAAAGAACGAATTTAGTTCCTCAACCATTTCTTTGTTCCTGTTATGAATTCCCCCGTTTCTGACTGTAAGGGGCTTTCATTAATTTTTATCAATCATTTACTCTTCAAAACTAATGTAGGCTCCTTAAAGTCAGAAATGGGGGAATTCATCATTATAAAGATGGAACTTTGTCTCCATAAGGGTTGTGCAGTGATCATTGCCTCCAACTATTTTGATGGAAACCAATTAAACTAAATTAAGTAAACTGAGGGACAAAGTAAAAGTGGCAGCCCCTCAAAGAGATACTGCCCTAAATAAAAAACAAAGAGCAAATGAAACTTAAAACATCAAACCAAAATGTGATTAAAAGGGTTGATAAAGCGTACCTGACACTGCGGGGCCCAAAGAGCGTGGAAGGCCTCGAAGGTGCTCATGGACACCGCATGCTCCCTCTCCAGGGACACCCGGTTGTGAATGTAGCCACAGTAGAGGGGCAGACAGTCGGAACGGACAACCTCCTTGGTTGCCAACCTGTTTATGGCAAGTTTGGTCAGGCGTAGATTCAGGAGAAGGTCCTCCTCCCTCCCCGTCCCTCTCAGCAGCGGTGAGATCATTGCTACCAATACTGTCATGGGCAGATGCATCATTGTTAAAATAGGGGGGAGTTAAATCATGTTTGTGATACAGCTTTCCAATCCCTGATGCCACAGAGAAGGATATGTAGAATAATTGGAACGATCAGTCTGTTATTCATTCAGCATTATGAGCTAGGCACTGCAATCTAATCCCGTGTATTGATGTTGGAGGACAGGGCACCAGAACAGTGTAGATTCTTAGCTGTAGAACTATGTAAAAAATGGCATTGAGCTAGTACTTGGCTTCATGATTATTTGAACTTTCTGCATTTGAAACTGATTCAGAAGCTGAGTACTTCAGAAAATCAAATTTCAGCCTTGCTAATTAGGCCTCATTTATAATGCAAATGAAGATGATTAAGAAATATGTTTTTAAGCTGTGGGACAAGATCGCAATTCTGTCATTAAGATACTTTGATGATATAATTATTATGCTGATGCATAGACACCATTACTGCCGTGCTACAAATGAATGAAATTTATATTTGTAGATTAGGTTGATTTGGAGAATGTTTTTTTCATTTATTTCAAGCACTTTAAATACCTCTGATACAGACAATGTACATTGAGAGTGATGTGTTTAATCTCCAAAGCAGATAGTTTTGCCATGTTACTAAATAAGTACATGAGTTTGAGTGTAAATTTAATACACATTCGAACATTGCCAGATTTACTGCACAACTGATGCCTCCCATTCTTATCATTGCACATAATATAGAACATAGAACATAGAACAGTACAGCACAGAACAGGCCCTTCGGCCCTCAATGTTGTGCCGAGCCATGATCACCCTACTCAAACCCACATATCCACCCTATACCCGTAACCCAACAACCCCCCCCCCCTTAACCTTACTTTTATTAGGACACTACGGGCAATTTAGCATGGCCAATCCACCTAACCCGCACATCTTTGGACTGTGGGAGGAAACCGGAGCACCGGAGGAAACCCACGCACACAAAGGGAGGACGTGCAGACTCCACACAGACAGTGACCCAGCCGGGAATCGAACCTGGGACCCTGGAGCTGTGAAGCATTTATGCTAACCACCATGCTACCCTGCTGCCCCTATATTCATCAATATTCATCAGTTGTGTGGCTTTGGCCGGCATGTTCTGCTCCCATTTGCATTGGGCGGGATCGTCTATGGAAGGGAAAAATATTGGTCGAAGTGGAAAGTCATGTTTGCCGTTGCGGTGAAAACTCGCTGCTCGTGTTCCCTCCCCCATCGGTGGCGGGCTGCGCTTCCCACCGTTGAATGGCAGGAACCTCATTTGAATACATTAGCATCTCATTATTGGGCTCATACTCTGGAATCATTCCCCCACCCTCCCACCCCCATCCAGAGGCCCATCCACGGCGGCGTGATGGCAGAACGGTGGGAAGCACGTTTGGCTTCTAAAGGCATACACCTGGTGAGCACATCTCCGAAGGGAGCTCAAAGGTGAGCTTAGTGCTAATGGAGGAGCTCTGCATGTTCATGGGGGAGAAGGGAAACTGGGTCTTGATTTGAGGGACACCAGGCTTGTCTCTGGGTGCCAGGGTTTGTCTGGAAGGGAGACAAAGGTAAGACTGGAAGGGTACAAGGGATTTGAATCCAGAGAACTGGAAGCCAGGTCAGGTGATACCAAGGGTTTGGCTTCAAGGTACCGCGAGCCTAATTTTGTGAGAACAGGGGTTTGAATCTGGGGGAAACAGGGGATTGATGGTGGACTGTCAAGTGCGAAAGGTTTTTGAGGATGTCTTCTGCTGCCAGGTCAGGGGCTTCACAGTGGGAAGTGAAAACCCCACACAGTCACCCAAGGCAGGAATTGAACCCGGGTCCCTGGCGCTGTGAGGCAGCAGTGCTAACCAGATAAATGGCAAGGATGTCTAGCATACGTGGAAAGTGAGTGGGACCAGTGAGGTGATGAGAACCTGCACGACAGGTCAGATGAAGATGTGTGTGTTTGGAGGACAAACGGTGGTGTCTCTTGAGATGGCATTGAATGAGATCGCTGTGGATGTGCGATCCATGTGTCAGAGTGAATTGAGCAATGAGAAGGGCGGATTACCCCAGCAGAATGTAGAGCACGCATCCTCCTGCGGGACTGGATAGTTGGCCTCTCCTGCAGGTTATTGGCATTCATAATCGCTGCCACCATCTTGCATGCTGGATTGGTGATCTTGCTGGCTGGTTTTTTTAAATGCACCTTTGTGTCTGGAATATTTGTACTTATCATGTGGGGAGATGTTCATACAAGTGTGGCAGGACTGATATATGAGGAGTGATTGAGTCATTTAGGGTTGTATTCACAAGAGGAATGAAGGGGGAATCTCATAGAAACCTATAAAAATCTAACAGGACTAGACAGGGTGGTGGGGGTGTCCAGAATCAGGGGTTACAGTCTGAGGTACAGGGTGGACCATTTAAGACTGAGATGAAGAGAGATTTCTTAACCCAGAGAGTGGTCAGCATGTGGAATTCACTACCCTAGAAAATACCTGAGGTCAAAACACTATGTTTTCAAGAAGCAGTTAGATCTAGCACTTGGGGCAAAGGGGATTAAAGGATATGGAGGAAGTCAGGATCAGACTATTGAGTTGGATGATCAGTCACGATCATAATGAATGGTGGAGGATGTTTGAAGGGCCAAATGGCTTCCTCCTGCTCCTATTTTCTATGTTTCTATGTAAATCAGCAATATGCCTCAATACAAATGTCATAAAATGCCTTATCACTGCGCTGATGTGGCAATTTCCTATTTTCCGCATGCTGAAGCCTCTCTGAACTGATTTGACAATATAATGTCAGCTTGGGGCTATTTCCAGTGTTACATCCATGCCCAAGGGGGACATTTCATGTAATATCTTAAAAGCAAATCAAAGTGACAGAGAAAATTTATATTGGGTTGGATTTCAATCCAAACTCCGAAAGCTGTGCACCCCAGTGGGCAACTCAGATTCCACCATTTTAAATGCTTCTGTCAACTTTTCAGGGTATGAATGAAGATTAAAGTATTTCCTCAGCATGGTGCTCAAAGAAGATCAAAATGACCATCATTTGCTTAAAAATACCAATACTGCTCAGAAATAGAAAGCTTTGCATTCCATTAAATGTTCCTTTCTAATTATTTAAATGGGCGTAAGTGCTATTGAGTTAATGTCCAAGGATAATGTAGAATCGTTAGAATGTCCAGCGATCTGGAGAAGAGATCTGTCAACTTGAAATGAATACCAGAGTTCTCCGAGAAAGTTTGAATTTTATCATTGGAGCTGCTTATTTTACAAGCCCATTGGGCCCAGCAGTATATCCTGTAGGTATTGCTCATGGTCATTATGAGGTTATACTATTGAAAGAGCTAGAGGGAGTTATGCTAAGCATGGGAGTGGATGAGGACCACAAATCTCCACTGAAAAATATATGGGGCGCGATTCTCCGCAAATGTGGAGAGTCGTAAAGGCTGCCGTGAAACTGGCCGTTATTCACGGAAGCCTCCGTGCCCCCTCCCGGGACCCGATTCTGCTCCCCGGTCGGGGCTAGCAGCGGGGCCCCGTGAACCACGGCATCGCACGCTTAGCGAAAGTCGCTAAGCCCGCGCGCCAAGGGTAACGGCGGCTGACGCGCACGATGACGTCAGCCGCGCATGCACGGATTGGACGGCTCCAAACCGCGCATGCGCGGATGACGTCATCACGCATATGCGTGAAACCCGCACATGCGCGGGCCGTCATGCCCCTCAGCCGCCCTGATCCTGCGGGGCGGCGGAGGAACAAAGAGTGCGCGGGTTTCGGACCCGCTGCCGGGCACTGGTGGGCACCGATCGCGGGCCCATGCCACCCTTGGCACGGCCGTGGTGTGGCCGTGCCAATCGGTGCCATGGTTCTCCAGAACGGCACTTTGCGGCCATTTTCACGAACGGTGAGAGCAGGTGGGCGCGATTCTCATCCCCCCACGACGGGTCGGAGAATAGCGGGAGGGCCTTCCCGACATTTTTCCCGACCTCCCGCTATTCTCCCCCCCCCCCCCCCCACGGCCGCCCCACGACACGAATCGCTGCTCGCCGTTTTTTTACGGCGAGCAGCGATTCTCCCCTATCCGATGGGCCAAGTTCCCAGGCCTTTACGGCGCGCGGGATTAGCGACGTTCGCTAAGCCTGCGATGCCGTGGTTCACAGGGCCCCACTGCTAGCCCCGACCGGGGACCAGAATCGGGTCCCGGGGGGGGAGCGGAAGCTGCCGTGAAACACGGCCAGTTTCACGGCAGCCTTTACGACCCTCCGCATTTGCGGAGAATCGCGCCCGGTGTGTTTGTGTTCGTGAAAACGGCCGTAAAGGCCTGGGAACTTGGCCCATCGGATAGGGGAGAATCGCTGCTCGCCGTAAAAAAACGGCGAGCAGCGGTTCGTGTCGTGGGGCGGCCGTGGGGGGGGGGGGGGGGGGGGGAGAATAGCGGGAGGTCGGGAAAAATGTCGAGAAGGCCCTCCCGCTATTCTCCGACCCATCGTGGGGGGGGCGGAGAATCGCGCCCAGGCAAGGGATCTCAGATACAGTAAAATCATTGGGCAGGATTCTCCATTAGCCGACGGCGGAATTGGGAAATACGATTGGGCGGAGAATAGCTTTCCACTCCAAAATCGCAGCAAGCACCGATTTGATGCCAAATCACGATTCTCCATCACCTCAAAAACGGTGTTAATGCGCTTCACTCCGCATGTGCAGTAGTCACTGTTTGCATATCATTAGCGGGCTTGACCCGGTACTGACCAGGGCATCCTCGATTCTCTGCCTCCGATGTGCCAAGTTCCCGATGGCGTGGTTCATTTGTGCTTTTAAAAATCGTGAAACCAGCATGGTAGCTGCTGAGGGAGAGAAGGTGACACGGAAGGTGCCCAACGTTGCCATAATTTGCTGAGAGTTGTGCCGCTGGCTGGGGGGCTTCTGGCAGGGATGGGGAGAGTAGAGGGGGGTGGCCAGGAGGTGGGCTGTGAGGTCAGGGTGGACAGGCACAGACCATCATTGCCGCAGCCAGTAAGGCAGCCATGCAGCTGCGCACATCACTAACAGCCCACTTTGAACCTGGTGCCATGGGTCGTATAGGTGTCCCCCAAGGCACCCTGCTGGGTGCCCTCTGGCCCCAGCCGACCAATCAGCTGTAGGGGCGCAGTCCAGCACAAACAGTGTCACCTTTTTGGCTGGGATGTGTGGGGAGTGTGATGTATATGTGCGACTGCAGCTTGTCAGCCTCCTGAGTGTTGATCATTGACCCGGCCAATCCCGCACCATTTTCCATTGGAATCAATTGTGTTCCATGCGGCACCGGTGCTTTACCCTCAACGGTAGCAGAATCGGTCCAGGTGCAGTGCCGGTTTTTCTGTGTAAAAGTCGACGGATTCTGTGTTGGCATTAACACTTAGTGTCACAATAGGGCAGCACGGTGGCACAGCGGTTAGCATTGCTGCCTCACGGCACCGAGGTCCCAGGTTCGATCCCAGCTCTGGGTCACTGTCCATGTGGAGTTTGCACATTCTCCCCGTGTTTGCATGGCTTTCTCCCCCACAACCCAAAGATGTGCAGGGTAGGTCGATTGGCCACACTAAATTGCCCCTTAATTGGAAAAATGAATTGAGTACTCTAAATTTATTTTAAAAAAACACTTCGTCTCACAAACGGAGAATCCCGCCCATCATTTTTTGATTGATTCTTGAAAAGTAAATAGGGTTTCTTTTGCCCACTGCAGGTCGATGAATGTCTATATTTGATTTCTTCATGTATACTAATATATCTCAGCATGTCCTACATGGTTTGCTTTACTGTGTTTCTACGTTTTGAGTTTTTCAATGAGGACCAAGAATTATATAAACCTGATGAACGTAATTAAATTAACCCCTACCTGCAGGTTTGCAGGCAAAGGGGCCTATAAAATTCCACAGATGGCCTTCTTGCTGCACTCTCACCTATCGCTGACATGTTTGAAATGTACTGGTGGGGGGAGAGGGTGGATGAGTCCTAGGGTGTGACTGCCCACTCTCACCCCAATTCAGGTCCTTAAGTAACTAATTAATAGTTCAGGGATGGCGGGGAGAGGGTGGGGTGTGGGGGTGTGTGGAGGGATGGGCTGTGATGCCTTGCAGGTCTCCCTGCTTAGCCCTCTGGCAGGAGAGGTGGGACGACACCTCCCTCAGTACCCCTATCCCTCCACCACCTTCCCACCTTCTCGATTCCCTTCGCTTAACCTCCCCTCCCCGCCACGGGATCCGAGATGTAGTTGGATCTGTGGACGTTCCCTGGAACTACTGGACTGAGGACTAATCAGATTGCCAAAGCTATCTGAGGTGGGGCTTTTCCTCCTGAGTCTGGGAGAAAATTATTGCCTCCAGTCAATTAACACTGCGAAGGAGGATTAACTGGCTATGGGCTCGCCTCGATTGGCAGGGGTGCATCTCCTGATAACTCTTCGGGTTGTAGGGCAGGAAATGCCACCACGTGTAAAGTTCTGCTTAAAAAAAGAATTCTGCAACAGCAATAATGTCTTGCTCATATAGGAGTTTTAACAAATAAAATGTGATATAAAAGTCTGGGAAGAAATAGTGAAACAGGTCAACGCAAGCTTTGTCAAAGAGGTAGGACTAAGGAACATCGTAAAACAGCAGAAAGGTCGAGAGAGACAGTGAATTCCAAAGTTTAGGAGATCGGCAGCTGAAGTAATAATGCCAAAAGTGATTGTGCCAGAGAATCATAGAATCCCTGCACTGCAGAAGGAGGCCATTCAGCCCATCAAGACTGACCTGGCCCTTTGAAAGACTACCCTACCTGGGACCAATCCCTCACTCTATTCTTGACACTTCATGGCATGGCCACTTAATCTGCAAATCTTTGGACTGTGGATGGAAATCGGAGCACCCAAAGAAAACCCACGCAGACATGGGGAGCACATGCAAACTCCACACAGACTGAGGGAGCCTCAAGACCTCGGAGAGTGGAGGCTTTGAGGAAGTTTGAGAAAGGGAGAAAATGTTCTCCTTCACCAAATAGTTGTGTGACTAAAAGGTTTTTTTTCTGGTCACAACGAAGAATATTTTAAGCTAAGGACTTGATGTAAATCCTGCTGTCAAGGTTGAATAATGGTGCAGTCCTTCCAGAATTTCTGTTCTTAGCTGTTTGGCTCTGAATTCAGAGATGAACATATATGAAAGAAATTCAACTGATGGAAGCACTTTGAATACATTAGATTAGCGCATTTCTTATCTGCCCTGAGTGATTCATTACAGCTGGATGAAAAATTTGCATGAACTCCACAGTCTGATGCTTGAGTGTGGCATTGTGGTGTGATGCCAAAGTGCAACAGACTTGACAGTCACTAGACACAAGACTATTTCTACAAAAATAATATGTTTGCATGCAGTTCCTGTCAACGTTTCTCATTACAAATTCCTATGTTCATATTAATAATGGAAAGCTGCCTAAGTAAACTTGTCATCCAGTAATTGCACCCTCTTTCCCAGTGGAACTGTATGGTCAGGACTGGAAATAGATGAATTATTTGAGATTCTAGTAAGGACATAGGTCATCCCACTGCTCAGGATGCAACTGCAGCAGAGCGAATGCAAGTGAAATTTACGTACGTGGACAGGAAGAGCTCAGTTACAAAGAAAAGATTGTATAGGTTGGGAATTTTTCCTTGGCACAGAGAAGGCAGGTTTCGTTGAGGTTATAAAATTATAAGGAGCCTCAGTAGAATGAATAAGAGGGATCTAACTCCTGTGAAGAGGTCAACAGCTGGGAGGACATTTAAGATAATTGTTAGAAGGATTATACAGGAGTTTGAGGGGAAATGTATTTTTAACAAGAGGATGCTGAGAGTCTGGAACTCATTGTTTTACGAGTGGTGGAGGCAGCAATCAACATCACTTTTTTAAAATAAATTTAGATTACCCAATTATTTTTTCCAATTAGGGGGCAATTTAGTGTGGCCAATCTGCACATTTTTGGGTTGTGGGGGCGAAACCCACGCAGACACGGGGAGAATGTGCAAACTCCACATGGACAGTGACCCAGAGCCGGGATCGAACCTGGGACCTCAGCGCCGTGAGGCGGTTGTGCTAACCACTAGGCCACCGTGCTGCCGTTCAACATCACTTTTAACAAGTACTTGGATATGTAGGTATTTTGCCCGACATGACTACAGATCAAGAGTGGGAATAGGCTGGATGGCTCTTTTACTGCCTGCACTGACACAATGGGCCAAATAGCCTCCTTGTGTGAGATATTTTCTTGTAAATGTCTAACTATAAAGTGAATTATAGCTCTGGTCTAATTAGTCCCTAGCCTTTAGATCCACTCCTGCTGAGGGGTATACTCAAAGCATCCCTGAAGGGGTCAAACATCTGCTGCAACTCATGGGAGTTCCTGGTTAGTGACAGACCAAAATGGAGAATGCTCGTCTGGGAAAACAGTGACTGCATCGTGAGAAGTGGAGGTGGAGGACACAGATCTCTGACCAACCTATCTGGCCTATACTTCAAGTCCTATCTGCCCACAAAAGGTCGATTCTGAACAGCTTAAATGAGGAATTCATAGACTGCTTTTGGGTTATATTCTTAGAATAACATGTTCTCAAACCAAGCAGAGAGCAGGCTATACCAAACATGTTGTGCAACAAGAGAGGTTTAATTCATGTACATATAGTGAAGGTACCCTTAGGTAGCAGCGGTCGTAATATAATTGAATTTTACACTCAGTTTGAAGGTAAGAAGAGTGGATCCAAGGTAAGTATTTTAAACTTAAACAAGGACAAATGAGGGCATGAAATCACAGCTAGCTAAGTTGAGCTGCTAAATTTGATTAAGGGATAAATCAATAGAGATGCAGTGGCAGATGTTTAAGGGGATAATTGAAAATACACAGAATTGATACACTCCAATGAGAAATAAAAATTCCAAGGAGAGATCCCACCATCAATGATTAACTAAAAATAATTATCATTATTTTTCAAACCACAGTATCAAACTTAAGGAAAGGCATATAATTGTGCAAAGATGGGTGGTAGGGCAGAAGATTGGACAGAATATAAAAAACAACAAAGAATGGCCTAAAGGCTGATAATCATGGAATTTACCGTGCAGAAGGAGGCCATTCGGCCATCGGGTCTGCACCGGCCCTTGGAAAGAGCACCCCACTTAAGCCCACTCCTCCACCCTATCCCCATAACCCCGTAACCCCACCCAATGTTTATTTTGGACACTAAGGGCAATTTATCATGGCCAATACACATAACGTGCACATCTTTGGACTGTGGGAGGAAACCAGAGCACCCGGAGAAAATCCACGCACACGGGGAGAACGTGAAGATTCCGCACAGACAGTGACCCAAGCCAGGAATCGAACCTGGGACCCTGGAGCTGTGAAGCAACTGTGCTAACCACTGTGCTTTGATGCTGCCCTTAAGGATAAGGAAGGCATAATTAGAGTACTTATGTCACTGTCTGTGCGTTGTCTGCACGTTCTCCCTGTGTCTGCGTGGGTTTCCTTTGGGTGCTCCGGTTTCCTCCCACAAGTCCTGAAAGACGTGCTGTTAGGCAATTTGGACATTCTGAATTCTTCCTCCGTGTATCCGAACAGGCGCCAGAATGTGGCAACGAGGGTCCTTTCACAGTAACTTCATTGCAGTGTTAATGTGAGCCCACGTGTGACAATAAAGATTATTATTAGTGGTAGTAGTAATAGTAAAAGCTCATTAGAAATATAAAGACAGGTAATAAGAGTTCTCCAGGTATTTTAAAAAAGAACAGATTTAACAAAGTCGGCATTGGTCCTACAGAATGTGAGCCTGGGAAATTAATAATGGCAAATAAGGAGATGGCAGATGAATTCGTATTTCTCATTATAAAGGATGCAAGTTACATCCCAGAAATAGCTGTAAATTAGGCAATGGAAAGGAGGGAAGAATTCAGGGAAATTATGATCACTAAGGAAGTGGTTCAGAGAACGTTTTGGAGTTGTGGGCTGATAAGTCCCCGGGTCCAGATGGACTTCAGCCCTGGATTTTAAAATAAATGGCTGGCAAGAAGGTTGATGCTTTGGTTTTAATTTTCCAAAATTTTCTCGATCTGAGAAAGGCTCCATTAGAGTGGAAATTAGTAAATTTAACTCCTTTATTCGAAAAAGGGAGAGACAGAAAGCAGAAAAATATCAGCCAGTTAGCTTAACATCTGTCAAGAAAAAATGTTAGGAGCTTTTAAAGAAGTTATAGCAAAGGATGGGAAAAATGTCGGGTGATTTTGAAGAAGGGAAATCGTGCCTTGCCAATTTATTGGAGTTGCATGAAAAAGTTACTTATGTTGTGGATGATGGGGAGCCTGTGGATGTACTGTATTTAGATTTCCAGACTGCATTTGATGAAGTTTCACATCAAATTTGGAAAAAATAAAAGTTCAAGGTGTAGCGGGTAACGTGTTGGCACGCACGGAAGATTGGCTGGCTGACACTAAACAGGGGATTGGTATAAATGGATCATTTTCTGGTTGGCACCATGCAGCAAGTGTTGTGCTATGGGGATCAGTGCTGGAGCTTCAACATTTTACAATTTATACAAATGACTTGGATGAAGGGACTGAAGGTATAGTAAGACGTGAAGTGGACACACAGAAGGCTACAAAGGGATATAGATGGTTTGGTTATGTGAATGTGCAAAGACCTGGCAAATGGATTATAGTTTGGTAAAGTGTGTAATTGTCCATTTTGGCAGGAAAAATGTGAAAGAAAGATAAACTCTAAATCTTGAGAGATTGAAGAGCTCTGAGATTCAGAGGGATCTAAGTATCCAAGTACATGAACCACAAAAGACCAGTGTATAAGTACAACAAGTAATTAGGGAAGCTAATAGAATGATATAATTTATTGGATTGGATTGGATTTGTTTATTGCCCCGTGTACCGAGGTACAGTGAAAAATACTTTTCTGCGAACAGCTCAAACAGATAATTTAGTACATGAAAAGAAAATATATAATAGGGCAACACAAGGTACACAATGTAAATACGTAGACACCAGCATCGGGTGAAGCATACATGAGTGCACTATTCATCAGGTCAGTCCATAAGAAGGTTGTTTAGGAGTCTGGTAACAGCAGGGAAGTTGTTAAAGTTGTTAAATTTGTTGATGACACAAAGGTAGTTAAGTGAGAGGAATAGAATACAAATATAGTGTGGTTATGCTTCAGTTATACAGGCTGTTGTCAAGACCAAATTTGGAGTACTGTGTACAGTGTTAGTCTCCTTTTTTAGGGAAGGATGCAAAAATGAAGTAGTTGAGAGAAGAATTACTCAACTAATACCTGGATTGGCAGGTTGTTTTATGATGAAAGGTTGGACAGGACCAGCTTGTATCCATTGGAGTTTAGAAGAGTAAGATTGAAACATATAAGATCCTGAGGGGTCATGACAGGATGGATGTGGAGAGGATGGTTCTTCTTCTGGAAGAATATAGCACCAGGGGTCGCTGTTTAAAAATAAGGGGCGCCCACTTCGGATAATGATGAGTCGAATATTTTTTTCTCTACAAAGTTTCTGAGTCGTGGGATCTCTCTTCCTCAAAAGGTGATGGGAGCAGTCATTGAATATGTTGAAAGCAGAGGAGAGTCTTGATAAGCAAGGGGGTGAAGCGTTATTGGGCTGTGTGGGAATGTGAAGATGAGGTTACAATCAGCTCAGCCATGATCTCATTGTGTAGCGGAGCGAGTGGCCAACTTCTGCTCCTAATTTGTAAGCATGTTTGTATGTATGTGTGCATCACGCATTGGACTCATTAGGCATCCATGAAACTAGAGAACACGAGTTGAGGCATGTTGTCCTCGATCGTAAGGGACTCAGAAAGAAGACTCTTGTGCCTGTTTCCTTGCTGACACAGAAAATATGATGGTATTTTACCATTGTCTATTTTATAAGGAAATTTACTGAATAAAGTCAAAATGAACTCAAATTTTCTGCAAATATTGCTTTGCTCCTTCACTAAACAATAAACAGTATATTGATTTATGTTGACCTCTTCTCACTAAACTGAATCAGTTTACTGTTCAGCTGCTCAGAGAAGAAAGTCGAACGGCTAGTGGGATGACCGTGTCTCGTGCATGCAACGTGGGTATTCTTTTGTTGTTACAACTGCCTGGAAAATGCCATTGTATGATTAGATATTGTCAGTTAAAGTAAATTACTGATACATAGGAATACAGTGAGAATTTGGACATGAAACCTGACAGAATATCTGACCTCGCCTCAGACTTGTAAATAACTACTTTGAGCAAATCATTTCCCTTTTTCCAACCGATTTCTGGTGAAACCAGTATCAAGCCTTTTGAAGCCAGAGTTAGGGTTGTGGAAGCAGATTCAACAGTAAGTTTCAAAAAGGAATTGGATAAGTACTTGAAGAAGACAAAAAAATGGCTTTGGGAAAAGAGCAGGAAGTTTCGATAGCTCTTTCAAAGAGTTGGTATACACGGTTCCATGAACTGATTTTACGCAAAGAATAACACTAAAAGATCATTTTCAAAATGGGACTAAAGACAATGAGATAGAAACAGAGCTCCACCTTGCGGCAAACATGCAAACCTCCACATTTTGTAATTGGTGCAAAAACTTTTAGATCTTGCGAATTTAAAACTAAAGCTTTCAAGATAGTTCTGAAGGAATATTTTGCCTTGGTTGAAAGGAGGGAAGGTTTGTTTGTTTGTCTTCACCTGCTTTTAAAAAACGTATTTGAGGCATAATGGAAAGGAATGACAGGCTGCGTATTAACCTGTTCAGTGGCATCATGAATACTCCCTTCAATGATCAAACAATCCTGGAGAGGGACATTAACTCAAGACATCTGGCTCAGCGCAGGGACACTAGCCCGTGAGCCATAAGCCTCCAAATTCAGGAAGGAAGATTACAGGTTCAGCTCATGTAAGGGATATATCTATGCTTCTCTGAGGTAATCTATCCAGACAATATTTCCAGAGGAACGTGGGTAGGTCATTACATATTAATTGCTTTCATAATTCTTCCCTGGGTTATTAAATCCTGTAATGCACAGCAGCCACTGAGACTTTTCCTTGAGATCTTACTATTTGGTTGAATCATAGAATCCCTTGAGTGCAGAAGGAGGCCATTCGGCCCATCAAGTCTGCACCAACACTTTGAAAGAGCTCCTTACCCAGGACCCCACCCTATCCCTGGAATTCCACCAAACGTGCACATCTTTGGCTGCAAAGAGACAATTTAGCATGGCCAATCCACATAACGTGCACATCTTTGGACTGCGGGAGGAAACCGGAGCACCCGGAGGAAATCCACGCAGACATGGGGAGAATGTGAAAACTCTACACAGATAGTCACCCAAGACTAGAATGTAACTTGGGTCCCTGGCGCATTGAGTGCTGGTGCGAACAAACGTGTCGCCCTGGAATGTTACCAAAAGCCATCCAAATATTTAAAGTTGATATTTCGTGCCATATCTGCCCTCCCCAAAATAATCTTGGTTAGCTACAATTGTTTAACGTCTATTGCAAAGTGGCTGCTTTAGTTTGGTGTGGCTTCCTCCCTTCCCCACCTCCAGCCCATCACCCACCCCATTACTTTGACAACTTTATTTGCTACACTGCAGCAGTAAGCCAGGGATTTTATGTTACAATCTTCAAAGGCGAAACTCAAAGATTTTTTGAATTTGTTTCTTATGTTCCTTCTGCTTCTGCGCAATTGTTGCTTTGTAAGTAAACTTATTCCTGGTTTTAATCTGAATGATAGAGAGCTGACCAATTAGCATTTTCAGACTTTTGGAGGAGCCTTCAGCAGAATCATCTTGTCAACTGTCAATGCTGTGACATGTTATTCTGATTGATAATTGGATTCAGATTGTCGGGTTTTTAGACCTGCCTATGGAAGCTGTAGCTTTCTCCAATGGAGTGAAGGTATAATATCCAGCACCATACAGTTGAAGTATAGTCATACTGAATACATATTCAGCTTAAAGCAGATTTTTGGTCACTTGCATTACATACATGTGGCAGAAAAACATTTTCAATATAAAAAAGGCCCAAAAGATACAGTAAATGATACGTTTTCATTCTTGGTCATGAAAAGTCAGAGATCCGGTTTCACACATTTGCCAATTTACCCACCCAGGCATTCCCACCCACCATCAAAGAATTGAATTTGTGATCGCCAAGGTTTTCTTTTTAGGGCTAGTTATGTACTCGTCGTGGGGAGTTGCTGTCTTAGGGAGTGTGGGTGACAGACTGGCAGCACAATGTTGCTATCCTATTAGCAACTTGTCCCCTCTCTGAGCCCCCTTGCTGGGAACGCAACATAATGAAATTAACTTTATTCTACTTTACCTTGTACATAACTAAGCTTGAATTTGTCACAGTCATAGAAACATAGGGCATGATCTTACAGCCGTGCTGCGCCCGACGCCAATCCGTGTGAGCCAGTTAGATTGCAGGAGAGGCCGAAATTGAGATCCGTGCCGGACGGCGATTAGTTTCCGATATAACCGGCCTTCTCCCATTGGCGAGTTTCAGATCCCGCATAGACATGGGGCGAAATTCTCCGACCCCACGCAGGGTCGGAGAATCGGCCGGCAGCGGCGTTATTCCCGCTCCCGCAGGGTTTTTAATTCTCTGACCGGCCAAAAACCGGCGCTGTGCAAATCCCGCCGGCAGCCTCTGAAAACAGCTGGCGCCGGCGGGATTTCATTATATTTTTTTTTCCACAAATCTTGGCATCGGGGGGGGGGGGTTGCGGCATCGGGGGGGGGGGGTTGCGGCATCGGGGGGGGGGGGTGGCGGCATCGGGGGGGGGGGTTGCGGCATCGGGGGGGGTTGCGGCATCGGGGGGGTTGCGGCATCGGGGGGGGGTTGCGGCATCGGGGGGGTTGCGGCATCGGGGGGGGTTGCGGCATCGGGGGGGGTTTGGGGGCAGTGGCGTGCAGAGAGGGGGGCGACGGATGCCCGGGGCCAACGCACCGTCGCCCCCCCCTCTGTACGCCGCTGCCCCCTACCCCAACCACCCCCCCTCACCACCCCTACCTCCCTCCAACGCCCCTACCCCCTCCCCACCACCCCTACCCCCTCCCCACCACCCCTACCCCCCTCCCCACCACCCCTACCCCCCTCCAACGCCGCCCCCCCATCACTCGCAACGCCGCAACCCCCCACCCTCAAAGCCGCAACCCCCCCCTCACGCCGCAACCCCCCACCCTCAACGCCGGTACCCACACCCCGTCCCCCTCCGACTGAAGGCCGGTACCCACACCCCCCCTCCCTCTGAAGGCCGGTACCCACACCCCCCCCTCTCCTCCCCCCCCCTTCCTTCCTCCTCCCCCTTCCTTCCTCCCCCCCCTCCTTCCTCCTCCCCCCTTCCTTCCTCCTCCCCCCCCTTCCTTCCTCCGTTAGTGGGGGGGGGTGCGGCGTTGGAGGGGGGTAGGGGTGGTGAAGGGGGTAGGGGTGGTGAGGGGAGGGGGTTGGGGTAGGGGCAGCTGCGTGCAGAGGGGGGGCGACGGTGCGTTGGCCCCGGGCATCCGTCGCCCCCCTCCTCTGCACGCCGCTGCCCCTACCCCAACCCCCCTCTCACCACCCCTACCCCCTTCACCACCCCTACCCCCTTCACCACCCCTACCCCCCTCCAACGCCGCCCCCCCCCCAACACCGCCCCCCCCCCTCTCAACTCAATGCCGCAAACCCCCCCCAACGCCGGGTCTGTCTCTCTCCCCCCCCCCCCCCAAATGCCGGTCTGTCTCTCTCTCTCTCTCTCCCCCCCCCCCCCCAAATGCCGGTCTGTCTCTCTCTCTCTCTCCCCCCCCCCCCAAATGCCGGTCTGTCTCTCTCTCTTCCCCCCCCCCCCCAAAATGCCGGTCTGTCTCTCTCCTCCTCCCCCCCCCCCAAAAACGGCGGGTCTCACCACTTCCGCAGCTGGTGAAACTGACGCGTATCGCGTCAGTCAGCTGCTGGCCCCTCCGGGAACGGAGAATCGCCGCCTAAAAGAAGGCCCCCACGCCGGAGTCATCTACTCCAATTTTGCTCGCCGGAAATCGGCGTTACGACGGTCTGCAGAGAATTTCGCCCATGGTGAGAAACCAACAATCAACAATTTAGGCCAATCTCCATATCGCTAACAAGATGGACCCCTTATCTAACGGCTTCCTGTGATCTAACCAGCTCCCCAACGTGTGGTCACACAGCCGCCCTTTGGCACACCTATTTAAAAATGTGAAGCCAGCGCAATGGCTGCTGTGGGATCAGATGAGGTCAGGAGCCATCTTCAAAATCGGGCAATCAGCCCTGGGCACTGGAGCTACTGCACCAGTGTTCAGGGTGGGGGCTCGGAGCCCCCGGGGAGGTACCTGCTTGGTCGGGGGAGGTCGACCCTGGGATGGGGGGCGAGGGTCTCAGCACCCGCGGGTCAAAGGGGCCAGTCCCCCGGATTGTGTATACCCATACCAGGGGCAGTTCCAGCTGCTGACTGTCCATCCCACTGAAACTCCCAGGAGAGAGCCCTGTCTGTGGTTAACATGGTGAAGGTCACTATAACCCTCTATGTGCGTGGCGCTCTCTGGCTGCACAGCTGAAGGCTACTGAAATAGGGAAATGGCATTGTTAGTTATATAAACACTTCACAGCTTTAAAGTGGATTTCTGTAGGTAGACATGCCATGTCGCAGGCGGGTGTTACTGCCTAGTATCCCAGTGAGACTGTGGGGCCTGGACACCTTGCCTGAACACTGGAGGTGTGAACACCACAGAGGCAGCATCCAATAATCTAACACCCAAGAGCTGGGACTCAGCACTAAGCATATCCTTGCGACCAGAGGGTGAGCGTGTGGATTGGGGCGTTGGGAGGGGGTTAACAGAAGCTCGATCCAAGTCATTTTCTAGCAGGGGTCTGAGGTCTGATGCACAGGGGCCCCTGCCTTGGCTGAGGATGCATGTGCCGGACGAAGCACCCCAGCACAACCAGCTCATTGGATGTCACCCTTAGATATGGCAGGGAATGTAAGTGTGGGGGAGGCTTGAGAGACTTGAGGGTCCCAGGGCGGGAGCTACAACTGATTGTCAGTCTCTCACCCTCTCTAATGTCTTACACGTATCACATTATAGATGGTATTGTTGACCCCGCAGCTGCTGCCCTCAAGGTGCTGCTGACAGGCCAGGCAGCCAGATGCCGGAGAAGGCAGCAGCAGCAGTGTTAACACAGGCCCAAGGTGGCAGCTCATGTGCAGGGTCCCACTCACACCCTGAGGACCCAGCCGCTCATCAGGCTGGGGATGGACCCAGAGGGGGAGACCGGCAACAGTCCAAGGTGTACAGGCATCGCTGGTTGGTTGAGAAGCTGCCAGACAGCATGTGCCGCAGAAGGGTCCGCCTCAACAAGGGGATGGTGCGGCACCTGTGCCATGTCCTGGCGGACTTTGCACCACGTGGAGGAGGAGGATACCCACTTCTGGTGTCAGTGAAGGTCACTGCAGCCCTGAACCTTTATTAATTCCAGGGCTCGAGTGCGGACTTGTGTGGCATTTCCCAACCTACAGCCCACAAGTGCATCCGTGAAGTCACCGGTGCCTTGTATGCCAGAGCAGTTGACTATATAAACCTTGACCTGGATAAAGCCCATCAAGATGCCCGGGCAGCAGGATTCGACACCACCACTGGTATAACCCAGATCTAGGGGGTAATAGATGGCTCGCCTTGCGTGCATCGGGTGGTCCGAGAGTGCTCTTCATTAACAGGAAGAGGTTCCACTCCTTGAACGTTGAACTCATGTGCGAGCACCACCTGAAGATCATGCACGTGAGTGCATGCTTCCCAGGGTGTGTGCACAACAGCGGTATCCTGGAGCAGGCGGAGATGCCCTGCATCTTCGAGGGATACCCCAAGTTGACGGGTTAACTCTTGGGGGATAAGGGGTACCCGCTTTAGACCTGGCTAATGACTACAGTATGAAGTCTGGAGACTGATGCGGTGAGCCAATATAATGAGGCCCATGTAGCCTCCCGGTCTGTCATTGAGAGATGCATCGGACCGCTCAAATTGCGGTTCCGATGCCTCGATCGTGCTGGTGGTGTACTGCAGTATAAACCCCAGCCCCTCTCACCCCCGGGAGGGTCTCAGACTTTGTGGTGGTCTGCTGTGTCCTCCACAGCCTGGCGTAGCTGTGGGATGATGTGCCGAAGGTGGAGGTGGAGGGACAAAGGGTCTCGTCTGAGGAGGAGGAGCTGGATCAGGAGGGGCTGGAGGACAAGCCTGGGGAGGCTCCACAGGAGCAGCTGGAGGATTGAGGACAGGAGGCTGCAGCAAGGCTGACCCTTAGACGCCCCGATGTCTGGAGGAGAGCACTTGGGACAACTGGTGATCGTTGTCGTCTCCCTGTAGGGAGGGTCCAGGTCAGCCTCTGACGTTTCCTCCTCCCCGACTGTGGCTCAACTTGGGAGGATGGGGCGGCTGGAGTGAGCTCCAGTGGCCCCTGCGTTATCTGCCTCTGTCAGCCCTGTCTGCACCATGGTGCTGATGCCCTCTGTGACCAGGCCATGATCTGAAGTGCCTCAGCAATGTCTGTCTTTTGCTGGGACACATTCCTTAGCGAATGGAACATACTGTGGAGTGCCTCGGCAATACCCACCTGAAACTGGGACATGCTCCGCAGCGCCTTGGCAATATCCACTTGGGACAGAGTCATGCTCCGTAGTGCATTGGCAATACCCACTGAGACTGGGCCATGCTCCACAGCGCCTTGGCAATGCCCACTTGGAACTGAGAAATGCTCCGTAGCACGTGGCTATGCCCACTTTGGACTGAGACATGCTCCATAGCGCGTTGGCAATGCCCACTTGGGACTGAGACATGCTCCGTAGTGCATTGGCAATGCCCACTTGGGACTGTGACATGCTCCATAGTGCGTTGTTAATGCCCACTTGGGACTGGGACATGCAGAATCATGCCTTGACAATGCCCACCTGAGACTTGGACATGTTCCATAGCGCCTCTGCAAGGTCCGTCTGCATCAGGGTCACATCCTCCAGCGACTGGGGCATGCTGTCAAGGCACTTAGCCATGGTTGTCACTGACTGAGCAACAACTTGGACACCACCACTCTTGTTGCTGATGTCATGCTTCAGGCTTTCCACTGCGGTCACCACCCCAGCAGTGTTGGACTCGGTGCCTCTATTATTAGCACCGTCTCCTGCGACCATAGCCTTTGGGACTCCTCCAACTGACCATGCATCCGCTAGAGTCTTGCGGACATACCCTTCTGAATCTTACGTCCATAACCTAGCCTGCCTCAGCTCCGGGTTAACCTTATGCAGTTCCTCAGCATTGGGATCCTGCGATCCAGCAGACTTCCAATGGCTGTCCCCCCTGGACATTACTGCCTCCACCTTATGTGATTCAGCAGCTGTGTGGTGCTGACCCCGGAGGCCTGTCCACTAATGTCACCCACTGAGGTGTGTGTCTCTGCACTGGTGGAAGGGGATGGTAGCTGTGACGCCTCGGTGATTGTCTCTTCGGAACGCTCCTCTGAGGTGTTCTCTTAGAAGCCAGGGAACCTATAGATGGTCCGGTATCATCGGAGGGAGATCCGTTGGGAGAATGGACATATGGTCAGTAGGAGGGTGGGATCATTATGTTTGGCATGAATAACTCACTTGTGACAGGTCATCTAGGTGGGGACCAATTGTTCCTCAGCTCTGCGGCGCAGGCCAAGCATGACGTCAGTGACCACTCTGTCCTTGGTCACCCTCGCAACCTCCAGGGCACATTCCTTGTAGGGGGTGATGACCAGCACCCCACCGCCCGCCTGGGCCCTCTACAGCCTATTGTACGCAAACTTCTCCTGTAGGGACAAAGATGGCATGTGAGCCACACTCTTTATGCATCACCAGGGGGAGGGCTGTGGCAGGGGACAGGCATGGGCACTATTGCTGGGCATGGGTGGGGTGTACTGGTGGGTGCCAGGGTGTGCTGGGTCAGATGCGGTATTATGCTGTGGGGGTGGTCACCCCAGGATGACCAACCGCTCGGTCATAGGGGTGGGACTGGCGGTGGCAGGTCGGACCAGTGCCAGCAGGCCAATACCAACTCACCTGTCCGGTCTGGTGGGGGATGTTGAGCTTCTTACAGCATTGGGTGGCGGTCCTCCTGGTAACACTTGCCGCACTGATGGCTGCTGCTATTGTCTCCCAGGTGGCACCGGCTGACGTGCGTCTGACCTTATGACTCCCTCGGGGTAACAGTGTGCCCCATCGCAACATCACCTCATCCAACAGTCTGGCCAGGTTGGCATCTCCAAATCGTAGTGCAGATCTCCTTGGTGGCATGGCTGCCTTGGCAACTGGGGTTTGTTTGGAGGGAACAGTTTAAGCGCTGCTCCCCCTCATTAGCAGAGAGCTGCCGGGCGTAGTTCAGGAGGCGAATCAGCTGGAGGGACAGCCATCACTGCCATGAAGCCTGTGGGGCATCATTACCAGCCCTAATTGGTGTTGATACCGGACGCGATCTTGCTGTGTCGGCCGCCGGGAAGCCCCTGACAATTATCGCTCGCTCCCCGCACTTAGTGCTTCTATCGTCAGATTGCGCCCATAGAATGGGACAGCACAGAAGGAGGCCATTTAATCCATTGTGCCCGTGCTGGTTCCCTGCTGGAGCAACTCAGCCGATCTTATTTACCCACCTTTTCTCTGCGGCCCAGCAATTTTTGACTCTTCAATTAACTTTTGAAAGTCACAATTGAATCTGCTTCATGCTCCCAGTCAGTGCATGCTGCATCCTAACCATTCAATACATATTAATCTTCTTCTCATATAACTGAACTAACTTTCTGAGTTGAATTTAGAAAAGACAGATCGTAAGGTTTGAAAAGACAGGAGGAAACGACAATGTCATCCTCAGTACGATAGCGGATAAGCGGAATGGAAAATAGACTAAGCGAAGAGTAATAAAACAGCAACTGGGAGTACTTTTTGCTCATTACAGAAACAGCTAAAACTTGCCATAATGCTTTATGAGGTAACCTTTCCAATTTGATCAGTGGTCCTGATATTTAGAAAACAAACAAAAAATATGACACTTCTCTTAGTCCCAAATGGGCTGCAGCTCTTTATTGATGTGATAGTGCAGGGTTCATAAATTCCATATTGAAAGAAAGGATCAAATATTCTGCCTGGGGCCTACTACTTTTCTCTCAAGCCTGTGTGCTTCTTGCGCACTGCAGTCATCAGTAAACGTTTAGTCCCCTGGCCCCTTCCTCAATGTTATGTTATCAGTGGGTGAAACATGATTTTACCTGATACTTTTCCCACTTTATTTTTCCTGTGCAATGGAACGTATCAGTAAAAGTATGGAACAAACACTGTTTCGATGTTTGAACTGCAAACCTCTTCAGTTACACCCTCCACTCCCACCCAGATTTTGAAACTGGTGATCAGATTAAGGTCCACTTAGGGCCATTGTCAGCTCTTCGCTGTTCGAGACAATTTGGGGAAGTCGGTGGCGTATTGGTGTTGGCACTGGACTAGTAATCCCGAGACTCAGGTTGAAATGCCCCCCATGTCAGATGGTGAATTCAATAAAATCTGGAACGAACAATCTAGTGCTGACCTTGAAACTGATTGTTGTAACAACCCATCTGGTTTACTCCTGTCCTTCAGGGAAGGGAATCCTGCCGTCCTTACCTGGTCTGGACGACATGTGACACCAGAGCCTCTTCAATATCTGAATTCCCTCTGAAATGGCCGGGAAAACTACTTAGTTCAAGGGAAATTAGGGATGGGCAACAAATACGATGCCACATTTAAAAGAATATTCATTCATGGGATTCGGCGTCGCTGGCTGGGCCGGTATTTGTTGCCCGTCCCTGAGGGCAATTAAGAGTCAACTTAAGAGCTGTGGATCTGGAGTCCAGACCAGGTAAGGACAATAGATTCCCTTCCCGAAGGGACTGAGCGAACCAGATGTGTTTTGTGACAATCGACAATGTTTTTTTTTTTTTAAATGGTTTTATATAGCTTGGGCGGCACATTCCGCACCTGGGGTGAGGGTGAGGGGAAAGGACTCAATGAATTACCACAACTACTGCATGGATTTATTGTGTACCAGTGGCATAATACTGCGTCACACTCTAGCCACCCAGTCAACTGAGTTAACCATGGGGTGCAATGGGGAGTGTATATATTGTGATGTATCCGGCATCATGATTGTGTGGGGCAATCATGGAGACTTTCCATGTCTGACATTGTTTATATCTTTTTACATGTGTGCAACCTCAATAAGTCTTTAATTAAGCATCACGACCCTGTTGTTGTTCAATAGCTACATGTCAATGTTCCCATATTTGTTTGCAGGTTATTCATCATTCCCCCCCCACCTCAACTCTTTCCCACCACGTTTTTGTAGACGGTTGGGCCTAAGACACTACCATTCACAGCTGCTCCATCAATGACCATAATAAGGTCCGAACTAGGGATGTTTGCTGATGATAACACAATGTTCAGCACCATTTGCAACTCCTCAGATACTGAAGCAGTCCATGTCCAAATGCAGGAATAACTGGACAACGTTTAAGCTTGGCCTGATAAGTGACAGGGAACATTTGTGCCACACAAGTGCCTGGTCATGACCATCTTTGACAAGAGGGATCCAAATGATCTCCCATCTAACGGTTTCTTACCTCCAAGTAATGCAGCAATTCCAAAAAAACCCGGGTGGAATTCCACAATGCTCCAGCCGCATATTTCTTGATGCCATACTTCAATTTCCAGCGGCCTTCATTTTCAGGAGAGAGAGAGAGAGAGAGAGCCGGGGTGCAGCTTGGGAACAGGTAAGTGATAGATTATTCTGCTATTCTGAGTGATCCGACTAGGGGAGGGGAACGGAAAACTAACGTAACAGGAAAGCTGTGACCTGATTGGCTGGTAGGGAATGTGCACTAAATTTAAAAATTAAACATTGTTAAACTAATTAAACAGAATTAATTAATTACTTCATCATAATTTAGAGGGGTATCTAAGCCAGAGACCGGAGAGCACTGTGTTTAGCATTTTGCATTTATAGTAGAAATCTAGTGCTAGGAAACATACAGTTAACAGTAGCTTTTTATTTTAATTTATTTTTAAATTTAATTTACAAATTAGTTGACGCAATGTCAATTAGAGGGGTGCAGTGCTCTGACTGTGAGACGTGGCAGGTCCGGGAGGCTTCCAGCATCCTGGATGGCTTATTCTGCAGAAAGTGTACCCAACTGGGGCTCCCCACAGACTGCGTGGTTCAGTTGGAGCAGCAGTTGGATGCACTTTGGAGCATGCAGGTGGTGGAAAGCGTCATAGATAGCAGTTATATAAATGTGGTCACATCCAAGTTGCAGGCAGAGAAATGGGTGACCATCAGAAGGGGCAGGCAAAGGGCAGCACGGTGGCCTAGTGGTTAGCACAACCGCCTCACGGCCCTGAGGTCCCAGGTTCGATCCCGGCTCTGGGTCACTGTCCGTGTGGAGTTTGCACATTCTCCCCGTGTCTGCGTGGGTTTCGCCCCCACAACCCAAAAATGTGCAGAGTAGGTGGATTGGCCACGCTAAATTGCCCCTTAATAGAAAAAATAATTGGGTAATCTAAATTTATAAAAAAAAAAAAGAAGGGGCAGGCAGTCAGTGGAGGAATCCCCTATGGTTGTCCCCCTCTCGAACAGGTATACCCCTTTGAACACTGTCGGGCACCACGGCTGGCTCTGATGTTCAGCAGGGAGGGTCAAAGCGTAGAAGAGCAATAGTCATACGGGACCCTGTAGTCAGGGGCACAAATAGGCTCTTCTGTGGACGTGAAAGAGACTCCAGAATGGTATGCTGCTTCCCTGATGCCAGGGTGCAGGATGCCTCAGAACGGGTAGAGAGCATCCTGAAGGGGGAGGGCAAACAGGCAGAGGTCGTGGTACATATTGGTACTAACAACATAGGCAGGAAGGGGGATGAGGTTCTCAGCAGGAGTTCAGGGAGCTAGGCAGAAAGTTAAAAGACATGGACCTCAAGGGTTGTAATCTCGGGATTACTCCCTGTGCCACGTGCCAGTGAGGCTAGAAATAGGAAGTTGGAGCAGCTGAACACTTGACTAAACAGCTGGCGTCGGAGGGAGGGTTTCAGTTATCTGGACCACTGGGAGCTCTTCCGAGGCAGGTGTGACCTGTATAAGAAGGAAGGGTTGCATCTAAACTGGAGAGGCATAAATATCCTGGCCACGAGGTTGGCTAGTGTCACATGGGAGGGCTCAAACTAGTATGGCAGGGAGGTGGATGCCAGAGCAATAGGTCAGAAAGTGAAAAAATTAAGGGAGAACTAGGAAATAGGGCCACTATGGCTCTGAGGAAGAGCAGACAGGGAGACGTTGCTGAAATCAGCGGGACTTGTGGCCTGAAGTGCATATGTTTTAATGCAAGAAGTATAACAGGTAAGGCAGATGAACTTAGAGCTTGAATTAGTACTTGGAATTATGATGTTGTTGCCATTACAGAGACCTGGTTGAGGGAAGGATAGGATTGGCAGCTAACATTCCAGGATTTAGATGTTTCAGGTGGGATAGAGAGGGATGTAAAAGGGGTGGAGGAGTTGCTCTTCAGGTTAGGAAGAATATCACAGCTATACTGCTGGAGGACACTTCAGAGGGCAGCGAGGCTATATGGGTAGAGATCAGGAATAAGAAGGGTGCAGTCACAATGTTGGGGGTTTATTACAGGCCTCCCAACAGCCAGTGGGAGACAGAGGAGAAGATAGATAGACAGATTTTGGAAAGGAGTAAAAGCAACAGGGTTGTGATGGGAGATTTGAACTTCCCCAATATTGACTGGGACTCAATTAGTGCTAGGGGCTTGGACGGGGCAGAGTTTGTAAGGAACATCCAGGAGGGCTTCTTAAAACAATATGTACAATAGGGAAGGAGCTGTAGTGGACCTGGTATTGGGGAATGAGGCCGGCCAGGTGATAGAGGATTCAGTAGGGGAGCATTTCAGGAACAGTGACCACAATTCAGTAAGTTTTAAAGTGCTGGCGGACAAGGATAAGAGTGGTCCAAGGGTGAATGTGCTAAATTGGGGGAAGGCTAATTATAACAATATTAGACGGGAACTGAAGAACATAGATTGGGGGCGGATGTTTGAGGGTAAATCAACATCTGACATGTGGGAGGCTTTCAAATGTCAGTTGAAAGGAATTCAGGACCGGCATGTTCCTGTGAGGAAGCAGGATAAATATGGCAAATTTCAGGAACCTTGGATAACGAGAGATATTGTAGGCCTCGTCAAAAAGAAAAGGAGGCATTTGTCAGGGCGAGAAGGCTGGGAACAGACAAAGCCTGTGTGGAATATCAGGAAAGTAGGAAGGAACTTAAGCAATGAGTCAGGAGGGCTAAAATTGGTCACAAAATGTCATTGGAAAATAGGGTTAAGGAAAATCCCAAGGCTTTTTACTCATACATAAAAAGCAAGAGAAAGGGTTGGCCAGGGAAAGGGTTGGCCCACTGAAGGACAGGGGAGGGAATGTGTGGAGCCAGAGGAAATGGATGAGGTACTAAATGAATAATTTGCATCAGTATTCATCAATGAGAAGGAATTGGTGGATGTTGAGTCTGGAGAAGGGTGTGTAGATAGCCTGGGTCACATTCAGATCTAAAAAGGTGAGGTGTTGGGTGTCTTGTAAAATATTAAGGTGGATAAGTCCCCAGGGCCTGATGGGATCTACCACAGAATACTGAAGGAGGCAAGAGAGGAAATTGCTGAAGCCTTGACAGAAATCTTTGGATCCTCACAGTCTTCAGGTGAGAACTGGAGAATAGCCAATGTTGTTCCTTTGTTTAAGAAGATTAGCAAGGATAATCCAGGGAACTACAGGCCGGTAAGCCATATGTCAGTGGTAGGGAAATTACAGGAGAGAATTCTTCGAGATAAGATCTATTCCCATTTGGATGCAAGTGGCCGTATTAGCGAGAGGCAGCACGATTTTGTAAAGAGGAGGTTGTGTCTCACTAACTTGATAAAGTTTTTTGAGGAGGCCACAAAGATGATTGATGTAGGTAGGGCAGTGGATGTTGTCTATATGGACTTCAGTAAGGCCTTTGACAAGGTTCCTCATGGCAGACTGGTACAAAAGGTAAAGTCACACGTGATCAGAGGTGAGCTGGCGAGATGGATACAGAACTGGCTAGGTCATAGAAGGCAGAGAGTAGCAATGGAAGGGTGCTTTTCTAATTGAGGGCTGTGACTCGTGTATTCCGCAGGGATCAGTGCTGGGACCTTTGCTGTTCGTAGTATATATAAATGATTTGGAGGAAAAAGTAACTCTTCTGATTAGTACGTTTGCGGACGACACAAAGGTTGGTGGAATTGGGGTTGCGCTGAGGACTGTCAGAGGATACAGCAGGATTTAGATCATTGGGAGACTTGGGCGGCGAAATGGCAGATGAAGTTTAATCCGGACAAATGTGAGGGAATGCATTGTGGAAGGTCTAATACAGGTAGGGAATATACAGTAAATGGTAGAACCCTCAAGCGTATTGACAGTCAGAGAGATCTTGGTGTAGAGGTCCACAGGTCACTGAAAGGGGAAACACAGGTGGAGAAGGTAGTCAAGAAGGCATAAGGCATGCTTGCCTTCATTGGCTGGGGCATTGAGTATAAAAATTGGAAAGTCATGCTGCAGCTGTGTAGAACCTTGGTTAGGCCTCACTTGGAGTATAGTGTTCAATTCTGGTCGCCACACTTCCAGAAGGATGTGGAGGCTCTAGAGAGGGTGCAGAAGATATTTGCCAAGGTGTTGCCTGGTATGGAGGGAATTAGCTATGAGGAGAGGTTGAATAAATTTGGTTTGATCTCACTGGAATGAAGGAGGTTGAGGGGCGACCTGATAAAGGTCTACAAAATTATGAGTGGCATAGACAGAGTGGATAGTCAGAGACTTTTTCCCAGGGTAGAGGAGCCAATTTCTAGGGGGCATAGGTTTAAAGTGCGAGGGGCAAGGTTTAGAGGAGATAGTACATAAGAACTAGGCAGCACGGTAGCACAGTGGTTAGCATTGTCGCTTCACAGCTCCAGGGTCCCAGGTTCGATTCCCGGCTTGGGTCACTGTCTGTGTGGCGTCTGCACGTTCTCCCCGTGTGTGCGTGGGTTTCCTCCGGGTGCTCCGGTTTCCTCCCACAGTCCAAAGATGTGCAGGTTAGGTGGATTGGCCAGGATAAATTGCCCTTAGTGTCCAAAGGGGTTGGGTGATGTTGTGGGTTATGGGTATGGGGCGGAGTTCTGGACTTAAATGGGGTGCTCGTTCCAAGGGCCAGTGCAGACTCGATGGGCCAAATGGCCTTCTTCTGCATTGTAAGTTCTATGTTCTAACTAGGAGCAGGAGTAGGCCATCTGGCCCCTCGAGCCTGCTCCGCCATTCAATGAGATCATGGCTGATTTTTTGTGGACTCAGTTCTACTTTCCGGCCCGAACACCATAACCCTTAATCCTTTTATTCTTCAAAAAACTATCTATATTTATCTTAAAAACATTGAATGAAGGAGCCTAACTGCTTCACTGGGCAATGAATTCCATAGATTCACAACCCTTTGGGTGAATAAGTTCCTCCTAAGCTCAGTCCTAAATCTACTTCTCCTTATTTTGAGGCTATGCCCCCTAGTTCTGCTTTCACTCGCCAGTGGAAACAACCTTCCCACACCTATCCTATCTATTCCCTTCATAATTTTATATGTTTCTATAGATCCCCCCTCATCCTTCTAAATTCCAACGAGTACACTCCCAGTCTACTCAAACTCTCCTCGTAATCCAACCCCTTCAGCTCAGGGACTAACCTAGTGAATCTCCTCTGCACACCCTCCAGTGCCAGTAAGTCCTTTCTCAGGTAAAGAGACCAGAACTGAACACGATACTCCAGGTCTGGCCTCACAAGCACCTTATACAATTGCAGCAGAACCTCCCTAGTCTTAAACTCCATCCCTCGAGCAATGAAGGACAACACTCCATTTGCCTTCTTAATCACCTGTTGCACCTGTAAACCAACCTTTTGCTACTCATGCACTGGGACACCCAGGTCTCAATGCACAGAAGCATGTTTTAATATTTTATCATTTAAATAATAATCCCTTTGGCTGTCATTCCTACCAAAATGGATAACCTCACATTTGTCAACATTGTATTCCATCTGCCAGACACTTAACCTATCTAAATCCTACTGCAGACTTCGGGTATCCTCTGCACTTTTTGCTTTACCACTCATCTTAGTGTAGTCTGCAAACTTGGACACATTGCCCTTGGTCCTCAACTCCAAATCATCTGTGTAAAGTGTGAACAATTGTGGGCCCAACACTGATCCCTGAGGGACACCACTTGCTACTGATTGCCAACCAGAGAAACACCCATTAATCTCCATTATTTTCTTTCTATGAATTAACCAATCCTCTATCCATGCTACTACTTTACCCTGAATGCCATGCATCTTTATCTCATGAAGCAACCTTTTGTGTGGCACCTTGACAAAAGCTTTTTGGAAATCTAGATATACCACATCCATTGGCTCCTCGTTATCTACCGCACTGGTAATGTCCTCAAGAAATTCCATTAAATTAGTTAGGCACGACCTGCCCTTTATGAACCCATGCTGCGTCTGCCCAATGGGACAATTTCCATCCAGATGCCTCACTATTTGTTCCTTGATGATAGATTCCAGCATCTTCCCTACTACCGAAATTAAGCTCACTGGCCTATAATTACCCACTTTCTGCCTACCTCCTTTTTTAAACAGCGGTGTAACGTTTGCTAATTTCCAATCCGCTGAGACCACCCCAGAGTCCAGTGAATTTTGATAAATTATCACTAGTGCATTTGCAATTTCCCAGCCATCTCTTTTAGCACTCTGGGATGCATTGCATCAAGGCCAGGAGACGTATCTACCTTTAGCACCATTAGCTTGCCCATCAGTACCTCCTTAGTGATAAAACTCATCTCAAGGTCCTCACCTGTTATAGCTTAATTTCCATCAGTCACTGGCATGCTATTTGTGTCTTCCACTGTGAAGACCGACCCGACAAACCTGTTTAGTTCCTCAGCCATTTCCTCATTTCCCATTATTAAATCCCTTCTCATCCTCTACAGGACCAATATTTACCTTCGCCACTCTTTTTTATTTTATATATTTGTCGAAACTTTTACTATCTTTTTATATTCTGAGCAAGTTTACTCTCAGAATCTATCTTACTCTTCTTTATAGCTTTTTTAGTATCTTTCTGTTGCCCCGTAAAGATTTCCCAGTCATCTAGTCTCCCACTAATCTTTGACACTTTGTATGCTTTTTCCTTCAATTTGATACTCTCCCTTATTTCCTTAGATATCCACAGTCGATTTTCCCCCTTTCTACCGTCCTTCCTTTTTGTTGGTATAAACCTTTGCTGAGCACTGTAAAAAATCACTTGGACGGTTCTCCACTGTTCCTCAAATGTTCCATCATAAAGTCTTTGCTCCCAGTTACCCTTAGCTAGCTCTTCTCTCATCCCATTGTAATCTCCTTTGTTTAAGCACAAAACACGAGTTTTTGACTTTACGTTCTCACCCTCCATCTGTATTTTAAATTCCACCATATTGTGATCGCTCTTTCTGAGAGGATCCCTAAAAATGAGATCATGAATCAATCCTGTCTCATTACACAGGATCAGATCTTGGACCGCTTGTTCCCTCGTAGGTTCCATTACATATTGTTCTAGGAAATTATCGCGGAAACATTCTATAAACTCCTCCTCAAGGCTGCCTTGACCAACCTGGTTAAACCAATCGACATGTAGATTAAAATCCCCCATGATAGCTGCTGTACCATTTCTACAAGCATCCGTTATTTCTTTGTTTATTGCCTGCCCCACCATAATGTTGCCATTTTGTGGCCTATAGACTACTCCTATCAGTGACTTTTTCGCCTTACTATTCCTGATTTCCACCCAAATGGATTCAACCTTATCCTCCATAGCACCGATGTCATCCCTTACTATTGCCCAGATGTCATCCTTAATTAACAGAGCTACACCACCTGCCTTACCATCCACTCTGTCCTTCCGAATAGTTTGATACCCTTGGATATTCCAGTTGTGACCATCCTTTAACTATGTTTCAGTAATGGCCACTAAATCATAGTCATTCACGATGATTTGCGCCATCAACACATTTACCTTATTCCGAATACGACGAGCATTCAGGTAACGTACACTTATGTTGGCTTTTATACCTCTGTTCTGAATCTTAACACCTTGATCAGTAAGCTCTCCTGAGTTATTTTTCCTCTTAACCTATCTCCTAATTTTCCTTGTCGTTAAACCCATATTTTCATGTAACAACCTGCCACGTCGCTTTCTATTTATGTTTTTACTTCCCATTTTATTCCTTTTAGTATTACAGGGCCTATTCATTGAGCTCCCCTCAGTCACTGTACCTTGTACTGAAATGAAAAATGAAAAATGAAAATCGCTTATTGTCACGAGTAGACTTCAACGGAGTTACTGTGAAAAGCCCCTAATCGCCACATTCCGGCGCCTGTCCGGGAAGGCTGGTACGGGATTGGAACCGTGCTGCTGGCCTGCTTGGTCTGCTTTAAAAGCCAGCGATTTAGCCAAGTGAGCTAAACCAGCCCTAAACTGTCACCCTTTTTGATTTTTGACTATGGCCTCTCTGCCTTATACTTTTCCCCTTCCTGCCTTTTGTTTCTGTCCCTGTTTTACTACTTTCCGACTTCCTGCATCGGCTCCCATCCCCCGCCACATTAGTTTAAACACTCCCCAACCACTCTAGCAAGTAGCACTCTTGGACATCAGTTCCAGTCCTGCCCAGGTGTAACCCGTCCAATTTGTACAGGTCCCACCTCCCCCAGAGATGGATGGGGAAAGTTTTTTCGTCAGAGGGTAGTGGCTGCTTGGAACTCGCTGCCAGAGGAGGTGGTGGAAGCAGGGACAATAGTGACGTTTAAGGGGCATCTGGACAAATACATGAATAGGATGGGAATAGAGGGATATGGAGCTCGGAAGTGTAGAAGATTTTAGTTTAGACGGGCAATGTGGTCGGCCTGTTCCTGTGCGATACTTGTCTTCGTTCTTTGCCCTGTTTGCTGGCGGCGGAATTCTCTACTCCTGCCGATTATCAACGGGATTTCACGTTGAAGCCACCCCATGCCGCCGGGAAGCCCACGGACAGGAATGCACTTCCAGCAAGCAAAGAGAATCCCAACGGCCTGAGAATTCCAGCCGACGTTTCTATTTTTAAAATGCTGGCTTTTTAGTCACCATCCACATGTGACAATGGAAATCTTCTGAGCTCTGGTCATTATACACTAATTATTTTTTGCCATGATACAAGCTTTTCCAACCAGTCCAGCATTTATTGCCCATCCCAACTTGTGCTTGAGAAATCAGTATTGATCTGACTTCTTGAACTGTTTTTTTTCTTCCTTTTATGTTATAAATTTAGAGTAGTTTTTTTCAATTACTGGACAATTTAGCGTGGCCAATTCACCTACCCTGCACACTTACGGGTCTTGGGAGTGAAACCCACACAGACACGGGGAGAATGTACAATCTCCACACGGACAGTGACCCAGGGCTGGGATTTGAACCCAGGTCCTCAGCGCCATAGTCCCAGTGCTAACCACTGCACCACCGTGCTGCCCTTGACTTCTTGAACTGTTGCTTACTGTTCGGTGAAGGTATTCGTACGGCACTCTTAGGTACGGACGTCCAGAGTTTGACCCAACAACAATGAAAGAATGTGAACTCTATCGGCAAGATTTTCCGACTCCTGCTGCTGGTGTGATCTTCTGAACCTGCCAAAGGCGAGCCGCCTCCCGCCTCCCCAGCGGAATCCCTGGCGCTGGGATGGGTGAAACATGTCATAGGCATTGGCAGGACTGGAAGATCCCAAATGCGCCCAATGGCAAACGACCTCCGCCGCCAGAGATCAAGTTGTGGGGTGTGCGGAGCGGTGGGGGCAGGACTGGAAAACCCCACCCAATATCCAAGTCAGGATGGCCCTTGAATTGGAAGAGAATCTGGTAATAATAGTTTTGAGATGCATTGACTGCCCTTGGTCTCCTTGTGTTGGGGAATGGTGAGCTCAAGGACATCATAGCAAATATTTTATGATCTTAGTTTACAAAGATTTAACTTATTTTAAAGTCAAGAAACCTAAAAGAAAGAAGAGTGCCTCCTTGTGTTGAACCATTTCAATAACGTAGCTGGTTGAAATGCTTTTAGCTCAGTAAACAATAGCTGTTTACTGTCCAGCTGATGTGTTCTCATCCACATTCAGTTGATAGTAAATTTGCAAGTCCAGTGCAAGTGAGATTCTGAAACATTGTTCAGATACAGAAAAGAGCATTAAGGATAATTCCAAACATAATAGACATGACCTGAGAGGAAAGGTTAACGTAGCTCAAAATCCAAAGGCGAAGAAGAAGGTGGTTAATAGGGGAGGAAAATCAGCTGAAGTATATAAAATATTAAAGCAGTTTAGATCAGGTGAATATTGCTTTAAAATAAGCTGAAGTCATGAATATAAACTTAGAAAGGTACATTAGAATGGATAGCTTAAGGAATATTTTTACGCAATAGATAACAAATTTCTGGAATAATCTATAAGGAAGGGTTGTATTGTTGGAGACTTCAAAGGCAGTCAAAGCCTAGTTGAATACTGGCTGAGAGAGACAGAGTGCTAGATTATAAGCTTTGATGAGCTAAATGCTCTTTTTCTCATCCTAAATTTCTCTTACGTTTTTAATGTTTAAGTGCTTCATGTGTAAATCATCGATATTCTTTATCAAAGGTGGCCCATCTGCCTGATATGTCAGTTTCAGCAAAGTTGTCCCCATTATTTCAGTTTCCATTGCAGATGACCAATAGTAAATTTGGTGAGGTGAGGCTCCTCATACAGGAGGGGGTTCCGGGTGTCTGTCTGAGTGAGAACACCACAGGGCCAATTTTGCAGCAGTTCAAAACAGGGGAACACAGATAGGAGTTAGCACTGTTGCCTCACAGCACCAAGGAGCCGGATTCGATTCCAGCCTTGGGTGACTGTGTGGAGTTTACACACTCTCCCTGTGTCTGTGTGGGCTTCCTGTGGGTGCTCCAGTTTCCTCCCACAGATCAAAGATGTGGAGGTTATGTGGGGTTACGGGAATACGGTGGGGGAGAGGGTCCAGGTAGAGTGCTCTTTCGGAGAATCAGTGAATATTCGATGGGACGTATGGTCTCCTTCTGAACATTTAAAAAAATAAATTTAGAGTCCCCAATTATATTTTTCCATTTAAAGGGCAATTGAGCATGGCCAACATACCTACCCTGCACACCTTAGGGTTGTGGAGGCGAAATCCATACAAATACGGGGAAAATGTGCAAACTCCACATGGACAGTGACCCAGCGCCGGGATCGAACCAGGGACTTCGGTGCCGTGAGGCAGCAGTGCTAACCACTGAGCCACCATGCTGCCCCACTACTCCTGAACTATAAAGCTTCTATTAAATACTCGACTGGGAACAGAGAACATGAGAAACCTGTCATACAGCAAGCTGAGGCAGTGGTTTGCACAACCAGAGTTCCTACTGGAAATTTCTCTGGGCTTCTCTGATTTTGTCATTGTAATTTGTCCAGATGTGCAAAAAATGTTATCACTGTGTCTGATAGGAATTTTTATCACACATCTGGCAATGCTATGGCATTGGAGCCGTGACATTTTGAGCTATTTAAATACATGCTTGAGAGATGGCTGAAGGGCGGTGGCGTAAATGATATGGGCCGAGGAAACACTTTTAGGATTAGGACTACCCTCTTTATGCAGGATGAACACCAACCAGAACTGGTTGGGCTAAACAGTTTGTTTTGTTGCTGAAAGTTCAGTGTTAATGACATCTATCTGGTGAAGCTTTGCACTGAGAGCAAAACCTTGCAAAATTAACTCAATTCTAAGTTATGAAAAACAGCATTTGTAGTTGGAAAAAACTATATGGGCAGTGAATAAATGTATTTTTAAATGACTCAAATATCTCAGCTAACTTTGTTAACTCAAAAAGCATTTCTTTTTCAACTGGAGGACAGCATAAATTGGTATTCCGAAGGTTCCGTAATAAGACCACTGCTTTTCCTGACACGTATTACCAAATTTTACTTGGGTGCACATTGTAAAATGTCAACATTTGCAGATGACACAATACTTGGAAGCATAGCGAACAGTGAAGAGGATAGGGATAGACTTCAAAAGCACCAGATAGGCTGGAAGAATGGGCATACATAAACAGCAGGTGAAATTTACTGCAGAGAAGTGATGTATTTTGGCTGGAGAACAGAGGATAGTTCAGGATCAGAGAGACCTGGGGTAGATGTGCACTAATCGTTGAATATGGCAGCATAGTTTGAGAAAGTGGAAAAGGCATAGTACTTTCTATACTTTGTAAATAGGAGCATGGGCCAAAATTTCCCATTGAAGGCAGGCTGCAGGAATTGAGATTAATCAGTTCCCAATCCCGCTTCCATTTTGGCAGTGCCAGCAACAGAACTTTCATCTCTTAGAGGGCTATATAGCCTGGAATCAGGGTTACTATGGGGTGGATCAATGTTGAAATTACCTTTCTTTATGGGTCGACTCAACCCTCCTCCATTTGCAGAAAAATCAGACCAGCTCTTTAGAAATCTTTAAAAGTCATCAACTCACATTCCCCAATGTAACTGAATATGCAAACTGTGCACTACAAAACCTATTTGTTTTTTGCAAGGCAGCCAAAAGGTTATAAATCTTTAAAAACTTTCGAACAGCCAACCATATGGCTGAGAGTCTTTTCAAAGAATGAACAAAAACAATGGGGAGTGTTTAAACAATTACCAATGAACCTCACATTGGACTCGCCTCTCAATATTGTACAATGCAGAGTAATACTTTATTCAGTGGATAAATTATTCTCATGAAACTGAAGACTTTTACAATACTTTTCTTAGACTCGCCAGTTGTCAGAAGAAACAAGTTGGCAACAACATTATTGAATGATTACTTATCTTTTCCAAACCCTACACTGTCATCACTCACTTTAGTAAACAGTGATATAAGTCACTGCATTTCATGTAAAAGGAGGCAACACTATTTTCATCACCTGTTATACTCTGCCTCCCCACAATCTATGTATCATGCCTCCACTCTGCAGGTATGATTTAGAAGGGCTTCTAAAGCCCTTGCAAATTCATTAAGTTTGAAATGCTCACTTCTAGAAGGAAGCTATGATGAACCTTTACAAAACACTGGTTTGGCCTTAACTAGAGTATTATGTCCACTTCTGTTTTGTTGATATTCTCACCTATTGTTACTGTTATTTTCTCCCCTGTTTTCATTCTACTGAGTTCCCATCACATTAAACAGAGTTGTACTCTTGATCATTCACAATTTTGTATATGCTAAAAAATGAAATATTTGATCATTCAAATTAAGCAACATGAATAAAGGAGAAAGGTGGGAGCCTGGTAAATGTCCAATAAGGTGAATGAATTAGACTATAATTAAGAGTAGATTGTACTCAAAAACTCTAAGTTGCTCCTCTCACCTTTATTTAACAGATATAGATTTTGAGCTAGAAGCATGAAACATCTTTCTTATTACATCATCTTTAAATTGCCTTATCCTTATATGTTTAAAATTTATTTGTCACTGGATTGGGTATCACTGACTTGGCAAACATTTGTTCCCTATCCCTAATTGTCCTCGAGAAAGTGGTATTGTGACACTTTCTTGAACCTGGTGCAGCCACATCCAGGGTGGTGTTGGGAAGGAAGTTCTGGGAGTTTGATCTACCAACACTGAAGGAATGGCAAAGTAGTTACAAGATGGGATGGTATGTGGCTTGGAGAGGGACTTGCAGGTGGTGGTGTTCCCAAGTATCTGCTGCCTTTGTCCTCGACATGATAGAAGTTTCATGTTTGTTGAAGGAACTTGGTGAGTTGCTTCAGTGTATCTCGTAGATGGTGCACACTGCTTCCACTTTATGTCAGTGGTGGAGGGAATAAATATCTAAGGTGGTGAATTGGGCTGTGTTACCTGCATGGTATCAAGCTTCTTGAGTGTTCCTGGAATGGCACTTATCCAGACAAATGGCCAGTATTCCATCACACTCCTGACTTGATCTTTGCAGAGTCAGGAGGTCATGGGTAGGACTTGCCGTCAGTCGACCCCAGAATTGGGAAAAGTGATTGTGCGGAGAATCGTGCGTGAGGATAAAATCATGGCCATGCCAGGCGCTTGACTGAATAGCATGCTCCGGTGCCTCGACAATGGCGTAAATGCATTCTACTCCACAAGTACAGTAAATGCCATCCGTATATCATTAGTGGGCCTGACCCTGTATTCTCCGGTGTCTCTGCGATGCTCCCTCTTCGCCAGGAGGAATTACCAATGGCAAGTTTCACTTGTTATTTAAAAAATCAGGAAACAAGTGCTGAGGCTGATGAGGGAGGGAGTGGGGGTCGGGCATGCAGAGGCATGATCATGGGCTGCTAGACTTGCCAGTGCACACAGGTCAGCCTGCGCCCGGGCAATGTCACCGACTCACTCAGCATTGACCTGCTGTGATTGGGCCATGCTCTGGAGCACCACTGCAATGTACAGGTGGCCCTGGTACAAGGCTGCCTGTGACAGGGCAGTCCTGTGCCTTAGCCAAAGCCGCACAGAGTGCCCCAGGCCTTGGACATCCTAATCCATGGCTGATACCTTCGCCCCCAAGGCTTCCACTGCAAACACCACCCGGTGTTACCCTTGGTGGCACGCATGGTCAGCACAGCCTCCTGCCCCTGTAGGTGCTGGATGATTGTTAACAATCCCTCATGCAGTCCCGGGCTCTGTGACTGCATCTCAACTGATGATGGTGTAGTGATCTCTGCATGTGTTACATGTTTAGTTATTGTGATGTCAGTACAGACAGATGATCACTAGATGGCAACACTAACAGGAACTATATAAGGAGTTTCCCGCTCTTTCTTTGGTTAGTGCGTGTGTAGGACAGCTAGAGTGAAGACGTGACCAGATCAGAGTGTAGTGTATTGTCACAATTGTTAGTTAAATCTAATCTTACTTGTTTGTTTCACAAGTCAAAGTATTAAAGTGAAAGAACTCACAAGTATATTATTTTATTACTCAATAAATAATTTGTCATCATCTAGAAGACTTTGACTATTTATCATCAGAATGCAATACAGATCGGCAAGACAAATGAGTAATATTTATAGGACAGTTCAGTAATATAACATGGTACCAGGTTAAAACAAGCTTTAAGAACAACTAGCACTAAGATTAGGAAAGAAAATAAAAAGTTCCGATATAGACTGTTTGACTGTGGAAGTCCTTGCAGCAAACGGATCCTCAACAGCAAATCGATTCGATGGACCACGTGCAGGCTCCAAGACAGCTGAAGACTACCGGAAATCTTAATTGGAAGTTATTTAAACAGCAATTCCAGCTCTATTTAAAAACTCGTGACTTAAATACAGCCACTGAAGATAGACACAGAGCTTTACTTCTGTCTATGGCAGGTCAGCAAGCTATCGAAATTTAGAATTTGTTCATATATGCCGAAGGCAAAGCTAAAAGTAAATTCGGAGTGATTGTCACCAAATTCGATGATCATTGCAAAATGTAAACCAATGAAATACTGGAGCGATTCTGATTTCACAAGTGTTTGCAGAGAAACGGAGAATCAATCACTAGCTTTGTCACAGATCTTAAGATACTAGCACAATCCTGCAATGTTTTAATGCTGCATGATTCTAAGATTCGTGATCAGATAGTATTTGGAATAAGAGATGAAAATTTAAGGGAATTACTTTTAAGGGAAAACTATTTAACACTAAAAATAACAATGGAAAAGTATTTATATCACGAACATTCAAAGAATCAATATAATCAGTATTTAGAATATAAAAGTCGTGAAAATGGTGCGAAAATTTACCACGAGGTAGAGGTAGTATCGCACTTGATTAAGAAGCACGTTTTGAAAGGCATCCATCAAGAGCAGTATGCACATGTGCACATCCAGAAAAGGCGCAAACCGGCAAAATACTGTTCTGCGCATGCACAATTGAAAAATGAGCGCACTCTGGAGGAGGATTGATTTGCGCATGCGCAATCGATGATTACGCATGATGTCATGAGCATCATGACATCAGAAGACTCAGTCCACGGCCACTTAAAGAGAAACTGCTAGAAAAACAAAAAGAACAGTTTTAAAGCTACAAAACTCAAAATGTTTACCTCAAAAGGCAGAACAATGCCTGAACTTCAAGAAACAGTTGAAAATAACTTTTGCAGCACCATGGAACATGAAGTACGCAGCATAAAAAGTGAAGAGCACATTAACAAATCTAAAACTAAAGAAGATGATTTGTTTATTGAAGAATACTACTCAAACATGGTTGGGTTATTCGGATATGATGATCATAGCATCAGCAACATGGTTGAGAAGCTCAATAGGACTCTACTCATGGCAGATGAATCCAATATAATGATTCAATGGCAGATCGTTGATACATTGGATGACAGCAACCTGTCAAATAGCCTGGAAGAAAATGATGCCACACAGAGAGCACAAAACAATTCCATAGAGAAAGCGCTGATTGTCTCCACAGAGAGACCACTGCACGACTTCACAAAGAGAGCAATGAAAGACTCCACAGTCTTTCAATACATGGTAGCATTGTGGTAAGCACAATTGCTTCACAGCTCCAGGGACCCAGGTTCGATTCCCGGCTTGGGTCACTGTCTTTGCGGAGTCTGCACATTTTCCCCGTGTGTGCGTGGGTTTCCTCCGGGTGCTCCGGTTTCCTCCCGCAGTCCAAAGATGTGCAGGTTAGGTGGATTGGCCATGCTAAATTGCCCTTGGTGTCCAAAATTGCCTTTAGTTTTGAGTGGGGTTACTGGGTTATGGGGTTGGGTAGGGTGCTCTTTCTAAGAGCCAGTGCAGACTCGGTGGGCCGAATGGCCTCCTTTTGCACTGTAAATTCTATGTCATTGTCTGTGAGAGAGCGATGGAAGTCTCCACAGAGAGCTCGTTGATAGACTCCAGAATGGAAGCAATTAAAGACTCCAGAGCGACAACCATGCATGAAGAAGACTATGAATGTCTATCCACCTTATTTGATGAACTACAAGAAAAAGCAAAATGAAAATGGCTTATTATTGCAAGTAGGCTTCAAATGAAATTACTGTGAAAAGCCCCTAGTCGCCAAATTCCGGCGCCTATTCGGGGAGGCCATTACGGGAAGAGAATGAAAGTCAACCCACTGTACATGATAATAGTGACAATGTGATCACAATTTATACAAGATGTGCAAGATCAACGTGAGGCTGACAGATCTCAACTCGGCTGATTTTCGGGGGGCACGATAGCACAGTGATTAGCACAGTTGCTTCACAGCTCCAGTGTCCCTGGTTCGAATCCCTGCTGGGTCACTGTCTGTGCGGAGTCTGCACTTGCTCCCCGTGTCTGCGTGGGTTTCCTCCGGGTGCTCCGGTTGCCTCCCAGAGTCCAAAGATGTAAAAATTAGATGGATTGGCCATGATAAATTGCTTTTCGTGTCCAACAAAAAGCTTAGGTGGCAGGCCACTCTGTACCCCGGCCCAGTGGGGAGGTTGCCATTGTGGTATTATCATAACTATCAGCATGTGGGCAGCATGGCAGCAGAATGGTTAGCACTGTTGCTTTACAGCTCAAGGATCCCAAGTTCGATTCCCCACTTGGGTCACTGTCAGTGCAGAGTTTGCACAGTCTCCCCGTGTCTCTGTGGGTTTCCTCCGGGTGCTCCGGTTTCCTCCCACAGTCCAAAGATGTGCAGGTTGGGTGGATTGGCCATGATAAATTGCCCTTAGTGTCTAAATGGGTTTGGTGGGGTTACTGGGTTACAGGGATAAGGTGGAGGTGTGGGCTTGGGTAGTGTGTTCTTTCTAAGGGCTGGTGCCGAATCGATGGGCTGAATGGCCTCCTTCTGCACTGTAAATTCTATGATAAATTCTATGATTCTATACAAGGGTTAATGTAGTACCATGAATATGACTAGAGGGAGTTTCAGATACTACTATATAAAGCAGTGATGCTGGACATTAGGGAAGGAGTGTAAGCAGGAGATAGCAAGAGAAGGTCATCAGAGCAGTTAGTGTGAGAAGGTTAGACTATAGTTATATCAATGAGTGAGATTAGCAGTAGGTGAGTGTCGTTAGATGTTACTGAAAAATTTTGTATTCCAAAAGGACTATGTGCCGAAACCCAGTTTTGTACTGCAAATAAAATCATAGCTTTGTTTAAGTAAAAGCAATCCTGTGGTCTTTGTGGAACACCACACCAACCATCCGAAATAAGCAACACAAAGAACACCACAGCTGTCATTCGCCGTGCCTAGGCGCAGGTGGCAGAGGTGGTCAGCGCCACCAGTAGCACCATCTGGGTCGGCCTGCAGTCCCGAAAAAATTTCCTCAGTGCAGCCAGGGTGAGTAGGCAGCACCTAGCACTAACACTGTCCCACAAACCCGTGACCCGAACCCCCCCCACCCCCCAACTCCACTCAGAGGTCAAGCAAACCCCCACCCTGCACCGCATGCTGGCACCCATACCTGCTGCCATGGCCAGGTACCCTGGCCCACTGCATTCGCAGAGCCAGGGACTACATAAGGAGTTGTCGGTGAGAATTCAGGAACTGGGGGTGCAGTTGGAGGAGACCTATCGCATGCAGGAGCAGGAGGTGGTGCCGACCATGCATGCCACCCAGGCCAACACCACACAGGTGGTGTCCGCATTGGACACATTGTGAGCAACGGTTTTGGCTATGGATCAGCATGTCCAAGGCCTGGGCATTCTGTGCAGGCTCTGGCTTCCTCATCACCCCCCACCCTCCACCGGTGTGGCAGGGCTCCCCACACCCCAGCCAGCCTGGCCTGTATCAGACCCAGCAGCCCACAGTCACGTCTCTCCGTGTCCTACCTCGTCTCTCTCCCTCATTGGCCACGATGTCAGTCTCATGATTTTTAAAACCAGAAGTGAACCTAGCCATCTGGAATTCTGCCCATTGGAGGTGAAGAGAGGCCCCGGAGAATACAGGATTGGGCCCACTAATGATATGCAAATGGTGTATACTGTATGTGCATTCAGCAGTGCATTGACACGGCTGTTGAGGCAACCGAGATTTGTGATTTGGCGTGGAATCATGCCCGCTGCGATTTTGGCATCGGAACCAATTCTCCGCTCAATCGTGTTTCCCAATTTCGCCATTAGCCGACGAAGAATCCCGCCCATGGTCTATCCTCGACAATCACAGGAAGATGGTGTTTGGATTGTTGATGACACCTAAAAATAGCTTTATTGGAAAGTGTAGTACGTTCCATATGGCAATATGCAAGCGATTATAATGACAATTTCAGGAAACAATTTGACATGATTTGTATCATTACATTGTAATATTTGACAAACATCGGAAAGTGGTTTGGAAGGTACGTGACATATATATTATGTCATGAGAATGTCACTTTAAGAAATGTTTGTCTGCTCATGTTACTTCAGTGGTATCAGAGTGTGGGTGGAACAGGGTTGTCTGTCAGTTTTTAGTTTCACTTTGAGAAAAGCTTGGGTGTGTGTGTTTTTTTTGTTTTCGTTTTAGTGTTGGAGCTGCAGTCAGCCACAGAAGGTGTCATGTTGTTTCCTCTGCCATGTAAAGACTATCCCTTGATCATTTGGTGAATTCAGAGTGATAATTGTTCTCAGTAGCGAATTTAAACCTGATGTGCTTCTGTTGAAAGGAGTTTTTTTTAATGTCTTATAGATGTTAAAAGGAAAGTTCAAGGATGACTTAGTGTTGTATTCTTTGGGGGTTATATTTGAATTGATGGTTGCTAAGATGTTCACTGTATGTTTTAAAAAGGTTAACTTGAGTTCATAGAATAAAAATTGTTTAGCTTAAAAAATTACTTTTCGATCTCTGCTGTACCACACCTGTAGAGTGGGCCATGTGCTCCCCATACCACAATCTATTAAAAGTTGTGGGTCAGGTGAACTCCATGATACATTTTGGGGTTTTCTAAATATTTATAGTCTGGTTGTTGTGTGACATCCCCAGCCTTGAGTTATTGATGCAGAAACAAAGCTGGGGCAGTAATAATTTCTTCACATTGAGTTTAGCACAGGGCTAAATCGCTGGCTTTGAAAGCAGACCAAGCAGGCCAGCAGCACGGTTCAATGCCCGTAACAGCCTCCCCGAACAGGCGCCGGAATGTGGCAACTAGGGGCTTTTCACAGTAACTTCATTTGAAGCCTACTTGTGACAATAAGTGATTTTCATTTTCATTTTTGCAAAAGAATTTCACAAAGGAATTCATATATGATCACATTGGATGGATTCTCATGCATTTGTAAAAATGTTTGCGGATCTGGACTCTCTACTGCTCGGGAAGTATGTCAATAGAATCTTCCGGGAGGTGACCAAGTCACAGACTGCCTCTATTAAGGATGGTACGTTGCTGGGGCTCAGGGCCCAATTAGATGGCTCACAGCCCCACCAGCATGAGATGACCATTGTTGAGGATGGAAGGGTAGTGTGAGGGTACCCCAAAAATATGTTTCCTCAGATGCCTGAATACTCTATGTATATTGTTTTAGTTTATTATTTTTCTGGGATGTGGGCATCAATATTCATCCCTAAATGTCCTCGGGAATGTAATGGTGGGCAGCTTTCTTGAAACATTCCAGCCCTTATGGTGTTGACTCACAGTGCTGTTCAGGAGGGAATGTCAGCATATTGACGCACTGAACAATGGCATAGTTCCAAGCCAGGATGGTCTATGTTTAGGAGAGAATTTGCATGTGGTGGTGATACCATGCACCTGCTGTCCTTATCCTTCTAGTTTTTTTTTATATTCATTCATGGAATGTGTGCATCACAGGCTGTGCCAGCATTTATTGCCCATCCCTAACTGCCCTTGGGAGAGCAGTTAAGAGTCAACCACATTGCTGTGGGCCTGGAGTCACATGGAGACCAGACCAGGTAAGTACGGCAGATTTCCTTCCCTAAAGGATGTTTGTGAACTGAAATGGGTTTTGACGACATGGCCATCATTAGATTTTTTTTAAAATTGAAATTTCACCATTACAGTGGCGGGATTTGAACCTGGATCTCCAGAGCATTTTTGCTGAGTCGTAGGTTTACTAGTCCAGTGACAATACCAGTACACCACCACATCCGGTGGTAGAGTTTGTAGGTTTGGAAAATTGTTAACCGTACTTTGATGAGTTTCTGCAATGCATCGTGTAAATCTTTTAAAAAAATACATTTAAGGGATGTGGGCGTCACTGGTTAGCCCATCAATTATTGCCCATCCCCAGTTGACCTTCAGAAGGTGACGGTGAGTTGCCTTCTTGAACTACTGCAGTCCTTGCGGTGTAGGTACAAGCACTGTGCTGATAGGGAGGGAGTTGCAGGATGTTGGCCCAGCAACAGTGAAGGAACAACGATATATTTCCAAGTCAGGATGGTGAGTGACTTGGAGGGGAACCTCTAGGTGGTGGGGTTACCAGGTATCTGCTGCTCCTGTCCTTCTAGATGGTAGTGGTTGTGGTTTTGGAAGGTGGTGCCTTAGGAACCTTGGTGAGTTACTGCAGTGCATCTTGTAGATGGTGCACACGGCTGCCACTGTCCGTCGAAGGTGGAGGGCTTGAATGTTTGTGGAAGGAGGAGTAATCAAACGGCTGCCTTGCCCGAGATGATGTTGTTGGAGCTGCACACATCCAGGCAAGTGGAGAGTATTCCACTACACTCTTGACTTGTGCCTTGTGGACAGGCTTTGTGAGGGGCCGGTCAGGAGCTGAGTTACTCGTCCTGGGATTCCTAACCTCAGACCTGCCCTGGTAGCCACAGACCTAGTTTCAGCTTCTAGAACATAGAACAGTACAGCACAGAACAGGCCCTTCGGCCCTCAATGTTGTGCCGAGCTATGATCACCCTACCCAAACTCACGTATCCACCCTATACCCGTAACCCAACAACTCCCCCTTAACCTTACTTTTTAAGACACTACGGGCAATTTATCATGGCCAATCCACCTAACCCGCACATCTTTGGACTGTGGGAGGAAACCGGAGCACCCGGAGGAAACCCACGCACACACGGGGAGGACGTGCAGACTCCGCACAGACAGTGACCCAGTCGGGAACCGAACCTGGGACCCTGGAGCTGTGAAGCATTTATGCTAACCACCATGCTACCGTGCTGCCCAATGGTAACCTCCAAGATGTTGATTGTGGGGAATTCAGCGATAGTAATGTTATTGAATGTCAAAGGGCAGTGGTTAGATTATTTCTCAAACACACTTGCTGCTGTGCATTGACGGTGAGGGGTTGAATGTTCAGGGTGGTGGCTGGGTGCCAATCAAGTGAGCTGCTTTGTCCTAGATGGTGTTGAGTTTCTCGAGTGTTTTTGGATCTGAATTCATTCAGGCAAGTGGAGAGTATTCCATTACCCTCCTGCCCTGTGCCTTGTAGATAGCGCGCAGGCTTTAGGGAGTCAAAAGGTGAGTTATTCTACCCTGAAAATAGGTTCAGACCAAGGCTGCGCCTTTGCACTGCTATGACGCATTCACGGGACCACTGACAGGAAATTCCAATGGCCCTCCCATGTGCCACAAAGGGACTATCTCTAAGTTGTTGCCGACCTCCAGCTCAGTGGGAGTCCAGTGCAATGCTAGAAAGCTCCCTGCGCCATCAGCATCTAGCCCCCAATTTGACACTCAATTCCAATAATTAGCTGCCTGCTGCAGCCAGTTGAGGAGCTGATACTGTGCACAAGTCTCAAATCTGCCACAGTTGGGCCAGGTAGATTCTCCCCAATGTTTCCACAGACCAATCAGCTGACTGGAAATTGACCCTCAGACCATTCAGCTCATGCTTCTTTTATAAGATAGATTTTAATCATTTTTCTTTGCCGGCATTACGAACCTCAATGGTACGCGTACTCCATGTCACCAATGCCTTAATGATGTCCTCACATCAGAAGCGATGATTGGCATCACTTCATCAACTGTGAAACAGGGTAATAAACAACAGCAATACACAATAAACAAACAACGGAGGTGGAAGTTGGAGGTGAATGTTTGCATGGTTAGAGGGATCGAGGCTGTTTCCTTTTGAGCAGAGGGCCAGCGGGGGCAGATTTGACAGAGTGACAGAAGCGTGCCCGAGGAGTGGGGACCATGGGGCTTTGAAAAGGACTTTGCAGAGAGTGTGAAGGGAACAATATCAAGAAAGCAGGAGCTCCAAGAGCCAATGCAGACTCGATGGGCCGTAACTTCTATGATGATTCTATGAAGCTCAGAGAGGGCATAATAGCAGATAAGAGAGAAATTAGAGAAACACAGAAGCAGGGGAGAAATATCAGGGAGGTTTGGCCCAGCAGATTTGGGGAAGGGACGAAAGTGGCAGAGACAGCTGAAGGCGTGGCTTTAACCTTTGAGGCAAAAAAGTGCATGAGCTCCTTGAAGAGTGCCTTAGAGATTAAGGTGGAAGAGGTGGAGGAGAGTGTGTATAGAAGAGCGGAGTGATTTGTGTGTTTCAGCTTTCATGGGCACAATGCAGAGAAGCTCAATAAAAGAACAGTAGCGAGGCTGTCGACAAAACCGATCATGACTCCTTTTTCACTTTGGTTGCTTTTTAATTAACGTGAGGATCAGTCTGCAAAGCTGGAAAAAGGGCTGAAAATGATTATTTTGGAAAGAAAGCATTAATTTTGCTGAACAAAATTGGGTGCGCATTGAAAAGCCTCCAAGCGTGAAGAGAAGGTGAGGCAGGCTAAGTCAAGTCAATAATGGCTCCTTTAAGCGCAAGGTGTAGCTGAACATGCGACAGATAATCTGATGAGAATTTTTATCTGACTCCCATTCTGTTGAGCGGTAACCTTTCTTCGTATCAACCATGTAGAATACAGATGCATTTATTCAATTACTCTAACACAGGTAATTTCAACTCATTGCTGCAATGCATTATTGATTGTGATTAATGCCTTGGCAGACTGCATTGAACCCTTTAACAATAACCTATCTCAAGAGAGTAATTGATCAATGGGAAAATCCATGAAAACCTTGGCTGAAAAGCGGAATTAATAACATCTTGATATTCTTTAATGATTCGCTTGTCTACAAAGTTTATGAATTTTTAAATCTTTAACTAACTCCAACCGAAGACCAGCTTCTTACTTATTCAGCACCTGAAGTGATTCCATTTTGTATTGAACTAATGGAGTTATTTTTCATTCTTTTAATCACAGAGAAATTAAAAATTGCATTTTGCTGCTCAGCACAAAGCCTCCAAAAACGAGGCTATGATTAACAGAGAATGTTTCAGTGTTTATATTTACACTTTGGACAATTAGGATGTGTGCTATGCCTTTCCTGAATTCCCCAGGGGCATACTTGCCACATTGCTATTGGAAATTACAGCATTTTTTTTCTTGTTGTGTCAGTAGAGGAACTATAAAGATCCGACACGTCACATTTGTGGAACACAAGGGAAACTAATTGCAAGAAACATATAATACAGAGTTGAATTTACAAATAGGCAACAGTGAGCTGCCTGGATAAACACAATTAACAAAATTAGGTACACAAATTGGACCAATGTGAGAATTGGGTGCAGTGCTGAATGGTTGGTGAGACATATTGGCCGGGATTCTCCACAGCCTGACACTGAAATCATGATCAGCGATTGAGCGGAGAATGGATTCCGATGCTGGAATCGGGGCCGATGCCAGTTTGACGCCGGTCCGTCATGCTCCACCCCATCCAAACCGGTGTCATCATGATGCGCATAGCATGACGTTTTAACGCTGTTGCCATGTTATTAGCCGGCCCACTCACAATGCTGTGCCCCCCCATGGGCCAAGTTTCTGATGGTACAGGCTATGGGTGGTCCCAGTGGTCGGGTACTCGGCTTGTTATCTGTGGACAGTGTTCAGCGCTGCCACACGTGTCCGGGATTCGTGCCGCTGGCCGGGGGGGAGGGGGGCTTCAGCTGGGGCTGGGGGGATTGTTGGGGGGTGGCTAGGTTGTGGGCTGTGCGGTCGCGGTTAGCCGGTTGAGGTTCGAGCACAGCCGGAGCTATGTTTTACAGCGCAACCAGTGCAGGTCATCGGCCCTGCGCATGCGTGTCTCGGAATCCGGTCATTCACCGCCCATTTTCGGTGCAATCGGCAGGGGTTTCACGCAGCGCCGGTGCTAGTCCCTCGCTGGTACCGGAATCGGTGAGGGGTTCACGCTGATACTCCGTTTGCGCCGGCACTTAGCCTCAGAAACAGAGAAACCAGCCTAAGGAAAATAAAACTTTCAGATGTACTGAGGTCCGAAAAGAGGCAGTGGTGTAGTAGTATTTCTGTTGGACTAGACATCCAGAGACCCAGGGTAATGCTCCAGGAGCCCGGGTTTGAATCCCAACACAGTCGGCGATGGAATTTGAACTCAATAAAAATTTTGGAAGCCCATCTGGTTCATTGATGCCTTTAGGGAAGGAAATCTGTGGTCCTCACCTGATCTAGCCTACCTGAAGAGTCCAGAAATGTGGGCGACTCTTGAATGCCCTCTGAAATGGCCCAGCAAACCACTCGGTCATCTCATCTAAAAAGTCTCAAAGGAATTAAACCGAATGGACCATCTGGCATCGACCTCGGCACTGAAAAAAACAACGGCAAACTCAGCCCTGTTGACCTTGCAAAACCCTCCTTACTAACATCTGGGGCCGTGTGCCAAAATTGGAAGAGCTGTCTCAGACTATCACAGAACCACAGAAAGATAAGTGCAAAAGAGGCCCTTCAGCCCATCGAGTCTGTACCGATGTATGAAAAACACCTAACCTGCCCAATTGTTATGAGACTGGTCCTATTTAACAGGCAACAATCCTGGAGAGCCAGTGAGCACTGTTATTGAAATTACGAATAGACACAGCGTTCGGAAGGAAAGAGGTGCTGACGGAATCCCTGGTCACGCACTCAGAGTCTGTGCGGACAAACTGGCGAGTATGTTCGCAGACATATTTGACCTCTCCTTACTCCATTCCAAGGTTCCCACCTGCATCAAGAAGACCACCACCATGCTGGTGCCAAAGAAGAACTAGGAAACTTGCCTCAACGACTACCATCCGGTGGCCTTGACATCGATCATTATGAAGTGCTCTGAAAGGTTGGTCATGAGGCACATCAACTTCATACTCCCAGTATTCTTAGATCCACAGCAATTTACATATGTCCACAACCAGTCCACAGCAGACACCATCTCCCTGGCCCTACACTCCTCCCTGGAGCCCCTCGACAACAAGGAACTTACGTCAGACTCCTATTCATTCACTACAGCTCTGCCTTCAACACCATAATCACAGCCAAGCTCATATCAAAGCTCAAAAATTCTAGGACCACAATCAATAAGGATAAACAACAACACCTCCTCCTCGATTGTTCTTGATGCCAGGGCCTCGCAAGGCTGCATACTTAGCCCCCTACTATACTCCTGATACACACATGAATATATGGCAAACTTTGTCCCGGTCCACCCATGTCGACGCTATGACCAAGAAAGCACAATAGCGCCCATACTTTCTCAGGAAACTAAGGGAATTCGGCATGTCCACATTAACTCTTATCAATCTTTATAGATGCACCATAGAAAGCATCCTATCTGGCTGCTTCACAGCCTGGTATGTCAACCGCTCAGCCCAAGACCGTAAGAAACTACAGAGGGTCGTGAATACAGCCCAGTCCAACATGTAAACCCGCCTTCCATCCATTGACTCTGTATACATCTCCCGCTGCCTTTGGAAAGTGGGCAGCATAATCAAAGTCCTCTCCCACACTGGTTATTCATTCTTCCAACTTCTTCCATCGGGCAGAAGATACAAAAGTCTGAGAACACGCACTGACAGATTCAAAAACAGATTCCCCGCTGTTGCCAGACTTCTAAATGGCCCTCTTGTGGATTGATTATCATAGAATTGATCATAGAATTTACAGTACAGAAGGAGGCCATTCAGCCCATCGAGTCTGCATCGGCTCTTGGAAAGAGCATCCTACCCAAGGTCAACACCTCCACCCTATCCCCATAACCCAGTAACCCCACCCAACACTAAGGGCAATTTTGGACACTAAGGGCAATTTATCATGGCCAATCCACCTAACCTGCACATCTTTGGACTGTGGAAGGAAACCGGAGCACCCAGAGGAAACCCACGCACACACGGGGAGGATATGCAGACTCCGCATATACAGTGACTCAAGCCGGAATCGAACCTGGGACCCTGGAGCTGTGAAGCAATTGTGCTATCCACAATGCTACCGTGCTGATCTCTTCACACATCTTCTCTCCTGAGTAGTACTATAATCCGTTTGCTTCGCCCAATACCTTTGTCTATGTGTTTATATTGTGTATTTATGTGTGTCCCTATGTTTTTTTTTCATGTATGGAATGATCTGTCTGGACTGCATGCAGAACAGTACTTTTCACAGTACACGTGACAATAAACAAATCCAAATCAGTCTTCCCTGCTCCAGTGAAAACAACCCTAGTTTATCCAACCTCTCTTCATAGCTGTTCCATCCCAGGTAACAGCCTGATAAATCGCATCTGTACCCGCTCCAGTGCAGTCACATCCTTCCTACAATGTGGCGACAAGAATTGCACACAGTACTCCAGCTGTGGCCTCACCAAAGTTCTGTAAAACTCCAGCATGATATCTCTGCTTTTGTGGTTATAGTCCTACTCGCAATCAGGGAATCATACCTCACTCTCCGAGTCCTCAACATAGATTCGAGACGCCATGAAATTTCATGGTATCAGGTCAAACATGGGTAAGGAAATGTCCTCAGCTAATAAATAAGTGCTCCTCCATGTCGAACACCAATTGAAGAAAGTACTGAGTTAGCAAGAATGTTCTCTGTCTGTCTATTAACAACTGTGGCTCAGTAGCTACTGACAAGCTGGTCAAGTCCGAAAGGGCATAACTGTTAGACTAGGTTTATGGTAGGTGGTGAGGAGAACAAGAGTGAAAAACATATTTGTTCTCACCCTCAACAACCTCCTTGTTGCATATTCATCTGTCCGTGACAGCACCGGTAGACGGTGAGACAGTGGACTTGTAACTCAGAGACCCCATGGGAAGATCTGGGGACGTGGGTTCGAATCCCGCCTTAGCAGATGGCAAAATTTGAATTCAATAAAAAAAAGCTAAAGTTAAAAAAAAGTCGAATGAAAACCATGAAACCATAGCTGAAACTGTAAAAACCCATCTGGTTCATTAATGTCCTTAAGGGAAGGAAATCATAGAATTTACAGTGCAGAAGGAGAGCACTCAGCCCATCGAGTCTGCACCGGCTCTTGGAAAAAAGCACCCTACCCAAGATCAACAACTCCACCCTATCCCCATAACCCAGTAATCCCACCCAACACTAAGGGCAATTTTGGACACTACGGGCAATTTAGCATGGCCAATCCACCTAACCTGCACATCTTTGGACTGTGGGAGGAAACCGGAGCACCCGGAGGAAACCCACGCACACACGGGGAGGATGTGCAGACTCCGCACAGACAGTGACCCAAGCCGGAATCGAACCTGGGACCATGGAGCTGTGAAGCGATTGTGCTATCCATAATGCTACCGTACTGCCCAATCTGCCGTTCTTACATGTTTCATGCTTCATTCTTTTAAAAACATTTTGGACACATTGTTGGAGACTCAGGACAGGCCACTGCCCAGCTCACCTTTAAATCCTTCTGACTTTTCAGGTCGTCTGCCCAGATTCCTAATACAGCATTCACCTCCACCTTAAACTAAAAATATGACATCTGGATGCCAATTTCTAAAAATTGGGTTTGTGGACCCAGCAATTCTCCCAACTCTGTCACCTGACACATGGGACCAAAACTCAGGTCGACGTGTTTATTGATTAATTCACTGTTTAAAAAACACTGATACAAACCCATTCGCTATATTTAACCTTGTCTAATTCCTGCTACATACATTTGTCTTCATAGCCCCACTTCAAAAACTTTAGAAGCACTTGGAGCTATCAAACTGTGAACTGACAGACACTCCTCGTAGTTATTTATTTATTTATTTTTAAAAATAAATTTAGAGTACCCAATTATTTTTTCCAATTCAGGGACAATTTAGTGTGGCCAATCCACCTACCCTGCACATCTTTGGGTTTTGGGGGTGAAACCCATGCAGACACGCAGAGAACGTGCAAACTCCACACGGTCAGTGACCCAGAGCCGGTATCAAACCTGGGTCCTCAGTGCAGTAGGCAGCAATGCTAGCCACTGTGCCACCATGCTGCCCCCCACTCCTTGTAATTTTAATGGGCTGTGCAAAGAGTCATGTAATTCTAATTTTATAATGATCATCCTCAGAATAATGTTAACACAGGAGCCAAAATAGCAAGCATTTTGTTTAATCACTGCCGAGGTTTATTCAAATGTTTAATGGACAAGAGATTTAAACGTTTTGACAGCTTTCCGCTCATCGACAGCTCCCTTTGACAGTTCACTTTATAGCTCTCTCGATGGTCCTCTTCACAGCTCTCTTGACAGTTCACTCGAAAGTTCCAATGAGCTTTACAGTTTGTGCATTTTTTGTGCACATTTATGTCTAATTTTAGCAACCCAAAGGACACTTAATCTCTCCCAAAGGGCATCTTGCCACTCCCAAAAACATCACTTTCTAACTCCCATATACAAATGGATACCCTACCTCCCCAAAATTCTCTGGGAAGCACATTAGCACAAGTGAATAGCACTGTGGCTTCACAGCACCAGGGTCCCGGGTTCAATTCCCTGCTGGATCACTGTCTGTGCGGAGTCTGCGCATTCTCCCCGGGTCTGTGTGGGTTTCCTCTGGGTGCTCCGGTTTCCTCCCACAGTCCAAAGATGTGCAGGTTAGGTGAATTGGCCATGATAAATTGCCCTTAGTGACCAAAAAGGTTAGAAGGGGTTATTGGGTTACGGGGATAGGTGGAAGTGAGGGCTTAAGTGGATTGGTGCAGACTCGAAGGGCCAAATGGCCTCCTTCTGCACTCTATGTTCTAAGTTTAGATCTTCTCCTATAGGGTCTGAATTGTACAAGTCTGATTTTGGAAATCCCACAATTTTAATCACACCTGGCTGAGGCAATTGCACTATAACACGCAGTTGCCTCCATGAACCATGCTTAGAACCCCACTCTGAAGAGACTGGAGAACATAAGGATTTCACTTTTTCACAGCAAACTCAGCAGCTTATTTACCAAGACATTTCTTTACTGCAGTACATGGACTGGACCCCGGATCCATGAAGTTTGGTATCGGATGTGCACAGGATACAGGGATTTTCTGGGTTCAGAGTCATTGGTGGTGAGGGGTGGGGGCACTGGAGGGTGAGGGTGGAGTATGCTAATAATTAATTAAAACTTATAGCTGCACTGACTTCCCCGCTGAGCCAGACCCAACCGTGATGGGAAGGCAAGGAATGAGGGGCGGATGCAAAGTAAATATGGCCGGACCAAAGGAACAGGGGATTGGTGTGCTGGATAATGTGTGTACTGGAAATACTCCTCCACCACAAAATAAATCTTTTAAATTAATAATAGACAGTGAAAGAACTAAGAACAGAGAGGCGGGGTGGGGAAGGGGAAGGGTATAATCACATTTGAGGAATCAATGAAATCCAGCAAATTGTCCCTTTGTTAACAATAGACATAAAGGGCTGCAATGTTTGATGGAGATTGGGCAGTAGTTTCCATGGCCGGCGGGTTGGCAACTTCAAATGCAGCTAATTCTCGGGTCCTTCCAGATTTTGGACACTGATTAAAGGGTCTAGCACCTATGTATTAAAGGCAGAGATCTCATTATCAAGGCAGAGATTATTGGCTTTTTGAAAGTAATGGAATTAATGCATTATGGGAATAATGTGGGAAAGTGGAAATGAGGAAGAAGATCTCGTGGTTATTGAATGACAAAGCAGGATCAGGCCCAAAAGACGGAATAGTCCTCTCCTGCTCCAATTTCTAGTTCTCTAAACCAAGGTTGTTCAAACTGTGGGTTGTGGCTCGCGGAGGGTCGCGGGCCGATGTGAGGAAGGTCGCGGATCGATTGGTCGGCCGAGACCGACCGTCAAATGTGAATGATGCAGTCTTCCCATCAGAAGCGACAGCAGAGAACAGGTCATGCACCCGGCACATGCACTGACGTCATGTGTCCTCTTTTGGCACTAAATCACGGAGGAGAGATTCCTCCATTTTCTAGCTGTGAGCCAGTAAGTCAACAGGACTGTGAAGAACTGAAGGTGGATCATTTTATTATCGGAAGAGAGGGCCATAGACACAAACTGGACAGGACGGTAGCACAGTGGTGAGCCCTGTTGCTTCACGGCGCCAGGGTCCCAGGTTCAATTCCCGGCTTTGGGCCCTGTCTGGGCGAAGTCTGCACGCTGTCCTTTTGTTTGCGTGGGTTTCCTCCGGGTGCTCCAGTTTCAATCCACAAGTCCTGAAAGATGTGCTGTTAGGTAATATGGACATTCTGAGTTATCCCTCCGTGTACCCGAACTGGCGCCGGAATGAGGTGACAAGGGGCTTTTCATGGTAATGTCATTGCAGTGTTAATGTAAGCCTATTTGTGACAATAAAGATTATTATTATATCTCACAACTGAATCTTCTGGAGAGAGCTGTTCAGGAAAGTCCATGGCAGGACAAAGCATTGCTAGCGTGAGCTGCATAGAGAGCTCCAGGGGCTCTGATGAACAACCAACCAAGAGGAAACTGTAATCGGGAACAAAGCAGTACAAAGTTGATTTCTTGAGGCATGGCTTTGTTAATTATACCAATGCAAATCAGGATGCAAAGCCCATGTGTGTTGTATGTAGGGAAGTACTGGCAAATGAAAGTTTAAAACCCTCAAAACTTCAAAGGCATTTGAAGACCCAGCATGACGTGTTCGAAGACAAACCTCTTGATTTTTCTTCAATGGATGCAGCGAGAACTTAAATCATCAACTGAAGTCCTCAGCAGAAATGTAACATTGAATGGCAAAGCAAGTGAGATCATGAGGACCAAGCAGATTCGCCTGTTGCATTAAAGGTAAGCGAAAATAGGTCACAAAGGTCGGCCAGTAGGCAAAATAGGGTCCTGAGTAAAACAAAGTTTGAAAAACACTGTTTTAAAGCACCACCAATTGCTACCCTCTTTATTTCAGACTGTTTCTTATTTCACAGCAATGCTGCATTATCGTGCCTGTTAGGCACATGACAATGAATTTGGTTAAGGTTATTTACAACTGCGGTTTAACATCAACAGCTACTTCGAGAAATGTTCCCCAGATGCCTGCCCGTCTGCTTCTAATTAAACTGATATTAATACAGAGAAGAGCACAAGATAGCAAGTGAAACATAGGTGTAGATAACTGGAATGCAAGGGTAGAATAAAACATGAGGGAATACATTAAGTAAAAGATGGGGAAGAGTGCAGGAGACATTTAGAAACAGCAACACTGGATGGGAATTTGATAAAAGGAGGAATGCATTGTAAAGGTAAATAGATGCAAGTCTATTTTCTGAATGAGGGTGTAATATTTCCAAGTCTCCACTCCTCTGACACCACGCACATATGAAAGGTTATGGTCAGCATCTCCGCAAATTCCACCTTTACTTCCATCAGCGTTCACAATACATCCCATCTGGTCCTGGTGCCTTAAATACAGCCAGCCTTTTGAATCCCTCCTCTTTATCCTTTTTAGCCCATCCAGTATCTCAACAAACTCCCACAGTCCAAAGATGTGCGGGTTAGGTGGATTGGCCATGCTAAATTGCCCGTAGTGTCCTACAAAAAGTAAGGTTAAGGGGGGGTTGTTGGGTTACGGGTATAGGGTGGATACGTGGGTTTGAGTAGGGTAATCATGGCTCGGCACAACATTGAGGGCCGAAGGGCCTGTTCTGTGCTGTACTGTTCTATGTTCTATGTTCTAAACTCCTCTTTCACTATAATTTGAGCAGCATTGTCTTCCTTGGTAAAGACAGATGCAAAGTACTAATTTAATTTAGGCCTCGACCTATAGATGCCCTTGTCAGTCTATAATTAGCCCCTACTTTTCTCATACTACCCTTTTGCTATTGATATACTAATAGCAGATTATCACATTCCCTTCTCATTGAGCAGCCAATCCCTTCTCATACTCTCTGTGCCTCTCTTGTTTCCTTTTTTTTCACGTCCCCTTTGAGTTTTCTGTATATTCAAATAAAAAACAAGAAGTGGTGGATTAACTCTCTCTCCACTGTTCCCTGAGTAGAGAGCACACAAACAATGTGCAGGGCTACAGGAAAAAGACAGGCAAATGGCATTAAGTCTTGTTGCTCATAGGCAGGGCCGGTTCGGGCATGATGGGCCAAATGGCCTCCTTCGGTGTCATCACAATTCTGTGAAACTATTGTTGCTGTTTCCTGCAAGGTAAGGTTGCTTCAGTGCAAAGTTTTGAAATATCTTCCCAGATGAGTCGCAGTTTAATTGATTTTAGAATCTGTCACTAGTAAAGATCAAGTCTATTTTATTACTTATCTATATGTGTAGCTATTTCTGATTCTCGGTTATATTGTTTCATAAAACATGAGGCTGAATTCTCCATCGTCGGGATGCTCTGTTTTGCCGGCGGCCCGGGGGTTTCCCGACGGAGTGGGGCTCCCCCACAATGGGGAACTCCATTGACCAGCCGGCGAAATGGAGCAGCCCGCCGGCGTGCTGAACCAGAAATCTGGTGCGGCAGGACAACGAATCCAGCCCATGATAGTTACTATTTGCTGAGGTGCTTCCATGGATGGTTATCAGAGTTCATCTTCCAGGAGATTCACTGTTTTATACTTTTCCTTATCAGTAAGGGGCACGGTGGCACAATGGTTAGCACTGCTGCCTCACAGCGCCAGGTTCGATTCCGAACTCGGGTGACTCTCAGTGTGGAGCTTGCACTTTCTCCCTGTGTTTGCGTGGGCTTCCTCAAGGTGCACCAGTTTCCTCCCTCAGTCCAAAGATGTGAAGGTTAGGTGGACTGGCCATGGTAAATTGTCCCTTAGTATCCAAAAGGTTAGTTCGGGCAATGGAGCTAGGGTGGAGGCATGGGGTTAAGTAGGGTGCTCTTTCCAAGGGCCGGTGCAGACTTGATGGGCCGAATGGCCTCCTTCTGCATTGTCAGTTCTATGATTCTGTGATTCACTGTTCCCATGGGAATGTGATTGCTAGCATTCCTTACCAGTTGTCTCCTCCACTGGTTGCACATTCTCTGATTCACAGGAAGTGGAAAATTAGATATTCATCTTTCCCCGGTCTAACACTTCAGGTTTTGTTGTTCTTGTCAAGAGCTTGTCACCCTGCACATACTGCTGTGCAGCTTAATAAATCATCAATCGCTGGGAATGTGGCAGTCCTAAAGTTTCTTCCTTAATTATGTAACTTGATTGGTTAGTTGAAGTTAGGGTTTTTGTGGTGTTCTCCAAACTTTGCTAAGTATATATTCATGTTCCTCATGGGCAGTTTTATTTCCGTACAAATAAAGGATGGGTTTTGAATACGTTAATATCTAGACCCGTGTCTCTGCTGATTTATTCCCAGGGAAATCTTGATATCAGTTTGAGAGGCCACAAACTGAAATACCCACCCCAAGTAACCAGCTATAAAAATAACCACCAAATTTACCACTTCCTCTTTTCCTCAGCAGAAAAAGGGCAGCACAGTGGCACTAATCTCTCACAGCACCAAGGGCGCGATTCTCCGACCCCACGCCAGGTGGGAGAATCGCGGGAGTGCCGGGTGAATCATGCCACGCCACCCTGGCACCCCCACGCGATTCTCCCACCCCCCCCCCCCCAAAACGGCGCGTCGCGTTTTGCGACAGGCCGCTCGGAGAATCGATGCTCCGGTTGAGCGGCAATTCTCCGGCCCGAATGGGCCGAGCGGCCTGCTGAATCCGACCAGTTCACGCCGGCGCCAACCACACCTGGTCGCTGCCGGCATGAACATCGCGCAACCACTGTGTGTGGGGCCTGTGGGGGGCAGAGGGATAATCTAGCACCAGGGGCGTGCTCAGGAGGGGTCTGGCCCGCGATCGTAGCCCACAGATCGTCGGGCCGGCGTCTCTGAAAGACGCACTCTTTTCCCTCCGCCGCCCCGCAAGATCAATCCACCATGTCTTGCGGGGCAGCGGAGGGGAAGACGGAAACCATGTATGCGTGGGTGACATCATTTAGGCGCCGCCGGCCGCGACATTCAGGCCGCGCCGCTTTGACGCAAGCGTCAAGGCCTGGCGCGCGAGATTGACGCACCGCCGCTCCTAGCCCCCCGGGGGGGGGGAGAATAGGGGGCGAGGAGCGGCCTCCGACGCCAGAGTGAAACACTCCGGGTTTCACTCCGGCGTCAGCACTTTGTCTCCCTTTGGGAGAATTTCGCCCCAGGGTTCCATTCCGTCCTTGGGTGACTGTCTGTGTGAAGTTTTCACTTTTGCCCCGTGACTGCGTGGGTTTCCTCCGGATGCTCCAGTTTCCTCAACAACCCCCCTCTCCTCCCCGGCATTCACCCTCCCCAACCCCACCCCCTCTTCTCCCCGGCATGCACCCTCCCCAACCCCCCACCGCATCAGGGCCATCCTTGGGAAAACGTGCATCAAAACCCGCCCGGTGGATTTCCCACTGTAGGGGTCAGAGCTTAATGGGCGGGCTGGAGACTCAGGCTTCGAGCCCATTATTGGTATTAATATTTAGTTAAAGGTTTGATTTGCATCCCCCCGCTGATATGCGGCACGGAGCGTGCTCTGGATGCCAGTGGGGGATCAGAGCTTCACAACAGGTTTGGCGCGAACCCGATTTTCCCTCAACGCTCCATTCTCTGCCTGACTGGAATTGTGATCGGAGTGGTGTTAAATGAAGAATTCACGTGGAGGCAGGGCCAGGCAGAAATGTCTTGGGTCTGGTGCTTCTCCTGTCTTTAGGGCAATAATTCTCACTCCCACACTCTATCCACCTTTAACCTCCCCCTCTCCCCCCCCCCCCCCCCCCCCCCCCCCCCCCGCCCCACCGGCCCTCTCACATATTTTTGCCCAGAAGTGAGAACCATGATCAAAGTGGGGTTGAAGTGTTTTATATAGGTTTAGCAATTCTTCTCAGATATGTATTCTATGCCTTCATTCAGAAAGCCAATTAAAAGCTTCAGTGTGATACACTTTACAGCCACATGTTTGTTAGACATTTACATACAACTTGGTCATTTATATCAAGTAACCATCTCTGCCTCTTTGAATCAGGCATATGCAATATCCAGGAATATCCAAAAGGTTTTGAACCTCATAAACACTGTAATCAATCTTATGTAAAAATTAAAATATATTGAACTAACAGTGACGCATTCTACTGATGTGGAGATGCCGGCGTTGGACTGGGTGAGCACAGTAAGACGTTTTACCAGATTAAACGTCCAACAGAGTTGTTTCGAATCACCAGCTTTCGGAGCATGGCTCCTTCCTCGGGTGAATTTGACTTTGACTATATATGTATTTCTGGAACCTTCCCTTTCATTCACCTGAGGAAGGAGCAGTGCTTCGAAAGCTGGTGATTCGAAACAAACCTGTTGGACTTTAACCTGGTGCTGTAGGACTTCTTACTGCAACATATTCTGTCGGTACATAACTCCTGGTTTACCTGCTGGCAACATAACACACGGCCTGACCAATGAGGAGACCCACAGTACACCCCACTGTGGAGACAGGACAGGGGCCGCAGAGCCTATCGCTGATGTGTTGCAGCAGCCACCATTACCTCAGTTAACAGAGATAGGTGATGAGGATAGATGCTCCCCATATCACAGGCCTGCGATCACTCACTGGTCAGGACAGGGTTACAGTGTTGAAGGTAACATACTGGAGAAGGGTTATGGGGTGGGGTAGGTTTGGGAGGTGCATATGGAGAGTGGAGCTGAAGTGTAACTCAGGGTCATCATGTCACCTGCAGGATGTGGATGGGCAAAGGAATACTCATTTTGTTGTTTCTTCCCCCTCCTGCTAATTCCCCCCCCCCCCCCCCCCCCTCCCTCCCTTGCAGAGAATGGATTTCGGAGTACAGCCAGGAATTCTTGCTATCTACCTGGCCGCAGCTGTCATTGTGGATGCACGGAGCCTGGAGTCTTGAGTCTGCTCGGAGAGGACCCTGCACAAGAAGAGCCTGCCCCAGAAGAGCAGGGGCCAGCCACCAAGGCCCCAGTGCCGGCCGTCCAACAGGCCAAGGAGGAGGTGCAAAGAAGGTGCCACATCAGGGCACATGTATACTATCAGTGCCTGTCCTTCGATAAAATGCCAGATCACCTGTGCTGCCAAAGACCTTGACTAACCAAAGAGATCAGGCGTCACCTGTGCCAGATGATGGCACGCCTGGCATCGCGGGGGTATGGAGGAATATACCCGCTTTCGGTGGCTGTCAAGGTGATGGTTGCCCTGAACTTTTATGCCTCTGAGTCTTTCCAGGGTCCGAGCGGGAACCTGTCTGGGATATCACAGACATCTGTATACAGGTTCATTCACATTGTGACGGATGCCCTATGCGCTTGGGCGGCAGACTATATAAACTTCAGCCTGGACCAAGCCCACCGAGGTGCACAGGCAGCAGGACTTGCCACCATCACTGGCATGGCCCAGGCCCAGACAGTGAACGATGGAACATTTGTCGCCAAACAAGCACCGCTCATCAATCGGAAGGACTTCCATGTCTGCACGCGATATCCAGGCAGTGTGCATGGTGCATGCATCCTGGTGCACTCGTCGGTTCCCAGCGTCTTCAATGCGCTCCCTCGATTGAGGGGTTGGCTCTTGGGCGACAAGGGTTGACCGATGAATGCTTGGCTAATGGCACCTGTCCAGAACCCAGGTTGACGCGGAGAACCGTTATAACGATTCCCATGCAGCAACCAGGAGCATCATTGAGCGGTGCATCGGCATCCTAATGATGCACTTCCGATGCCTGAACCACTTTTGTGGGGCTCTCTAATTTGCCCCAAGAGGGCCTCAAACACAGTGCTGCATCCTGCACAAAATGGCAAAGCAGAGGGAGTACATGCTGAAGAGGATGAAGAGCACCAGGCCTCATCTGATGAGGAGGATGATTAGGATGGCCAGGAAGTACTGGGCATAGAGCCCAGGCTGGTATGACAGGCTGCCCAACGTGTGCTACAAGGCCACCGCACACGGAACAACCTCGTCACCTTGAGATTTGGCAGCTAACAGACCTGCCACCCTGTCCCACCTCTCCATACTCTCTCCCGCCACCTCACCTCATTCCAAGTGGTGCCCCCTTCCCCACAGCCACTCAGATCTTCCCTTGTCCCTCCTACCTTCACTCCATCCCATTACCCCAGGTCCCTCTATCCCCTCCAAGCATTCTACCAGCATCACTACAGGATATTGGCCTGGGCAGGCGGTACCAGCAGGATAGAGAATGAAGATGATTCACTGTGAGATGAGCTCTGGTGCTCCTTATCGTTTGACAAAATCTGACTCCCGCCTTCAGGATCACTGTCTGCCTGGGTGATGTCTGCATGTATGCTGGCCATTCCATCTCACAGACCCATATATTCTTTGGGGAGGGGTGGGGGGGGGGGGGTGGCGTGGGGGGACTGGTCATCGCGATGGTGAGTGGTGATGGGTAACTGACTGGGTAAGCTGCCCGATAAGGCAGCCGCGCACGTCTGACCCCATTCGCTGCAGTCTCTGTGGGTGGCCCCAAGTAGAACGTTCAATTGTCCTGGGGCCCTCCCCCGTGCCATCCTCCAAGACCCACAGGCAACAGTACCAACCTCTCACATACCCTCAACTGACACACCCTCAACACCCAGCCCAGCCCGTCCCTTACACCGTTCAGAGAGAGGATTGAGGCAGATCGGAACGTTGGTGAAAATGTGACTATATATATGCCCTCAAACATGGAGCACAGAGACAGGGCCATGCGTCTCAGCGAGTGAGTCATGTCTCTCTGCACCATGGCCATGTCACTTTGTGACTGGGTCATGTCCCTCTGTGACTGGCCCAGGCCAGTCAGTGCCCGACCAATGCTCACGACGCCCTGCGCCATGACCCTTTGTGACTGGAGAATCTCTGGAGCATCGTAGCAATGTCCATGTGGGCCCAGTACATGGCTGCCTGTGACTGGTCTCCCATTTGCTGAGCTTCAGCCATTGAGAGCACAGTGTGCCCAACCTTGGATGTCTTGACCCATGTCTGTAATCTTTTGACCCAAGGCTTCCATTCAGCATTGGCCTGGGTACCATTCAATGTCGGCATTATCTGAAGGCAGTTGGGCTCCTCCAACTATACCTGTAGTTTCTGGAAAGTTGTAGATGCCCCCCTCCTGTAAGTCCTGGCTCTGCAGCGGCATCGCCACCAGTGATAGGATCCTACCTTCCAGAAGCGCGATGCATGTCCAGACGACAGCTGGTTAGGGTAGCCCTCCGAGTGTCCACTCCCTCAGTAGTTCCTACCACCACCTGATGTACTACAGCATGTGTGACATGCACACCAGAAGGTGACTCAGCAGCCTCTTCACTAAAATACTCCACCAAGGTGATAATCTATGTGGTGGTGGAGGGTGCAGGTGACAGCAGTGCCGAGAAGTCAGTGACATCCCTGGACTGGTCCCCTGGGGTATACTGGGGCTGTGGATGGGGGAGAGGTACCCCAGATGGGCCAGCATTGTCTGATGGTGATTCTGTATGTCAAAAGACAAGACGGATGTTGAGACCTTGGGAGGGAGTGGTCTGGGAGAGAGGGGTGATTCACTTGCTACAGGGGCATCATTTTGCACTATGGGCTCAGTTGCTTTTTGCATGCTGACCGCTGGCTCAGAGATAGCCCTCCCTTGCTCCTCCCCGGATAATGCTATCATACTCTGCCAGGTGGGGGGTGAGGGCCAAAGGTCCAAGATATCCCCTCTGGTCTTTTGCCACTCCCTTCTTTTATGGGCCGTCTTTTCCAACATTTCAAATTGAAATTGGAGTGAAAATACCCCCTTTGTCAGCCCTGCAAAAAGCAGCAAGAGTTTTTGCGAGCCTCTCATTGCCCTTCAGCAAAAAAACCCAGCTGCAGCTTCCTGGCACAGCATTAAACGTGAATTTCAAAAGAAAAGTTAAGGTATGGTGAAAACATACACATCTTGCTGAGCAAAAAAAAACAATGTCAAAACAACAAATTAATAATTTTTAAAAATAGTAATTAATAAAAGAGATGATTAAAAGTGCCAAGCAGCAGAGCTAACTCATAAAATCTTTTTATTTTTTGCCTTTTCGCTCAAGAGGCAGAGCTAGAAAGAGACAGACTCGGCCCAAGACTTGGTCAGCAGGGAATGGGGGGAGAACCGTGGTCGAGTGAAAGAATCGGGTTGAACTGACGCTGATCTCACATGTTTACCTCCGGTGATCCAAGTTCGAAGTTCCGGTGGAATTCACATGAAGGTTTGGGTCAGAAACAGCTTGGCTTTCAGTTTGAGTTCTCGTCCTCTCCCCAGCAGGAGTGTCCAGGCTTTTGGGGAGGGAGGAGGAGGGGGCGGGAGGGCAGGGCGTGTGTAGGTCCCCCCCACACCAAGCAGCTACTGTGTATGCACGTGTATTTATCCAGTTTACTCCCAATCACATTGTTCTCGCATTTTTCGATTTTGAGACTGTTCAGGAGGGATTGTCCACATCATTGGAATAACACCATAATAGGGGGCTGGTTTAGCACACTGGGCTAAATAGCTGGATTTAAAAGCAGACTAAAACAGGCCAGCAGCATGGTTCAATTCCTGTACCAGCCTCCCCGAACAGGCGCCGAAATGTGGCGACTGGGGGCTTTTCACAGCAACTTCATTGAAGCCTACTTGTGACAATAAGCCATTTTCTTTTCATTTCACCTCCTGTTAAAGGCTCAACATGACAGCCCTGAGCAAAGACGAAACCAGAAATACTGATTGCACCCCCAAGGCCTCATGATCAGAACATTGGGAAATGACAGGATCTGCCACCACAGAGCCTCAGAGCAGGTCACAGTGAAAATAAACCACTGGTTATGAAAAAAGGGGTACAATTCCATACCCAGACAGTCATCAATTTGTGGGGAACCTGCCTCATTATGTTGATGAGATGGAGCTGAAATAATTTTTTGCGGTATGTGGTGGAGATGTGTTGTGGTTGGAGGGTTTTGGGAAAGGCAGGCACAGAGGGGCGGGCCCACACGCCATCGGGGGAGGGGTGTCAGGGGGGGCTGGAGAGGTGAGGTGCCAGGAGTTTTATCTCTTACAGAATCATAGGCCTTACCATATCCCTTGAAGTGTTCTTTCCCATTTGTATTATGAAAGCTTTCACGGCTTCTTTGAGCCTTTATGCCAATGTTTTGTGACTGTGAATGGGTTTCAACAACTGCCCTCATTCTCAGGCCTACACATTTGCACATGTACTCTTTCTCAGTAGCTATGTCCACAGGCTTGGTCTTCCAAGCCTTTCTCTTGCATGAAAAATAACTGCAGTAGATTCTGTGTCAAATTAAATTGTCATGAGACTCCGGAAGAAGGACCTGCTGTCACAGCCAGCACACAGTCAGGTAGGATCTTTTCAAAAGAGATCAGGCTTCCAAACTCAACTTTGAAGGCAGACTTGAATTTCCATTCATGACAAACACTGGTGGCCCCGAGCTTCTAGGCCTGGCTGCCACATTATCTAACACAGTGCCGCCCAACTGGACATCTGTTGCCATTGAAAGTGGCCAGGCGCAAGGAACAGGAGAAGAGGTAGAGGCTTTAAACCTTTAAACGGGCCAACATCCAGGAATTGGTTCCAGTGAATTGAGAATTGAGAGTTGGTCTACAAATCATGATTATTGATGTTTAGAACAACAACAATCATTGGTTGATTAGCCTGCCAATCGGGATGGTTGATGTGCCGGATTGGTTGATTTACACACTGACCATCCAGATAGATAGGTAATTTAGTCAATGAACGGGGTGGCCCCTGAAGGATCTTTCCACCCACCCTCTCTTCCGGGTCCGGTGTGGGAGTTAGGACACCCATCTGATCCCGAATTTGGGGATCCCGACCCAAAACCCAGCAGTTCAATTGTAAAATTGTCCAAAATTGTCCCAATGTCCAAGATTCTAATATCAAGCTTCATGAATGTGAATGCAATACATGATTATTACAGCTCTACTTTATCCTAGATACTGACCATTTTTCACTTTGGACTTGAATGGATTTAGAATTTTTAATCTTTCAAACAAATTACTTGTCTTTCATGCCTTCAGGCCATCTCAAAGTGAGCACTGAAGTACTTTAGAGGTGTATTCGCTGTTGTCATGCAGGTTCAGTACATTTTATCCAAAAACCTTGGGTTCGACTGCGTTTCGGATTTCAGACAAGTCCGATTTTCCAGTCTTGCATCTAAACTTGCAGTACAATAGCCTAAGTCCAGGCTGGCTATAGTCTGGAATATAAAACAAATGCTGGAGAAATAAGATGTATCACTGAATAATAAATAAAGGGTACCTGTGATAATCTTCCTTTCAACATGTTCACCAGAAAAATTGCAAGGCAAGCAGTGCAGACAAACAACGCGGCTTCCCACGCTAAAGGTCGATGAGGCTCAAAACAAAGTGCAGTTTTTGTACCTGTGTTACGGGCCAGGGTTTAAAAACTCCAAAGTGTACAAAGAACAAGGAACAAAGAAAATTACAGCACAGGAACAGGTCCTTCGGCCCTCCCAGCCTGTGCCCATCCAGATCCTTTATCTAAACCTGTTGCTTATTTACCAAGGTCTATGGAGTTCACCTGGCCTATACCTTTTGGTTGAATTTGGCTAGGATGAACACAGGAGCCTTCACTTGAGGTGTGATTCAACAGTCTTCCCAGGCACTTTAATCGAACAAGCTTTATTCTAAGAACTTTGTTAACATTTATATAAACACACAACAAGAATTTCTACCAATAAGATGGATAAAGTCACCACCCAGCTACAGTAATCTATGTATAACACTAAATGAATTCCCCCTTAGCTGTTCCAATTCAAAAACAAAATCCCATAAACCAAAAAACCCTTTGCGTGGCACAGCACTCTGCATTCTCACTTAAATAAGACTGGCTTTTCCTGAGATTCTGACCCTGTCTCACCAGTAGGCTTAAACCCTTCTGGAAAGCAAACTATATCTAAAGCCACCACAAGGTGATTTTTACTGGAACAGATATTTCAATTGAAACTGGAGAGAGACTGGCCAAGACACTTCTTTCTCCTGCCTGAGTCCACAGCAGTCAAATCTGAAAGCAAAAGCAAAACCAGCTCACAGCCTAGCTCCACCCACAGAATGCCATCACTGAAGTTATGTGATAAGACAAATACCTTTCTTAAAGGGACGCTCCCATGACACCGGTTCGGTTATTTCGGATTTACAGATAAAGGATACGCAACCTGCATAGGAAACAGGTGAATCAATGTATGTATGAGACCCCAAAGATAGAAATAATGACCAGATAAACTGTTTTTAGTGATGCTAGTTGGAGGATACATTTGGAATCTTCTAACGTCACCTGAGTTGCGGGGTTGGGGTGAGTGGAGGGAATGGTGGGTGGGGGGGGTGGGGGGGAAAGGCATTCAAGATCTCGCTTTGGCATCTTACCCAAAATGCAGCATTTGCAGCACTCCCTCAGTACTGCATAGGAGTATAAGCCTGAATTATTGACTTAAGTCTCTCGAGTGGGAGTCTTCTGACTCCAGAGGGAAGATCGTTACCGACTGACGTTTGAGAATGCTTATCAGATGGAGTCAGGTTCTCATCAGCCTACAGGAGCTTAACACTGTATGCTGCATTAGTGAAGGAAATGTGACTGCATATACTGATCACAAAAAAAACATTGCGGATATTATAATTGAAATGATTCATCATCCCTGACTCTTGCAGACATTGAGCTCAATTATCATCCGTACAAGATTTTGCCTGCTAGCTGCTGACACGACACTGTTCTTGCCTACTTGAAACGAAACAGCTTGTTTTTGTCACAATGCCGAGCAAAAACTAAATCTTTCTCACATATTCTGGGAGTTCGATCCCACCTTTGTGCCTCCAGTGTCGGTGCAATTCAGAAACTTGGATGTGCCCGAGACATGTATTTCTGACCATATTATCTTCAGCAAGTAAGGCTCCACCACCAGCAGTGGGAAAATTAACCACTCCCAAATCAGTGTTAAAATGAAGGCTCATCCACAAAGTAGTTGTGTGGATCAGCTCAAAACAGAACAGTGTTGGCCTTAGTTAATGCACTTACTCATGCAGAAACATACAAATCCTCAGAGGAAATGCTTAAAGCTTGACTCTGTGTACTTGTAGTAATGAGGGAAAGTTTCAAGTTGCTGGTGCGACTTTAATAAGTACATGCGAGTCCAAACTGAGTGACAGCAAGAAAATAGTTTTATTTATAAACAGTATATTTACATTCCCCGGTATACCCCTACCGGTTACTTCCCTGGTTGGTGCCTTACTGACCAACGTTATATACTCCAGGTAATTGAGATACCCCGCCCCTAGGGGGGGAGCTGGTACTCCGCAAGGAGCACGGGGAAGACAAGCAGGCCCATCCCATAGGCCCCGTGTGGGATATTACATTCGTCCCCCAAAATCAGAAGACCCCCCTCGACGAGCAATGAGATGGAGAAGGAAGAGCAGTTGGAGGACGTCGGAGTCTCTTTGGCTCTGGTAAGTCCTGATGGAGCATATAGTTCAGTCGGCATTTTTCACACCGATGATCACCATCGCCGGCAGGAGCGGCGTGGCACACGATTGTCAGGAGACGGTTGAACTACAAAGTCAGCATCCGAGATGTCCGAGATCTGCGTCTTCATCTCGGAGACTGATGAGGCAACGTCGGGCAGGTCAGCATCGAGAAAAACTGAAGCATCAGAGCAGGCTGGTTTGGCAATGGAGCCGAAGGATCCAGGGCAGGTTATTTACAAGGCACTTCATGAGGGAGCAACCCCGTTACCGAATGTTATCCAGGGGTAATTTCCTTAGTTGCCCCTGGACCCGAACTTGATATGAGACTGGTCCCATTTGACAATCCCAGAGAGCCAGTGAGCACCATCATTGAAATTAAAAATAGGCACAGCATTCAAGGAGACCACCATCATACCGGAGCCAAAGAAGAACCAGGTAACGTGCCTGAACTACTACCATCTGGTGGCCTTGACATTGATCATTATGAAGTGCTCTGAGAGGTTGGTCATGAGGCACATAAACTCCATACTCCCAGAATGTTTTGATCCACTGCAATTCACATATCTCCACAACTAGTCCACAGCATGGTACATACAGTGGGTGACACAGTATCTCAGTGGTTAGCACTGTTGCTTCACAACGCCAGGGTCCCATGTTCAATTCTTGGCTTGGTTTACTGTCTGTGTGGAGTCTGCATGTTCTCCCCTTGTCTGCGTGGGTTTCCTCCGGGTGCTCCAGTTTCCTCCCACAAGGACTGAATGATGTGCTGTTAGTTAATTTGGATGTTCTGAATTCTCCCTTCGTGTACCTGAACAGGTTCCGGAATGTGGTGACCAGGGGCTTTTCACAGTAACTCACTGCAGTGTTAATATAAGCCTACTTGTGACAATAAAGATTATTATTATCATTAGCAGACGCTATCTCCCTGGCCCTACATTCAACCCTAGTGCATCTCAACAACAAGGACTCCTACATCAGACTTCTATTCATTTACTACAGCTTCGCCTTCACACCATAATCCCAGCCAAGTTCATATCAAAACTCTAAAACCTTGGACTTGGCTCCTCCCCCTGCAACTGGATCCTTGACTTCCTAACAACACCTCCTCCATGACAGTCCTCAATACTGGGGTCCCACAAGGCTGCATGTTTAGCCACCTACTATACTCCCTATACACACATGACTGTGTGGCAAAATGTGGCTCCAACTCCATCTACAAGTTTGCTGATGACACAACTGTAGTGGGTCGGATCTCAAACAACGATGAGTCAGAGGAGAGGGATAGAGAACCTAGTGGCAAGGTGCAACAACAGCAACCTCTCTCTCAATGTCAGCAAAACTAATGAGCTGGCCGTTGACCTCAGGAAACAAAGTGTTGTATGCAACCGTGTCTGCATCAATGGTGCCAAGGTGGAGATGTTTGACAGCTTCAAATTGCTGTGTGCACATCACCAGCAATCTGTCCTTGTCCACCAATATCAACGCTACGACCAAGAAATCACAACAGCGCCTATACTTCCTCAGGAAACTAAGGAAATTTGGCATATCTACTTTTACCAATTTTTACAGATGCACCATAGAAAGCATCCTATCTGACTGCATCACAGCCTGGTATGGAAACTGCTCAGCCCAAGCCCGTAAGAAACTACAGAGAGTCGTGTACATAGCCCAGTCCATCATGCAAACCCGCTTCCATCGACAAAACCATTGACTCTGTCTACACCTCCCGCTGCCTTGGAAAAGCATGGAGCATAATCAAAGACCCCTCCCACTCGAGTTCTTATCTCTTCAAACCTCTTCCATTGGGCAGAAGATATAAACGGCTGAGAACACACACTAATATATTTAAAAACAGTTTCTTCCCCGCTGTTACCAGACTCCTGAATGATTCTCTTATGGACTGAACTGATCTCTCCTCACATCTTCTCTTATGAGTAGTACTGCACACTATATGCTTCTCCCGATGCCTGGGTCTATGTATTTACATTGTGTATCTGTCATATGTCCTATGTTTCTTTTCCATGTATGGAATAATCTGTCTGAACTGTACGCAGAACAATACATTTCACTGTACCTCTGTACACATGACAATAAATCCAAAACCAGAACCAAAACCAAATCGTCAGGTGTGAAGCGGTGAATAGGTCAACGTCAAACTCGGCAATGTCCTTGCAAAACCTGATTATGCTGAACCTTCCCGCCGATGTCTGGCAGAATCAAACCCAGCCTTGTAAAAAGTCTATGACCCATTAACACCTCAGCAATGCTACCCCTGTTATGGCTTGTGGCGTGGTCCAATATGAAAATTAAAATCCTGCCAGTCATTCGCCCATCGAGTCAGATGCCTGTTCCTTGAGCCTTTGTTTAACCGTCTGCGTGGCCCTCTCAGCAGAACCATTCGATGCCAGATGGTATGGGGCTCTGCGGATGTGGCGAATCCAGGTGCTCTTCATGAAAATTGGCAAATTCCTCATTCGTGAAGGAAGGCCTGTTATCGGTCAAGAGTATCTCAGGGATTTCATGGGTGGAAAGGGAAATGCATAACCACTCGATGGTCGCCCGGCAGGTGGCCAAAGCCACCTTGTGGACCTCCAGCTACTTCGAGTGCATATCCACCAAGATATGAAACATCAAACCCAAGATGGGCTCACAAGCCAAATAATGCCCAAACTCTCTGAACTCTGAAGTTCGGTCTCAATCTTCTCTACTATAGCGTAGGAAAACGGGCAGGCACAAAATTATTGGGGTTGGGTGTCCATGTCCACCTGGATTTTGGCCACAGTCCCTTTAATGATACCCAAACCAGACTGGAAAACCTTTGGTAATTTGCTTAGTGCCACACACAAACCACCAGACCCAACTTGGAGGAAATGCTGCCAATCCAACTGCAGTTGGTGTAGTCAATCGTGGCCTAACAAGCTAGGACCGCTTCTTTGCAAAACAATGAGAGGAAGGCACATTGGCTGGTGCCAATAAACCATCAGAGTGAGGGAGAACCTCATGATATTCAACCATTCTCCTGTATAAGTGTCGAAACAAGCCACCCTGCCGGCAAGAGACAAAGTATGCACAGCTTGAGATAAGATCAAAAGTGCTCTGCGCCATTTCAGAAACAGTCATTCACGTATCCAGCTCCATTTGGAGCACATGACTGTTGGTGCACAAATAGGGGCCAAACGGGACACTGCCTCCCAACCTCATCTCCGGCTTCTTCTACATCTCCCAGATGAAAAGCCCGGCCCCAAGGCTGCATGCCTCGACCAGGGCGCCTGGCCTTCCTGCTATGCCTAGACTGGTGCTCACATGTAACACACGGGCTGTAATCACCTACAGTCGAATCTGGGCACCCGCATGTCTTGACAGCCGACTCTTCACCCAGAAGCCAGAGTCACAGCGGCATCGGCCCAGGGAACTAGGGTACCATGTGAGGATTGATGCCCCAAAGCACTAACCTTCATCCTTTGTATCTCTTGGACACCACATTCTGTGCTTTGTTGGAATAAGGAAATCTGCATCGCCAGTGAAAAAAATCAGGGAAACTTCACCAAAAGCTTTTTCTGGGTTTCCATATTGTTGATTACAGAGACTAAGCGGACGCAATGCATGTCGGATGAAACAGTTCCATAATCACAAAGCTCAGCTATCTTGCTTAGCCGACACACAAACGCGGTGACGGACTCACCCGAGGATCTCGTTGCCGTACGAAACCGATATCTTTGAATGATTGTCAACGGGGTTGGGTTAAAATGTTGCACCACACGTATCGCGAGCTGGTAGAATGTTTGCATATTTGGTGTTGCTGGGTATGTGTGACTCCGGGTCACTCCGAACTAATGTGGTCTGCAGGCCATCAACAGTATGAATGTCTGGTGCTCGTTTTCCATTATATTATTGGTCCGGATAGAAATAACGCGTTTGTTCAACGTATTGGTTCCAGTCTTCAACACTGTCATCATATGCATCTAACCGCCCAAACAGAGGCACGGTGAATCAAATAAATCCAAACCTGAAGCCAGAGTATCAAGGAGGTGGCCCAACAGAGTAGGTCGCAGCATCGACAGCAAATCAGTTTACTTCTTGTCAGTAGTTTAATAAGGACGCCATAGACAAAACTGAGCAAAAGTAAGAAGATAGTTTTATTTATAAACAGTATATTTATACTCCCCGGTAGACCCCTACCAGTTACTTCTCTGGTTGATGCTTTACTGGTTGACCTTATATATTCTAGCAATTGAGATACCCTGCCCTGAGCGGGGGAGCTGATACTCCACAAGGAGCATGGGGAAGATAGGCATTCCCATTCCGTAGACCTCGGGCGGGATGTTACAGTGACAATAGAGGAAAAGCAAATAGGGGCACAATAAATCATGCAGTGGATTATTTGTAATGTTAACCTTTAACTGAAGCATTAGAAGGAAATCAAACTTTAGGAAACAAGGCGCAAAGGAAAGTACTAAATATATAACGGCTTAATTTCTTGATTTCAGCTTGATTAGATTTGATAATGAGGAATGATACTGCAGTGCCAATTGACACATTATTGCCTGACATGTAACTTTGGCAGAACCTTCCAATTAATAACAATCTCCTGCTCTTTCCCCATAGCTCTATATCTATATTTTTTCTTTTCAAGTATTTATCTAATCTTCTTCTAGATATTAAATCCGCATCCACCACAACAATTTGATGCATATAAAATGTGCCCTTTGTCACTTCTGGAACATGCAGTAATCACCTTCAGTCTGAAACCTCCGATTGCCAATTCTATCAGCTCTGCAAGCAGCTTGTCCTTATTTACTTTATCAAAGCTAATAATGATTTTGAACACCTCTATCAAATCTTCACTTAACCTTCTCTCCTCTGAAACAAACAAGCCCAATTTAATAATAATAATCTTTAGTAGTGTCACAAGTAGGCTTATATTAACACTGCAATGAAGTTACCGTGAAAATCCGCTCGTCGCCACACTCCAAAGCCTGTTCGGGGACACGGGGAGAATTCAGAATGTCCAATTCACCTAATAAGCATGTCTTTCAGGACTTGTGGGAGGAAACTGGTGCACCCGAAGGAAACCCATGCAGACACGGGGAGAACGTGCTGACTGCACACAGACAGTAACCCAAGCCAGGAATGGAACCCAGGTCCCTGGCAGTGTGAAGCAACAGTGCTAACCACTGTGCTACCATGCCCCCTACTTACCCAGTCTTCTTACACAAATGAAACCCTCTTTTCTGCTCCCACTCTGCACTCGTCATGAGGCTTGGTTAGCACAGGGCTAAATCACTGGGTTTGAAAGCAGACCAAGGCAGACCAGCAGCACGGTTCAATTCCTGTACCAGCCTCCCCAAACAGGCGCCGGAATGTGGCGACTAGGGACTTTTCATAGTAACTTCATTTGAAGCCTACTTGTGACAATAAGCAATTTCATTTTATTGAAACCCTTTTTCCCATGTGTGCTGCCCAGAAACAATCACATTCATTCAGATGAGGCCGAACTGTGACAACAACTTGGGAAGGATTTGCTGGCTGCTCGCACCGGTGCAGGGAATTCCGATCCCACACCGGCGCATGGGTTTCCCGGTGATGAAGCGTACAGTCACCAGGAAATCCTGCTGAAAACGGCGGGGTCAATAGATCCTCTTGGCGGGCTGCCTCTGTGCCAAAAAACACGCAGCGGGCTGGTCGGTATATCCCGCCCCTTTATGTCTATTTCATACCGTTAATGTAACTAAACATCCCAAACACCTTCACAGGAGTATCGTGATGCAACATTGGACACAGAACCAGTTATGGCGAAATTAGGACGTTTAACCAAAATATTGGGGCTGCATTTTATGGCGTGGCATTGGTGGGGCAGAGCCATCAATGAGGCGAGCTGTTCAAAAATCAATTTCCTTCGGTGGGACCGTAACATCCTGCTGACGCAAAATCCTGCCCCTGGTCAAAGAACTTTGTTTGAATGAGAATCTTAAAGGAGGAAAGAGAGTTTGGGAGGAGGAAAAGTTTAGGACAGGGCTGGGATTCCGGAGTTCAACATGGCTCAGGCTGTTGAAGCTACGGTCACCAATGATGGAGCAATGGGGGGGGGGTTGGGTGGTTATGGAGAAGGTGAGCAGTGGTGTGTCACTCACTGGGTACCCTGTCCTATAAGGGAGCCTCACACTTCTGACCCCTTCCCAGGTGGAAATTCAATTGTCCTGGGAGCCATACCCCATGCCATCCTCCAACACCCATACCTCACAGCATCAACCTCAACCTCCCACATCCACCACCCAACACACTCTTCACACCCAGCCCAGCCCATTCCTCACACCCTTCAGACAGAGGATTGAGGCAGGTCTGAATGTTGGCGAAAATTGTTTAATCATGTCTATGTAGAACTGTTGTGCCCTGATCCCTTTCTCTAATGTGTTGCATCCATGCCAACTTAACTTGCGTATAACTTCCTTATTTTACGTGGCCTACCACTGCTTCCAAGTGTGACCCCAGACAGCACATCAGACATAGAGGCAGCCTGCTCCATATCATGCCCTCTGACTTGAGATACCTTTGACGGTTGTTCTCGAGAGGATCATTACCTGGATGGGCCCGGCCGACCTTCGTTTGTCACAAGTGATGAGGAGCCACCCTGTTCTGCCTGCTGCCCATCAGATGTGCCAGTGTCTGTTGGGGGGGATTCAGAAGCGCTGAAGTGTTCCAGCACCTCCCATGCGGGAGGCACCGGCATGGGCCCATCGCTTCCTCTTCCATTCCATCGCAGTGCTCGATGGCCGTTGGGCTACTCCATGTGATAGAGGTGAGACCGGATTCAGCTCCAGAGGCTCCACCATCACCTCAAACTCCAGCCATGGAGGCCCACTCTCATCTCAACTAGAGTCTCGATGCCCCCCAATCATGGAGCTGAGAGAGTGGGCCATGTCTCTCAGGAGTGAGTTATGTCCCTTTGTGCCTCGATCATGTCTCTCTCTGACTGGCCCAGGTCAGTCAGTGGCTGGCCAATGCTCTCGTCACCCTCATCCATGACTCTTTGTGACTGGGCCAAGCTCTGGAGCATTGTAGCAATGTCCATATGGGCCCAGTATATGGTTGCTTGTGACTGGGTTCCCTGTCCTAAATCTCAGCCTTGATCCGCACAGATTGCCCCAAGTCTTGGACATCTTCACTCGTGGCTGTGACCTTTTGACCCAAGGCTTCCACCTTGGGATCCACCCATTCAGTTTTGGCTTGGGAACCATGCATTGTCAGCACAATCTCCTGCGTCTGAAGATGGTTGGACTCCTCCAGTTGCACTTGCAGGCACTGAAAAGTGACTGACACTCCCTCCTGTCGATCCTGCTTCTACGTCTGAATTGACACCAGTGATGGGATCCTACATTCCAGAAGCGGGATACCTTTCCGGACTACAGCTGCTTCCTGGGACCAGGCAGCCATCCAACAGTCCACTCCCTTGAGAATTCCTACCCCCACCTGATGTGCTGCAGCATGTGTGACGTGCGCACCAGAAGGTGACCCAGGAGCCTTCTCACTAAGTGCTGCACCAAGGTGATAGTTTCTACAATATTGGAGGGCACAGTTGAAGGCAGTGCTGAGAAGCTGGTGCTGTCATTGGGCTGGTCCTCCCAGGATGTGCTGGAGTTGTGGCTGGTGGCGATCTGTTAGTAATCCTGCAAGACAAGGCACATGGTGAGACCAGGGAAGGAGTGGTCTGGGACAGAGGGTGACTCACTTGCTATTGGAACATCATTTTCCATTATGGGCTCACTTGGTTGTGGTTGCCAACCTCCAGATAATTCCATCGCCCTTTGCTCAATGGGAGTGAGAACCTTGAAGTCCAGGACACTCGCCTCCACTCTTCTCCAGCTCCCTTCTGTTATGGGCCATCTTTTCCTTGGGAACACATAAAGGACATGGTCAGATGCATGGAGGGCGAATTACATGGGGGGTCTGCAGCTGGTGGCATGTGTGTGCAGGGCACCTGGCTGAAGAGGTCAACACAGATGTAGGGTTTTGATGCAGGGTGGGTGTGAGGGAGTTGCAGGCAGGTGTGTTTTGTTTCGACTCAATTGGAATATTGGTGTGATGTGAGGAGTGAGCGACAGGAGTAATATCACGGGAACAGAGGTGGTTGCTTACTCAAGCTTACCTGAGGAGGTTGGTCAATTCTTCTGACACTGCATGACAGTCGCCTGATGAGGCTCACAGCGCTGACCATCTCAGCCACCTCCTGGTTGACTGCTCTTTTACTATTAATGTAAGATGTTCTAATATGTTTGGATTTCCTTTCATGTTAGCTGTTAATCAATTCTCAGGTAAGGCAGCACAGTGGCGCAGTGGTTACTGCTGCCTATGGCACTGAGGACCCGGGTTCGATCCCTGTCATGGGTCACTGTCTGTGTGGAGTTTGCACATTCTCGCCGTGTCTGCGTGGGTTTCATCCCCACAACAGGGGAGGTGAATTGGCCATGCTAAATTGCCCCTTAATTGGAAAAAAATAATTGGGTACTTTAAATTAAGAAAAAAAATCTATTCTCAGTCTCGCCCTTTGTCTACCCTTTTTTCTTTATCTGGATCTCAACACTCATAGAATCATACAATCATAGAATTGACAGTGCAGAAGGAGGTCAGTCAGCCCATTGAGTCTTCACCAGCCCTTGGAAAGAGCACTCTACTTTAACTCACGCCTCCAACCTATTCCCGTAACTCAGTAACCCCACCTTATGTTCGGACCCTGAGGGACAATTTAGTGTGGCCAATCCACCTAACCTGCGCAACTTTGGACTGTCTATATTCAGCTTGACTCTCCATTGTATTATGAAACTTCCAATTGTCATAAGCCTCCTTTTACTGTCTAATTTTAACATAATATCTAGAGCTATCCAAGGAACTCTAGCTTTGGATGGCATTTGTTTCTCCTTCACAGGAATATGTCTACTTGCTACCTGAAACATATCCTCTTTAAAGGCCCCCCATTGTTCAATTACTTTTTTTTGCTGACAAATTTCTGATTTGGCCAGAGCCCTTTTCTTCTCACTGAAATTAACCTTTGTATTTTTACTCGTGATTGTAGCGTGTCCTTTTCCATAACTATTCCAAACCTGATAATATTATGGTCACTCTTCCCCAAATGTTCTTTGACGGAAATGTCCTCTACTTGCACCAATCCATTTCCCGGAAATAGATCCGGCGTTGATTCCTTTTTCTCAATGGTAAAAACCGTCCTCTTGCAGTCAATTAAACAATGCCTTCCCCACTTTGCACTGTAACGATCCCAGTTGTGTTTTCCAATTTTCACTACTCTGTAGTTCTTCAACCTTGATGTAATTAGCCACAAGTTTGTTCCACTATATCCTCACTATTTAGAGACCTGTAGCATGCATCCAATTGCATACTTGCCTTTAATTCTAACTGAAAAGGTTCTGTGTTGAGGACCCAAACTGCATGATCCCTCTGCATTTATTTCATATATTTTTGATACGGGCACTCTCCTTTCTTCCTTTTTTGTCTTTCCTCAATATCTTACAACCAGGAATATTACGTTCCCAATCCTTTCCTTCAAGGGCTAGATTTCTGTTACTGCCCTGAGATCATAGAGCCATTTGACAACCTGTTCCTGCAGCTCACCAACCTTATTTACCACGCTATGTGTATTCATACGATGCATTTGACCCATGTCTGATTCCTCTTTTTTTTAATTATTCTGTACTCCAGTGGCTTTTCACTGTAACTTCATTGAAGCCTACATGTGACAATAAGTGATTATTATTTATCCCTCCTAGTCCTCTGTGCACCGTATTCCTCCTCTCCAATGTTTCGTCCTGGTGCTTATCTCCCTGGCAAATTAATTTAACTAACCTGCCTCCACAGCACTTAGTTAACCTTTCTGTGAGGAATTGGCCCCAGCTCTGTTCAGGTGGAATTAGTTCACTTTGAACAGGTTCTTTCAGCTCTAGAACCTATCCATTGCCACAAGAATGTTATTCTCTCTCTCCTGTGCCATTACTCCAGCCAGTGCAACCTATTTTATCCTACCATTCCCAACTGACTCACGCATGGCACTGGGCGTAATCCAATGATTACTACCTATCTGAGTCCTGCTTTTTAACTTCCTCCCAAGCTCCTGAAACTCTGACTGAAGGGCCTACGTCATTACTTCCCATATGGACCCGCAATTTTTAACTGTTTCGATCACTCTCAAAATGTTTTGCACCCTCAGTGATTTCCTTCATCCGAGCTCCAGCGGGCAACACGCAATATCAGACTCATGTCAGCAGCTGAAATGAAAATCGCTTATTGTCACGAGTAGACTTCAATGAAGTTACTGTGAAAAGCCCCTAGTCGCCACATTCCGGCGCCTGTTCGGGGAGGCTGTTACAGCTGTAGAAACATTTAACTATTCTCCTGACTTGTATGTTTTATATATCTGAGATCAATGCAGAGATGGTATGAGTTTCTCAATGCACATCAGGTTTATTTACAAAAGGTTGAAACTATCTCTGCAATCCCAATATATCTGCACTCATGCTTACAGTTCAACTTCTCATAGCTTCTGTGGTTCCTATTCACTTCGCTTTGAGTCCACATTCAGGCTTAAAAAATAATGCACAGTGACCATAGATCAATTACCAGACTCACATGTTCAAACACAGATCAATGAGAGCACTGAAAACCCTATAATTAAATCGCCAGTAACCACTGCATTTCAACATTCCACTGTGCCACTCTATGCAATCATTTTCCCCTTGATGCCAATGTGCACCCTGAGTCTGCACTCTTCCAAGTTGTCATCAGTCTCAGCAGTGCACAAAATTGTTTTTTGAGGATTCCTGCATTATCTTCTTAAAATGTATTTGGTCATGGGATGTGGATGTCACTGGTGAGGCCAGCATTTGTTGCCTACCTTATTTTCCTTGAAAAGGTGGTGGGGAGCTGTCTTCTTGAGCCACTGCAGTCTGTGTAATGTAGGTACACCCACAGCGCTGGTAGGTAGGAAGTTCCAGGATTTTGATCCAGTTTCAGTGAATGAGCAGTGATATAGTTCCAAGTCAGCTGGTATGCGACATGGAAATAAACATGCAGATGTTTGTGTTTCCATGCCATTCATAGTTAGTACAGTTAGTGGGTTTGGAAGGTGTTGTCAAAGGACACTCAGTGAGCAGTGAGTTGCTGCAGTGCATCTTGTAGATGGTACACACTGCTGCACTATGTGTCGGTGAGGAATGGAATGAAAATTTAAGATGGTGCATGTTGTGCCAAACAAGCAGACTGCTTTATCCGGGATGGTGTTGAGTGTTGTTGGAACTGCACATATTCAGGCAAATGGAGAGTATTTCAACACACTCTTGAATTGCACCTTGGAGATTTATGGTCTTTGTAACCTGTTGTCAGCACACCCACTTCATGTTCTCTGTGACTTTCTAGAGCTAGTGACTGACCATCTTCTGAAATATCATCAACCATATTGCTATGTGATTCCAGAGGCTTTTCAAGTTCAGGAACCCTGAACTCAAGTCCAAGTAGTTGGCATCAATTCCTGCTAACGTGTTATTTACAGCATGTGACAAATTCCAGAGTTTTCATACAGGAGTTTCAGGGAAAGAATCTCATCTGCCCCATCATTTTGCATACAATAATCCCATTAGATCTAATGTATTTCTCAGATTATCTATTTATTTACTGTTGCTCTTGAGTTAGCACTCTCTGAACTAAATTTCCATCTCACCAAATTCCCCTTTGCCAGACTGTATAGCAAACTGTGAAGAAATGCTGCTATTAATACAGAGTTATGAGAGAGTTAAAAAAGTTAAGGCAGATTTCAAATGCTGGACAAAGGTTAGAAGTTTATAAACATGTCTGGGCATAATTGTGTGCTCAAGGACACTAATATCTTATTGTAATGAATGCAAGAAATTGTTATATTTTATATTTGTGGTAGTAATGTTATTAAAATAAACTGGTTTAAAATACATTTAGTCAGTGTGTTTGCTAAAACTATAATTATGAAGCTGTAAAAGGTAACCTGAACATGGCTTCTAACCATTTACTAGTTTACATACAGATGGTTAATGGGATATTGTTTTGATTGCTGGAGATTTCCTGGGGTGTAGATAATTTATGAGGAAGCAGTGTTTAGTCTGAAATAAGCAGGTCATAAGATAACTTAGAGGGATACAGGTAAGGTAATTAATAAGAGGAGCCAGGTCTGTCTGTAACTTTCAGTCTGTTAGAAGATTTTATGTTGAACGACAGTTGTCCATAGGATTTGAGTCTTATAAGACAGATTTTCAGGATGTTCCTGAAAGCATCTCTCTCCAAAGGTCTGCACAGAAAAGCAAATAACCCTCATTGTTAAATTTGTTCATAAGTGGCATTGAACTATATTGGGTTCCTTAATTAGAATTAGTGTCAGCGTAGGTAGTAAGTCAAAGTTTTCCTTTCATTTAAGAACTGTTTAATTGTTAATTGTAAAGCTATTTCTTTGATGTTAATGTGGTTAATTTGGTGTTTAAATTAAAGTTTGTTTAACCCAAAAGATACCTATTGGTCAGATTCCTCACTCCTGTGGTGAAGTATCCTTTCCTCGCAGATTTTCAAATTGAAAATTATTTGGTCTTCTCATCAGTACCCTAACAAAAGTTGGGATCTTGTCTGGTATCCTCACATTGTGGCATAGGATATGATATAGTTCCTAAAAAACCAGAATCTGGCCTCTGCACGACCTCAGCAATATTCCATAAATTGGAATATTGTATAATCTAACAATGGCCAACCTTAAGAATAGCCCTAAATAGCTTATCAACTGGAACTAGGTATAATGACCACTATCCACACCTTTCGGAATCCTATTATTCAAAGAAAATTGACTGAATTGGAGAGTGTTGATGAATTCAAAGGATATTGTCCAGCATGTGTTCAACATTTTTCCTGCTGATACTGCCCTTTTATGGTATGAATATTGGAAACATAGCCAGATTTTTAGATTTGTTGGATTCACTCCAATATCTCTCAAGGTAAAGGTAACAGCTGCAATGTAACACAAATTGTTCTCCACTTAATTGGAATAGAGGGATCTCGCTGGACTCTGTAGCTTTCTGTGCAATGATTTAAGGTGAATACTATGATAAATATTGATTGTTATCTTAAATATCCCATTGTAACCTGGATTCTCTAAAGAAAACAAAATTATACTGATTTTTCCTAGAATGATCAATATCACCATCAAAAGTAACTTGCATGTTTATAATCTTAAATAAACTATTTAAATGTTTTTAAATATCTTTAAGAAACTTTTATATAATTTGGTCAACAAATGTTCTCTTGTAATTTTCTGTAAGCAAACTTGAAAATTCATCTCCAGACTCATGAAATGAAAATCGCTTATTGTCACGAGTAGACTTCAATGAAGTTACTGTGAAAAGCCCCTAGTCGCCACATTCCGGCACCTGACCGGGGAGGCTGGTACGAGAATCGAACCGTGCTGCTGGCCTGCTTGGTCTGCTTTAAAAGCCAGCGATTTAGCCTGGTGAGCTAAACCAGCCCCTAGTGCAGAGGTACATGGTTGAGGAGAGATGCCTGGACCCTTATATTATCTGGGTTATGACAATCTGGCTAATGAGTTGAAAAGGCTACCTCGAGGACAGTAATAATCGCTGGTGGTCCCTTTCCTCCAGGAAGTGTTAGAATAGTCCTTCAGACCCATTTACGTGTCTGTGAGGTCTGTCTTTCTCGGCCTTAAATGGGAGTGATCATCCGAGAGGTATGGCTGATTCAGAATAGCCCCGAAAAAGGCAGGAAGTTTATAATCCACTTCAAAATCACTCCATTCACCAGCTCTGCACACTAAGAGCTCTGTGTATTTCACTAAGGTATTATTTCATTCAGTCGCATATTTAATGTTTAATGGGATTATTGGTAAATAGGTTTTTAGGTTACTTCAATGTCTGTGAAAATTGAAATTGCAATTTACAGAGTGTTAATCAGTCGAATAATATCTGTGCGCAGTACTTTCCAGTTGAGCTTATTCTTTTGATGATAATGTGGATTGTGTCGGGAGCTGCAGCGAACACTGTAAACAGATAACATGGACATATTAAGGATGAATATAATAATGGCATGATCTCTGCGGATTTGGATGAAAAGTAACTGCCTGGATCAGCTCACTGAGAGCGGACTGCACTAACAGCTGGAATACCTCCCAAATCAGGTACCTCCTAAATTGGGCTGGAGATTGGGAGGGGCGGATTTGGCTCATGGGCAAACATTTGCAAAAATGTCCACAGCCCGTAAAGTGGGACATGCAGGCAAATGTAAAGTTGAAAAAGATCTCCTTTCACATACTGTTGTTGCATCTCAGAGTTCAATGCAAGAGAAACTGTTATAATAATTATGGGAGGGATTATTCAAGCCAGTCTCTCTTCGCTTCCTCCACTGCTTCTATAATAATAATGGTACTGCTCGCATTATATGACACACTTGCCTCGGAATTGGGTCAGGTTAGAAGTGGGTGGAATCCATCCGATTAATTTTTGGGGCGAGGACAAGTCCCAAATATATTGGCTCCAGGGGGCATGATTTCAAGGGTGCTATGTCTTTTCGTCCAACGTCATTTCGTCCAACGACACTTCGTCCACGTCTTTTGGTCCAACGTCTTTTTGTCCGCCCGTCTTTTGGTCCAACGTCACTTCGTCCAATTATCCAATTACAAATAGTTTAATTTAGTTTTTCAATGTTACTGCTCAAGGATCCTCTCCACCTTTTTCGCCTCTTGAAGTTGAGTTCTGCATTTGTGCTGCTTGATCTCCAGACATTATTAAGATAAGCTGCAGGATATTCACCCATGTATGCTCCAGCGTGATGAGAGCCATTGTATCTGATGGAATATTTGATCATTTCAGACCTGTAATGTCAGAACCCACTGTCAACCAGAGGTTTTAATCACTCGACGAAAATCGAGTTTAAACCTGCTTCTTTCAGAACTGCACTCATTGTCTAAATCCAATTAGACTCCCACTTATATCTGTGTCTGTCGGAATTGTAGAATATCAAATCATCTTGTCCTCTCCCCATTATTCTCTCTCGGGTACAGTTCTGGAAATCTAACTTTTAGGGAATTTCGGGAATTTACAATTTACATCAATTTTAAGTAATTTCGGGAATTTTAAGTAATTAGTAAACTTTTAGATTTTATAACTGCATTTTTAGATTTTTTAACTTTTTAACTGCATTTTTCAACTTGCATTTTACTTGCATTTTATCAATTACTTGCATTTTAGCAATTAAATTCACTTGCTGTATTGTACGTGCATTTTATCAATTAAATGGTTTTATACGGAGTTAATTTGTAATTGGATAATTGGACGAAGTGACGTTGGACCAAAAGACGGGCGGACAAAAAGACGTTGGACCAAAAGACGTGGACGAAGTGTCGTTGGACGAAGTGACGTCGGACGAAAAGACGCGACACGGATTTCAAGGCATTGATTCCCGCTCTGGCAATAATCTGATGGAACAGGAAAGACACTCTCCCTTCAATTCTGGTCAATTAAGCTAGTTTCAATGCTCATTAAGAACATTTCTGATTTTTAAATTGCCAGGCAGACTGTCTGCATCCTCAGAAACAGACCAGCTCAAGGAAAGTCGGTATACTGCCCCAGAAGGAGGTCAGTGGGGTAGAAGGAGACTGGCCATTTGGTCAGGGGGTTCCTTGGCATTGCACACAGAGGGTGGGCACTCAGCATTCAGACTTTGACCAATTTGCCACCACACAGGCAAAGCAGGGACAGACAAGAGGCGGCAAAGCTGTCAAGGACAATTGTGCAGCCATTTACCCAGAAGGAAGACACCTACTAGCATGGAGGCATGCCTGTCACATGGTGGGTTCCGTGGTAATCAGGAACAACACCCTTGGTAGGAAAGACAGGACCCTGAGCATTGGAAGGACATAGAAAGGAAGGAAGCATAGGATGGCAAAAGAGGTTAAACACTCAGTACAAGATTAATGGCCAACAGAGCTAGCTGGAGATGATGGAGAGCCAATGCTGGAAATGAATGCAAATTTCCAGACCAGATGGTCAAAGACATATGTGTGCACGTCACTGAAGACCTTGCACCACGCACCACGAGCCGCCATACCTTGCCAACAGCTGTCAAAGTCAAAATCACTGTGTCCTTGAAAATGTTCACTTCTGGCTCCTTCCAAGTATCCGCCTTAATGGTATCTCAAAAATAGCTGCACAGCCACTGTACCTCACTGGTCATTGATGACATCTTTGCAGAGTTGGACACTATGTTTATCTAACAACAGACATGCAGCAGCGACAGAAGGCACTGGGTTTCACTGCAATTGCTATGTTCCCAGAATTGCAGGGCACCATTGATTGCACCTATATGGTCATCAAGGTACCCAGTGATTGGACAATCAGATTCATCAACAGGAAACACTTCCACTCTCTCAACCTCCAAAAGGTCTGCGATAATTTAAATTAAATTATTTTACTTCCATTTTCAAAATAAATTTAGAGCACGCAATTATTTTTTTTTCCAATTAAGAGGCAAATTAACATGGCCAATCCACCTACCCTGCACATCGTTGGATTGTGGGGGTGAGACCAATGCAGACACGGGGAGAATGTGCCGGACTGCTCTGAAGGGGCCCTCCAGTATGGTGGTTTCACCCACATCGTGGTGGCCTGCTATGTCCTTCACAATATCGCGCAGCACAGGGGTCATATGCTGGAGCAGTAAGATGGCCTCGTTTGAAGAGGAGGATGCGGGAGAGGGGGAGGATAGGCAGAACATGGGACCCAAGGCCAACTTGCATGGGATGCTCTGATCGCCTCCAGGTTCACTGACTGAGGGAGAACTGGCCTGGGGAATGGACACCGCCAGCCCCCCCCCCCCCCCCCCCCCACCCCTCGCCACCCCGGCCACCCCCCCTGGCTATAACCCTCTCCGTGATACATACATGCCATGGGGTGTGGGTCCTGGGTCCTGGGTTGGCAGTAGTATGGTCTATGGAATGGAGGATGATGACAATCCGCTCTGCGATGAGCTCTGGTGCTCTGCAACATTTGACAACGTCTGACTCCTGCCCATGCTAGCACTCTCCACCGTCCATCTGGGTGATCCCTACACGTGAGCTGGTCCACATGGCCCCATCAGATCCATGGGTTAGCGGAGGTGGGGACATGTGGCGAGGGTGGGGTGGGGGTGGGGTGAATGCGAGTGGGACACCGGACCTGTGAACGTGTCTAAACTGCGATCCCTGAGCCAAGCCCACCCACAATCTTCGCCCATTCTCTCCCACCCTATGCCCCCTCTGTGGCAAGCCCAGGCCAGGTCACCCCTTACACCCTTCTGACAGAGCACCAAGTCAGGTTGTAACATTGTGCACAGTAGTCTAATGTGATAACATATATACAGATGTGTGCCCTAGCCCCTATCATTAAACTGTGCCCTGCACCCGTGCAAATTTAACTGGTGTCTACTTTTATGGCCTTACACGCTCTAACACTACATCGAGGTGCATCCCCAGATGATCCATCAGGAGTGGAGTCGGCCTGATGCGATTCCCGCCCTGTGACCTGAATCCCATTTGGCAGCCATCTTCTGGGGCGACCGGGCCTGGATGGGCCTGGCTGCTGTCTGGTGTGCCAGGTAGGGTGGTTCTGCCCTGTTCTGCTTGCTGCCCATGTGAGGTGACAAGGACAGGAGGGAGGGAGTCCGAGGTGCTGCGGTGTTCCGGCATTTCTCCCTCAGGAGTCACCGGCACAACCTCATCACCTCCTCCTCTCTCCCGATGGCCCCGGGCTACTCCATGGGACCAGAGTGCGTGTGGCGTTATCTTGTGAGGCTCCCCGCCACCTAGAGCTGCCAGTTCTGAGTCCCGCTGATGTCTCGACCAGGGTTGGCATGCTCGGGGCCATGGAGCACAGGGAGTGGACCATCTCTGTCTGGGACTGCGCCATATCACGCTGCAATTGTGTCACCCCCTTCTGGGTCTGTGCCACAACAGCCTGTGACTGTGCCATCTTCCTCTGGGACTGGGCCACTTCCCTCCGTGTCTGCGCCATGTCGGCCAGTGCCTGGGCAATGCAGTCGATGCTCTCAGCCATGGCCCGCTGTGACTGAGCTGCACTCAGGAGCGCCGCTGCAATGTCCAAGGTGGTCTGGCACATGGTTGCCTGTGAGAGGGCAGTCCTGTCCTGGGCCTCAGCCACCATCTACACAGACTGCCCCAGGCCTTGGACATGCTGATCTATGGCCAAAATACTCGACCTCAAGGCCTCCACCGCAGATGCCACACCTGCAATCATCGCCTGATTGGCATGCATGGCAAGCACCACCTCCTGCTCCTGTACACGGTTGGACTCCTATATGTGCACCTTCACAACCCCTCATGTAGCCTTGGCCCTGTGTTTCCACAATCGATAGGACTGTCCGTTCCAGAAGCTTGAAACCCATCTGGACGGCAGCTAGTCCCTGGGCCCTCCGACTGAAAATCCCCTCAGGAGTGCCTATCTCCACCTGCTGTACCAGAGCATGTGTGTGGTGCACACCAGATAGTGCCGCAGGAATCTCTTCACTAAAGTGCCCTGTCGAAGTGAGTGTCTCTGGGATGGTGGAAGGTGTTGGAGACAGCTGTGATGGGAAATCAGTGTCATCCCCAGACTTGAGCTCAGGTGTCCTGGGTTTCGTGTTGATGGCTCCTGTCCGTGTCAGCGTCATTGTTTCTGGTCGATACCTGGAGGTCTGGTTGTGTCTATGGCTGTGGTAGGGGACACCAGAAGGGCCCGCCCCATCACCAGTAGATCTTGCAAGACACGAGACAAGATGCATGATTAGATCACGGGCCGTGAGTGTGTGGGCGTAGTGGGGGTGTTGAGGAGGGAGAGGGAGTTTTGAAGGGTGGAGTAGAAGTGGTGTGATGGTGGTGGAGTGAGGACGAGAGGGTGGTGTGGAGGTGGTGGTGTGTATGTGAGTGGTGTGGGGGTGAGGGTGGTGTTGGGGTGAGGGTGGTGTTGGGGAGCGTGACACACGCGTCACAAAGAACCGCAACTCAGCTGGGTCTGACTTCTTCGCCCAATGCCAACCTCCAGCCTGGCGACTACCCTTGCCTCAGTCCTGCCAACCACATCTGCTCTGCCGCCGTGAGGGGGAGCAGGTGCTGTGGGCCTTCTCTAGTCTTTTCCCGCATCTGGCAATTAAGGGTGGCCTTTTCATGGCGGGGGGGGGCAAACTTAAAATGCACAGAGTTAGACAGTCGGACACATGCAGCCCAGGGTGTGGGTAGCTGTGGCTTCAGTGGCTAGGGCACCTGGATATGGCGGCCGGTATAGGTGCCAGCATGTGGTTCAGGCTGGGGATTCGGCCACCCTCCGGGTGAGGGGTGGTGGGGTTACAGGTGTGTGGGACGGGGGTTGATGCCAGGGGCACAGTATTGCCTACTCACCCTGGCCGCCCTGAGGAGATCATACAGTTTCTTACGGCACTGCTGGCCGGTCCGGACAGTATTACTGACGGTGCTGATGGCCTCTGCCAACTGCACCCAGGCACAGCACATGGCGGCAGCTGGCACTTCCTGGGCTGGGGCACAGAATGGCCCACTTCTCCTCCATGACGTCTAGCAGGGTCTCGGGCTCTGCGACAATAAAATGTGGCGCCACTCTCCTTGCTGCCATCTTGTTGGCTGCGATGGTGTGTGGGGGGACTGAAATGTACATAAGCAGATGCAGCTTGTAAGCCTCGTGAGTGTCAGTTGCGAATCCGGCACATTTTCTTATTGGAATCTGTTATGTTCCACGTGGCGCTGGTACTCACCCCTCAATGGTTGTTGAATCGGTCCAGGTGCGGCACCAATTTTGCTGTTGTCGAATTCCGCAAATCCTGCCCCAGCGTCAACACTTAGTCTCAGGAATGGAGAATTCCGCTGGTGGACTTTGAAAATGGTGAGAGTCTGGTTGGAGACAGCGCATCAGGGAAGGAGCAGGAGGTAAGAGGAGACCGAGGAAAAGATGCTGTTGAACGAAAAGGCAATGAAGCGGCCTCCTCCTGCCACCCTCAATGAAGCGGCCTCCTCCTGCCACCCTCAATGAAGAGGGCCTCCTTTCCCTCCCTCACCACCTCAGCATTAGATCCAATTCAGCATCCATGAAGAAAGGGCCTGCCCTGTTTAGTGTGTCAGCCTCAGGTACCCTCTGACACCTCTGGCGATGTGAAAGGCTTTGGAATAACCCTCAAACATCTCCCTCAGGAAAACTAGCAGCCTCAGTTCCGACTACTGTGAAGAATCTAAATGTACATACTACATCTGACTTACCTTCATTCCTGACTGCAATGGCTTTAACTGGTCAGGAAACCCATCTTCACATCAATTATGGGCTTACCACCACCAAAATCTGAACATTAAACAGTTTCCCACCAGAACCGTGTTCCTGACACAAAAACAGATCCAACACATATTTTCGGCCACTGTGTTGAAAATTCAGTCCATGTCTGTTCTCATCGACTATGGATTTGATTATGTAACTGTAAAGATATCCAGCGGAGGGAGCAAGCCATGGCAGCCATGCTGTTGTTCGTTTGATAACCTCTGAGCTGAGATACATGTGGTCAACAGTATGTTGTTGATAGAATGACCAATGCCACTTCTTCAAGGCAACTGACCACAGTTGCGTTGTTTGAATGAAGTTTAATTATCTTGCAAAAGGAACAGGTTTTCTTTAGCTTAATTCAGAACGTTGTTCCATATTGGATGCTGACCACCAAAAATATTTAAGCTATCATGAGGGAAGGCTGTAATTATCTCTTTAATGAGCTTATCTGCCTGTAGCATTAATCGTTAAAATAAAATGACAGAATAAGTTTATTAGCTCTCTGAGGTTTTATTTTTATACCTGCCAACCGCCAAAACATGAAAAATTGGATGAATTAAATCCACAAGGGCCTCCACAAGATAACAACTTATAAAGTAACAGGGCAGCTAAGCTTTAACCCAGAACGAAGGCCAATGACCCAGGGAACCTCTCCAAGGCAACTGGAAGCAGTTGAGTGTTTTTGTTTGGTAGATACTGAATCAGGTTGATACCTTATTATGATAGGTCAAGCCATAGACTGAAGGCTTCCAGTAGTAAATGGAAGGCAGTTAAGAAAGGCAGTTAGATGCCAGGAATAGAACACTACACAACAGGGCTTTATACTGCACAGGGTCCTACTCCCAAAGCCTCGTTCAAATTCTCCATTGGCTGGGATTCACATGCTCTGGTGTGATTGACCCCAAGCTCGTCATAAGGTCCATAAATAGCACCCTCTTCAAGGGGCCAGACTATCACATCCCTCCCCCTTAGATCCCTTAACACACTATCCCAAAACTATGTACAAAAGTTACAATGGTTACCGGGGCCAACCAAGGAAAGAAAGTCCAACTAAAAGCCGATCAGTCTGGAGACCTGCAGGTCTTCCTAGATCTATGTAGCCCAGTTACAGGCTTTGCACTCTTTTAGGCAATTGTGTGGTCTACAGTCAATGCCACCCTAGGGGGGGGGTACACTTCGGCGACATGCGAACACGCCTCACTGGCATCGACAGAGGCAGAAGACTGAACGGGAGTCTCTGCCTTCCATTGGTTGGACCGAGTTACAGGAGTGTTCACGATGCTCGCAGAACCTGCCGACTCCATGTTGGGGATTGTCATCTCTTGACTCCTCAGTTGGTCGACAAGTTTTTTTTACAGTCTTTCATTAACATAGACCCTAACTGGGTCACAACCTGTCCTTCTGACAAAGGTGAACTGGCAGTGAAAATTCAGACCAAAATTGGGCCTCCCATCCGGAATGACCTGTCACCTCTCGAATCTGATCGCTAAAGTCTGACATATCTCCAGCCTCCCTGCCAAATTTGGAAATACAAGATCCAATCGGGATCTCAACTAATGGCCCAAGAGCAGCTCAGCTGGTATGACCCCTGTGGTTGAATGTGGGGTTGAGTTGTACAACAATAAAATAATTAGCCAACCTCTGGTGAAGTGGTTTAGCAGATTGCTTTTTCATGGTGTTCTTGAAAGTTTAGACAGTTCTCTCAGCCTGACCATTCTACTCTCGATGGTCGGAGGCTGTCCTCATGTGTTGTATGCCATTTGGTCTCTCAAAATGTTAGAAATAATCGCTGATGAAGGGGGTGCCATTGTCCAAAACAATTGACCTGGGAAGCCCATGAATAACAATAATTCAGCACAAGGCATCAACCATGACTGCTGAGGTAGTGGTCCCCATGTCCTGAACTGACAGTCACTTCGAGTGGACATCTGCCAGCACCAAAAACAACTTTCCAGAAACGGGCAGACATAATCAACATGGACTCTGGTCCACGAGCAACCTGGTTATTCCCAGGGGTGAAGGGTGGTGGGAGGTTGCAAAGATTGTTGCATTTGGCAAGGGTGTCATTGTTGTACTATTTCGTCAATGGCATTGACTATGCCTAGCCACCAGACACAACTGCACACCAACATCTTTGTCTTTGTCTGCCCTGGGTGGGTGTTCTGTAACACTTGAAGGAGGGTCCCGCTGGCCTGAAGTGGGATGACCACCCATGGTCTCCACAGAATCATGCCGTCTTCACATGTCAACTCACCTTGACAAATTAAATAGAGCCTCAAATGTTTGGACTTCTTGTCACGCCAGCCAGACTGTATCATTAATTTAACCTTTGAAAGAATTAAGTGTCTCTCTCGGTCCAGCTGTGCATGTGGTCCATGGACACTGGCAGGGTGTCCAGGATGTTTGGGGCTAGAATGATCTCTTGGGTAGAAGCAGGCCATTTAATGCACCCACATTAGTAATTTGCCCCATGTTTGCATGGGTTTCGCCCCCACAATCCAAAAGATATGCAGGATAGGTGGAGTGGCCATGCTACACTGCCCCTGAATTGGAAAAAATGAATTGGATACTCTCAATTTATTAAAAAAAACATTAGTAATTTACGTCCCAGGCGGGCACTGGAAAGCATAGATGTAGGCCAGCAACAGCTGGGCCCAATACTGTACCCTCACTGAGGTTATGGGTAGTATGTGCTTATCTTCTCCTAACAGGGCCAGCAATGTCTTGTGATAATTTGTGATGTTGAACTGTCGACTGTACACATACCGGTGGAATTTCTTCACACCAAATATAACTGCTAAACCGGCTCTCTCAATCTGGGCGGAGCTTAATTCTGCTTCACAAAGGGTCCTTGTGGCAAAGGCAATAGGGCTTTTCAAACCATCTATCATTCTGTGCCCTTGTACTTGTGCTTGTGCTTGCCCTTGTGCTCCCTCTCGTGGCCAATGATGAAACGCCTCCACCATGGGGAAACCTGCCATGGTTGGGGGTGGGGGGGAGGAGGGTGGGGGGAGGGTGGGGGGCTGGTTCTGGAACATTCCAGCCGCAGGGTTATAGCTGAGTGAGCAAGCTATGTAATTGAGAATCACAGTAAAGAGCAAATCTTGCATGCTGCAAAAGCAGGGAGTCCCTATTTAAAGATCTTTCATGATATATTTATTGATAATTCAGAGGGAATAACTATCAGGAAAGATACAACAAGCTGTGTGGTAATCTTTTCTCTGTAATAGCGAAGACTAAATGATGATCTATTAGAGAATCTTATATCTTCTGAAGGGAAACTAGGGATGGGCAATAAATGCTGACATTGCCAGCGATGCCTACATCCTGTATTATAATATTACTCTTTATTGTCACAAGTAGGCTTATATTAACACTGCAATGAAGTTATTATGAAAAGCTCCTAGTCACCACATTTCGGCACCTGTTCGGGTACAGAGGGAGAATTCAGAAGGTCCAAATTATCTAACAGCATGTCTTTCGGGACTTGTGGGAGGAAACCAGAGCACACGGACGAAACCCACGTAGACAGAGGGAGAACGTGCAGATTCCATACAAAGAGTGACCAAGCCGGGAATTGGACCTGAGACCCTGGAGCTATGAAGCAACAGTGCTAACTGCTGTGCTACCATGCCATAAGTTTTTTAAATGTAGACATGGTGCAAATATTTCCATTTATGTTGGGGGGGGCATCTAAAACTAAGCAAATAGTGAAAAGACTGTCACCAATACACCCAATACAGAATTCAGATGAAACCTCTTTACCCAGCAAGTGATTTGAATGTACGAACTTCTGATCAGATGGAATTGTTGAGATAAAAAGCATGGGTGAATTCAAGAGAAATTGAGGTGAATACATGTGGAGAAAAGGAATAGAAGGAAATTCTGATGCAGTTGGATGAAATAAGGCAGGAAGAGGCTCATGTGGAGAGTAAACTCTGGCATACACCATTTGGGCTGAGTGGCCAGCTTCTATGCAATATGTTCTGTGTAAATAGTTGGCATTGCTCTGAAATCCTACTCAGTCCTATTGCAGATTGTCCACAGCTTTTGACAAGATTCCATTTCATGCATTCTATAGCAATCATGATTGGCAGTCTCCAGGGTGAGTACAAGAAATTGGCACCATTTGAAACCAACTTTAATTTAAAGATGTTAAATAACCTTGTGCATTTCAAATCTGACATTCACTGGACCAATTTTCCTGTTGAGTATAGAACTAAAAATTTGAAATGAGGTGAGAGATTTAGGCTCCACACCACGAGTAGAAGGGTGACACCCTGCAATTAAAATAAATTCACATGTCAGAAACTTGGCATCGGCGCCCTCAGCATTGAAAATAGTTTCTTAACTGTGAAAGGCTGAGCTTGGAAAAAAAAAATCAAACTCGTCTGCAGTGGATGCTTTCCATTATTTCCGTTCTGGGAAAAGTGCACCTTTATTTCTATAGAGCCTTTGATATCCTTCCCTTCCTCCCTAACAGCATGGTGGGTGTACTTACACACCAGGGACTGCAGCGGTTCAAGAAAGCAGTTCACCACCATCTTCTCAAGAGCAAGCAGAGATGAGCAATAAATGCTGGCCAGCGATGCTCATATCCCATAGAAAAATGAATTTTTAGAAGTCCACAGGATATCCTCAGGGCCGTCATTACTGTAAAGTCAGAAACAACAATGGTCGCAGTGATGTGGCATAAACAGCATTGGCACTACGGCCAGGAAATAACATAAAAGAGTGCACATTGTAAAGTGGGGTCAGTTAAGTCTTTTATGATATTGATTGAGGGATAAATATTGGCCAAGGCTCCTTTACTCTTCTGGATCTTTTACATTCAACTGAGAGGAAGAGCACTTCGGGATTCTCTGTCGGCAGGATCCTCGGCCCTGCTGGCACCGCACCCATGCCCACACATTTCCCGACGGCGTGGGGTGGTCCACAATGTGAACCCCATTGGCCGACTGTGGGAACGGAGAATCCCGCTGCCGACGGGGCCGTGTTTGCCAGAAAACGTGGCTGGCGGGACGGAGAAATCCAGCCCAGGGTCTCAAGTTATTCTACCAACCACAGAACAGTACCACCATCAGTGCAACCTTCACCTCAGTATTTCACTGGAGTGTCAGCCTGCATTATTAGCTCGAGTGGTGCCAGAACACATCACTGTTTGAATCATATGTGAAAGTACGACCCCCCCCCCCCCATCCCCCCAGAGCTGTTATGGAACATTCTACAGAGGCTATGTCATTGTGGGGGAATAAAACACAAATCAAGAAGAGATTCCAAAGAGGGAGTAACCCGTATTGATGAGGCTCGGTCTGAGTTGGAGGATTTGATGAGGACTTGGCAAAGTCTAAATTTAACTGGAATGAGATATGACTCAGGAACTAGTCTCCCCACATGTTAAAAAAAAAATGAATCAAAACCACAATACAATATTTCATGTTTTGGTCACGCATTATATCAACATTGTTTGAGTCTGGATTTCATTTTGTGTGTAAACATATTAATATTTAATTGAGTAAAACACTGTAGAAGTATTCATTGTAACCCGGGTTAGTTATGGGTAAATGTAAGTGTACATTCATATAGATTGTGGAACTTAGAATATGAACATGTGAAATGGAAACAGAGGTTGGCCACTCGTCTAGAACTGCTCTGCCATTTAGTCAGATTATTTTAAAGAATTCCATAACAGAGGTGTGTGTGCACTGTGTACAACCAAAAGTGAAACTAAAACTGAGGCGGTAGCATGGTGGTGCAGTGGTTAGCACTGCCGCCCCACAGAGCCAGAGATCTGGCCTCAATTCCGGCCTTGGGTGCCTGTCTGAGTGGAGTTTTCATGTTCTCCCCGTGTCTGTGTGCTTTTCCTACGGGTGCTCTGGTTTTCTCCCACAATCCAAAGAATTGCAGATTAAGTGGATTGGCCATGTTAAAATCACCCCTTTGTGTCCAAAGATTAGATAAGGTTATGGGGATGTGGTGGGTGAGGTTTAGATTTAGATTGATTTGATTTAGATTTTAGATTTAGATTCATTTGATTTAGTTTTATGGTCACGTGTACCAAGGTACAATGAAAAGTATTGTTTTGCATACAGTCCAGATAGATCATTCCAAACATGAAAACACATATGACATACGATAAATACGCATTGTAAATACATAGACATAAACATACGGAGTAGAATGCTACAACAGTAAAGAAGATGTACAGAGAGATCAGTTCAGTCCATTAGAGGACCATTCAGGAGCCTAGTAACACTCCGGAAGAAGCTACTTTTGAATCTGTTAGTGTGTGTTCTCAGACTTTTGTAACACCTGCTGAATGGAATAGAGAATAACCTGGGTTGGAGGGGTCTTTGATTATGTTTCCCACTTTCCCAAGGCAGCAGGAGGTGTAGACAGAATCAATGGATGGGAGGTAGTTTTGCGTGATGGACTCGGCTGTGTTCACGACTCTCTGTAGTTTCTTGCAGTCTTGGAACAAGCAGCTGCCATACCAGGCTATGATGCAGCCAGATAGGATGCTTTCTATGGTGTATCTGTAAAAATTGGTGAGAGTCAATGTGGACATGCAGAATTTCCTTTGTTTCCTGTGGAAGCATCGGCGCTGTTGTGCTTTCTTGGTTGTAGCGTCGACATGAGTGGACCAGGACAGATTGTTGGTGATGTGCACATCTAGGAATTTGAAGCTGTCAAACATCTCCACCTCAGTACCATTGATATTAAAAAAATTTTTTTTAGAGTATCCAATTCATTTTTTCCAATTAAGGACCAATTTAGTGTGGCCAATCTACCTAGCCTGCACATCTTTGGGTTATGGGGGCGAAACCCACGTAAACACGGGGGAATGTGCAAACTCCACACGGACAGTGACCCAGAGCCGGGATCGAACCTGGGACCTCAGCGCCGTGAGGTTGCAGGGCTAACCCACTGCGCCACCGTGCTGCCCTTTCAGTACCATTGATGCAGACAGGGGTGCATACGACACTTTGCTTCCTGAAGTTGATGACCAGCTCCTTAGTTTTGCTGACATCTGAGGGAGAGATTGTTGTGGTTGCACTATGGCACTAAGTTATCTATCTCCCTCCTGTAATCTGACTCATCGTTGTTTGAGATCTGACCCACTATGAAATGAAATGAAATGAAAATCGCTTATTGTCACGAGTAGGTTTCAATGAAGTTACTGTGAAAAGCCCCTAGTCGCCACATTCCGGCGCCTGTCCGGGGAGGCTGGTACGGGAATCGAACCGTGCTGCTGGCCTGCTTGGTCTGCTTTAAAAGCCAGCGATTTAGCCTTGTGAGCTAAACCAGCCCCAGGTACTGTCTATGGTACTGTCATCAGCAAACTTGGAGATGGAGTTGGAGCAAAACCTTGCTACAGAGTCGTGTGTGTACGGGGAGTATAGTAGGGGACTAAACACACAGCCTTGCGGGGCTCTGGTATTGAGGACTATCGCAGAGGAAGCATCATTGTTTATTCTTACTGATTGTGGTCTACGGGTCAGCAAGCTGAAGATCCAGTTTCAGAGGGAGGAGCGTAGTCCTAAATTTTGGAGTTTGAATATGACCTTGGCTGGGATTATGGTGTTAAAGGTGGAGCTGTAGTCAATGAATAGGAGTCTGACGTAGGAGTCCCTGTGGTCAAGATGCTCCAAGGATGAGTGTAGGGCCAGAGAGATAGCGTCCGCTGTGAATCGCTTGTGGCAGTATTCAAATTGCAGTGGATCAAGGCAATCTGGAAGGTTGGAATTGGCCTCGGTCGGCCTAGGTGGGGTGTTCTTTCCGAGGGTCAGTGCAGGCTAGATGGCCTCCTTCTTCACTCAATGGTCTCCTTCTGCACTGTCGGGAATCTGTGATTCTATGAAAAATGAATCACATGGCACACTTTTTTTCCACTGATGTCATACTGCAAACCCTTAAAGGCACATTACAGCAATTAATATTCACTGCAGAAAAAGTTCTTCCTCATACTCTGCCTACATTTTTTGCCCAAATCATAAAACTCTGATCCTTAAACCATGTACTATCAGTAAGAAGTCTCACAACACCAGGTTAAAGTCCAACAGGTTTATTTGAAATGACAAGCCTGCGGAGCGCTGCTCCTTCATCAGGAAAGCTTGTGATTTCAAATAAACTTGTTGGACTTTAACCTGGTGTTCTGAGACTTCTTACTGTGCCCACCCCAGTCCAATGCCGGCATCTCTACATTGTGTACTGTCAGCTAATGAGAACAGCTTTTCCTTGTTCAACTTATCCAACCCTGTCATAACCTTCACACTTCTATCAAATATTCCCTTAATCTTCTTGGCTCCATTTTATTTGCCTCAGTTTGCCGATCAGCCGATGTCATTATAACCTTGCCTGACATCGACTGCACAAAGATTAAACCTGAGAACTTGCTGACCAACATGGCCGGGTACCACATCGGGGATTGCAAGAGAATAAACCTTACATCTAACAAATTACCAAACAGAACTCCAATAATCTCCATGTCCATCCGTATGTTTTTCATTACTTCTTAAGATATTGCAAACAAATACAATTGATTTGTTTCGGACATTAGACAGTAAATATTTCTGTACTGCACTTTAAGAGCAGCTTGCCACTTCAAGCAGAAATTAAGCAAGCTAAAATCATTAAAAACAAATCTATATATGCAAAAAAATAATTGATTTATAGCCAGCCCTATGATATATTTGTAAAATATATATTGATTGTCAGTGTAAAACCTTTCCCGTGCCAACTGCATCAGAGGCACCAAGGCATTGCAATAAGCAACAGAAGTCACACCAGATCTATTTGTCGTGAGCAAATTACAGCAGAAAGCATTGGTACAACAGCAGCATTATTAATGAGAAGCTTGTTTATCACTGGTTGCAGCTTTGCCTCAAATCATATTCTAATTATCGATTGAACACGGTATCATTGAAACTGAAGCTATTACTGTTGAGCTGCTAGTCAGCTGAAGAGGTTTTTTTTCAAGATGCTTCCAAGGTTGGCAGTGCAATCCTATTTAAAAACAAACTGATATGAATTGAATTCCACTGAAACTTAAGTGCAATTAGAGTGTGATGCTGCAAAGAGTCAGGCGACGATATAGGTGGAGTTTAGAGACGCAATGTGATCAACCTGAAGACCAATTCAAATCAATAAACAATTTACTGATTAACACACGTGAAGGTACAGAGCTATGTTCATGGTTGTATAATTGGAAAAAAGGCTCAAGTTACCAAGATGGATTCTCATAGAGTCCGTAGCCAGGTTCCAAAGCAGGTTTTTTAAATCTGGTACTGGTCGTAACCCACGAAGTACACAGCAAGTAATTCACACAGGAATCCAACATCCTCCTCACTTCCATTCCAAGACTTCTCTCATACTATTGCTTCGTGATCTACTCATATAGTCTATGTGATGAATGGTATCGGTATGACTGCTGTAACTGTACATTGCCTTTAATATGATGGCCCCTTTAAGACCGGGCTTCTAACTCTGGGGGACTCCGCCTCTGGCTCCTCCCCCAGGAAACTGTATAGAAGGTGATGCTTAGTGGGCAGCGTGCTGTGAGCACACTTCTCGGCAGCTGTCTGGTTCTCTGGTAATTAAAGCCTTTGAATGACCAATCTGCTCTCCTGTGTTGTAAATGAGGGTATCTCAATTTAATTACCAGAGACATCAAGATGGACAGCGCCCTAAAGCCGGAGAAGCTCAACCTAGATGCTCAGTCGCCGGAAGCCCCAGGAATTTTAAAATACTGGCTCCGGTGTTTTGAGGCCTACCTAAATTCTTCAGAGACTGAAGTCGACGGCCCTCGCAAGCTAAGCTTCCTACATGCCCGGGTGGGCCACCGACTCTCCTCCATGATCGAGAATGCGACAACGTACAAAACTGCGGTTGAAACCCTAAAGAAACGCTTCGTAAAGCCGACTAACGAGGTACACGCGAGACATTTGCTCTCGACCTGCCGCCAGCGCTCCGGGGAAACGCTAGACGAATACGTGGAGAGACTCACTGCGCTCGCGAGGAACTGCAATCATAAAGAAGTGACAGCAGAAGTCCACATGAACTTATATATTCGTGATGCTTTCGTTTCCGGTATCAGATCCACGTACATCCGGCAGCAGCTCCTAGAAGACAGGGCAAAGGATCTCCAAGGCACGGTAACGCTCACCTGTTCTCTGAAAATGGCCCACCGTAACCTCCGTACATACTCCGAGGACCTTGCAAACCCCTCTCGATCCCCTCCAGACTCGGCCACGTTACAGGCCTGCACCACGCGGCGATCCGCTCACACCGGGGGCTCCCCAAGCTATTTCTGTGGGCAAGGCCAGCACCCACGTTAGCGTTGCCCAGCCCGCTCCGCTATCTGCAATGACTGCGGAGAGAAAGGGCACTTCGCAAAAGTCTGCCTGGCTGGGCCCAAAGGCCACAAACAAAAGTCTCATCAGACCCAGAAATCAAACTCCCAGCCTCACAGGCCCCGCAACGCGGCCGCACGGCTGCCGGACACGCCTACCTCCGACGCGGCATTGGCCTCATGCGAGTCTTGGGGCGGCTATCTTGGCGGCTGCCATCTTCGAATCCCGACAAGTGTGACTGACGGTGGCAGCCATTTTGTGACTTCCGGTGGCCATTTTGTGAGTCCGACTCAACCGAGGACTCTGACTACCCGCAAGTAGGAGTGATCATGCTCGATCAATCGCGGCCGAAGCACCTGCGGAACTCAATAATGCGGGTCCAAATCAACGGCCACGACACCCCCTGCCTATTCGACTCCGGGAGCACGGAGAGCTTTATTTATCCGGACATGGTAAGGCACTGCTCCCTGTGCACCCACACCGGCTCCCAAACTATCGCCCTCACTTCGGGGTCCCATTCGGTCCAAATCACGGGGTATTGTGTCGCGGACCTCGCTATTCAAGGCGCTGAACACATCCTTTTTAAACTTTACATCCTCCCTCACCTCTGTGCCCCCCTGCTGCTCGGTCTGGACTTTCAGTGCAGCCACCGAAGCCTGACACTGAAGTTCGGCGGACCCCTGCCCCCACTCACGGTATGCAGCCTGGCGACACTCAAAGTTGCGCCACCTCCCCTCTTCGCGAACCTCACTCCCGACTGTAAGCCCGTCGCCACCAGGAGTCGGTGGTACAGTGCCCAAGACATGACTTTTATTAAGTCAGAGGTTCAGCGGCTACTAAAAGAGGGGGTCATAGAGGCTAGCAACAGCCATTGGAGAGCTCAAGTAATGGTAGTCCGGTCCGGGGAAAAGCAACGAATGGTAGTGGATTATAAATCGCTGTACGCAACTCGATGCGTACCCACTTCCCCGCATAGCGGAAATGGTGAACCAAATCGCCCAGTATCGGATATTCTCCACGGTCAATCTAGAATCGGCGTATCATCAACTCCCTATCTGCCCAGAGGACCGCCCCTTCACGGCCTTCGAAGCAGCCGGTCGGCTGTTTCACTTTCTCAGGGTCCCTTTTGGTGTCACAAACGGAGTCTCCGTTTTCCAGAGGATGATGGATCAAATGGCGGACCAGTACGGCTTACGGGCTACCTTCCCGTACTTGGACAACGTCGCTATCTGCGGCCATGACCAGCAGGATTACAACGCAAACCTGAGGAAGTTCCTCCAGACCGCCCAGGCCTTCAATCTCACATATAACAAAGAGAAATGCGTGTTCCACACAACCCAGCTAGCCATCCTCGGCTACGTTGTGGAAAATGAGGTCCTAGGCCCAGACCCTGACCGCATGCGTCCCCTTAAGGGACTCCCCCTCCCCCGTAGCCTCAAGGCACTCAAACGGTGCTTGGGGCTCTTCTCCTATTACGCCCAGTGGGTCCCCAGATATGCGGACAAAACCCGACCACTCATTAAGACCACGGTTTGTCCCCTGACGGCTGAGGCCCAGTCGGCTTTCAGCCGTATCAAGGCCGACATCATCAAGGCCGCCATGCACGCTGTGGACGAAACCATTCCCTTCCAGGTAGAAAGCGACGCATCAGACATCGCCCTGGCTGCTACCCTCAACCAGGCGGGCAGACCAGTAGCATTCTTCTCCCGAACCCTCACCACCTCGGAAATTCAGCACTCTGCAGTCGAGAAGGAGGCACAAGCCATAGTGGAGGCCGTGCGGCACTGGAGGCACTACCTAGCCGGTAGGAGGTTCACCCTCGTCACCAACCAATGGTCGGTCGCCTTTAAGTTCGATAACGCACAACGGGGCAAAATAAAGAATGACAAAATTCTGAGGTGGAGGATAGAGCTCTCCACCTATACGTACGATATTAAATATCACCTGGGGAAACTCAACGTGTACCGCGGCACGTGCGCCAATGCGCAAAAGACCACCTGAGAGCCATCCACGATGACCTCTGCCACCCGGGGGGTCACCCTGCGTGCCCATTTCATCAAGTCCCGCAACCTACCTTACTCCACAGAGGAGGTCAAGGCCATGACTAAGGCATGCCAGATCTGTGCGGAGTGCAAACAGCACTTCTTTAGACCAGACAGGGCTCGCCTGATAAAGGGCTCCTCCCGTCTACCAACCGCAACATCTATTTCCTCACCGTTATCGATGAGTTCTCCCGCTTCCCTTTTGCTGTCCCCTGCCCCGATATGACCTCAGCATCTTCACACTGTTGGGTTTTCCCGCTTATATCCACAGCGACCGGAGTACATCATTCATGAGCGATGAGCTGCGTCGATATCTGCTCAGCAAGGGCATCGCCTCGAGCAGAACGATGAGCTATAACCCGCGGGGAAATGGGCAGGTGGAGAGGGAGAACGCGACAATTTGGAAGGCTCTCCTTCTAGCCCTACGGTCAAGGAGTCTCCCAATCGCCCGCTGGCAGGATGTCCTACCCGATGCCCTACATTCCATTAGGTCGCTCCTCTGTACGGCCACGAACGAGACCCCTCACAACCGTTTGTTTGTCTTCCCCAGGAAGTCCACCTCTGGGGTCTCGCTTCCACATTGGCTGACGACTCCGGGACCAGTTCTACTCCGGAGACACGTGAGGAGCCATAAAACAGATCCGCTAGTCGAGAGGGTCCAATTGCTACACGCAAACCCTCAATACGCCTACGTCGTGCACCCCGATGGCAGGCAGGATACCGTCTCCCTGAGAGACCTGGCACCCGCTGGCTGTCCCACCGACCCCACTGCCTCTCCCACTGACCCCCCCCCTTCTACCGACCCTCCCCTCCCCGCAACAACTGCCGACCCCGATAGCGCCCCCCCCCCATAGCGCCCCCTTCCCCCCAGCCGGTGCCAGCACCAATCACCCTAGTCACCCTGGATACCCCCCCCCCCCCGCTCCAACGCGGGCAAAGGCTCAGTCAACCGTGCTCCCGGATATACCACCACCAAGAACGACCGTATCCACGGCACCACCACCGGAGCGGAGAAGGTCAGCACAGATGATCAGATCACCCAAAAGACTGAACTTGTAATTCCACTTCACCCCCCCCCCCCCCCCCCCCCCCGACGGACTATGCATTTTTTTTAAACAGGGGGTGAATGTGATGAATGGTATTGGTATAACTGCTGTAACTGGACCTTGCCTTTAATACGATGGTATCAGTATAACTGCTGTAACTGTACCTTGCCTTTAATACGATGGCCCCTTTAAGACCGGGCTTGGAACCCTGGGAGACTCCGCCCCCAGGAAACTGTACATAAGTTGATGCTTAGTGGGCAGCGTGCTGTGAACACACTTCTCGGCAGCTATCTGGTTCTCTGGTAATTAAAGCCTTTGAATTACCAATCTGCTCTCCTGTGTCGTAATTGAGGGTATCTCAGTCTATATAAGGGTTTGCAGCTGAACGTAATTTCCAAGATTGACGTGGATGCACTTCTGGGTTGAACTTCGACAATTTCTTCTGGAATTGCCGGTGGCCATCATATGCAAGGCCTGGCTGTATTCGGCGGCCATGTTGAGTGAGGGGCAGACAAGTTCTAGAAAGTGGAGGAGTGAGTATCACAAATATCGCCCCTCCAGCATCTGGCCCACTTGTGACATTGCCCTCAGTACAGAACTTGCATTAAATCAGACTTCTCACACACAGGTTTCCTGCGTCTCAGGAATAAAGATCTGAAATGTTGACTGAATCAGACAAGAGACAATATGCGTCAATTTTGTAGGGATTCTCTCAGTTGCTCCAGATTGATTATGCAACCAAACTATCATCGCAAGGGATATTGGGCAACTTGAATAGATTTTCCAAATGTCATTTGCATCATGGGTCAGGCTTACAGGGGTCACATATCATTGTGATTCCACATGTCGTGCAATTGTGATGCCAATGTTCTCAAGGCCAATTAACAAAGCAGAACACCTCAGAATCTCATTGGGTTGATTTTGTCCCTCCCATTTATCCCCTCCTTCCTTGGACTCTTGCTGTCACGTAGCTCTATTAACAAACAATAGCTGTTCAGAATCTTCTTACCTCGTCTTCACTCTTCAAGGATCTGAGCCAAATGGTGTACCTATCGGATGCACAGTAAATGACCCAACTCAGGTTTTCAGTTGGTTGTCCACCTGTATGGATTTTATCAAGAGCCATCAGATAGTGATGAAAACCAAGACGTTTAAGGGGCTGGGTTAGCACAGTGGGTTATTCAGCTGGCTTGTCATGCAGAACAACAACAGCAGCGTGGGTTCAATTCCCATACCAGTCTCCCTGAACAGGCGCCGGAGTGTGGCGACTAGGGGCTTTTCACAGCAACTTAATTGAAGCCTACTTGTGACAATAAGCTATTACTATTATTAATTTGTTTCCCTCCTTAGGGTGGAAGGTGCTCAAGGCCTGCTACCTGGAGTAACCAGGGAGCCCGTAACTGGGGCAGCATCCACAGTAGATTTTAAATTTTGGGCAGTTGCTCAACTTTTTAAGGAATTAAGGAAACCTTTGAAGTTAGAATTTCTATTTCCCAAATTTTCCACCCTCCTCTTCAGCAAAGCTTAACTCACAGTGGCACATTGAGCCATGGATGCAGGCAATGACCTCAGCTCCCACACCTCACCTAGACAGCCATTCTTCTTGTTTAAAGAGATATAAACTGGGTATCGGGATGTTAAGCCTACATTGAAATGGCGCTGTAGCCAAGAATGTTGATGTCACATGACATTGGCCAATATTATCTAATGTCTACTATCTCAGCAGAAGTAATTGGATAGTGATCCTGATCCTGGCTGATTGTTACACTTCTTAACCCGAAGGCATTAATGCTCAACCGCAAAACTGGCAACGAAACACAGCTTCGAGATTGACTTTGGAACCTGCATAGTAATTCCATCTCAGTTTCAGAGTGGACAGGGAACCAACTTCACTATACATCCATGAAACCTTAGTTTAGTTACTTCAAACATCCAGTCCTAGTACTTTACTGACCTTACTCATTGCCCAGATGATAATGGTACAGTGAATCCTACCCAACCACTGGCTCTTTATGGGCGAAATTCTCCCCCCCCCATGACGGGTGGGAGAATAGCGGGAGGGCCTTCCCGACTTTTTTGACGCCCTCCCGCTATTCTCCCCCCCCCCCCCCCCCCGCCGAAATCCCGACACAAATCGCTGCCGCCGTTTTTTTACGGCCGGCAGCGATTCACAGCTGTTAGAAGGGCCGAAGTCCCAGCCCTTTACGACCTTTTTACGAACAGCAAACACACCTGGTCCTGCCGTTCGTAAAAACGTCGTGACCACCTGGAAAAAATTAACCATGGCACCGATTGGCACGGCAGTACCACGGCCGTGCCAAGGGTGCCATGGGCCCGCGATCGGTGCCCACCGATCGCGGGCAGCGGGCCCGATGCCCGCGCACTATTTGTCCTTCCGCCGCCCCGCAGTATCAATACGCGGGGCGGCTGAGGGGCAACCCGGACCGCGCATGCGCGGGTTTCGCGCAAAACGCGATGACGTCACACGCGCATGCGCGGGTGGAGTCTTCCCACCTGCGCATGCGCGGCTGACGTCATATGACGCGTCAGCCGGCGCTAAATCCGACAAGCGGGCTTAACGATTTTCGTTAAGCCCGACTTGTCGGAGCCTCCGACGTCGGGCTGCTAGCCCCGACGGGGGACCAGAATCGGTCCCCCGTCGGGAAGGGGCGCGATGCCGTAAAACCCGCCCGGGGTCTACGGCAGTTTGACGATTTCTCCCGTTTTGGGAGAATTTCGCCCTATGTGTCAGCTGTGGTTCAGTTCTAAGTTAGAACATTATGGGTTCACATTCGACTCCAAAAATGCTTGAACACAAAACTTCAGACTGATGGTCCAGTGCAGTACTTGAGGGGCTATTCACTCTCAAAGGTACTGTGCGGAATTCTCCGCTCCCCTTGTAGCGTGGGAGAATTGTGGGAGGGCCTCCCGACATTTTTTACGCCCCCTTGGCGCCCCCAGCTATTCTAACCCCCCCTCCCCCCCCGGCTCGGAAAAATCTCCGAGCCCGATGGGCCGAGCGGCCGGCCCTTCACGCCCGTTTCACCACGGCAGTAACCGCACCTGGTCGCTGCATTCGTGAAACGGGCGCCAGATGCCCGTTTGGGGCATCTAGGGGCCCAATTTGGACGGGAGAACCGCGACTGTGATTAATTGCCCTTAGAGTCCAAATTTGCCCTTAGTGTTGGGTGGGGTTACAGGGTTATGGGGATAGGGTGGAGTTGTTGACCTTGGGTAGGGTGCTGTTTCCAAGAGCCGGTGCAGACTCGATGGGCTGAATGGCCTCCTTCTGCACTGTAAATTCTATGATACTGTGCTCGGGAGGGGACAGGCCTGCGATCGGTGCCCACCGATCGTCGGGCCAGCGTCCAAAATGGACGCACTCTTTCCCCTCCGCTGCCCGGCAAGATCAAGCCGCCACGTCTTGCAGGGCGGCGGTGGAGAAAGACGGCACTGCGCATGCGCGGGTTTGTGCCGTCTGCGCGCTTATGTCATCCGCGCATGCGCGGGTTGGGACCGGCAACCCGCGCATGCGCGGATGACATCAGAAAAGCGCCGTTTCCGCGTCATTTCTGGCGCGACGAGGTCGCAGCCAGGAACGACGGGGGCCCGCTCCTAGCCCCCCGGGGAGGGGTGAATTAGGTGCAGGGAGCGGGCCCCGAGGCTGTCGTGAACCTCGGCCGATTTCACGACGGCCATCCCGATTTTTATCAGGAGCGGAGAATACCGCCCACTGTTTTTTCAGATGAGATATTCAGACAAAGCCCTGTCTGCCCTCTCACATGCATGTAAAAGATCCTCTGCCACCATTTTGACCAAGAGCCAATTTCCCGGCCCCAATGTCCTGGCCAACATTTGTCCCTCAATCAATATCACCAAGCAACAGGTTATCTGGCCATTAACACATTACTGATAACGGCATCTTGCTGTGCACAAATTGGCTGCCACACTTCCTCTACAACAGTCACAACACGTCAAAAGTATTTCATTCGTTGTAAAGTGATCCGAGACTTTCTGAGGCTCAAAGAAGCACAATGTAGAAGCAAGTCTTTCTTTCACACAATGTGACCCAAGAAGTTGCAATAACCATATTGAGCTTGGAAACAAGACTTTATTTCACTATAGGTTGGAGACGAGGACAGTTTTATGAACATGTGCTTTTAAATGAGATAGAGCTTTTTCCAGCAGCGTGGATTAGTGGGAAATCACTGGCTCTGTTTCCCATCATGTTTTTAAACTACATCACTTCTGTTTGAAACCTGTGAGTGATTCATCCCATTGAATCCAACCGTATCGTGAATGATAACCTTTTATTTTCTTGGAGGGTGCCTTCTCTTCGTCACAACTGGCACAGAATTGCTTTAAATATGCAGATGCTTTCTCCTGTATACATTGTGAGCCACTTTATAATGCAACAGAAAGTGGGTCTTTGGACATATTTATTGAGTGGGAGGAACACATCAACCTTTCTGTATGATGGCTTTACTTGAAGTGGTGTGTGATGGGCAGACATTCTGTGTCAGCCAGCCACAGCAAATTTGAAATATTAAACAAATAGTATTAATATCTAGATCGTCATTGTTATATTCTTGGATGCCGCTACATTTCAATTGCATAGTATCAATCAGACATGAAGGTCAGAATGTTTCAGCGCCTCCCGCTGGCTGGATGGTGCAGACCCTCCAAGGCAACCCCCAGGCAACGCGACTAGTGTACAACGCAGAATGTCATTGACATTGGCCGGATCGGAGGATTCTCTGCTGTCGGGGAAACATGCTGTGGAGGGGTGGGTGGGATCCACCCGCTGATTGGTGAAACAATACAGCGGCTTGGGTCTTTGAAGATAAGACTATGGGAGTGATCTTGAGCTTACGTTAGCTGTGCGCGGGATCGCCGACGCTAGTGCAAAATCCGGAGAGAATTGGAAAATGCAAATCTCGCCGGCGAGATTAGGATTGCCAATTTTCAAACCCCCCTCGCCGTGCCGTGGGACCCAGGCAACCTAATTTTAATACATTAGCATGTCATTAGCGAAGCCTCGCTTCAGAACTCCACCCCCCCCCCCCCCCAAAACTCTCACTGAATATTCAGCTTTATAAAAACGCAAACCTGGCAGCCTCATCTCCGAAGGGGATATAGGAGGTAAGAGCTCAGGCAACCATCGCCCTCCAGAGTGTAAATTGCTGAAGGGGCATCGGAGAGGACTCGGGAGAACCACACAACTTCAACTCGTGGCCAAGGGTTGGGGGGAGAGCTGTATCAGTACATAAGAACATAAGAACATAAGAACATAAGAACTAGGAGCAGGAGTAGGCCATCTGGCCCCTCGAGGCTGCTCCGCCATTCAATTAGATCATGGCTGATCTTTTGTGGACTCAGCTTCACTTTCCGGCCCGAACACCATAACCCTTAATCCCTTTATTCTTCAAAAAACTATCTATCTTTACCTTAAAAACATGTAATGAAGGAGCCTCAACTGCTTCACTGGGCAAGGAATTCCATAGATTCACAACCCTTTGGGTGAAGAAGTTCCTCCTAAACTCAGCCTAAATCTACTTCCCCTTATTTTGAGGCTATGCCCCCTAGTTCTGCTGTCACCCGCCAGTGGAAACAACCTGCCCGCATCTATCCTATCTATTCCCTTCATAATTTTAAATGTTTCTATAAGATCCCCCCTCATCCTTCTAAATTCCAACGAGTACAGTCCCAGTCTACTCAACCTCTCCTCATAATCCAACCCCTTCAGCTCTGGGATTAACCTAGTGAATCTCCTCTGCACACCCTCCAGCGCCAGTACGTCCTTTCTCAAGTAAGGAGACCAAAACTGAACACAATACTCCAGGTGTGGCCGCACTAACACCTTATACAATTGCAACATAACCTCCCTAGTCTTAAACTCCATCCCTCTAACAATGAAGGACAAAATTCCATTTGCCTTCTTAATCACCTGTTGCACTTGTAAACCAACCTTCTGTGACTCATGCACTAGCACACCCAAGTCTCTCTGAACAGCGGCATGCTTTAATATTTTATCGTTTAAATAATAATCCCGTTTGCTGTTATTCCTACCAAAATGGATAACCTCACATTTGTCAACATTGTATTCCATCTGCCAGACCCGAGCCCATTCACTTAACCTATCCAAATCCCTCTGCAGACTTCCAGTATCCTCTGCACTTTTCGCTTTACCACTCATCTTAGTGTCATCTGCAAACTTGGACACATTGCCCTTGGTCCCCAACTCCAAATCATCAATGTAAATTGTGAATAATTGTGGGCCCAACACGGATCCCTGAGGGACACCACTAGCTACTGATTGCCAACCAGAGAAACACCCATTTATCCCAACTCTTTGCTTTCTATTAATTAACCAATCCTCTATTCATGCTACTACTTTACCCTTAATGCCATGCATCTTTATCTTATGCAGCAACCTTTTGTGTGGCACCTTGTCAAAGGCTTTCTGGAAATCCAGATATACCACATCCATCGGCTCCCCGTTATCTACTGCACTGGTAATGTCCTCAAAAAATTCCACTAAATTAGTTAGGCATGACCTGCCTTTAACGAACCCATGCTGCGTCTGCCCAATGGGACAATTTCTATCCAGATGCCTCGCAATTTCTTCCTTGATGATAGATTCCAGCATCTTCCCTATTACCGAAGTTAAACTCACTGGCCTATAATTTCCTGCTTTCTGCCTACCTCCTTTTTTAAACAGTGGCGTCACGTTTGCTAATTTCCAATCCACCGGGACCACCCCAGAGTCTAGTGAATTTCGGTAAATTATCACTAGTGCATCTGCAATTTCCCTAGCCATCTCTTTTAGCACTCTGGGATGCATTCCATCAGGGCCAGGAGACTTGTCTACCTTTAGCCCCATTAGCTTGCCCATCACTCCCTCCTTAGTGATAACAATCCTCTCAAGGTCCTCACCTGTCATAGCCTCATTTCTATCAGTCGCTGGCATGTTATTTGTGTCTTCCACTGTGAAGACCGACCCAAAAAACCTGTTCAGTTCCTCAGCCATTTCCTCATTTCCCATTATTAAAACTCCCTTCTCATCCTCTAAAGGACCAATATTTACCTTATCCACTCTTTTTTGTCTTATATATTTGTAAAAACTTTTACTGTCTGTTTTTATATTCTGAGCAAGTTTACTCTCATACTCTATCTTACTCTTCTTTATAGCTTTTTTAGTAGCTTTCTGTTGCCCCCTAAAGATTTCCCAGTCCTCTAATCTCCCGGCAATCTTTGCCACTTTAAATGCTTTTTCCTTCAATTTGATACTCTCCCTTATTTCCTTAGATATCCACGGTCGATTTTCCCTCTTTCTTCCGTCCTTCCTTTTTGTTGGTATAAACCTTTGCTGAGCACTGTGAAAAATCGCTTGGAAGGTTCTCCACTGTTCCTCAACTGTTCCACCATAAAGTCTTAGCTCCCAGTCTACCTTAGCTAGTTCTTCTCTCATCCCCTTGTAATCTCCTTTGTTTAAACACAAAACACTAGTATTTGATTTTACTTTCTCACCCTCCATCTGTATTTTAAATTCCACCATATTGTGATCGCTCCTTCCGAGAGGATCCCTAACTATGAGATCATGAATCAATCCTGTCTCATTACACAGGACAAGATCTAGGACCGCTTGTTCCCTTGTAGGTTCCATTACATACTGTTCTAGGAAACTATCGCGGATACATTCTATAAACTCCTCCTCACGGTTGCCTTGACCGACCTGGTTAAACCAATCGACATGTAGATTAAAATCCCCCATGATAACTGCTGTACCATTTCTACATGCATCAGTTATTTCTTTGTTTATTGCCTGCCCCACCATCTCGTTACTATTTGGTGGCCGATAGACTACTCCTATCAGTGACTTTTTCGCCTTACTATTCCTGATTTCCACCCAAATGGATTCAACCTTATCCTCCATAGCACCGATGTCATCCCTTACTATTGCCCGGATGTCATCCTTAAATAACAGAGCAACACCACCTCCCTTACCATCCACTCTGTCCTTCCGAATAGTTTGATACCCTCGGATATTTAACTCCCAGTCGTGACCATCCTTTAACCATGTTTCAGTAATGGCCACTAAATCATAGTCATTTACGATGATTTGTGCCACCAACTCATTTACTTTATTCCGAATACTACGAGCATTCAGGTAAAGTACACATATGTTGGTTTTTTTACCTCTGTTTTGAATCTTAACATCTCCAGTTTTATTCCTTTTGTTATTACTGGGCCTATTCACTGTGCTCCCCTCAGTCACTGTACCTTGTACTGTCGCCCTTATGGATTTCTGACTATGTCTTCTCTGCCTTGCACTTTTCCCCTTACTTCCTTTTGTTTCTGTCCCTGTTTTACTACCTTCCAACTTCCAGCATTGGTTCCCATCCCCCTGCCACATTAGTTTAAACCCTCCCCAACAGCTCTAGAAAACACCCCCCCTAGGACATCGGTTCCAGTCCTGCCCAAGTGCAGATGTCCGGTTTGTACTGGTCCCACCTCCCCCAGAACCGGTCCCAATGCCCCAGGAATTTGAATCCCTCCCTCTTGCACCATCTCTCGAGCCACGCATTCATCCTATCTATCCTGACATTCCTACTCTGACTAGCTCGTGGCACTGGTAGCAATCCTGAGATTACTACCTTTGAGGTCCTACTTTTTAGTTTAACTCCTAACTCCCTGAATTCCGTTTGTAGGACCTCATCCCGTTTTTTACCTATATCGTTGGTGCCTATGTGCACCACGACAGCTGGCTGTTCACCCTCCCCCCCAGAATGTCCTGCAGCCGCTCCGAGACATCCTTGACCCTTGCACCAGGGAGGCAACATACCATCCTGGAGTCTCGATTGCGTCCACAGAACCGCCTGTCTATTCCCCTTACGATCGAGTCCCCTATCACTATAGCCCTGCCATTTTTCTTCCTGCCCTGCTGTGCAGCAGAGCCAGCCACGGTGCCATGAACCTGGCTGCTGCTGCCTTCCCCTGGTGAGCCATCTCCCTCAACAGTATCCAAAGCGGTATATCTGTTTTGCAGGGAGATGACCGCAGGGGACACCTGCACTGCCTTCCTACTCTTGCTCTTTCTTTTGGTCACCCATTTTCTATCTCCCTCAGTAACCTTCACCTGCGGTGTGACCAACTCGCTAAACGTGCTATCCACGACCTCGTAGTATTCGGAATAAAGTGCTCGCTTTTCATTCTCTCCATTTCGGGGGGATGCTCCAAAGTGAGTCCATCCGCAGCTCCAGAGCCGTCAAGCGGTCTACAAGAGCTGCAACTGAACACATTTCTTGCACGTGAAGGAGCCAGGGACAGTGGACGTGTCCCTGAGCTCCCACATCGCACACGAGGAGCATGCCACGGGTCTGGGATCTCCTGCCATGTCTTAAACCCTTGGTAAACTTAAACAACGACAATTTCAAAATAAAAATAAATAAATTAGACAATGAAAAGAAAAAGAGAGACTACTTACCAGTCACTTACCAGGGTTAAGAAGCACCTCCTCACACTCTGCACCGAATTACCTCACTGCACCAAATTACCAAGTTTAAATCTCCCACTCTGTATGAGTCTCACTCCGGATGTGTCTCCTGGAAAAGTGCTCGCTTTTCATTCTCTCCATTTCGGGGGGAAGCGTCACTCGCAGGCCTTACCTTCCCTTCATGTTGTGAGACCCCAAGGTTTTAAGGCGTCTGGTGGCTGGCATGCAGGCAAGGCACCCTTGCTGCTCTCCTTGCTGCATCCAAAGATATGCAGGTTATGTGGTTTAGCTACGCTAAATTGCATCTTAGTGTCCAAAGATGTGCAGGTTAGGTGGGGTTATGGGGGAGGGGCGTGAGGGGAGGCTAGGTGGAGTGCTTTTTCAGAGGGTCAGTGCAGATTCAATGGGCTGAATGGCCTCCTTCTGCACTGTAGGAATTCCATGGTCCTATTCTATAGTGCTACGGCTTGTGTCAATATCACCGCTGAGGGAGCTCCTCCATAGCAGGAGCTGAGTATTGGGTGTGAGGAGGTGAGCAGAGAGATTCAGCACTGGGGCCGACTATGAGGTTCTTGGGTGGGCTTCCAAGATAGGCCAGGCTGCAAGAGCAGTGGAAGGGCTCAGGAAGGGCTGAGAAATATGTAACTGGGGAGAGGAAGACTGCAGTGTGAATGAAGCCCCCACTCAGGCAGCAGTGTGAGGACAAGGGTATAAGGAGGATGAAAGGTCAAGCCCAATAGTTATGGAGGTTTGTTTCCTAGGGATTAGTGTTATGGTGGATGGCTGTGACAGAAGAATGGATGGTTTAATTTACAACCCTTCAGGGGAAATGAAAGTGCCCTCCAAGGATGAGCCTGACAAGGTAATTGCAGTCTAAACACAAATAAGCTATACCTTGCCAACCACAGGCAGAAGCCAGTTGCATGATCAGCTTCTTGACTCTTCCTTGGTGAGTGAATTGAGCCATTAAGTTACCACAGCAATACACAAATGTACAAGAGTGCCATTTTTGGAGCCCTTTTCAGTGCCTTATCCGTCTCTTTAATCGTGTTTTGTTTTGCTGGTTTAAGTTTCATTTGTGATTTTTTTTTGTTGAAGGCAGGAGCTCTTTTAGGGGCTGTCCCTTTAATTTGTCCCTCAGTTTGTTTGATTTAGTTTCCTTGATTATTTGATTTGGAACAAAATAGTGGTAAGCATTGGCTCAAGCTTTGAACTCCAATCCTCATATTAAACCCTGCATTAGGCAGATTACATGAATGTGGCCCCTAATGCAAAGCGTGATAAAGAACAAAAACAAAGAACAAACAAAGAACAAACAAAGAAAATTACAGCACAGGAACAGGCGCTTCGGGCCTCCCAGCCTGCGCCGACCCAGATCCTTTATTTAAACCTGTTGCCTATTTTCCAAGGATCTACTTCCCTCTGTTCCCCGCCCGTTCATATATCAGTCTGGATGCATCTTAAATTATGCTATCATGCCCGCCTCTACCACCTCCGGTGGCAAAGCGTTCCAGGCACCCACCACCCTCTGCGTAATCCTGTTCCAAGTCATGACAGGGGGCATCATTGACAATACCCATGAGGAGCAAATGCTGATCCAATGCATGCAGTTGACTGGCCTATCATTGTGTTTGGGGAGGGGAGTTGGGGAGGGATGGTTGGAAGTTGGGTGCCACTAAGACCCTCTGGGGTTGACACACTTCATCCAAGTGGAGTTGAGAGGGACAACTGTAGGAAAGTGGCTATTGTGTGAAAGGGTAGGGAGCGAGGCTTAGCAGAGAGGCACTGAGTGAGGGGGAGGCAGTGGCGCAGTAGTATTGTGCTGGACTAGTAATCCAGAGACCCAGAGTCATGTTCTGGGGACCTCAGTTCAGGTCTCACTATGGCAGATGGTGAAATTTGAATTCAATAAAAACCTGGAGTTAAAGGTGACCATGAAACCATTGTCGATTTTCATAAAACTCCATCTGGTTCCATCCCTGTCTTTTACAGAAGGAAATCTGTCACCATACCTGGCCTGGCCTACATGTGACTCTAAATCCAAAGCAATGTGGTTGACTCATGAAAGCTCGCGATACCTACATTCTATGAACGCATTTTTTTTTGTCAGGCTCAGGCCAGAGTCAGGAATCCACATCACTCAGTTAGATGCTCTCTTCTTTTCGGTTAATGACTCTGGAGAATCATTGAACCAGTTGAGTTGGCTATTCTATTCATATCAAGCAGCAGCAGTGATATTGAGGTGTCACTCCTTGTGGCCGGGACCAGCGCCTTGCCGAGGAGGGGGAGGCTGGGCCTGTGGCTTGTCTGGGAGAACCACAGATGGTGGAGCCTTGTAAGAGAAATTTCCAGCATTGGGCCTTCCGGCGTCGAACATCCTACCTCAAGATGTCAGATCTGTAGCATCAGAGAAGACTGAATCTGATTTGGGGGCAGGGGACAACCTTTCCCAGGTCATGCAGGAACTCGCAACTCATAGCCAGGAAGGTCACGCATTGCCTGTAGAATCTTAAAGTTACCGCCACTCTGATCTGAGGTGACCTGTGCTTTATTTCCCAGTCAGCCGCACACAGGTGGATAAGGGAGGTCATTGATGGACTATTTGTGAGAGTCCACATGTACATCGACCTGGGCCAGGACCAGATGGGCTAGGACGGCAGGATGCTAGGACCATGGGTTTCACCCACTTAGCAGGTATGCCCCAGATGCAATGTGTAGTTGATGGAACCCTAGTGGCCCTGCAATCTCCATGGCATCAGGCAGTGCCATTCATGAACCGCAAGGGATTCCACTCCCTCAATGTCCAACTAATGTGTGACCACACAATGTGCATAATGCAGGTGAGTGCCTGTTTCCCAGGAAGCATCCATGACAGTTACATCTTGAGGCACCCAAAGAGCCCAGTCATCTTTGAGGGAGAGCACCAGCTGGAGGGATGGCTCTTCTGGAAGAGGGGGTACCCACTGAGGAGGTGGCTGGTGATGCCAGTGCGAAGGCCACAAACAGTCAGCAGAGTCCTTGGTTCAGGCATCCCTCTGAATGCCGAGTCCCTGGGAAGTCACTGCCTCCGCCTGCTGAGGATCTTTGACGTGAGGTGCACATGAGCGAGTGGCCCAGAAGCCTGATGACTAGTTAGTCCCACTGAGGTGTTAGTATCTGTGCTGGTGAATGGCGTGGGTGACAGATCTGATGCCTCTTCTGTGTAGGTCTTCAGGATGTCTGACTTGGAGCTTCCCAGATCTGTGGTCTCCCGGGGGTTCAAGTAAGATCCGTGCTCAACGACTGATAGCCCAGCAAGGGAAAGGAGATAGCATTAACTCATCATGAGGGATAACTGAAGGGGCAAAGTTTACTTATGTGAGGCTTGAACTGAGACTGTGTGTCTTCAGGGTTCTCATTTTTGTCTGCTACCCCACTTTGCCTTTTGCACATGTGCGCCCGTGATCCTCGTCAGCCAACTCAAGGTCTCTTTTGTCAAGGGGCGTGAGTCACCTGAGCTTAGGCATGACTATGGCTGGTTGTGCCCACTCCTGTCAGTTATGCCGGAGTTCATCCATTTTTTAAAATTGTTCATAGGATGTGGACATCACAGGCTGTGCTGGTATTTATTGCCCATTCCTAATCAACTACATTGCTGAAGGTCTGGAGTCACATGTCGGCCAGACCAAGTAAGGAGTACAGATTCCTTTCGCTGAAGCCCATTAGTGAACCAGATTTTTTTTAACAACAAAAATGAGAGTCTCTGGTTTACTATTCTAGTAACAATACCAGCATGCCCCAGCCTCCCTCTGGCAAAGAGACAGATGTGGAGAATGCACCGGGAACGTAGTGGGAGTCCTGCCAGTTCAAATGGTGATCACGTCTGGCATGCGTGGGACTTGAGTGTGAGCGTGGATGTGAGAAGCAATTTAGCTACTGAGGGCTGGGAGGGGGCCACATGACAGGTGTTGGGAACCTGTGAGATGACTGGGTGAGAGATCACTGTGGAGGTATCAAGGGTGTGTGAAGCAGTGCAGCGAGAGACATGAAGAGGCTGCTTTACCCTGATTGCACAAAGTAGGTCATCCAGCTTCTTGTGGCACTGTTGCCGCGTCCTCTTTTGCAGCAAGCTGGTACTGACTAAGGCGACCACTGTCCCCCAGGAGGGGATGATGACCTTGGCGAATGGCGACCTGTAGGAATGCGAGTATTTGACATCCTGCCTCTGCTGCACGCCATACAGGAGTTTGGTCAGGGCTCCCTCGAAGAATTTTGGTGCTGGCTTCCTGGCTGCCATCCCCACAACTGGATTTGTAACAAGTTCTGGGGGGTGCGGGGGAGGTATTCAGATCGAGTTCCCTATTGATTGCTGAGATTAAGTTGTCTCGAGGTGAGCGATTGAAAAACTGCATTCGCCCAGCACGGTTCTGGGCATGCCGGACAAATAGCGGGCAAGACCAAATTCGAGATTCGCACCAGGGAATCAGTTTGCACTCTAACCGGCCCACTCCCAATGGCGAGTTCTGGATCTCGCCCAATAATGGCAAATATATCATTAACCCTCATTTGCATTCATTTGAATCTTATCAGCAAGATTGAAGTCGAATTGACCGGCCTCCTGAGAATTAACCAGCTCCCCAGTGGGATGCCATGCAGGCATCGTTTAGTACTTCTTTTAAAAAACATGAAGCTGGCGTAAAGGCAATTACTTTTATGGGGAACTGAAGAGGGGAGTAGTCATTTACATTTCCAGCATGCAGCTCAAGGGCATTGGAACTGCTGGCCCTGTGGTTGGAGGGGAGGTGTGTGCTCAGGGGGGTTGGACTTGGTTGGGGGGCTGGAGACCTCCATGTGCAGGGGACTGCTGCACACCCTGAATACTCGGCCGCCCATCAGGCCAAGGAGGAACCCAGAGGGCGATGCCAGGAATGACGCAATGTGCACAGGCGTCGTTAATCTTCCGATGAGATCACGGACAGCATGCGCTACACGAGATCCGTCTCAGCAAAGAGACAGTGAGGCACCTTTGCCAGGAGGACGTGACACCCCGTGGAGGAGGAGGACACCCTTTTCCTGGTAGCCATGAGGATCATTGCATCGCTAAACCTTTATACAACTGGATTACCCAAGGATCTATGCAGCTACTTGTGTGACATATCACAAGCTACAGCCCACAAGTGTAGCCATGAGGTCATGGCTGGCCTGTATGCCCACGCATCAGAATTTGTCAACTTTGAACTGGACCAGGCCCACCAAGATGTCCTCACAGTAGGATTCTGCACCATCACCAGGATTCCCCAGGTTCAGAGGGTAATTGATGGCACGCATGCCGCCTTGCACGCATTGGGGCATATGGGAGTGCCCTTCATTACAGGAAGTGTTTCCACTCCCTGAATGTACAACTCGGGTGCGACCACCACCTCCGGATCATGCATCTGTGTGCACGCTTCCCAGAAAACGTGCATGAAAACTACATCCTGGGATATTCAGAGATCCCAGGCATCTTTGAAAATCACCCCAGGATGACATGTTGGCTCTTATGGGACAGGTGGTACTCGCTGATGTCCTGGCTAATGACACAAGTGTGGAGGCTGGAGGCTGAGATGGAGACCTGATCTAATGACGCCCATGTTGCCACCCGTGCTGTCACTGTGCGGTGCATCGGACTGCTCAGAATGCGGTTCCGATGCTTGGGCCACTCTGACGGGGCACTGCAGTACACCCTTCAGAGGGTCTCTCAGTGATGAGTGATGAAAACTCACAGTGAGGTTAGATCTGGTGCTCCTTAGTTTATGCCAAAGTCTGACTCTGCAGAAAGCGTTTGCTCACCCATCCTCTAAAGGGGTCTGCATCGGGGGTGTTTGATCTGCACCCAGGGGGCAGGGAGTGAGGAGAGGTAGAGGTCAACAGGGGCTGAGGATGCAGGCAGGCCCACTGTGAATATTAAAATGTCAGAGGCTGCACATGTATCAGGTGTATCATGTTTTAATAGTGAACATTGTACATTTACATTCCCCCTCGCAACAGATAGTGACCTCCCCCCACAGTGCCAACTATTCTTAAACTTTCATGGTCTACTGTTTTGTCCAGGTGTGTCCCCAGTGTTATATTACCTTACGTAACACATATATTATTCTTTTGAACCAGCCGAGTTGTTGAAATGAGCAGTCGTCTTCTTGTAAAAATAAACTAATTTATTGAGTAATATAAATAAATATTGTGAGTTCTTTTACTTAATACTCTACTGGTAAAATAAAGAAACAATTGTAGAGATAACTAATTAAATTATACTATACAATGACTTGATAACAAATAACTTCTCTCTCTAGCTTTACTATGTCTGTTCTCTCTGCACTTCTGATACACTCTCTCAACAGAAAGAGCGGGAAAACTATTAATATAGGTCCTGGTAGTGAGACCTCTATTGTTCAATTGCCTGTACTAGCATTACATATATTGATCATGTATATTGATATACAGGGATCACTACACCCAGGATTGATATCAGAGGTTGAGGCACCCTGCTGCTTTCCATGCCCTGTGGCATTTGATGCCCTTGGCAGATGAGGGCCTGGAGGCCTGGAGCCGGAGGGCCCCAGCCAACATATCGGTGTCAGGGATGTCGCCGTACCAATCTGCTCTGCCCACGCCCTTGAACTGCACTGGTATCAGGAGAGGGGATTCGGAAGTGCTGGAGACCACTTCCTTGGTGGCAGGCCCCGAGTTGGCCTCCAGCACTTCTTCCTTCCTGATGGTGCCTGTTGAGTCCTGGGGGACTCCATGGGATGAAAGGTCAGCTGGAGAGAGCTCCAAAGGCCTCTGAGTCGTCTGGCTCTTCAGTGATTGGGAAATGCTCTTCAGCACCTCACCCACCTGCGACCAGGACAAGCTCCACAGTGCATCGGCTATTCCCATGAGACCAGGACATGTCCCACAGCACCTCATCAAGGTCCCTCTGGTACTGGGTCACACCCCCCCATTGAATTGGACAGTCTACCAAGGCTCTCAGCCAATGTGGTGGCATGGGAAGGCCTGGGCACAGCGCAGTGCTGGGTGGGGGCGGTGCCAGGTGCAGGCTTGTGGGGAGATTGAAGGGGAGGTCCGGAGACCATGCGGCCCGGTGTGGATTGTTGACCTTCTTTCAGCACTGGGTGGCAATCCTCCTGGTCAAGCTGCCCGAGTTGGCAGCCACTGTCACTTCATCCCAAGTGGCACTGGCTGCCCTGTGGCTCACCCTCCTGAACTCTCGGGGGAACAGGACATCCCTCCTGGCCTCTGCCCCCTCTAAGAGCCTACCCAGGTCTGCATCCCTGGAAAGTGGGGCTGATGTTCTCGGCACTATGGCTGCGAGCTAAGTGGGATTGGCTGTGAAACAGCAGTTTATCTGATGCTATACCTTGTTTGCGAGGGGCTTGCGAGTTCAGTCTCAGTGAATTGGCTGGCGAGCCCGGTCCCAGTGAATTGGCCGGCAAACCTTCATTTGCAGCATGGAGCCCATGGGGCATCCTTAAGTGGACCAATTAACATTGTATTGTGCTGATGGTCTTGCTGGGCCGAGCGCCGGGAAGCTCGCGGCAGTTCCCGCTCGCTACCACACTTAGAAACAGTAAGAAGTCTTACAACACCAGGTTAAAGTCCAACAGGAAGGAGCTGCGCTCTGAAAGCTCGTGTTTGAAACAAACCTGTTGGACTTTAACCTGGTGTTGTAAGACTTCTTACTGTGCTCACCCCAGTCCAACGTCGGCATCTTCACATCACACTTAGAAACGTTTTGGTTAAATCATGCCATTTGTTTGTGTTGCTTCTTAGACTGGCTTCTAGTTGCAATACAGCTACTCAGTATTTCCGGTTGTGCTATTGGTCTGATTTGTAGTCTGCTTCTTCGCACTGTTATGTCATTTGGTGTGTTTACATGATATAATCTTACTTTCGGGCAGATGCTGATGATTCCTGGTACTTTCCAGCTGCCAACACTGGGCATTGTACTCAAACTTTCTGTCCTACGTTCAGTTTGGATAATTTGTTTCCCGTGGTCATGGACATTTTGCTGATTTTAATAAAATCTTTATTGTCACTGCAATGAAGTTGCTGTGAAATGCCCCGAGTCGCCACACTCCGGCGCCTGTTCGGGAACACAGAGGGAGAATTCATAATGTCCAATTCACCTAACAGGGCGTCTTTCGGGACTTGTGGGGGGAAACAGGGGCACCCGGAGGATACCCACGCAGACACAGGGAGAACGTGCAGACTCCACACAGACTGTGAAGCGACAGTGCTAACCACTGTGCTGCCTGCTTTTTGAGTAATGCTTCACGTGCTCCTGGAGCATCGGCAAGTGATGACTGGGAACATTTGTCCACACTCATCTGCTGAGCAGCAATTCTGCTTTGGTTCCGCAGTAGGAAGCTTGCAAGTTCGGAATGGGTATACATATTCAGTTTAAACGGTGCCAGCCAGACTGTTGGCTGATGATATGCATTGCAGGCTTTGGTGTTTTCCTCTCAGTGTGCGTGCAGAGATTCTAAAGTTGCTCCTTGTGGTCTCTGGTCTTTGTCATTGTCCTTGACAATACCATTGATGGTGACCAAGGACAGGCCCTTGCACGCTGGTGTGCCTCCTCATTGGACGTCTGGTGTCTATAATATTAAAGATCTGGGATGACCAGGTGAGAGATTGAGTGTAGTGGATCCCAGGGATGGAACCTCCGAGCCATTGTACTTGGTGAAATTGATGTGGATTAGCGAATCACTGTTTGCCACTTCTGTAAGTACATACATTTCAGTGTTCAAAGTGGAAGGATATTTGCATATGCACCAGTCTCCAATTTTAATCTTAATGGCTTATGCGTCAGATTTGGAAATATTTGCTCCAGAAAACAGTTTGACACGTTGTCAGTAAAACTAAGCCCAGGTAGGAGGTCTGCTGCCTTTCAATTGCGCGCTGGAAATTTTGTTGTCATCTTTTAGCTTTCTGCAAGTATTTTAATGCTGTCTGGAACAGGTTATAGTTATTCAGGCTATTCTGGCAGCTCTTTGACAGTGAATTTAGCTCGGAGTTGAAATTCCTATAATGGCCTAAGCCTTAGCTGTGCATCGGTTGTTGTTTGGCTGCAATGTTGAGCTCTTCGTGACTTTTCTAAGCTAAATCCATGGAGCAATGATTGGGGTGGGAAAATGGACCACAAAAATAAAAGCAAATTGCAAAATGATTTTTTACAGGTTTTTATCAAACGATTCGATGCAATTACTGATGTGTTGTATTTCCCAGAACTGTCTGTAGTATTGAGCTTCAAAATTAATGAATTCTTCTGCCTGCAGTGTTCCACGTTAAGTGAGATCACCTGTAGTCTTCTGTTTAGTTTCTGTTCTTGTTTAAACTTCTCTATTGTTTGACTTATGCTGTATCATTGCTTCCAAATGTTAACAAATTACCAGGGAATGGTGCTTGCTGCCTGGAACAAGATGCAGTCCCAGAACAAAGGTAGGGTGCGTGAAATGTTGAATTCCTGTAGCACTGTAGAATCTACCTGCGCGAGGCTCAATGGTTGTTGGACTTTTACACCAAGGGTGGATTTTATCGGCTGTTCATGCTGGCCTGATATTCTGGTTCCTCCGACAGCGATGAGGGGTGCAGTCAACTGGCAGCGGGACCAGAACATCCCACTGGTGGGCCGCCTCCGCTGCTGAAAAACACGCGGCGGGTTGCTCCGTAAATCCCGCCCCAATTGTTTTACTCCGTTGGATGTGAAGGGGTTGAGGTGTGTATCCTGCTCAGTCGAATCGTCAGTAATCATATTGCCACCATGTTGCATTCTTCTTTTCAATGTAAATGTACCAACCTTAAACAAGGGTTGGTGAAACAATACTGTGCAATCTTTATTTGAAGATAAGACTATGGACGGATAGTGTTCACTGGGAAACAGTGAGGCGCATGTGTGACTTGACCATTGATGATTACAGGTTGCCTACATGTCAGGTGACTGGATATATCATATCCCGTTGAGGTGGCAATGACTTACAGTGGTACACTTCCTTAAAGGCACAGCATATCATGCCAAAGAGCATTTTTGGGGAGCAGAGATGAGGTTAGAGCAGGGAGAGGATGATTCTGGGAAGAGAATGAATTGGATGCATTTATTTACTTGGTCACGCAAGTTTTTATTGTTACGTTAAACCCATATTTACAGGTCCAAACTGGTCATAATATTGGCCAAGGTAGCCTGCCCCTTTTCTGCCCATTGTTTGCACCTTGATAAGCTGGAGCCATAATGTCAGTCCAATGTAAATATGCCCCACTGCTGTTATTACCACTTAACTTTAACTCTGTGTTCTACACTCATGTAAGTATGCATGAATAAATCTGTTTCACCTCCCCAGAAACAGTAGGGTCAACAATAAATTGCAGCACTTGACATCCTTGCATGATCTAAAATGATCAAAAAATTACCATCTGCAATGCAACATGGCTAATGAAGTGGGGCAGCTGCAAGACACTCCATAGCACTATGATCCATCATTATTTGCCCATATGAGCAGTAACTGTTGAACATTTTCATATGAATCCCACATTGCAATCGAGACATCTTACAGAAGTGCATAGCTTATTTTCTAAATGATTAAGTGTTTAGAAATGTCTGAATATTAATGATTATGGTCTCCATTTTAGTTAGACCATAAAATGTTGAGCTGTTTTTAATACCAGTCATAAATTTGAAAATCCTCATTTATAGGGTGGGGAATAACATTTTAAGATATGTTTATGGTGCAGAAAAACCATTTCTGGCACACATTGATCAATTAATGGGAACGTTTCAGCATTCATTATTACTTAAGCACTGCACACGACTCAACCCCTCAGTTAGTTCCCTCATTACCCTACCATTCAGGGCAAGTATTAATAAATCATATTAATTTTTTCATGGTTCATTCGAGGCCCAATGATACAAACTAAGTTTTACTAAATGGTGTTCACTCCAATGCATTTTCCTATTAAAAACTGGATCTTAAGACGGATTTGTTGAACTGTAACCTCTCTGGCAGTACATTCTGATGAAATGGAAAAGAGTTGATTTCTCATTCATTTAATGGGAACGGGGTTACAGGCATTAGACTAAATGGGAATGTAAAACAGCCATTCTGGAGTCTTAGACTATGCTGCCAAATAAATTATGTTAAAAGGCGAGGTAACTATAACTTTTGGCAAAATGTTGCAAGGAATTGTCCAATTTTTTGCAGCCATCTTGATTGATGGAAAAAAGTGTTTCCTCATTTCTGTCTGCAATGCAACATGACTAATGGAGTGGGGCAGCTGCAAGACACTCTCCATAGCACTACAATTTAAAAGTACAATTTATCCTCAAACCTTTCAAACTCTATTTCAGAGCACTGCACTGTATGACTCACTCCCATTAACTCAAATGCAACACTGAAATATAGACTATACCCGACTTAACCACAGCACAGAAATGTACACTATACCCCATTAGCTTGTACACAATGCTGAAATGTAATAATAATAATAATAATCTTTATCAGTGTCACATGTAGGCTTACATTAACACTGCAAAGAAGTTACTGTGAAAAGCCCCGAGTCACCACATTCCGGCGCCTGTTTGGGTACACAGAGGGAGAATTCAGAATGTCCAATTCACCTAACAGCATGTCTTTGGGGACTTGTGGGAGGAAACCGGAGCACCTGGAAGAAACCCACGCAGACACGGAGAGAACGTGCAGACTCCACACAGACAGTGACTGAAGCCGGGAATCAAACCTGGGACCCTGGGGCTGTGAAGCAACAGTGCTACCCACTGTGCTACGGTGTGCCCTGTATTCGTCGCAATCCCTTAACTCATGCAAGACATTGAAATCGTTACAATCTCCATAGAGACTGATAACGTTTAAAAAGATTTTTAAATTCCCCTTGACCGATTTGAAGGAATTGCACAAAAAGATTAAAAGTCAAGACCTTTACTGTAATAAATGGATGAAAAGTAAGAATGACCTAACATTACTTAGTAGGTAACTTAATACTCAAAACTGCAGAAAATATACCCTTATTAATGTTTTAACATGAGTGAAAACCCCATATCATATATAAATATATATACATAGACATAGATACATACATAGAAGATAGGAGCAGGAGGAGGCCTTTTGGCCTTTTCGGCCTGCTCCACGATTCATCACGATCATGGCTGACCATCCACTCAATAGCCTAATCCTGCTTTCTCCCCATAGCCTTTGATCCCATTCTCTCCAAGTGCTGTATCTTGCAACCTCTTGAAGATATTCAACGTTTTAGCATCAACTACGTCCTGTGGTAATGAATTCCACAGGCTCACCACTCTTTGTGTGAAGAAATGTCTCCTTATATCTGTCCGAAATGGTTTACCCAGAATCCTCAGACTGTGACCCCTGGTTCTGGACACACCCATCATTGGTAACATCTTCCCTCCATCTACCCTATCTAGTACCGTTAAAATTTTATAAAACGCTATAATATCCCCCTCATTCTTCTGAACTCCAGCGAGAACAATCCAACCTAGTCAATCTCTCCTCATATGACAGTCCCGCCATCCCTGGAATCAGTCTGATAAATCTTTGTTGCAATCCCTCGACAGCAAGAGCATCCTTCCTCGGGGAAGGAGACCAAAACTTCACACAATACTCCAGGTGTGGCCTCACCAAGGCCCTGTATAATTGCAGCAACACATTCCTGCTTCTATACTGAAAACCACTCGCAATGAAGGCCAACATACTATTAGCCTTCTTTACCGCCTGCTGCATCTGCATCCTTACCTTCAGCGACTGGTGCACAAGGACATCCAGATCCCACTGCACACTCCCCTTTCCCAATTTACAATCATTCAGGTAGTAATCTGCCTTCCTGTTTTAGCTTCCAAAGTGAATAACCTCACACTTATCCAAATTATGCTGCATCTGCCATTGATTTGCCCACTCGCCCAACCTGTCCAGATCATTCTGTAGGATCCCTGCATCCTTGTCACAATTCACCCTCCCGCCTAACTTGGCATCATCTGCAAATGGATAATGGATTCAAGCATTTTCCCCGCTACCGATGTTAGGCTTACTGGTCTATAATTCCCTGCTTTCTCTCTACTTCCCGTTTTGAATATCGGAGTGATGTGAGCTACCCTCCAATCTTCAAGGAGAGTTCCAGATTCTACAGAATCCCGGAAGATGACCACCAATGCGTCCACTATTTCCAGTGCCACCTCCTTAAGCACTCTGGGATGCAGATTCTCAGACCTTGGGGATTTATCCACCTTCAATCCCATCAATTTTCCCAGCACCATTTCTCTACTAATGTTGATCTCCCTCAGTTCTTCCCTCTCACGAAACCTTTCATTCTCCAGCATTTCCGGTATCTGATTTCTGTCCTCTTTTGTGAAGACAAACCCAAAGTATGTATTCAATTGCTCAGCCAATTCTTTGTCCCTTATTGTGCATTCCCCTGTTTCTGTCTGTAGGTGGCCTACATTTCTCTTCACCAATTTCTTTCTCTTCACATCTATAGAAACTCTTAGTGTCAGTCTTTATGTTCCCTGCAAGCTTCCTTTCGTACTGTACTTTCCCCTTCTTAATCAATCCCTTCGTCCTTCTTTGCTGAATTCTGAACTGCTCCCAATCCTCAGACCCATTATTTTTCTTGGCCAATCTGTATGCTTCTTCCTTGGATCGGATACTATTTCTAATTTCCTTTACAAGCCATGTTAAGCATGCTCGCACAAGATTACATGGGGAAACATTTAATAGGAAACAGTCTGCAGTTACTCCCAGGTTTCAATGGATTACATCTCCCTGCTTTACCAATTATAACATTGAGTGACTACCTAAAGGTGATTCCCTCCATTTTCAATGAATTCCCGAATTGACTACAAGCAGATAGGTTCCCTCCAGCGATTTCCCTTCCTGGTCTCAGCAGCGTAAATCTTTCAGAGTCTTTAGATTTCCATGGGTTCTAGTCTCTTCCTTGAGACCATCCTTCCACCTATGTTCTGCCTTGTAGCTCGTAGAAGATCTGCCATAGCTGATCGTGCCAGCTGTTATAATCGTGAAAGCCTTTTGTCTCTGTGAGACCGCTTTCTTTTCCTTCTGTCTAAAAACACCAAAGACCAAAAGCATGTCCACAGTCAGCCCGTCTGTTCTTCCTTCTGTTTTCAGCTGTGAAATATGGGAAATGCAGTTCAATAGCCCCCTCCCCACATGGTTCCCAAGCTCCTCAGGCTTGTGTTCAGGCACACTTTGAAGAATATCACAACTCTCTTCATTCCTCCATTTTGCCTTGAATTAAAGATACGTCCAGAACACAATCTTGTCTTATAAAACCTTGGGGGCGGCATATGGCGCAGTGGTTTGCGCTGGGACTGTGGCACTGAGGACCCGGGTTCAAATCCCAGCCCTGGGTCACTGTCCATGTGGAGTTTGCACATCCTCCCCATGTCTGCGTGTGTTTCACCCCCACAACCCAAAGATGTGCAGGTTAGATGGATTGACCACGCTAATTTGCCCTTTAATTGGAAAAAAAATAACTGGGTACTCTAAATTTATTTTTTAAAAATCATATAAAACCTTGCATTCACTGAGTGCTGTTGATTCCCCTTACAACTGCAATGGATATTTTGCCCTATCTAATCAACCCATAGAGGTAGTTTCATCCTTTATTCTATGTGTCATATTGTGAAGCATCTTTCCTACCCATGGCACATTAATATATTTAATACACCTTATTCTTAGTACCATGATGGGTAGTCTACATGTTTTGACCCTGCCTGACTGCCGTTATTTATTATAAAAATGATCATGGCCCTGTCAGTAATCCCCAGCTAACTCGCCCCACTGGAAATGCAGCATGGATAATGGTTGAAGGCAGGATGAAATAATCTCATGTCAGCCACTCGGAAAGCTTACATGTGAACAAAGAACATTCTATCAAGATTCCGGTGGTGAATGTGCATCAGCGTTGAAGCTTCAAGCTTCATTGATGAGAAAAGAACCATTATAAATGTGCGGAGTTGTACTCCCACCACAATAAGTATCCCCAATGCCCCAGTGACATTATCTTTTTTGCATCCGACTGGCGTCAGACAACACAGCCAGTTTATCATATTAATGGAAAGAAAACAAGTCTCAATAGTTTTTTTGAATAGATAAAATTGCTTCAATTATCCATTTCTGGCTAAATGAGTGCAATTATGAAGAGCGATTTTCCAAACATCTGTAATACATTTTCTCATCCTCCTCAAAGATGTAATGGATCTGGACATATAATTTATTTGTGGATCTGACAGGACACCATTTTTCTCAGGCAATACTTTTTCCAATGACTGTGGTCACCTCGACCAGCACCTGAGGCATCTCTCACAGCACCGGCGGGTTCGATTCCAGCCATGGGAGTTTGTACGTTCTCCCCGTGTGTGCGTGGGTTTCCTCCTGGTGCTCTGGTTTCCTCCCACAGTCCAAAGATGTAAGTTAGGTGGATTGACAAGGATAAATTGCACCTTAGTATCCAAAGATGTGCAGCCGAAGTGGATTGGTTATGATCAGCGCGTGGGGGAGTCGGATTAGGTAGTGAGCTCATTCAGAACGTCGGTGCAGACTTGATATGGGGCTGGTTTAGCTCACCAGGCTAAATCGCTGGCTTTTAAAGCAGACCAAGGCAGGCCAGCAGCACGGTTCGATTCCCGTACCAGCCTCCCCGGACAGGCGCCGGAATGTGGCGACTAGGGGCTTTTCACAGTAACTTCATTGAAGCCTACTCGTGACAATAAGCGATTTTCATTTCATTTTCATTTTCATTGGGCTGAATGGCCTCCTTCTGTACTGTAGGGATTCTATGATTCTATACATTGTTCTTTTATTCCCAAATTTTCTCCCATTTTTCAGAATATTTTGACTCTTGCAGTGGTTGGTTGGATACTGACAGTCTGCCAATGCTTCACCTGAGTCAGCATTCTTCAAGCAAGAGTACATGCACTTAATATACATACTCTGTTCAATCACAGCAGAAATCATACCCAACCAAAATTTATCATCATCTTTTTTTTTTAATTTAGTGTACCCAATCATTTTTCCAATTAAGGGGCAATTTAGAGTGGCCAATCCACCTAGCTTGCACATTTTTGGGTTGTGGGGGCGAAACCCACGCAAACATGGGGAGAATGTGCAAACTCCACACGGACAGTGACCCAGAGCCGGGATTGAACTTGGGACCTCAGCGCCGTGAGGCCCCAGTGCTAACCCACTGCGCCACCGTGCTGCCCTGATTTATCATCATCTTAATGGATTCTTTCCAGCAGGAGTCCATGGATTGCAAACAAAGTAAGGCCCTGCTCCATTGCTCAAAGGCACTGGTGCTAATTATATTGCCCTTACTGTTGCCCTTGGCAAGATCAACCCATTACCCATGTATAGTTCAAACCAAAGATACTCTTGTTTCTTATGGGCAAGCACCACACCAGATGGAGATCCTAAACAAGATGATTTTCTTTTTAAACTATTGTTTCTAATGAACAGCATTGCACTAATTGTTTTGAAGGAAAGAGTCTCACATGTATACAGTGCTTTCCGTGGCGTTAGGATATTCCCAAGTGCATCATAGCTAACGGTTGCAAATCACATACATCCGGAGTCCTGGGGCTGGATTCTCTGCCCTACCATGCCATATTTCTGCCCCGACCCACTGCCGGGATTCTCCGTTTTGTCGGCCGGTCAATGGGGTTTCCCATTGTGGAGCAGCCTCATGCCGTCGGGAAGCCCCTGGGCGCTGGCATTACGGAGAATTCCGCCGGTGGAGAATCCCGCCCTTCATGTATACTTCCATCATGCCAACTCATGCCATTTGTGCTAATGTGGATCATTTAATCTTCTAATCCATACTAGATCAGAACATTGGAAAACTGAGTGCAACTTACACTGTCGGAAGTGCGACCCATTTATAACTTTTGTAAATTGCCGTGTTCCAGCAAGTTGGAGCAAACATTGTCCAGTTTTTTGTGATGTAGTATTGTTATACATTGTGTTTGCCACATCTCTGAACCAGAAAACCGGAACATCAAGACTTCCTCTGGGAACTAAGCCCATTGACTCGGTTGACACTTTAGTGCAGCACAGAGAGAGTGTTGCATCTTGGAGGTACCATCTTTCACCGGAAAGATTAAACACAGGTCTTGGCTGCGTGCTCAGAGGGGCAACAACAGATAAAATAGCAGGGGAGTTTGCCCACTGTCCAAGCCAACATTCATCCCTGAATCAAGATCATGGGGAGAGGTTGGGGGCGTGGTGTTCCGGCCTCATTACACTTTTGCTCAAGTGTAACGAGGGCGATGAATTGCGGGAGAGGCTAAAAATGTGATCCGTGCCGGGCACCAAACAGTTTGTGATGCAACTGGCCTGCTCCTGTAGGCAAAATCAAGATCTTGGCGTAGCATGGCAAGAAACCAATTATCACCACGAAAGTCCCATTTCCTACAATTAACGAGAGCGACCCTGTGTCCAATGGCCTCCTGTCATTCAGCAGACTCCCCAACAAATGCTGACGCTGGCGTTAATTAGTACTTCGTTTTAAAAACGTGAACCTGGTGGAAAGGCGTCTGCGGGGAGCCGAGGATGGGAGTGAAATGAAATGAAATGAAAATGAAATGAAATGAAAATCGCTTATCGTCACAAGTAGGCTTCAAATGGAGTTACTGTGAAAAGCCCCTAGTCGCCACATTCCGGCGCCTGTTCGGGGAGGCTGGTACGGGAATTGAACCGTGCTGCTGGCCTGCCTTGGTCTGCTTTTTAAAAGCCAGCTCTTTAGCCCTGTGCTAAACCAGCCCCTAGTGGCTATCTTTGCTCACAGGCAAAGAGCCCGGGTGCGCTGGCCTTGTCACCCCAGTGCTTGGCAGGGGTGAGAGGACACTCCACGTGAAGGTGGAGTAGAGGTGGTGGTGGTGGTGTGGGGGGGAGGGGGGGGGGGGGCGACTGGGTCGGGGGGGGGGGGGGCAATTAATCACGCATCACCATGCCAACCTTTGGATCCCAATCCCAAACCGGGGGCAAGCCTTGACCCTGCTCACCTGCCCCACCGATCACCCATAATCCTCACTGAATGCTGAAGATGCTGGTTGTACGGCTGAAGACAATGGCTAATAGGGAATTGGCAATTGTGGTTAAGTGAGCACTTGACACATGCCAAGTGGGTTCCTGTGGGTGGGTGAGCTATGTAGCATGTGGGAGCCGTTGCTTAGCATTCCAATCACATGATGTCTGGACACTGCGCCTGAACACTGCGGGAGGCAAGACCACACATGCAGCAACCAACATCCGAACACCCAGCGGATGGGACATAGCTCTGCGGTCATGTCCACGGCCAGAAGCTGGATGAGCGTCATGAGGGAGGGGAGAGTTCCCTGGAGAGATGGACAAAGGGTCCGGGAGTCAGCCCGCATGACCGAAGAAATTGACAGAGGCATCATAATGTGGTAGGAGAGGGAGGTGTTAAGGCAGGGTTGGGGGAGAAGGAGGGCTTGGAGAGTGGGGGGGAGTGGATGCTACCTTGGGTAGGGAGGTGGGGTTGGTGTCTACTTGCCCGTGCTGCCCGGTGTAGGTCATTGACCTTCTTCCTGCACTTCCTCTTGGTCACACTTTTGGAACTAACGGCTGCCGCCTCTTCATGCCAGGCAGCACTGGCTGCCTTCTGACTCACCCTCTGGGACCCCCAGGAAAACAGGACATCCCCCTGGCCTCCACCATTTCCAGGAGCCTCCCCAGGTTAGCATCTCTGAATCTTGGGGCCGGTCTCCTCGGCGCCATTGTTCCGAGCTGGCTGGGGTTGCCTGAGCAAGTGCAGATTAAGTGCTGCTGAACCTTGTTCACCGTGGGTTGGGGGGAAGGTTGGGGGGGGGGGCTGGTGGGGGGGGGGGGGGGGGGGGGGGGGGCTGGCGAGCGTGGTCCCGGCAAATTGGCTGGCAAGGGGTTATTTCTGGCGAGAAGCCCGTGAGGCCTCTTTAAGTCGACCAATTAACATTGAATTGCATTATCAGTTTCGCTGGGCCGAGCGCCGGGAAACTCGCAGCAATTCCCGTTCGCTACAACACTTGGAAATTCCTCCGGAGAATCACACCCTGGGAAGCGTTGATGTTTAAAGGCTCCAAGGTCTCCTTGTTCACTAGTCACTAAAATCTAGCATGCAGGTGAGGCAAGCAGATAGGAAGACAAATGGTATGTTGGACTTCATCATGGCTCTGAGTACAAGGAGTAACAATGCCTTGCTGCAATTGCATAGAGCCTTGTAGAGGCTGCACCTGGAGTATTGCGTACAGTTTGGGTCTCCTTGTTAAAGGAAAGATATTTTTGTCTTTGAGCGAGTGCAACAGAGGGTCAGCAAACTATTTACCGGGATGGTGGGATTGCCTCATGAGGAGAGTTTGAGGAAACTGGGCCTATTCTCTATAGTTTCAAACTTCTTACAGGGTCTGACAGGGTAGATGTAGATAGGATGATTGCCCTGGCTGGTGAGTATAGAGCCAGGGAATACAGTCTCAGAATAAGGGATAGGCTATTTAAGACTGAAATGAGAAGGAATCTCTACACTCAGGGTCGTGATCATTTGGAATTCTCTCCCCAAGAGAGTTGTGGAAGCTCAACCATTGAGCATGTTCCAGACAGAAATCAATAGATTTCTGAATACTTATGGCATCAAGGAATATGGAGTTGGCGCAGGAAAGTGCAGTTGACATAGACGATCAGCCATGATCTAGCTGAGTAGCAGAGCAAATTCAATAGGCCGAATAGCCTGCTCCTGATTCCATGTTACTAAACACTTTTGATCAGGAAACTCCCACAAACAGCAATGAGATAATGATCAAGTAATAGGTTTTTAATGATGTTGGTTGAAGGATAAATATTGACTAGGACACTGGTGACAAGGTGCTTATTACCAGTCCCTTGTATTATAATTTTTTGATTTAGGTAAGAGGTCTTTTATATGAATGATCATATTATATTTCAAGAATCTATCATTCCTGAGACATAGGTGAGGTGAGAGTGACTGCCCCTGACAGCAAGGCAGAATTTGACTGTGTACAGCAGGGTCTCCTGTTGGAGATGTAGGAATTTCTCAGGGTAGTGTGATCGGCCCAAACATCTTCAGCTGCTTCATCATTGATCTTCTTCCCACCATAAGGTCTGAAGTTGGGATGTTCGCTGTTGATTGCTGTGTGGAGGTCCATTACAAACCTCCTAGATAATGAAGCACTCATTGTCTGTGTGCTGCACAACCTGGACAACATTCCGGCTTGGGTGATAAGTCCTAATTAACATTAATTGGGGCAGCAGGGTAGCATGGTGGTTAGCATAAATGCTTCACAGCTCCAGGGTCCCAGGTTCGATTCCCGGCTGGGTCACTGTCTGTGTGGAGTCTGCACGTCCTCCCCCTGTGTGCGTGGGTTTCCTCCGGGTGCTCCGGTTTCCTCCCACAGTCCAAAGATGTGCGGGTTAGGTGGATTGGCCATGCTAAATTGCCCGTAGTGTCCTAATAAAAAGTAAGGTTAAGGGGGGTTTGTTGGGTTACGGGTATAGGGTGGATATGTGGGTTTGAGTAGGGTGATCATGGCTCGGCACAACATTGAGGGCCGAAGGGCCTGTTCTGTGCTGTACTGTTCTATGTTCTAACATTCACACTACTCAAGTGTCAAATCCATGACCTCTACTACCTAAAAGAGCATGGGCAACAGATGCATGGCAGATACTATGAGCCACTTTACATCCTGTAAAAATAATAAATAAATTTAAAAACAGCTCCTGTGAGTCCCCCTCCAAGTCCTACACCATTCTGACTTGTAACAAATCACTGTACTACACTATCACGGAGTCAAAATCCTGGAACTCCCCTCCTTACAGTACTGTGGATATAGCTACAGCAGGTGGACTGGAATATTTCAAGAAATCCGCTCAACAAAACCTTCTCAAGATCAGTTAGGGATAGGCAATAGGTGCTGGACTTGCCAGAATTCTCACATTCCACCAAGGAATAAAAACAGACAAAATATTATACACATACACGGATATGTTCAACAGTACATTAGATAGATTAAGGGGGTAGTTTAATAAGACTGTGTTATTGGCAATATGGACTTGTTCAATTACTCCCAAAATATTCAAGCCCCAGCAGAATGTTGTTTTCTTTGTTTAAATGTTGTGCCCATCACTCCCAAAGCACGGACCTCTCTTTGATTAGTTTGCTGAACAGCTTCCTGTGCTTCACCAAAGTAGTTATGTGTGAGCCATGACAATGATCATTGGACGAATATTGAATATAGGAAGCCGAACTTGATCCTGTTCACATCCAACATCCATCTTTTTATTTCAGCAAGGACCATTGGATAGCAATCTGGATTTGCAACTCCAGTTGCTCTTCCTTTCCCTTAGAACAGGGGGCACTGAAGTGAACAGTAGCACCATAGCTCTGATCAACTAACTCTCAGGCAGTCTGGGCATTGAATCATTGCAGAATGCTACAGTTCATTTGGCATCAGGATGAACCATGAGTAGAGTTAATGCACAGGCAATTAGCACCAATACACTAGCTTCCTACGTTTCCTTACATGCATTTGGTATGGAGTAGGCATCAGGTTATATCACCTGACCAGATCGTAACCAGGTGCCCCAAGGTGCTGTAGCTGTTTTATTTTGGTACTGTGGGCTGCAATGTTTGAATGCATTTTCCTTTATCTAATAACTTGTGGGAATTAAGTTGGGCCACACAGGAACTGGACAGCCTCCCAAGGCTGCACAAAAATGGCAGGCAGGAACCTTGAAGTTAGAGCGCACTGCATGTCGTAAGGACAATGTAATAACCCTCACGAGGCCCATGGGGATGCCCTAATCGATCTCCCTGTGGGACTAGTGAAATATGAGCTGTGTCGTAAGTGGATGGAGGCCCGCCAACCTGGAGCTCATAATTAGTCTGTATAAAAGCTGTCCCGGATAGGGACTGGCATTATGGTAGCCCGACTGGGACTTCTAGTGTGTATATACCGACGTAGCAGCCATTTCCTTTGATTGTGAATAAACTACTGTTTATTCAACTACTTGGCCTCCTGGTCTACATAGAGAAGTAAGGCATCCTTTACCAATGGCTGAAGCCTGCATTAGGCCATTTTTATACACGAGTTAGAGGGCTTATGTTTGTCTCAAGTCCCTGCTGCAAATTTGATTTGACCGGGGGCAGCCAGTACCTGCTCGCAGCAGCAAATGCCTCATCCAATAACACTGTCTTCACTATAGTGAGGAACACGGCGCAATATCTGAGGTTTCTTGACCTATACCATTTGTGTGGAATATGGCCAAAAGTGGACTCTCCTGAATTTTATCCCCCACCCCACCCCACCTCAATTCCGTTCCTAATTCTGCAATTATTTGAGCTTGTCACACATTTCCTTAAATACTACAAAGGTCCTGACAACAAGTAAAGGCTATTATAGGTTCTGGAGATAAAATATGCAACCATAAAAAAAAAATTTAAAAACCTCAAGCGATGCAACAAAGAATTATTTTCATCGATAAACATAGGATTGAAATCATTTGATAAATTCTTCGTCACCTGAAAATCGGCGAAAAAGCAGAAAATCCACAAATGTTGTTTTTAATAAAGGGGGTCATTGAAATGGCAAAGTCCATTAAGTCCCTACCTGGCTGTTTCAGAAACAATTTTCAATATCCTTGAATGGGAAGTTATTGTGAAACACTTTTCTTTGAGTGTGCCTGGGTTGTGAGTTCACTCTGCAGTGGAACAGTTCCCTGATAAGGTTTCCCTTACTCCTCAGAGTAACAAACTGACTGGCTAGAAATGGAGCTTCCATAAAACTCCTGGGCCGGGATTCTCCAATCCCGCACCGGGTCGGAGAATCGGCGGTGGAAGGGTGGAATCGCGATAATCGTGCCACACCACTCCGACGCCGTGCCGCCTATTCTCCAGTGACCGGAGAATCGGCGCAAATCACGCCCGCGGGGTCACCGCCAGGCTGGTCGGGGGCCGTTGAAATTGGTGCCCCCCCCCCCATGATTCAGCCGAGTCCCACTGATGTCGGGTACATATGGTTCTACCTAGCAGGACCTCGGAGTTCTGGCGGCAGGAGCCGTCCTGGTGGGGGGGCGGGGGGATCCGACTCCGGGGGCGGCCTCCACATTGGCCAGGCCCGCAACCAGGGCCCACCGATCGCCAGGCGGGCTAATTCCGGGGGGTGCCTATGTTCTTCCCCGCCGGGCCCCTGTAGGGCTCCACCATATTGCCCGGGGGCCGGCACGGAGACTGCAACCTACGCGCATGCGCAGACCCGCGCTGGCTATGGTGCACATGTGTGGACCCGCGCCGCCCGTGACGCGCCAGCTTTCGAGCGCCGGAGCAGCGGACAGCACTCCTGCACTGTACTAGCCCCGTAGGAAGGGGTGAATGCATGGGCCTGGAGGCCCGTTGACGCCGGAGTCGCTCGCGCCGGTTTTGACACCGGCATCAGAACTTGGCCGTGATATCAGAGATTCCCAGCCCTGAAATGTCAACTTTCCTGAACACTTAAGAAAAATCCTGGAGTTTTGCCAGCTAAGAATATTTAATCACTGCCCATAAATCTAAGGGAAAAATCACATGTGGATCATTGGAACTAGGAGCAGGTGTGGGCAATTCAGCCACTTGAGCCTACTCCGCCATTCAATTAGATCATGGCTGATCTCTTCCTAGTCTCAAATCCACCTCCCCACCTGTTTCCCAAAGCACTTTAACCTGTTTATTTTCATCAGAAATATATCTATCTCTTTCTTGAAACCTTTGATGACTCTGATTTCACTGTACTATGGGGCAGCGAGTTCTACAAATTCACCACCATCTGCGAGAAGTAGTTCCTCCTCATCTCAGTTTGAAATCTGAAACCAACGAGAAAATGCTGGAAAATCTCAGCAGGTGTGGCAGCATCTGGAGGGAGAGAAAAGAGCTAACGTCATCGAAGAGATTTTCCAGCATTTTCTCTTTGGTTTCAGATTCCTACATCCGCAGTAATTTGCTTTTATCCAATTCGAAATCTACCGCTTCTCAACCTATATCCGTGACCTTTCATTCTAGATTGTCCTACAAGGGGGAACATTTGGTCGATGTTTCCTTTATTAATCCCTTTTAGTACTTTGAATACCTCAATCAGATCCCCTCTCATCCTACTAAACTCAGCATCTTTCAGCCCAAACTGTTCAATCTCTCCTCATACGTCAACCCCTGAATCCCCAGAATCAATTTCTCCTCTGAACTGCCTCAAATGCCACCACATCCTTCCTCAAATAAGGAGACCAAAACTGGACACAATACTCCAGATGTGGTCTCACTATCACCCTATAGAATTTCAACAACACTTCTCTACATTTATACCCCAGTCCTTTATCGATAAACGCTAACATTCCATTTGCCTGTAAAGTGTTTGAGATGAAGGATGCTTCTTTTGTGTCACTGTGGATTTCAAAACAATAGTACAACTCAGGCCATTTTAGATTGGAGCACAGCGTTATTCAGCCCATCATTGCCAGTGATACTGTTCAGTTGGTTCCCAGCTGCTTTGAACCTCAGATCCATTGACCCGACTTTGATCCACATCCCTTGACACTCTTCCTTCATAAATATCTCCCAAATTTCTCTTTGAAATCTCCAATTATCTTAACGGCCATAGCCTTTTGAAGAAGAGGATGCCAGATATATGCAAGGGTGATGGTGGTGGCAGAGTGCTGATATCACTGGACTTTAATCCGAAGGGCCAGGCTAATCATCGAGGGACAATGGTTTGAATCCCTACACTGCACCTAGTGGAATTTAAATTCAGCTGAAATATAATCTGGAATTGAAATTGAACATCAGTATTGATGACCGCAGGCAGCCATACACACCATCAATTGGTGCAACAATCCATCTAGTTTATTAATGCCTTTTAGGGAAGGAAATCATAGAGTCCTAGAAGTTACAGTGCAGAAGGAGGCCATTCAGCCCATCAAATCTGCACCAGCACCACTTGGAAAGAGCACCTTACTTGAGCCCATGCCTATCCCCATAACCCAGTAACCACACCTAAACTTTTTGGACACTAAGGGGCAATTTAGCATGGCCAATGCACCTAACCTACACATTTTTGGACTGTGGGAGGAAATTAGAGCACCCAGAGGAAACTCACGCAGACACGGGGAGAAAGTGCAAACTCCACAGAGACAGGCACCCAAGGCCGGAATTGAACCCGGGTCCCTGGAACGGTGAGGCAGCAGGGCTAACCACTGAGCCACCGTGCCGCCCCAATCGTACTCGGTCTACATGTAACTCCAGATTTACAACAATGTGGTTGACTCATAACCATCCCCTGACGTGGTACTTGGTTTAAGGGCAATGAGGGAAGGGCAACAAATGCTGGTCTTGCCGGTGATTGAAAGCAAAGATTTCAAAAATATGAAGTGTTCAATCCTGAAAGTTGGCTATAATTGTAAGAGTTATCCCGGTGAAAACAGGGAAGCCCACCACCAGCGAAGTGCGAGCTGCCTCCCGCTGCCTCGAAGCACGCGGCTGGGATGGAAGAGAATCCTGCCCAATGCTTCAAGTCCACTCTGAAATAGAGTCATACGGACTCGAACGGCCAACTCTGTTTTTCTCTCCGCAGATGCTGCCAGGCCTGTTGGGTTTATCCAAAATTATCTTTTTATTTGTCATTGTGAATCCAGTTAGCCAACTAGAATCTGGTAAATCTGTCACCCATTGCATTTAATAGACTCTGCTAAGTGAAGGAATTACATTGCCTCAGCCATTTGTGGTTATTTTTCATCATGGCCCCTAAAAAGTGAAATTATCTGACATTTTTAAAGGGAAGATTTTGTCAAAATGACTTCAAAATCTTGAATGTAGGCCCCCCTCCCCAGATTTAACGGTATCGGACAGCCCCTAATTGTGGATATGGCGACCCAATTATATCTCTGTGAGTGGATGGGTTTTGAGTAGGAGACCCATATGATTCAATACTGACTGATACAATAGTGTAAACCAAAAGTAGTGAAAGTAACATTCTCTTTTAATCTGAAATGGATGGTCACATGTTTTGTACAACCCCTCTCAGATTTCTGCAATCTGTTGGAAAGTATGAGATTTGTAACTATGTCCTGCGTTCAGTGACTTTGTTATTCAGCTCAATGAACACTTACATTTTAACATCCCTTTCGCCATTGGTTCCCCAATCTGCCCCTCTTTTATTTTCAATGCTTTCATTTTAATGTTATACCAGTTCATAATATTACCTCCCAAATAATTTTTCTGTGGGCCTAAAATACTATGCTCAGCTGAATCCTTCTCCCTTTGGGATCCTGCTCTATTGGAGGGCAAGTGAGGAGGGCACTTTGTAGATCATATACATTTGCCACACTGTTAGTTCAACATTGCCTTTGAAGTTTTTTTCCACCTGCCTGGTTTATGTTCTGTAACGATAAAGCTGAAAAAAAATAGATCTTTGAATTAAGAACTCCCATCTCACTGAGGAATATTCAGGAATATCCAACAACCTGCTCTGGAAACTCTGCTCACACTTTGACAAATCCCACCACAGCAGCTGAGACAATCCACAACATTCTGAAACAATCCACCACATTGAAAATAAAGCAAACCAAATCATTCTGTCAATTCTCCCCATTTCTCAAGGAAAATGGATCCTTTAAAAATAAATTCCAGCATCTAGATCCAAACCAGCATCCTCCCCAAAAACAAATTTGTTCTTTTTTCACGTTTCATTGAAATCCATCCATTTGTTTTGGAGGTATTTTGTTGCAGACTGTAATGTCATTCGACCGTTAAAATCGAGGCCCAGGTTAATGTCCTCGGGACAAGAGTTCAAATCCCATCACGACAGCTGGTGGGATATAAATTCAATTACTAATCTGGGATTGAAAGTTATTATCCTTATTGTTAATGGAAAGTATGTTAATGGTGGATGAATTAAAAGGACACAAGTAACATCCTAGAAATGTCTGTAATTCAGGGATTGGAAGTGAGGGAGGAATTCAGGAAAATTACAATCAACTGGCAAGTAGTATTGAGCAAATTGTTGGGTCTGCGAGCTAGCAAATCCCTGGGTCAGTATGGACTTCGCCCTCAGGTATTGAAAGAAGTGGTTAATGAGATACTTGATGCATTGGCTTTAATTTCCCAAGATCCTTAGATTCGGGGAAGGTTCCATTAGAATGGAAGATAGCAAATATAACATCTTTATTCAAAAAGGAGGGAGGCAGAGAGCAAGAAATTCTCGACAAGTTAGCCTAAATCTGTCAAAGGGAAAATGTTAGAAGCCACTATTAAAGATATTTATAGAGCATTTAAAGGCATGGAATGCACTGCCTGTGGAAGTAGTTGAGTCGGAAACGTTAGGGACCTTCAAGTGGCTATTGGATAGGTACATGAATTAGGGTAGAATAATGGAGTGTAGATTAATTTCTTCTTAAGGGCAACATGGTAGCATTGTGGATAGCACAATTGCTTCACAGCTCCAGGGTTCCAAGTTCGATTTCGACTTGGGTCACTGTCTGTGTGGAGTCTGCACATCTTCCCCGTGTGTGCATGGGTTTCCTCCGAACACGCCGGTTTCCTCCCACAGTCCAAAGATGTGCAGGTTGGGTGGATTGGCCATGATAAATTGCCCTTAGTGTCCAAAATTCTATGATTAACCTAGGACAAAAGTTCGGCACAACATCGTGGGCCGAAGGGCCTGTTCTGTGCTGTATTTCTCTAAATCTATATATATTGTAGCCGGGCACTTAGCCAGTTAGAATTTAAGGCAATTAGGCAGTCAACATGGTTTTGTGCAAAGGAAATCATATTTATACAATTTATTGGAGTTCTTTGAAGGAGTCGCAAGTGCTGTGGATAAAGGGGAACCAGTGGATGCGCTGTACATAGATTTCCAGAGGGCATTTGATAAGGTGCCACGTCAAAACTTGTTGCATAAAATAAAAACTCATGGTATCAGGGGTAACATTTTGGCATGGATCAAAGATTGGCTGGCTAACAGGAAAGAGAAGGTTGGCGTAAATGGGTCTTTTCTCGGATGGCAGGATTTGACTAGCGGTGTACCACAGCAATCAATGCTGGGGTTTCAACTTTTTACAATTTATAGAAATGACTTGAATGAAGTCACTGATGGTGTTGTTAATAAATTTGTCAATGACACAAAGATAGGTAGACAAATAAATGATGAAGAGGACGTAAGTAGGCTACAAAGGAGTAGATAGGTAGGTTAAGTGAGTGAGAAAGACTCTAATAATGGAGATAATGTGAGCAAATGTGAAGTCTATTTTGAGACAGCAAGGTGGTTAGCATTGCTGTCTCAGAATGCCAGGGACCCTGGCTCATTTCAGGGCTTGGGTGACAGTCTGTTTGCATGATCTCCCCATGTCTGCGTGGGTTTCCTCTGGATGCTCAGGTTTCTTCACACAGTCAAATGATGTGCAGGTTCAGTGGATTAGCCATGCTAAAGCTGCCCTTTAGTGTCCAAAGGTGTTCAGGTTTGGTGGGATTATGGGGATAATGTGGAGAAATGGGCCTAGGTAGTGTGCTCTTTCAGACTCAATGGGCCGAATGGCCACATTCTGTACCGTGCAAATTTTGTGTTCTAAGAATAGTGAAGAAACGTATTATCTAAATGGTGAGAGTTTACAGAGCTCTGGGGTACAGAGGGATCTGGGTGTCCTAATGCATGAATCACAAAAGGCTGGTATACTTGTACAGCATGCAAGTAGGAAAGCAAATAGAATGTGATGTCTAGTGGCTAGGTTTGTATCTATTAGAATTTAGAAGAGTAAGTGGAGTCTTGAGCCAAACTTTTAATGTCCTGAATGGTATTGACAGGGTGTATATGAAGAGGATGTTTCCTCTTGTCGGAGCATTTAGAACTAGGGGTCACTGTTTGAAAATAAGGGGTCGCTCATTTAAAACAGAGGTGAGAAGAAATTTCTTCTCCCAGAGGGTCAATGATTATCCAAAATCTATTTTTCCACTAAGTGTCGGGACTTGAATTATGAGTAGTTGACATCAGATGATACAGCCAGGATGATCTTCAATGTACTTTATTCATCAATCTCAGGAACTGGTGTTGCAGGCTGTTACATTATCTGGCACATCCCAATTCCATCTGGATTAGTAAACTCATCCAAAAATCAGGAAGAACTAAATTACCAAAGTTTTCTTCAGTATTTGAATTTGAGTTGGATCAAGAAACAAAATGGATGGGTTCAAACTCAGAATTAATCCATTGGTTACTGCCTGGTTTTAAAATCTCTCGATTTGGAGCAAATTTCACCCCACACCTTTCCTGTAGGCTTATCTCTGATGGTGAAGTGGTTAAATACCTCTGGTCTGTCTACATGTGAGAATCTGATCAATTCAGCTCCAAAGTAGTTTACAGGGTAAGTCATCTGTGTGAAGAACAACAACAAAAAACCCTGCTTCTAAGTAATAGGCTTGGCTACAGTTCACCGAGATTGTAGGTTCATCATTTATCAGTGTCACCTGGAAAACTGTGCTGAGAATTGGTGTCATCATCTGCACCAGTGGAAGAGAGACAAGGCCCGAATGTTATTGAGACGCTGGTGAAGTAGAACTGAACAGAGCAGTGAAGTACTTTTTCATCCAAGGCTCCCATATGGATTGAACTTATTCATGTGCAACCATCCTCCATGCTTTCAATAATTTCTATCATATTCAATGTAGCATCATATCACATTTTGGCACTTTACAGTGGAAAAGAGTTAGAACACTATGGAGGATCTAAGGTTTTCTGAGAATTGGTTCCTGAGAAAGATTGCTGACAATTGCAGTTTATTATTAAAGTGAAACCAAGAATCAAAGCAGGGATCAATAAATAGAATGTGGATGACTTTTCTGAGCAGACGGGTTAGGGAGTTTGTTAAGGGAGTTAGTCACAAACCTTTGTGTAGTAGTCCAAATAAGGGCCAAGGGGAATCATTTATCGGTCTCTCCTTAGGACTCGTGGAGTATAAGTTCCCATGGTAATGGGCGGAGACCTGCCCAGCTGGGACTCGTTACCGAGCCCTTTAAATACAGCTCCAGACGCGGACCAGTGGTTCTTTTAGTCCAGGGCATAAACACTTATGCTGTACACCATCGAAGCAACTTTACTTTCGAGTGTAGAATAGATCTGCCTGAACCTTCCTCTCTGTATCTTCTGGATTACTAAACTTAAATTAGGCACTTCTGACCTGGTCTGTTTTCAGGGATGGAAGCCTTTGACCATGACAGCGGCAGGTAAGGGGACCCAGAGATGAGCACTGGAGGAGACTAAGGCCTCGCATTTATCCAACAAGTTTGAAGTTCTTGCAACTTTCATAGAATTATAGAATTTACAGTGCAGAAGGAGGCCACTTGGCCCATCGAGTCTGCACCGGCTCTTGAAAAGAGCACCCTAACCGAGGTCAACATCTCCACCCTATCCCCATAACCCAGTAACCCCACCCAACACTAAGGGAAATTTTGAACACTAAGGGCAATTTATCATGACCAATCCACCTAACCTGCACATCTTTGGACTGTGGGAGGAAACCAGAGCACCCGGAGGAAACCCACGCACACACAGGGAGGATGTGCAGACTCCGCACAGACAGTGACCCAAGCCGGGAATCGAACCTGGGACCCTGGAGCTGTGAAGCGATTGTGCTATCCACAATGCTACCGTGCTGCCCAGGAAGAGGTGAAAGCAGGACCGTAGGTTTGATGAGTAAAGTCACCACAGCACTGAGGTAAAAAGAGCCATTCAAATGGGAAGAGTAAAGAGGAGCATAATTGTAATAGGAGGCAGTATAGTTAGGCAGGTTGATACTGTTCTTCGTGGCCCAGAGCATGTGTCCTGAGGGCTGTACTGCCCGGTTTCAGGGTTAAGAACATCTTCAGGACAGCAAGGAACTTTGTGTGGGAGGAGAAGGATGCAGTTGTCATGGCGCATGTGGCTACCAAAAACATAGGTCGGAGTAAGAGAGAGGCCTGCTGAGACAGCAAGAACAGCTAGAGACTAAATGAACAAGCAGTTACACAAAGCCAACTGGAATCACTATCCAATCCACAAGTAAAATGGCAGAGATAATTGCGATCAGAGTGAAAACAAAGAGCCCGCCAACCAATGCGGCCAGAGTACGGGAAAATTACATTACGATATAAGGGTTCAAGTGAAGGGGAACTTAGAAACCAAAGATAAATGTTGAGGCAATAGAAAGTACATTGATATGGGTAAAGATAAACTGAGGTTTCTTTTCTTTCATGGAATATGGGCATCACTGGCTAAGTCAGCGTTTATTGTGCATCTCTAAAAGCATTTAAGAGTCAACCACATTGCTGTGCATTTGAAGTCACATGTAGGCCAGAGAAAGTTGTCAGATTTCCTTCCCTTCCTTTTCCTTCCCTAATGATGGTTTCCTGGTCACCTTTGGACTTTTTAATTGCAGGGCCGGGATTCTCCGAGCTTCCGCGCCGCAATCGCGCTCGGAGCAGGGGCGGAGAATGGACGTCAGACTCGCGATTGAGTCCGACACCGTTCCCGCGATTCTCCGGGGATCTGAGAATCACCGCCAATGACGTGCGTGCCAGTCGTGGCCATTGAAAGAGGGTGCCTCCGACGGTGAGGCTCGTGATCGGGAGCCACCAATCCATGGGCACTCGTGATCTCGGGAGGGCCTATATTGCCGGGGCCGGCCTGCGGTGTGGGTCCACCATGCTGCAAGGGAACGCATGCGCAGGACGGACCCACGGCTGGAAGTGCAGGACCCCATATCGGCAGCTGGAGCTGGAGGAGTACTCCTGCTAACTCGCTGCAAAACAGAGAATCACTCTGGACTTTATACAGGAAAAATCCAGAGTGATTCGCACCCGTTTTCTTGCGGGTGTGGGGGCATAGCCCCATTATTAGAGAATTCTATATATTAAATTAAAATTTCACCATCTGCCATGGTGCGATTCAAACTCAGGTCCCCAGAGCATGACTCTGGGTCTCTGGACCACACAGTGACAGTATCACTATGCCACCACCTCCCCACAGAGTGGGACAGGAAGGGACAGAAAGTTTACTGCAATAGTGCATCAAACGGAAAGGTCCAAGTAGGGAATTGCAGGAAGAAAATAAAATTGAAGTCACTTTATCTGAATGCGTGGAGCATGAACAATCAGATAGATAAACATCCGCTAGAAAGAAAGAACTAGCATTTTACAGCACTTTGTCACATCGGTAATCTATCCCTCAGCACGTCATACCCCAATCAATTATTTTTGATGTGAAGTGTTATGTAGGCAAATGTGACAACCAATTATTTTTTTGCCCGCCTCTCACTAAGGAAAATCAGTTTCAGATTTTTATTTTTCACGGTGAACATTCTTTACAGTGATTATTTTTTCCCATTGTTAGATAAGCTGCATGTGGACTGACTCACATAGGGGCCAAACCAAGTAAGAATTGCAAGTTCCCTTCCCTGAAAGTATTCTAATAATAATGATGTTTATTGTCACAAGTAGGCTTACATTAACATGGCAATGAAGTTACTGTGAAAATCCACTAGTCGCCACACCCCGGTGCCTGTTTGGGTACACAGAGGGAGAATTCAGAATGTCCAGTTCACCTAGCAAGCTCGTCTTTCAGGACTTGTGGGAGGAAACTGGAGCACCCGGAGGAAACCCACGCAGACACGGGGAGAACGTGCAGACTCCGCACAGACAGTGACCCAAGCCGGGAATCGAACCTGGGACCCTGGTGCTGCGAAGCAACAGTGCTAATCACTGTGCTACCGTGTCCATTAGTGAATTAGTTGAGTTTTTAACTACAATCCAATAACCATGGATTATGCTCCTTATGCTAACAAATGTTCACTTTCTCTCTGTAATAAAAATAAGGAAACCAACCTGTCAAGTACATCAAATCTCACAAGCACTAATTCAGATATATCCAGGTCATAGAAAGTAGAGGGGGCATGTGAGTGAGTGAATAGTGGGGCAAAGGGGTATAATGTCAGCCTCAGGGAGGCCACAATAAAGCAAACGGTGAACTGCAGTAAATAGAAGTAAACAAACAGCAACAAGGTGAGTAGGGCCAGTTGATGGGTCACCTTTTCATGGGCTTCTAGGCTCAGTTTCTTTTATCTGCAGAAGCTCTTCATGCTGCTGTTACAATCAAGTGAATAGTGTTGGGATAGCTTCCTTCAGGGTATGCTTGCCAATTTCAGTTAGTTTTTAACTATTTATGTGCTGTGACTGTAAAATACCCAAGCAGACAGATTTTCCAGAATTTTATTAAATAAAGAAGAGAGGACAGTTTTAATTATACTTCACCTGGTCAAAGAAAAATAATAATAAAATGTTTCAACTTTCACACGCGCACACAGACACTCACGTTCACAAATACCAAAGTATATTACAAAGTTGTAGAATAGATTACATTATCATTTCTAATGTCCAATAAAGATTAAAGTGATATGGTTCTCGTATGTTGATGGCTTGAGTAGATCCAGGCTGGTCCTTCTGGTTTCAATGTCAAAGCAGCTGAAAGATGTGGACAGACAGTTTTTCCAGAGACAACGGTTGCTGGGTTGAGTTCTTGAAAGATCGCTGCCTGCAGCACATGGACAGTCAAAAACAGCAGACAAGCTTGTACAAATAGATGGAAAGAGAGAGAGAGAGGTAGAGGGGCCTTCTGCGCTGTTAGTTTTCAGAATGCCTTTTTTCGCGCAGCCTCTTGGAGTGAATAAGATTTTATATCTGAAGCCAGTTTCAGTCATGTAACCACCTGATCAATAATTCCAATGTCCACACAAATGATTCAAAGTTAGAAGCCATTGCTGCACAATGGGGAATGGAGGATGGTTATTCACATCTGAATAAAGCTGAAATGGCTGCTCTGCAGCTCTCTTTGTAAAACGTTTCTCGGAGACAGGATTCTCCGACCTCCCAAACATGTGTTCCTCAGCCCTGGGAGGTGATGCGTCGTTTGCTGGTGGCAGGATTCTTTTCCTCCGCTGCTGTCAATGAGAATTCCCATTAAAGCTATCCCATGCTGCCAGGAAACTCATGGACGGGGCTGCACTGCTGACCGGACCAGAGAATTCTGTCATCAACGAACGGCTGGAGGATCCCAGCCCATTGTGACTGGGCTTCGAGATTGGGTAAGTACAAAGACAATAAGAGGTGTGAATTCAGAAAATGATTTTGTTCCAGTATGTCCATTCGAGGGAGGACACCCTACACACCGCCATATAGTTAAGAACTTTCTAGAAGCTTGAGGTAATTTTGAGATTTTTCAGATACAACATAAAACCTAATGCTGAACGACCATCTTAACAGCTCGCTGTTTAATTTTTTTTAACTTAGCCAGGGATTTTCAGCCAGGGAATACATAAAGTAATTCTTATAAAGCATGGCTTTGCAACATTAACCTTTGGAGCATCTTTAGTGATCCCTGTATGGAATAATAAAAAGCCTTCTGCTGTGTTACTTTGATATCTGTGAGAAGGCATGTGAAAGAGGTTGGGGAGCCTGCAGAGCACAATTGAGCTATTGAAAATTCGAGGATGTCCTACAAGGAGCCCCCAAGGACTGAGGCTCCCAGCCTGATGCAGCTTGTCTCATTAATATTGTATATGCTGCTATTGAATCTTTAACTCTAATTTATCGAAATGCCCTCATTCCGGTCTTCAGAGCTGAGGAGAATGAAAGTACCTTGATGACAGGCTTAAAGATTTTTGGTACTGATTCTACATAGATCCACCTTGAAGCTGACCAGGGGTCTATCAGGTGTGGTGTGAGGCACGGGGACAAGGTCACCTATCAGACTCAGATTTGTTTCACTCTTCAGTTAACCAGTGAAGGTGCTGAGGTGCTGCCAATAACGTCATGTTGTAACTAGTGAGGATCAGGACATTAGCCCCTTCCACTGAGCTGAAGATTAGCATATAGATGACTTACACCCTACAATATGATTGAGACTAATCACTAAGGAAGCATTATTTATTGCCAGAACATACACGCTGAATTGGGGCAGGGAAAGAATAACTGATTGTGCCCGCTTGAGTTGTTTTAGATCACCATTAGTTCCCAATACCTGTTCTTTCTGCCAACTGATGTGTAGGAAATGAAACTGAAGGTAGGGGGCATTTGGCCAATATGTTGAAACAGGGTGAGTGTAGTTACTCACGTCAGGGAAATTCATTCATTACAACAGGAACTACAATTTCTTCATTGGTTATAAAGCACATTGAGATTTCCTGAGGATGTGAATGACATACAAAAATGGACTTGTCTCCGTTGCATCAATTTACATCTTTGCGTAGGGTCTGTTAGGGAAAATGGATACACACAGCATCGCATCATAACCTTTAAAAGTTTGTCCTCCAGCAGAAATAGCCAGTGCTCTGCCTGGAAAACATGATGTGGAGATGCCGGCGTTGGACTGGGGTGAGCACAATAAGAAGTCTTAGAACACCAGGTTAAAGTCCAACAGGTTTGTTTCACCTGAGGAAGGAGCAGTGCTCCGAAAGCTCATTTTTGAAGCAAACCTGTTAGACTTTAACCTGGTGTTCTAAGACTTCTTACTACCTGGAAAAAGCAGAGCTCTGCAGCCCGTTGGTAATTGAAGGAATCCCTAAGCATATGACGGACAACTCTCCCAATCACAACCATTATATTACAGCGCATTTTCAAAACCGCACTGCTTTTCTATAGTGGATGTGGGTTGACAGGATTGCCCAGCTGACTATCAGCTTGTTGAACCATGTTACGAACCACTTCTTCCATGGTCAACAAGTCCTGGAATTGGACTTGGAGCTTCTGGTCCAGAGGTAGAGGCACTACTGTGCCACAATACCTCTTCTCACTCCGAATCACTCCCAGTCAATGCCAATCACTCCCAATTACTCATTCCCACTGTGCCACAATACCTCTTCTCACTCCAAATCACTCCTTATCAATGCCAATCACACCCAGGTAATACCAATTGCTCCCATTCATTACCAATTACACCCAGTCATTACTGATCACTCCGAGTCACTTCCAAACATGCCAATCACTCCCAGCCATTCCCAATCGCTCCCAGTTTCTCCCAGTGGTTCCCAGTCTCACCCAATCATTCCCACTCATTCCCAGTAACTCACTCCCACTGTGCCACAATACCTCTTCTGACTCCAAGGGCGTGATTCTCCAGAAATATTTCTAATTGTTGTAGAGCACGGGATTTGCTGTGAGCTTCATGGTGCTCCGTGTAGCGAGGCCGGCAACAGCATTCAAAGTTAACAAGGCCTCACAGACGCCTCGCTGCAAATGAAGGCTAGCCAGCTGATTTGCCAGGACCATGCTCGCCAACCCCCGCGAACAACATCGAGCAGCACTTAAGCAGCTCTTGCTCAGCCAACCCCAGCCAGCTCTCAACAATGGCACCAAAGAGACCAGCCCAAGATTCAGGGATGCAGACCTAGGGGAGCTTCTGGACACTGTGGAGGCCAGGAGAGATATTCCGTTCCCCCGAGGGTCCCGGAGGGTTGGCCTGAGTGTAGCTAGTGCTGCTTGGATGAGATGACCGCAGAGTGAGCATGGGGAGTATGACCTGGAGGACTAGCCTCCAGTGCAAGGAGAAGGTCAATGGCCTACACGTGGTAGCACGAGTGAGTAGACACCAATGCCCCTCCCCAACCACCCTCCCTCCCGAGACCTCTCCCAAGCCCCCCATGGGAGTGTCTACCACCCTCCCCCTTCAGCACCCCAACCCTTTTCTCCACCCCCTCCACCCCAACCCATCGTTCTCACTACCCCCTCACCACTGTGAACCACACGGGTGGCTAATGATGCCCTCTCTGTGCTTCCTCAGGAAGAGCTCTCCCACAATCACAGTAGAGTGCCACACAGTAGGATCCTCACCACCTTTGAGGAGCGTGTCCTGGAGGTGACCGGTGGGGCCGAGGACAGGCTGGTCACCAACACAGAGGCAGGCGGACGCCGCAGAGGTGAGGAACCATCAGGCCTCAGCCGAAGGACCCGTCAAAATGAACATAGAACAGTACAGCACAGAACAGGCCCTTCGGCCCTCGATGTTGTGCCGAGCAATGATCACCCTACCCCACCCCACGTATCCACCCTATACCCGTAACCCAACAACCCCCCCCTTAACCTTACTTTTTAGGACACTACGGGCAATTTAGCATGGCCAATCCACCTAACCTGCACATCTTTCGACTGTGGGAGGAAACCGGAGCACCCGGAGGAAACCCACGCACACACGGGGAGGACGTGCAGACTCCGCACAGACAGTGACCCAGCCGAGAATCGAACCTGGGACCCTGGAGCTGTAAAGCATTTATGCTAACCACCATGCTACCGTGCTGCCCCTTGTTATTATCTTACTGACTGATCCATCAATCCCACTCACCATATTCCCAATCTCCCGCAGGTCGCAAGCCGACGGCGCCAGCCCATCCTGGGCGGCCCCGTCTCCTAGGAGACCATCTCGGAGGAGAGCTCAGAGGATGCCACCGTAATTGCCACCAGCGCAGATACACACACCTCGATGGCCAATGTTAGTGGTCAGGCTTGTGGTGCACAATCTGGTGAGCACCACACTGCTGCTGATGTACATCAGGTGGAGGCAGGAACCCCCAGGTGAGACAGTTGTTGAAGGTCTCCTGGATCCCAGGACCCAGCTGTGTACCAGCCAGATATAGAGCCTGTGGACGAGGTCATCCCGGAGCTGATGGAGACGTTAGGGTATAGCCGGGACATTCAGTGTGAGATTTCAGCGACACTCCAGCAGATCCATAGCCGCTTAGAGGAGTCCCAAAGGCAGATGCCGTCTGCAATATGTGGCACAGAGGCTGACACAGCTCGGGTGGCGACTGCAGTTGAGAGCCTGGTGCATGATGTCGACACCATTAGTGAAGGTATCCAAGGCATCGCGCAGTCGGTGACAGCCATGGCTGAGGGTCTCGGTAGGATATCTGCCTCACTGGGGGATGTGACCCAGTACCAGGCTGACTTTGATGATGTTCTGCGGGACATGTCCCGCTCTCAGTTGGGAATAGCTGAGGTGCTGTGGAGCTTGTCCCAATCACTGAGGAGCATTTCCGAGGACACCGATGTGATGGTGCAGACCATGGGGAACCACTAGGGCTGGAAGAGTCAGATGATGCCGGGGCAGCCGGGGCTTGAACCAGCTGCTCCTCCAGCCCAAGGTGAACCACAGGGCCTGATGGGCACCGAGCAGGAGCAGGGGGCACTGAGTGCCAACCTGGACCCATCCCATGGAGTGGCAACTGTGGACACCAGCTCCCTCGTGTTCCACCCCTCTGATCAGGCTATGTCTCGCAGCCAGCACACAGGACAGGGCACCACATCTGTGCATATGTTACTGACAATTGAGCCGGGGCCCTCTGGCCTCAGAGCCCCTAGAGGATGCCCAGCAGGGGTATCGAAGGCCACAGAACAAGGTAATCAGCTGACTGCCTCCAGCTCAGATGTGCATCCTGGGGACACACCTAGATGTCGTGGTAGAGCTAGGACGATCATAGTGGATCACTGAAGGCACCGGGGGGGGGGGGGGGGGGGGGGGGGGGGCTGTGGGTGGGGGGAGGGGAGGTGGCAGCACCATCGGGAGGATGGGGAATTGTCAAACACAATAAGTACCCTTGTGCACAACCAGTATGATCCCCTGTCACCTTCTTCCACAATGCGGGCTGACCTCTGAACCCCTGGCCCATCTCTCAAGGCATCTCCCCTCCCTGTGGCACACACCCACCCTGCGGCCATCGACATGTCCGTGGAGCTGTGTCCCATGCCCTGGGTGTTTGGATGTTGGCTGTTCTATGTGTGGTCTTGCCTCCCGCACTGTTCAAGTACAGTGCCCATACATCGGGGCCTGAATGGGATGCTAGGCAATGACTCCCACATGCTATATGGCCCGCCCAACCCAACCACAGGTATCCCCTTGGGTTGTGTGAAGTGTTCACTTAACCATAATTGCTAATTCCCGAAGAGCAACAGCCTTCAACCACACGGCCAGAGGCCTTGGCAGTCGGTGGTGGTTATGAGTGGCTGGTAGGACAGACAGGCAGGCACAAGGCTTGCTGCAGGAACGGGTACACACAATCCAGGTGTTGGTATGGTGGTGCCACGCGCAGTTGCCCACCATTTGCCCCACCAGCGCATCGCCCATGATGGCCCACCCCCAGCCGAGCACTGGGGTGGCAAGCCCGGCACCCCCGTCTCTTTGGCTGCGATAAAAGATGGCTACTCACCTCCACGGCTCTCCACAGAAGCCCTTCCGACAGATTCAGGTTTTTAAAAAGGAGTACTAATCGACGCTAGCGTGACCACTTGCTTGGGAGGCCGCTGAATGACGGTAGGCCGTTGGATATGGGGTGGCTCTCATTAATTGTATGGAAGGGCAGCATGGTGGCACAGTGGGTTAGCACTGCGGCCTCACGGCGCCGAGGTCCCAGGTTCGATCCCGGCTCTGGGTCACTGTCCGTGTGGAGTTTGCATATTCTCCAAATGTTTGTGTGGGTTTTGCCCCCACAACCCAAAAATGTGCAAGCTCGGGGATTGACCATGCTAAATTGCCCATTAATCGGAAAAATATAATTGAGTACTTTAAAAAAAAATTAATTGTATGGAAACGGGGCTTAAGTGGTGATAACTGGTTCCTTGCCATGCTACGGCGAGATCCTGATTTTGCTTATGGGACCATTGTCAACTGTTTGGTGCCTGGCACGGTTTTCGTTCTTGGCCTCTCCCGCTTTGCACCTACTTCGTTTTGCTTGAGCTAGAGCATAATGAGGCTGGAGAATCGCGGCCCAAATCACTCCCAGTCACTGCCAATCACTCCCAGTCACCCCAAACACTAGCAATAAGTCCCGGTCATTACTGGTCACGCCCAGTCACTACCGATCACTCCCATTCATTACCTCCAATACAATCACTCCCAGTCACTCCTAATTGCTGCCAGTCACTCCCAGGCATTACCAATCACTTCCAGTCACTACCAATCACTTCCAGTCTTGACAAATCATTCCCAGTCACTGCCGATCACACCTAGTCATTACCAATCATTCCCAGTCTCTACCAACACTCCCATTCTCTACTAATCACTTCCATTCTCTACCAATTACTCCCAGTCACCACCAATCACTCCCAGTCACTACTAATCACTCCCAGTCATTACTAATCATGGCCAATCACTACCATCATTACCATCAACCTCCATCACCACCATCACTGACAATCACTGCTATCACTATCAATAACTAGCAATAAGTATCAATTCCAATTAGTACCATCACTACCTGTTCTGTCTGAGTAATATTTCACCCCACTGGTCCCCTGCTGCACGTAAATTTTACCTCAGCGTTTTTGCCAGTTTAACTCTTTATACAACTATTGATTCACTGATTCCATTTGGAATGCTTCATCTTCGGCATGGCTTTGTCAGTAATGGAATGAAACATACAGTTGGGTGAATAGAACAATGGTGGGCTACCTTTGCGCGAGCTAGAGGATAGTCACTGTTGTCATTATTTTTAAATCACAAGGTTTGAATTTATTTTCCCATCTGTCAATCGTGCAAAAAAAACCACCAGACTTTTGCACAGCCACAGGTCTTACTTTTCCACTGACAGACAGTTTGGGGTTATTATTTAGAGCAATGCTTTGAAGATGTGGTAATGAGCTGTCACTAAGTTTTTATACAGATGGAAAATTGCTTTCCAATTGCCAAAGGCTGGAAGAAGACAGACTGGGGGTAATTTTAACTTTGTGAGACAGTGTAAAACGTATACCAGCAAATCGACTTCAATGAAAATAAAAATCAGAGCCTATGTAAATTGAGCTGCCGATTTGCTGTCACCTCTTTTATAGAATTGTACAAAGTCAAAATTACCCCAGAGTTCTAAAACATCCAGCTAAATTTGTGTGATTGTCAGAATTATAACTGAATGCTATACTTACTTAGGCCTAAAGCCTGTTCAACTGCTCAGGGCATATGCAGTAAACCTCTTGCAAATACTTATTTATTGAGTAAATCAATGGATTTAGGACAGTGAATTTATCATTGCAGATATAAAGCAAATGCATACTGTAATTATTGGGGCTAGATTGAGCAATGTAATTGAAGATTATTGGATGAATAGTAAGTAAATTACTTCAACTTCTGACAAGCAGAATGTTATTATTTGCAGAGAATTAACACCAGTACTGCAATCTCACGCAGAATGAATAAATAAAAATAAGCATCTTATTTACTTTGGTTTTAAAATTACTGTTGTTCATAATGCCTGTCGTACTCATTAATATTTCTTCTTCTTTTGGCAGGTTTCTTTGCTCTGTTTCCTGTAGCCATTGCTGTTTGATTGGAATTTAATTCTTTGCAAGCTTTTAGCCCTCAGCTCCTCTGCAAAAGAACGTTATTGACATGTGAGCTACAAGTCTAGGCTATTGGGAAGAGGGCAGCTGTCACAGCGAAGCCCGAACCTGATGTGCAATTTGAGTTGTTGCACAGTGATTTGGAAATTAAACAAGTCACTTTTACTCCCTCCCCGGTTCGTAACACTGAAGGTAACTTCCACGCTTCTACTGGATGCCCATGTGAGATAACTAACTCAGTATAAATTAGGGATTAAACCAAGGGCCTTTCCAGGCTGTATGGTTTGGTTAGTGAGACACTGGAGGATGTTTTTATTTCCACTTATGGAACAACTATTATCAGAAGCTGATCATGTAAAACGCAACAAAATGTAAAACAAACTATTTTCCGCTCCATCTTTGAACAGTCATTACCACATAGTACAATTTATTTCAGTGTAGCGTCTTTGTTGGTCTTCATATTTTGTCTTGGTAATCGTATTACGGGATCTTAATTTAATCTTCTTTCGAAGTGAGAGGATGACATGCCTGTATTTTCTATGGTGCCCATCACAAATCAGGACATCACAACATGCTTCACACACAATAAAGATTAGGCTAGAGTGAGAAACAGTGTTCATTTGTTTCCTAAATCACTCCCAACACCCCTGATCCCCTTTCCGCTACACCGTCCCATGCAAATGCAGGAGACGTGACATCAGCCCTCTTACCTCTTCTCTCCTCACCATCCAATACCGAAACAATCCTTCCAGAATTTAGGCGACTGTATTCAGTGCTCACAGTGTGGTCCTCTTCACATTGGTGAGAGTAAACGCAGATCGGGTGACTGCTTTGTGGAACAACCCCGTTCAGTCTGCAAGCGTGATCCTGAGTTTCCAGTGGCTTGCCATTTTAATTCTCCACATTGTTTGCATCATGCATCATGACATCCATGACCCTGACCAGCTGAACTGTTGAACTGAAGCTCAATGTAATCTCAAGGAACAGCACCTCATCTTTTGGGTATGTACTTTACATTCTTCCAGATTCAACACTGAATTCAATAATTTCAGGCCATAAAATCTGTTCCCCCTGTAGTGATATGTATCACTGTATATACACATGGGGTTAATTTGGGGCAGCACGGTAGCATTGTGGATAGCACAATCACTTCACAGCTCCAGGGTCCCAGGTTCGATTCCAGCTTGGGTCACTGTCTGTGCGGAGTCTGCATATCCTCCCTGTGTGTGCGTGGGTTTCCTCCGGGTACTCCGGTTTCCTCCCACAGTCCAAAGATGTGCAGGTTAGGTGGATTGGCCATGATAAATTGCCCTTAGTGTCCAAAATTGCCCTTAGTGTTGGGAGGGGTTACTGGGTTATGGGGATAGGGTGGAGGTGTTGACCTTGGGTAGGGTGCTCTTTCCAAGAGCCGGTGCAGACTCGATGGGCCGAATGGCCTCCTTCTGCACTGTAAATTCTATATTCTATATATAATGTAAATACACCACAACTAAGTAACCACTAGAGGGAGCACCAGATATGTATATAAGAGACAAACAGGGAGTCAAGGGGCACTCTTCACAGGAATGGCAGCTAGTGAGCAGGACACTGACAGACAGCTCAGATGTAACATTCAGCATAAGCGCTGGAGAGGGAACAAACTCACACAATAAAGCATCTACTTCAACATGTGAGACTACGAGCTTTATTCAGACACAAGGAATAACACACCTCCGGCCCTTTATTTTTTTCATTTTCTTTGTATGTTTCTGGTTTTCTCTTTGTTTCACTTCCAGATATGGTCTAGGCACAGCTTTTGATCTAGGTAGGATACATGATTGGCGCAGGCTTGGAGGGCTGAAGGGCCTGTTCCTGCGCTCTTCCCCTCATAATTTTGTACACATCAATCTAGCCCATCTGAACACATAGGGGCTTTCTGAGCCTAATTGTTCATGTTACATTTTGATTTTCCTCTTGCAAATAGCAAAGATAAAACAATAACAACAACAGCTTGCTATTATATACCACCTTTAACATAAAACAATGCACCATGGTTATTTACGGAAGCATAAGGAAAAAAGAACTGAAGCCAAAGCATAGAGTGAGAGGTTAGTGTAGGTAAGGATTAACGTGAGGACTTCAAACATACATGATGATGTAAGAGAACACATGACTGGAAGAGGAGGGGGGAGGATGTCCATGGCATCAGCAGTGTAACACCTAGTCATGGGGAGCTGTACATAGTTCAGGTGTATGAAATAAACCAGTTATTGTTTGAACATACCAATGTCTAAAGGTAGGCTAAGCATGCGGGTAGCCATGATGGACCCCAAAACACTAATGGTTAAATTTAAAAGAAGATTAAATGCCAGCCCATTAAAAGTTGCATCAAAACTGCAAAACTCTGTTGAAGAAATCCAAGCTGCTCCATAGAGGCCAGAAGAATCATAAAATCAACTTTTAAAGTTATTCAGGGCTTCATCTCAACATGTGGTGGTCTGCAAAGAAAAATAAACGAACTTCAAGCAAGGTCTTAAAAGAGTTGCAGTAGTGGAGAGGCAGAGGCTTTTAGGGAGCCAATTTCAGGGTTGGAACATTAGTAATGGAGACATGGCTGATAATGGTGGACCTATGGGAAGAGAGAGAGATGTGTAATAATCCAAAATCAGATGGAGAGATTTTGAGGGAAGGTCATTGTCGGGCAGGAGAAGATTGCAGAAATAATGACGGGTGAGGTCAATAACAATAAAGTATTTACAGGTAGAGGAGTCGATTCGGCCAATCGAGTCTGCACCGATCCTCTAAAAGAGCACCTTATCTAGGCCTACTTCCCTGCCCTATCCCCATAACCCCTCCTAACCTGCACATCTTTAGACTGTGGGAGGAAACTGGAACACCTGGAGGAAACCTATGCAGACACAGGGAGAAAGTGCAAACTCCAAAAAGGCAGTCATCCAAGGCCAGAATTGAACCTGGGTCCCTGGCACTTTGAGGCAGCAGTGCTAACCACTGAGCCATCCCTAAGAGAGATTCAAGATTCACTGGAGTTTAGAAGAATGAGAGGGGATATAATTGAAACCTATAAATCTCTCAAAGGGCTGAACAGACTGGGTGCAGGGATGATGTTTCCCAGACTCCTGGCCAGTCACATTTGATGTGGATTGTTTCCCCTCAAGCTATAAGTCCCTGGGGACAATGCTGTGACCTGTACTGGGAACTATTCGCTATGGAAACAGACAGAAGTGCACCAATAGGTGCGAAAATGGAATTGGAAACAAGAAGTCAACAAATATCACAAAGTCAGTCATTTATATAAAGGTTGACTTGCTCCATTATATTTTACAAGGACATACCGTACATGCAATTTATTTTAAGTTTATTCCTTCTTTTAGTTGAAGTGTTTCGTCCTGAACATTTTGACTTCTGACAAATGTGGACACAAAGGCGAGCGAAATAAATCTAACTTTAACTGATCAATTTGAACACACTTGGGCAGGTAAGTAACATCTAAATAAGCAAAATAAGCATTAGGCTGCAGGGTGTGATCATAGTTGTGAATGGGACACCATTTAAAAATAAAATAAATTGGAACCTCAAAATATGGAGCGCTCTGTAAATTTGTTTCTGTGACCCTTATTCCTGGAGGGATCAAGTACAGTGGCCCTTGTGGAATTTTATTTTGTGTTTTGTGATTGAAAAATGTCAGCGCAGGTTTCGACTTCAAAGAAGTCAAATGAAAGAGAACTGTCAGTTATCAGTTGATTGAGAGAGACGGAGATTTGAGTTCAATCCATTTGAGACATTATTAAGCGAGTGTCAGAGAGCAACATCAATATACAAAAGCAGCTGCCTGTTAAGCAAATTGGTACTCTAACAGAATACAGTAAGTTGTGATATGACTTATAAAGCTAGTGAAGGCTTCATGACATACATGTCTGGAGTGTCGTTCACGACAACTGATCCTTATTAATTAGCCCATTTCAGTTGGATGTTACAAGTGAAAAGACAAGGAAGTTGAAACCTTTCCTGAAAGGAGTGGGCTGGAGTTTCCTCTTTGGCATGATCAGCAATTCATATGCAAATTGCTCGCCAAATTGTGCAATTTTGCAAAGTGCTCCCCACCCCCCTGAATTTCTGCTAAACTCATTTACATATCATCAAATGCAAAATCTGCCATGAAACAGTGCAATTGGAAGCATTTTAAAACATGCTTTAAAATCTTACTTGGTACATTCAAGAGTGATAACATTTGATTAATACTGTTGAAAATTAGTTTATTACAAACTAGGCTTTTGAATGCAGTATCAATCAATAACCTGATTTTATGCCCATCTCGGCCTACCTGAAATTGTTGGGGGAGGGGGATTCACTTGGGGGTGTCCACCTATCTTTAGTTTATCAAAGCTCTTAAGTGGACAATTAATGGTCATTTAAGTCTCTAATCACACTGCCGCTGATATTTTACTCAGCAAGGGGGTGGAGACCAATCACAGACCTGAAACTGTTATGATATAATATGAGGTACATGTACCTTTAAGAGAGCATTTCTTGAACTGCTGACAGTCACAACCATCTCAACAGGATGTGAGGTATTAATCTCAAGATTTGTAGCCAGTCATGTGACAGAGCTTAGAAAAAAGTAGAAAGTGCTTACCCATTGCAGTCAAGCATAACCCATGATCAACAAATGCAGTGGTCACTAAAGACAGTGCAACTCAAGAAGCCAACAGCTTAGATGCTGTCTTGTTTCAAATAAAGTCCCAGCACTGTGGCGCAGTGGCTTAGCCCTGCGACCTCACGGCGCTGAGGTCCTAGGTTCAATCCTGGCTCTGGGTCACTGTCCGTGTGGAGTTTGTACATTCTTTCAATGTTTGTGTGGGTTTCACCCCCACAACCCAAAGATGTGCAGGCGAGGTGGATTGGCCATGCTAAATTGCCCCTTAATTGGAAAAAATGAATTAGGTACTCTAAATTTATTTTAAGAAAATAATATCCTAATAATTGGATAATGATGCAGGTGCAAACATCCTTTGACTTGCACACTGGAATCTATGCACCCACAGACACTGTCAGTGAAGATTCAACCAAACAATACTAAACTTACTACATACAGTGGCTCAGAGATTCTGTTCCTGGGATCCATTAAACCCAAGAATTGCTGTCAAACTCAGCTTGTTCACTGCTGATATTTTATACAATGGAAATATAGGTTCAGTGATTGCAAGTCTAGCACCATGCATGGATCTAACCCTGGTGACTAGGTACAGCATCAACAACCGAATGATAAAGCAACAGAACACAAGGACACAACGATCACCTCAGTAGCTGACCTAACATCCCGACCCCATGGCAAGTTCAGTAGGATTGGAAGTTTCATGTCTCTATGTGCAGATGCAACTCCACCCATTAATCTGCTGCATAGGTGTACCATTCACATCCAGAATATGATGGAAGCTGAATGGGATAGGATGGAGTGAGATGGCATAGTTTGAAAAGCCACACAGATTTTTGTAGCTGAATGACAGACATCTTCATTTGTTCACAGTGAAGGCTGTTGAAGACAGGTCTAAACCAATGAACTCACAAACTTCCAATACTTGAAGAGCTGAACCACAAGTATGTGAACATCAAATTCTTCTGTACACTTGATGTTCAGAATGGCTACTGGTCAGTGGATTGGGAGAAGAAATCCTTGGAGCTAATGATATTCTGTACTCAGTTTGGGAGATACTGTTACCAAAGGTCCCTTCAGGGTTTCTGTAATCCAGGGTATTTCACAACAACATATGGAAAGCACCATTTGTGAGATCCCAGGATGCATCTGCTTAACAGATGGACGGCACGGTCGCCCAGTGGTTAACACTGTTGCTTCACAGCGCCAGGTCCCAGGTTAAATTCCTACTTGGGTCACTGTCTGCGGAGTCCGCACGTTCTCCCCATGTCTGTATGGGTTTCCTCCTGGTACTCCAGGTTCCTCCCACAAGTCCCGAAAGACGTGCTTGTTAGGTGAATTGAACAGCGTGAAGTCTCCCTCTGTGTACCTGAAAAGGCACCGGAGTGTGGCGATTAGGAGATTTTCACAGTAACTTCATTGCAGTGTTAATGTAAGCCTACTTGTGACAAGAGTAAAGATCATTATTGTTATTACATTGCCATTGTTGGCACCACAAAACAGGAGCAGGATTAAAACTTGCACCTTGTGATGAATGTTGCATGCAGAGAATGTCTTACGATTAATCATCAGAAATGCAACATTAAATGCAACATAGATCAGCGACAATCTAACTGCCAAGCGCCGCAGGAAGAAACATCCAATGATGTTGTACTACAGCAATGGCAGAAGATGCAAGTGATTGGCAGGATGTTCCAGAGGCTGTGAGATGATTTTGGCCGTGCATTGATGAACGTGGGTTAATTCAAGGAGTCATCTTCAAGGGAAAGCAAGTCATCGTCACAGGATCCATGTGACCTGATATTCTCCCAAACAGGCAGCCACCCTGAGCCTAGCAAGATGGAGGACAACAGTCTACTGCTCACTCCACAAAACAAAAACGATCTGCAACATTGCCTTGGTTTGCTTAATTTTCTTTCACCCTCTTTGCATAACTTCACTCAGTAAACCCCCTCACTTTGTGGATTTTTGAAGAAAACAGTACTTTGTATTCATAATATAACAATCTTTATTGTCACAAATAGGCTTACAATAATACTGCAATGAAGTTACTGTGAAAAGCCCCTAGTCGCCACATGCTGGCTCCTGTTCAGGTACAGAGCGGGAGAATTCAGAATGTCCAAATTAACTAACAGCACGTCTTTCGGGACTTGTGGGAGGAAACCAGAGCACCCGGAGGAAACCCACGCAGGGACGGGGAGAACGTGCAGACTCCACACAGCCAGTAACCCAAACCAGGAATTGAACCTGGGACTCTGGAGCTGTGAAGCAACAGTGCTACCCTCTGTGCGACCTTGGCAGGAGGATCACCACCGCATTTTTAATGCCCTTAAAACTTCCTTAATTGATGGACCATCAACACCCACAGTTCCAACACCCGACTGAGGAAATTACTCCTGATGCGCCCCAAATGAGAACAATACAAGCAGGTAATGTGACTGCGGACCAAACACAATCTGAAATGCAACAGAAACAAAGCACCCCTAACCGGCATTCTGAAAATGTACTGCAGACTCCAACAATGATCACCAAATCTTATGTATATGGATAAGAAAATTGTCGATACATTTCTGAGACATAATGCTTTTGTATAATAGTTTATTCGGGCACAAATTAGTTTGATTATCCTACAGTAAACCTTTAATTAGAAAAAGGCGGGTCGTGTGAGATGGAATTCATGTACCTTTAAGAGGACATGTCTTAAACAACTGTCATCACTATTACGTTAACAGGATGTGATGTATTGGTCCCATAACTTGTCAGTTTACAAGAAGAAGCATTAGGCATTAGATGTATCATACACAGTGTCTCCTACTTAATTTGTATACAGTCTGATCTTCAAATAACGAATCCAGGTTATTGTTTTCCAACCATTGTTGTATGATTGGTATGTTTACAATGAAGAGAAGAACATAACAGAAGGTTAACTCTGATTTGCTGTCCACAGATGCTGCCAGACTCTCTGATTATTTTCTGTGTTTCCTGTTTTTATCATAGACGAGAGCTCTTAGGTGAAAAAAGATAATTTGAACTAATGGATAGGATGGAATAATTTTAACTCTTCCTGCGTATTTGCATGTTTTTGATCGCTAGTCTTCTATCGCTTACTTATTGTACCCTGTTTTCTATTCTTTCTTCTCTCTGTAAAAATTCTGAGAGTTTGTGTTAGTGGGTGAAAGGTTCCAAACTTGATTTAAAATGAAATATTCTGGTGTATTCCTCCACTCCAGTAGATTAATGTATTAGATAGCAACATCATGCTGCTAGTTTTGAACAATTATCACTTGAAATTACAGCTGATGGTATAGCTGGACGGGCACATCCCGTAATGGAACCCTGCCTCAAAAGACGGTAACTTTTAATTTTTTTGTAACATCTGGAGGAAAAGAGTCACAGGACTGCGAATTAGCTTTAACAACAAAAAAAAACATTTATTAAACATGAAAAAATTTGATTTTGATATAATACGCATTTACCACCCCTCTTTAAATTAATTACACATGGGTTTGAGGATTATCATGGATTACTAAATACATCTTAATCTACAATTGACTCGTTAACACAAAGTCTCTTTTCAAGACACAGGATGAATGTGGAAAAATACATTTTCCACTCTGAAAGCCAAGTGAATATTTGTGGATGTCTCTTCAGAATCCCCTCCAAGATGATTGTCATGTGAAAATTTCCATTCTCCACTCCCAAAAACACACTTTAAAATCTTCTCTCATAATTATGCTTCCTTAATGGTTTGCATTCCAATATCCAGACCAGGTTTTCCAAATTACACTTTTAAGCAAAGCTTTTGCTCCACTTTTAACAGCAAATCCAATCCAGGATTTTACACCAACTCCTTTAGGATGTATTTGTCTTGACTGATGCAAACTGCTCACAATTACTTTCAATCTTAATTCCCAGGCTGTATTTAAATGGCATCAGATATTTGATTTACCTTTGCAGGCTACAATCCCACTTTAAAAATGGTTATTGCAGTTGTCTCTTTAACTCAGAACACTTTGTTTACTCTTCCTTGTGTTCTTCTGAACAGTACCTTGGTCTCTGTTCACTTAACTCCAGTCATCTTAAACATTCTTCCTGTCCCAATTCCCTAGTTATCTGGAATGTAATTTGTACTTTAGGAACCCTGCCTCTTTGCAGCTCCTGTCATATCCAGTCTTTCTTCTGGCAGAGTTGAGAAATGTTCACTCCCCAGGGTCCAGTCTCCAACTACCAACACATTCAGTTAAAACTAAAACTTAAAAGTTTTTTTTTATCCTTGCAAGGGCCTTGCAAAGCAAGCCCTGCTAGTTCTGTTTATTCTTCAAAGCATAACCACCTCTAAGCAAAAAAGAATCCCATCTGAAATTGAAACCAATCGCCACTCACAAAACATCTTTGTTCAGCATGAATCTAATAGTAGGTTTTACCATTCCAGGCACAGAAACATTAAAATAATCCTTATTAAAACTATACTTTATTTCGAATATTTACTGATACAATTATAAATCTCTTGAAATGACCTTTGTTTTCCTCACACCAAATGATTGAAGTCTCGTGCTTTCACATCACGACAACCTAAATAAGAGGTTGTAAGCTTGTATTCTTATATCTTCTGCCATGAGTCCGTCCTTCTGTAATGGGAGCATATAGTGAGCTTATGAATGTGTAATGCATGTCTCAGCCATTAATAAGCATGTTTCACAAATCACTGCTTGCGGCATGCTCCACCCTGCACCCATGGGCGGATGTTAAAATTAGAAGTATTGCTAATAAGACCCAGTTCCACAGTCAGTGCTCCCCACAAGGAAAGCTCCACACTGGAAACCTTGAATCACAAAATTTATCATGTAAGTGAAGGGGTTAACTGGTTTTGGTGAAATCGGTTAATGCACTTAAAATCTTTCAATTCTCTTTGTGCAACGTAAAACATAAATTATTGTGACAGGTCTCACAGGGTTTTGTAGGGAACAAAAATACATTTCATTACTTGCTTGCTTCAAAATGGAATAATCAAAGTTGTTGCTCAGCAGACATGTAATGATGGATCTCCCATCTTCCATTGGTGCACTTACAGTTTACTGTACCGATTTCTGAGAGGAGACTAACTCTGAAAGGATTGGCATCCATGATGAAATGCCTGACAATTACCATTGTACATGTTTAAGGTTCTACAAGGAAATGCACAACACGAACAGTGGCCTGTTTCTAGGTTCCATTTGAGATACCTCCCACCCTATTCTATCTCACCCTATCAGTGTTATGTTCTATTCCATTCTCCCTCAAGTATGCCTAGTTTCCCTTAAATGCATCAGTGCTATTCACCTCGAACAATCCACGTGTAGTGGGATCCACAGTCCGCATCCTGCAAAGGCGCGGTGGAGTTTGTACACAAAGGCTCCTGACATAAAGATTCTGACCCGCACAGGCTGGAATTTTCTCAACTCCGGTCTGTCGCGCTGCCAGGTCTGGAAGTGGTCATGAGCCAACACTGACTAGTGGTGGGATGGTGGACGACATTTTACCATTGGCGCCCTCTTAACTGGCCATTGCCGAGACCACCGCACCTGCGGATGGTGGATTGCCTTTCAGTGTAGCCAGTCCAATTAGAGGCGGCTGAAAAGAGGTGGCATCAATGAGGCTGCGAGGCAGAAAACAAGGAAGCCTGAAAAAGGAGACAACCTCGAAAGCCATTTTGGTATCTTTACCATATGCTGTGCTAGGGCCAAGCGGGCAGGGCCTGGTGTTCAGAGGGAGGATCCCTCCATCAGGCCACAACCACATGATGCCTATCCTGTGGCAGCTAAATGTAGGTAAGGCCGGAAGTTGCCAGTAAGTAGCCACTTTATTGGTTTAATTAGCTACCCCCTTCCTGTTGATGGGTGGCCACATCACTGTTGTTCCCTCTCTTGAGAATATCCTGTGATAACAGGCTATCCTCCTGATTCGTCCACCATTTTACGAGGCAGCATGTCCCCACATCCGCCCCCCTTACACCCTCCACAGCCCAACTTCAGAGACCTAATGAAATTCTACTATAAAATTATTAATTTGCCAGTCCTATCTGAATATTAATATATCTGCTCAATGACCTTTGAATCTATTTATTCATTTAATGCAATGCCTGGAATTTAAATTGAAGATAAGCTTCAGTATTTATTTTCTGCCTTACTGCTTGAGGTTTATTTATGTTTTCATTCATTTATATTGCATTAATAACCTGAGTGGAATGTTGGGAGTATTTTAACTGTTGTAAGCAGTGTTATAACAGTGGCAGAAAGAATTGTACACTGAAACAAAACAATCCATCATTTGTATGGAAATGGATGGGATATAGTCAACACTTTCCACTGTATGCATGGAGGATTTGCACTCAGTTGCACTCAGTGTATGTTCCTCCTTCTTCTTGTCATCTCCCTTCTCTGCCTTCTCTGTTTATTCCTTGCCACATCATGGATAATAAGCGTCTGCACCAAAACCTTGTCTTTCCTTATCTGTCAGCCAAGCCAATGGCCAGAATTTAACATTGCTCGGAAGCATGTGAAATTGCAGAGGAATACATTGCCCAACATCTTCGCACACTCGTGCAATATTTGGATGTCTTCAAGAGTCAGAAGCATGCCCGCCGACAACCATGCAGATAGCTTAGCCAATTAAGAGACCAGTTGTATGTGGCCCGTCCGTTTTCACGGTTATCGGGTGAACTGATTGACCAGGCAGCATTTACATTTTAGCTGCTACCTTGATCCAGCATGGGATTTAGATTTAGATTTATTGTCACGTGTACCAAGGTACAGTGAAAAGTATTGTTCTGCATACAGTCCAGGCAGATTGTTCCACACATGAAAACCTAGGACATGCGATAAACACACAATGTAAATACATAGACATCGGGTGAAGCGTACAGAGTATAGTGCTATAATAGGAGAAAAGGTGTGTCGAGATATCAGTTCAGTGGGCACCGCGGCCCCTGTAGGAGCTACTGTGGGAGTTGCCATGAGTGGGCCGCCAGCGGGTGGCAGCCGAGTGGAGGAGGATATGGCGGGGAGTGGGGGCGCCCATACGGTTGGTGTCACTCTACAGAACCAAGGCCAGGGTAAGTGGTCCGTGGGTGCGCAGCAAGATGGCTGCCTTGCCGACCACAGTAATGGCAGCCTCGACATCTCCCCAAGTCCCACGGGGTGTCATCCTGGCCACTCGACCTGTTGCCCTCATCTCTCCCCCACTCCTCCCCCTTCCCCCCCCCCCCTCCCCCATCCCCTCACTCTCATGGCCCTGGCAGGGCCCTCCCAACCCATCCGGCCTAGCCAGTGTATGGCCCGGCAGCCCACGGCTGGTCCATTCCATGTTCTACCACCTCTCCCTCTCCCTCAGCAACCACCATGCCAGTTTCAAAATTTTTGAAAGCACACGTGAACCGCAGCATCGGGAATTCAGCCCATCGGAGATGGAGAATCATGGAGGCCCAGAGAATACTGGGTCAGTTCGGTAATGACATGCCAATGATGTTTACTTTACATGCGTTCCAGAACGCATTGATGCTGCTGTCGAGGTAACGGAGAATCACAATTCGGTGTCCTGCCACGATTCTGGCGTCGGCGATTCGCCTCCCAATCGTGTTTCCCGTTTCCCGTGCCGGCTGACCAGGAATCCAGCCCAGCTTCGTCCCCACTGTTACTAGACTTCTGAATGACTCTCTCATGGACTGACCTGATCAGTCTGATCAGGTGGGCAGCACAGTAGCATAGTGGTTAGCACGATGGCTTCACAGCACCAGGGTCCCAGGCTTGATTCCCTGCTCGGATTACTGTCTGTACGGAGTCTGCACATTCTCCCTGTTTCTGCATGGGTTCTTCCGGGTGCTCCGGCTTCCTCCCATAAGTCCCGAAAGACGTGCTGTTAGATAATTTAGACATACTGAATTCTCCCTCTGTGTACCCGAAAAGGCGCGGAATGTGGCAATGAGGGGCCTTTCACAATAACTTCATTGCAGTGTTAATATGTGAGAATAATGATTATTATTATCTCTTCGCACATCTTCTCCACTGAGTAGTACTGTACTCCGTATGCTCACCTGATGCCTGATTCTATGTATTTACATTTTGTATTTATGTATGTCCTATTTTTTTTTCATGTATGGAATGGTCTCTCTGGACTGTACGCAGAACAATACTTTTATAGAACATAGAACATAGAACAGTACAGCACAGAACAGGCCCTTCGGCCCTCAATGTTGTGCCGAGCAATGATCACCCTACTCAAACCCATGTATCCACCCTATACCCGTAACCCAACAACCCCCCCCCCCCCCTTAACCTTACTTTTAAGGACACTACGGACAATTTAGCATGGCCAATCCACCTAACCCGCACATCTTTGGACTGTGGGAGGAAACCGGAGCACCCGGAGGAAACCCACGCACACACAGGGAGGACGTGCAGACTCCGCACAGACAGTGACCCAGCCGGGAATCGAACCTGGGACCCTGGAGCTGTGAAGCATTTATGCTAACCACCATGCTACCGTGCTGCCCTGTACATCAGTACACGTGACAATAAAACAAATCCAGATTCAGATGCAAATAGTTAAAGCCAACCAATAAAGGTGTTTCTGTTTAAACACACAAGCCTCATCAATGAGTCACCACCACAGCTGCATAAAGAACCCAGATTATCGCAACGAGTCTGAATTGGCCTAAAAAAACAGTGAGCAATAAGTAAGTATCATGGGAGATTGATAGGAACTGGATCTGGGAGTAATGGCTCCAGAGAACCTGCTCAAGATGTGTTACCAAACCCACCGGATAACTGAGAATCTTCATCAATCCAATATTTTGTTGAAAAAACAAACGGGAAGCATTGGAAATGCACAGGAAGAGAAACGCAGGTCAACGCTTTGGATGGCATTGCCAACTTTTCATTCATTAAAAACAAAATCAACCATTCTTTATTACTTTTAACCCTGACATTTAGAAGCATTCTTCAGTTTCGATGCAAAATTGCTCAAGAGTGAGGTGAAAATTGTGGCAATCTTTGGAAGGATGCAGAATGCTCTGGTTTAATAAAGCATTTCCAGAGCTTTGCTGCGATGAACAATTTAGGCAGAAGATGGTGCCAGTATTCACATTCCATAACATAACAAGATGTCAGCTGTCAATTCTCATTAATTTACAATTGAATTTGGAGTTTATGCAGGGGTGCGCTGGACATTTTCAACACACTTTGGGCCACAATTGGTGAAACCAGTGCGAAGGATTTTGTAATTTTAAGTGTGAATTCCATTTGATACAAATCTGCAATCCATTGCACTCGTTTTAAAACCATTGTGCTGGCAACAGACTACCAAAAAATTGATGCAGCCCCAAATTTAACTAACCATCTGTGGTGAATCACAATCTAGTAATTCACACTGTGTTATATTGTATGTGTTGTGTTCTTGTAAGCTTGGCATACGAGCAGTTGCGAGGCTCTGCCCATAGGGGGAGATGAGGAGTTTGTACTGGGCTCCACCCTTGGTTCTGCCCATGGCTCCTCCCACTAACCAGAAGTATAAAGCTTTGCAGTCGTGAGCCTGCCTGCCAGTTCATCTCGTCGCAGGCAGGCTCTGTTGTAAGACTATTAAAACCACTGTTCACTTCCAATGACGTGTCTTGTGAATTGATGGTCACATCACCATCACTGGGTCTTTTCACTAAATACACTTGTTTGCAACCCTTTAGACAGACTCTGAAACATTCATTTCAATCAAAGGGCACAAGAGGCGCATTCAGAAAGTTTTTTTTAAAGTATTTACTGAGAAACCGACTACTGTACATAAATGGTTAAATAACAACCCAGCATGGGCTCTTTGGATTGAAATGCCTCCACTGTCCTATTAGATGCAATGATGCTGTGACACAATGCTGAAGGGCATAGAGGAAGTGGTCAGTGATTGGGTTTGTGTAGGATTGGACTGAGGTGCTTTCTATGTATCCTGTGAGGAGTAAAAAAACAAAATGGATGTTAGAACCCGCAAGAGACCAAGGGATTAACCAATTAGTCTCCCATGAGCCTCGTTGAATACAGGCTTCCCTATTGAAAGGCAGGGGGCAATCAGCAGAGTAAATAAACTCTAGCATAAAAGCCACCCCAGATGAGAGCTGAGTCCCAGCTGGGACCTGAAGTGTATTTTGTTTATAGTTTACTTTGTAATGGACCAGTTTTCTTTATGCCTCTTGTTTGGACTCCTCTGTGGCCACTAATATGAACTTGCACCCTCTTAGGTTCTGTCAGGTCTATGAAGCTATGGTAAAATGAGAGTTGTTCTGTTCACTCCCCTGTAGATCCATTGACAGTGAATTATGAGTTAAATGATGGATTAAAATTTTATTAATATTTCACTCTGTCTGATTTATTTAAACTCACTGGAGAATAACCAAATAGGAATCAGTGTAAATTTAAATGCAATCGAAAATGCAGGACATCTCCTTTGAATATATATGTAAATGAAGGTTGTTTGTTCAGCGCTCCTGTAAACAAGTTGCAAGAAGTCCATTTTAACTGGCTTTCTCACTAAACTCATTAGGTTATTATTGGAACAATCTCTGCAGTATTGGTGTTTAATTATACTGGAATTTGCATAATTGTGCACATGCATTTTCAGATGAATAGTTAGTTTGCAATATTTTTAACTTCAAGGTGTGGGCTGTCAAAATTCCCATTTAATGAGCCATATGTTCTTCAATACATAAGTAACAAACACCCTCTTAACATAAAGGCGAACAGCTAGATGTGAGAGAAGATGCTGCTTGTTAGTGAAAAGAAACACTTTGAACAAAACAGTTATTGGATCCACATATGTTTTCCCAGTTTCTATCCGAGTCTCAGAGTCTGAGAAGTTTGTTATTTGCTAATTTTGTTGGTCTCAGCTGGATTGCCTAGTAGCCCCAGGGGATGTGGTCAAAGAAGAAAATGAATGTATATTATTATATTATCATTATGTCAGTCAGGCTTCGCTTACCTTATTAGTTACCATTGACCCCACTGACACACATCTGAAACATCACGGGCAGTTATGTCTTGACTGGTCTGTGATCTTTCTGACCACCATCTGCCCCCACCCCCCCGCCCCCTCCCAACCCTCCATTGTCTAATTTCCTTTCACACTCATCATTTGCGCTCAAATTTGAAAGTTGAACTCTTGGATCAGATACTGAAGGAACCATACCCCAGGAGAATTGGTGGGTCTTGCAACAACAGTCGAGGGAGTTTCAGGTCAACCCAGAGAGTCAGCAGGTGCACAGACACAACTGACCATTACAGCCAGGCTTCAGTTAAATAGATGTTCCCAGAGTTTCGCCTGGTACCTGGCCAGGTTTGCAACCTGACTGTTGAGCAATTTAATTAGAAACCTCACTGCATCTTTCTGATGTGGAAAACAAGTGCTGTAGGGCCCAACTTAGCCCTCATACCTTGTGTGCAGTCAGTCTGCACCAGAGGTGTGTTGCACACCCATGTAGATTAGGACACCCTGTCATCCTCCAAGGCATCTGCCTGAAACTAGCATTCTGCTCACAGTTCAGGCAAACTAGGATTACAGGACCGCTTCAAACCCCTTTGCAAAGTCTTTTTGCTATTGACTGCAGCATGCACTGTGAGTGCAGAAGCTGCTGAGAGCTAAAAGGCTAAGATTATCTTTTATTTGGCTTACTTACACATAGAAAATGAAAATCACTTATTGTCACAAGTAGGCTTCAAATGAAGTTACTGTGAAAAGCCCCTCAGCGCCATATTCCAGCGGCTTTTGGGGGAGGCTGGTAGGGGAATTGAACCTGCGTTGCTCGCCTTGGTCTGTTTTATAAACCAGCTATTTAGCCCACTGTGCTAAACCAGCCCCCAGTGCACAGGAGCAAGCCAATTGGCCTATTCCGGTGCTTATGCTCCACGTTACTATCCTCCCACCTTATCCCATCTAACCTATTTATACAACCATAAGTTCCATTCCATTGAGAAAGAAATACTCAGATACATTTTCTGTAACTCACTAAGGAAGGTAAGGAGGTATTAAATTGAAAGAAAAGTCATGCAAAGCTGCAAAGATTACTGGTAGACACGGAGATTGGGAAAAAATTAGAAACCAGCCAAGGGTGACTAAAAAAATAATAAATAGGGAGAAATTAGAGTAGGAGAGGAAAGCAGCAAGAAATATAAAAATGAACAGGAAACGCTGTTGTGAGTATATTGTAACGGAATGGAAAGGAGAGACAAACTGAAACACTTGAATTCTTTCTCTTATCACTCGCAATCAGTGTAGTTTTGAAAAGGAAGTTCTTAACTCCTGGAGTGTGCTGTCAATTTAGAAATAACAACAGCAATTCGAGGGCTATTTATGTTTGACTCTCCCTTGCTCGCTATCAATCCAGCCCACACACTGGTCACTCGTCTATTCCAATTGAGATGCTCCGGTGCTGGTCCCCATTGATGTACTGTCCCACTGAGGAGCTGGCAGGCACACTGCAATCTCAGTAAGAAGGATTTGTTTGCGTGCCAGCTCTTCAATTGAGCCCTCTCTCGTCTCTGTATCTTCCAAGATTTTCCGGGCAGTTGGCACACTGCATTATCAAAACTCTCCAATGACTTCATTGTGGTTTGATCAGGGTATTGAGGATCCTCTCATGCCATGTAATACAACATAAGACTGGCTGCTATGTCATACCTGTACTGAACCTTGCTGCTAGGTTGAACACCATGGTAACCACTGCTGCTCACCATGTCATGCTTTTGTAATGATATAAAAGTACTCATCAGGGATAGGATAAAACATCGTGCGTGTGGGCAGCAGGGTGGCGCAGTGGGTTAGCCCTGATGCCTCATGGCGCCGAGGTCCCAGGTTCGATCCTGGCTCTGGATCACTGTCCGTCTGGAGTTTGCACATTCTCCATGTGTTTCGCCCCCACAACCCGAAGATGTGCAGGGTAGGTGAATTGGCCTCGCTAAAATTGCCCCTTAATTGGAAAAAATGAATTAGGTACACTAAATTTATGCAAAAAAAAAAACATTGTGGGTTCACTTATTGAGACGAGGCATATGTGAACAGATACACATATGTACAAAGTTTGAAGACATCAGAACTGCAGAGCTGTCTGTGTGTGCTCTGCTGAAACAAACAGTGAAACTAAAGCCGGATCATATGACACACTTCCTTTCTAGTGATGTCATGCAACATTCTCTTACAGATAAATTACAAAAGCTTGCATGAGTTTAAATCAACCTGACAGTGTAAATGCTCCATCCATCACAGCCAAATAAACTATGAACTGAATGTATGGGATGGGATTCTCCATTTCAGATAGTAAGTGTTGACACCAGATCTGAATTGGTGGATTTCCACGACAACAAAATTGCCGCTGGTTCCTGACCAATTCACGAACCATTAATGGGCTAGCACTGGTGCCACATGGAACACAAGCAATTCCAATGAAAAACGGTTTCCGATTCACCGGGTCAGGATTGACCCTCGAGAGGCTGACATGCTTCAGCTGCATATTAGCACTCCACTCCCCACACATACTAATCCTAGCCAACAAGATGGCAGAGAGGCTCCTCAGTTTGCAGATGCAGAGCTCTAGATCCTGTTGGACACCGTAGTGGAGAGGTGGGTCACCCTGTACCTTGGGGTGGGAAGGAGGTTGCCACCCACTGCCGTATTCCAGGCCCGGACGTAGGTGGCAGAGGTTGTGAGAGCCCTGGGCCCCACCTCAAGGACCGGGCAGCAGTGCTGCAAAATGTTGCATGACCTCTTCAGGACAGCCAGGGTGAGTAGGCAGCAACCTCCATCCCAAACACCCCTAACACCCTCCACCTGGAGGGCGGTCAAACCCTACACGTTGGCAATGTATGCGCTCCCCACCCATCACATGCCAGCATCCATACCGACTGCCATGGCCAGGTGTCCTTGCTACAGCAGCCACCAGCTGCCTACCCCCTTTGCTGGATATGTCCAACTCCATATCTGCACCCCCACAGCCCCTCCTTCCAGGAGAATACGCTGAATAACCGCCGGGAAAGCGTGAAGACCGAAGGAGACCACCGGACCCTTCATCGATGCAAAGCGGCGGGCTCTGGAACTGGTTGGTGAGTCCGGAGAGAGAGCCGAGGTGAAGGCGACATCAGGTGACCAAGTGAGTCCCGCTGAGTTGTGGTTTCCATGGTACTTGTGTCACCAACCCCACCAACCCCTCACCATGCCTTTCACACCCTCACACCAACATCCACCAATCCAGCACGTGATCCAATCATGTGTCATGTCTTGTGCCTTGCAGGATCACTTGGCGATGAGACAGGCCTTTCTGGTGTCCTTCTCCCCTAACCCCAAGCAGATTCCATTGATGAAGAAAACACGAACACAGAAGGGAGCCCCCCCAAACTGCAAGCGGAGACACTCCGGAGCACCAATCCGGGGATGACACTGACTTCCCGTCACAGCTGTCTCCAACAGCCTCCACCATCCCAGAGACACTCACCTCGGTTGAACACTTTAGATAAGAGTTTCCCGGGGCACTATCTGGCGTGCACCACACACATGCTGTGATACATCACTTGGAGATAGGAACCCCTGAGGGGGCGGACGGTCAGAGGGCAGCCTGATCCAAGGGACTAAAGGCTTACCGGACAGGTTTCAGGCTTCTGTAAAGGGCAGTCCCATCGATAGGTGGAGTTGCAGTCACAGAGCTAGGGACTGCATGAGGGGTTGTCAGCAACCATCCAGTGCCGGTAGGTGCAGGAGGAGGAGTCCAACCACCTGCAGGGCAGCAGGTGGTGCAGACCATGGGTGCCACCAAGGCCAGCACTGCATGGGTGGCATCTACCATGGAGGCCTTGCAGCCAAAGATATTGGCCAACGGTCAAGATGTCTAAAGCCTGGAGCTAGCTGCACAGCAGATTAGCACCCCAAACCTTATGAATATTGGCGTGAAGCTCAGAGTTGTAGCCGACACCATTAGTGTTGTGACGCACCCCAAGGCAAAATGTGGTCCAAGCAGCGGTGGCCATTTTAAGCGAGTAGTCAAAACCACCGTTTCATGCAAGCGGTGCGGCAACAAACACTTGCAAAGGCAATGGCCAGCATTTGGAAAAGTCTGTTCTCCATGCAAAGGCAAAAATCACTTTGTTAAACAATGTTTTTCTAATAAAAAATCAGAAATACCAACGTCAATCAACGTGATTGATGAGATAAATCTCGAAGACATATTTTTCATAGATGGGGCTGGATTCTCTGCAGCCCGACGCCAAAATTGTATTCGGCGATTGGGCGGAGAATGGATTTCTACGGTGAAATCGGGGCCGATGCCGGTTCAACGCTAATTTGCCATGCTCCGCCCCCTCCAAACTGCCGTCATCGTGACGCGCGGCATTGGTCATGTTTCAACGGCATTGGCCGCCCATCCACGATGCTCTGCCCCCGATAGGCTGCGTTCCCAATGGCACGGGCCACATGTGGTCCCAGCCATGCGGGAACCCGGTGTGATGGCTGCAGACTGTGTCCAGCACCGCCACACTTGGCCGGGTCCATGCCGCTGGTCGGGGGGGCTTCTGCTGGGGCTGGGAGGGCTAGTGAGGGCTGGCCAGGGGGTGGGCTGTGGGGTCATGGTTGGTGGGTTGGGTTCGTGCACGGCCGGGCACCATGTTTTAGGGCGCGACGGTGCAGATCATCGGCCGTCCGCATGGGCGACTCGAGAGCCAGCCATTCTCCGACCGTTTTCAGGCACAGGTGGTGGGGGTTTCAGTTGATGCCCCTGCTAGCCCTTCACCGGTACCAAAACCAGTGATGGTTTCATGCCAATTTTTCGGCCGTAAAAGACCAGACGTGCCCTCCGAACGGAGAGTCCAGTCCAAGATATCTAGTGAAAATAAGCATTATGACAGCATGCAAGATAAACTAGCTTCAAAGCAAATTTCCAAGCAATGCAAATACAAGTGTTCAAAGAGATAACTGGACAGTTCCTCTGATAAAACATCAATCAATGCCAAACATGAAGCGGGAGCGAGAGCCAATCTTATAAATTGATCCGAAATGCAAGAAATTAAACCACACATTTGAAATACCACAGTACTTTTAAAGGATTACGACAGCGAGGGAAGCACGGTGGTACAGTGGTTAGCACTGCTGATTCACGGCTCTGGGGTCTTGATGTGACCATCAATTCACACGAAACCAGGAATAGAAGTAAACTGTGGCTTTAATCAACTAGAACAGTGCCTGCCTGTGACTGGTCTGCTAGTGGGAGCCGCCTACAGGGCGACTGCTCTTTATACCTCCCCTCAAGGGGTGGAGTCAGGGGCGGAGCCCACACAGGCCCCAGCATGCTACATTATAGGCAGTACCATACCAGGTCCACAGGTGGAGCCCACATGGGCAAGAGCGTAATACAGATAAACATATGGCGAATTGTTACAGCAATACATTCACCACAGATCTCAGGTTCGATCCCGGCTCTCTTTTTGTCGAGCCCCACACGATTATGTCATCTACATATACTCTGACACTTGGAATGCCTTTTACGATGTGTTCCATTGCCCCAAGGAAGTTTGCACATTCATAGAATCATAGAATTTAAAATGCAGAAAGTGGCCATTCAGCCCATCGAGTCTGCATCGGCCCTTGGAAAGAGCACCCTCCACCCTATCCCCAGTAACCCCACCCAACCTTTTTGGACATTAATGGCAATAATGCATACCTACCCTGCACATCTTTGGACCGTGGGAGGAAACCAGAGCACCCGGATGAAACCCACGCAGACATGGGGAGAACGTGCAGACTCCTCACAGACAGTGACTCAAGCCGGGAATCGAGCCTGTGACCCTGGAGTTGTGAAGCAACTGTGCTAACCACTGTGCTACCGTACTGGCATAATTCTTCTCATGTTTGCATTGGTTTCATCCCCACAACCCAAAGATGTGCAGGGTAGGTGGATTGGCCATGCTAAATTACCCTTTAATTGGAAAAAATTAATTGGGTACTCTAAATTTATTTTTTAAAAAAGGATTATAATGGCAAAAGAATTAATACACTGGGTGTATGCGAACTAGAGGTTTGTGCAAATAATAAAGTGCGTAAAGTTAAGTTTTCCACTGTGGAGGCCGAGCGTGAATGGTAATTGGGAGTGGAAGCATGTGAAGCACTCGGTCTAGTGAAGAGTCCACACTGCAGACTGTGCTGTAACTCAGTAAAGTACATCGGTGGATGCAATCCTAAAAGAATTTCCTGAAATTTTACAAGGATTCGGAGTGTTACCATTCACTTATCGTACACAGTTAAATAAAAATATGCAACCAATCATACACGCACCAAGATGTGTACCAGCTCCCTTCAAGGGACTACTTAAGAATGAACTGGAGAAAATGATAAATCTGGGAGTGATAAACCGCATTGAAGAATCAATGGATTGGCTGAACTCCACGGTTGGCATGAAGAAACGGAATAATGATCTAAGAATCTGTATGGATCCCAAAGATCTCAATTTGAATAACACGAGAGAGCACTATCCCACTCTGAAGTGAAAAAAAATCACATGTGAGGTGTCAGGAGCGACATGTTTTAGCAAACTAGATGCATCACAGGGTTTTTGGCAACTCGTGTTGGATGAGGAGAGCACAAAACTGCACCTTCAACACACCATTCGGACTGTACTGTTTTCTCAGAATGCCATTTGGCATTACTTCAGCATCTGAAATTTTCCATAGGGCAATGGAACACATCGTAAAAGGCATTCCAAGCATCAGAGTATACATAGACGACATGATCGTGTGGGGCTCGACAAAAAGAGAGCATGATAAAAGGCTTATCAAAGTGTTGAAAACCATCAAAAAGCATGGTCTAAAATTAAATACAGCCAAATGTCAGTTTGGTGTGAGAAAATCACATTCTTAGGAGACAAACTTTCTGCTAAAGATATACAACCTGGGCAAAAAAAAATGCCAGGTCCAACAGACAGAAAAGGAGTCCTCAGGATGCTTGTTATGATAAATTTTGTCGGAAACTTTATAGCTAATCTTTCAGCGAAAACAACGTGTTTGCAGGAAACAATCAAGAAAGATAGTGGCCGGAATTCTCTCATCCCGGGACCGGGCCGGAGATTCGGCAGGACCGGCGCAAATTGTGCCACACCGACCCGACGCCGGTCAGCCGGAGAGTGGAGAATCGCCGCCATTGGCGCTGGTGCAGCGCCGATCGGGGGCTGCTCTGCGGGGCCCCACCGGTGATTCTCAGCCCGGGATGGGCCGAGCAGCTACACTAAAAAAGCCAAGTCCCGCCGGCGCCGTTCACACCTACTCTTAGCCGGTGGGACCTCGGCGTGGATGCATCCGGGGGCAACCTGGTGGGGGGGGTGGGGGGGGGGGGGGGGTCCGACCCCAGGGGGGGGCTTCCACTGTGACCTGGCCCACAATCGGGGCCTACCAATCGGCGGGCCTGCCTCTCAGCCTGGGGGCCTCTTTTGGTCCGCGCCGGACCCTGAAGCCCTACGCCATGTTGCGTCAGGGCCGGTGCAGAAAATGGAGCCACTGCGCATGTGCGGCAATTGCGCCGGTCCCACTGCACATGTGCGTGTGTCGCCAGTCCAACCGTACATGCGCAGACCCCGAGGCACCCATCTGATGCTGGGATCGGCAGCTGGAGCGGCGTGGGAAGCTCCAGTGCCATGCTGGCCCCTTGAAGGGCTCAGAATTTCTGCTCCTGAGGGTAGTTTATGACGACGTCAACACTTAGTCTCAGGATTAGAGAATCCCGCCCACTGTTTTCCTGTAGTCTGAAACACACGAGTATGAGTAGTGAGTTTTGCAGGAAACATTGACCACAGCACGTGTGCTGACATCTTCTGACCTTACGAAGAAAACAAAGATAACGACAGACACGTCGAATGATGGGCAGGGAGCAATATTATTGCAGCAAGACAATGATGAGAATTGGCTTCCAAATGTCTGTGCTTCAAGGTCAATGACTGACACAGAACAGAGATATGCTCAAAAAGAGAAAGAATGCTTGGGCATGAGATAAGGGGGTTGGGTGGTTGGAGTGGCATGCTGGATGGTACAGTGGAAGGGTGGCAAGGTGCAAGGATGGACAGGGTGCTTGTGAGGCAGGGTGGCATGTGGCATGATGCTAATGTGGGTTAGGTGCCAGCTCCGTAAAGTGGAAAGTTGGATAGGGTGACAGAGTGATAGAATGGGTAGGGTGGTGAGGTTGGTTGAGTCAGGGGAATGGGGGAGGATGTCAGTCATATATTTATATTAAGGCATGGTTTTTCTCTGATATTTCCTGGATAACTTTGGCGGTAAGTAAGTCGGAAAACTTTAATGTCTGCGACGCTAACTCAGAGTTGGAGACTTTTTCAGAAGGTCCCAGGGGAGCAAGGGAATTGCCCATCGGAAATTGAAGCTTTCAGGGAAATTCCTGAGGAGCCCTTTCCTTAGGACTTCCGATGGGTCTCGAAGCATCTCCTGGGGTATGTCCGTTCTCTGACCATCTGACAACCAGAGGATCTGCACCCATGGTCCTATGCTATCCTCAGTAAGTATATGCACCATAAGCACGCATGTATTCAGAGCCAACATCATTGTTTCCTATTGTAATTAATAGATTAGAGTTAATGAAGTTGTTACAACATAGTAGAAAAGATTATACTGCCACGATAATGAGCATTGTACAGCATATATTGTTCTTCCTGACAAATACCAGTCAGTTGACTTGCCTCGATGTGAATGAATTGTTGATAAACCGAGATTCTTCTGTCAGGAATAAGAGATCAGAAACATTCAAGGGGAGAATGTGCAGTTGTGAGCTTCCAGCAAGTGTGCCACTCAGAGAGCCTGTTGCACTATTGCAGCCTTTTTTCCAACCTATTCATTCTCACTGAGAGGACAGATTGACTCCTTTCAGGCCTTTACATCATATTTGATCCATTTTAAAGAAACAGGTCTGAAGAAAATGTGATGAAGAGATACTTTAATGTGTTAATTCATTATTAAAGTATTTTCAGTTGCACGTGACACAGACCTCGAAAATGAAATGATTTCCTGTCTAAAATACAATCACAGAGCCATCTTCATGCATATTTTAAGCAGTTTTTCAACAGAATAAGGAGACTATTACTCCTTCTGTCAATACTATGGAGCCTCTGTAACATTGGCAGAAGCTCTTCAACAGGACAGGAGAACGATACAAAGTTATAATTCAGAGATGGTACAAATCTCCACAGATTTCTCTTTCTTCTGTGTAACTTTTTACCCGAAGTAAAAAAGAAACATTTGCGATGCAAATAACTCACCTGGAGTAAATTTTCTAAAAGCAAGAAGCATCCTTATCTTTAACTTTAGGAATTTCAAAACCTGTGTCCGCATTTTCTCACCTCCTTCATTATTCAAATGAAAATTTTTTAAAAAACTCTTCCACCCTGTCCTTGCTGGCATGGTTCAGTAAAGTTTTGGACTGGAAATAGTTCACAAGGCGACTCTACTTTAATCGCCCATTCTATCCTTCTAAGAACATACAAAACAGGAACAGGAGTTAACCACACTGCTCATCGAGCCTGCTCTGCCATTCAAAATGATCATGGCTAATCTGGAGTTCAACTCCATTTTCCGACCCACTCCCCATATCTCTTAATTGTCTGAGACCCAAAATCTGTTTATCTCATCCTTAAATGCATTTGGCACATCCACAACCCTCTGGAATAAAGAATTCCAAAGATTCACAACCCACAGAGTGAAGAAATTTCTCCTCACCTCCGTCCTAAATGATCAGTCCCTTATTCTAATACTCTGCGTCTATGTTTTAGATTCCCCAACCAACAAAAAATAATCTTTCAGCATGTACCCTATCAAACCCCTTCAGAATTGTGTATGCCTCATTGAGATCACCTCTCATTCTTCTGATCTCCAGACAACACAAGCCCAATTTAGTCAGCCTCTCATCAGCGGGCAACCTCCCTCAACCCAGGGATCAATTTCCTGGTCCATTGCTGTACCGACTCCAATGCAAATATATACTGTCTTAATCATTATTCACCCCTCCCAACAAAGAGGCCCGTACCACAATATGATTAGCCCTAATGTACTGTAGAAATCAGTTCCTGAAGGCAGCAATGGCAAGGGGCACATGGTCAATCCCTAGTTAAAAGCAAGTTACTGTAGATGTTGGAACCTGAAACAAAAACAGAAAATACTGGACAATCTCCGCAGGTCTGATAGCATCTGTGGAGAGAAAAGGGAGCTAACGTTTCGAGTCAGGATGACTCTGGGGCTACCCATAGTGTCTGAGAGGCTGAAATATGAGGAGGGCCAAGAAGAATTTGGTCAATTTTCAGCTGACAGTGGTGAGAATCCCACAGGATTGGATGGAACATCAGTTTTACAATCTCCTCAGCAGAATTCATCAGTGACTTCAATACAGTATAGGACCAGGCAGGATGCAAAAACCAATGTTCCACCTGGTTCCATCTGCTTGCTGACAACCAGGATAGGTTAAAATTGTTGTGAGACCTGAAGGTCCTGAATAATGATAATCGCTTAATGTCACAAGTAAGCTTCAACAAAGTTACTGTGAACAGCCCCTGGTCACCACATTACAGCACCTATTCAGGGGGACCGGTACAGGAATTGAACGCACGCTGCTGGGCTTCTTCTGCATTACAAACCAGCTGTCTTAGCCCACTGTGCTAAACCAGTCACTAGTGCGAAGAGACCTTGTCAGGGTATAGGAGGAGAATCTGCAAGGTAGGGGATCAGAGATTTAAAACAGCAAGAAGCAAATTCAGGACTGGGATAAGGAAACAGTTCTTTGCACAATGGGACCGACAGCTGGACCAAACTTTCAGTTAAAGTTGTCAACATTTTAAAATTACCGACCAGATAGTAATCATAGCATCTACAGTGTCGAGGGCCATTTAGGTTTGCACCGGCTCTTAGAACGAACACACTACTGAAACCCACGCCTCCACCCTATCCCCATCCCCATAACCTAACCTTTTGGAAACTAAGGGGCCATTTAGCATGGCCAAACCAGCTAACCTGAACATCTTTGGACTGTGGGAGGAAATCGGAGCACCCGGAGGAAACCCACACAGACACGAGGAGAATAGAGCAAATTCCACACAGTCACCCGAAGCAGGAATTGAACCCAGGTCTATGAGGTATCAGTGCTCACCATTGTGCCACCGTGCCATCTAGATTGATAGGTAACTCAACTGGTAACCATCATGAAGCATTGGCCGGAATTCTTCAGCCGTGGACTTCAGGTGACAGGCCATGGTGTGGGTGGTCGTACACAGGACAGCTCCTGCTTGAAGGCAGAGAAAAGAGCTCTTTTTAACTGAAAAGGGCTCTTTTTACCTGAAATTGGGTGTAACTTCAATGGAAAAGTGCAACTGAAGGTCAGAGGAGAAGCTCCCCCTGGGTGTAGTATGTCTGCTGGTTATCAAACCTGACAGAAGAAGGTGAAGAACTTGGCTAAGGAGTTGGAAGGAACCTGTGGTGCAGCAGCCAGTGAAAGATGGCAGAGGGGGAAGGGCCAGTGCAAGTTGGAAAGTCCCAGATGGAACAGTTGATGGCCTTCAACAAGGAAGAGTTCTACCAGCAGAGGAAGGAGATGCAGGAGGATTGCTCGAAGGCCATCAAAGGGGCTGTTGCAGCTCTGAAGGGATTGAAGGAGAGGGTGGAGAAATTCTTGGAGGCAAGAGGTTGCAGATCCTAGAGATTGAGACGGTAATGTTGGAGCACAGTGATCGGGTGGTGGCATTGGAGGTGGAGGTGAGGCTCTCAGGAAACCTTTGCAAGACGTGAGAGCAAAGGTGGAGGAGCAGGAAAATAAGTCTAGAAGGCAGAATCTGCAGATAGTTGGCCTGCCTGAAGGAGTGGAAGGTACGAATGCAACAAGGTACGCTTCGAGGATGCTGGCCGGGTTGGTGGTGGACGGGGTGCTGGACAAGGTTTCTGAGGTCGACAGAGCGCACAGGTCTCCGAGGCAGAAGCTGAGAGCAGGGTAGCCGCTGCAGGAGATGATTGTAAGGTTCCACAGGTTAATGGGGAAAGAGAAGATTCTTCAGTGGATCAGGGAGAAGTGCAACTGCAAATGGGAGGGTAGCAAGGTCCGAATATACCAGGATATTGGTATATAACCCTACAATGTGGAAGTTTCTTTCTTATTTTTACTCTCGTATCAACAAAGGGTAGCTGAGGTGAAAAGTTTGCAAGGAGAAGGCTGTCCTCATCTCCCTCCTGCTGCCTGTGGCTGTGCTTGTTCTTTCTGTTTGCCATTGGGGGAGGTGACCTTTGGTTCGAGATGTGTTTTTGTTTGGGTGGAGGAAGGGGAGGTCAAGAGGGAGCATTCTTCACAGAACAGAAAGGTGAGGGTGCGGGAGGGGCAGGGGTCAGTGGGAGGAGCCTTTCGGTAGAAGTTGTCACACTGGCAGGTAATGCTGGTGAACGGAAATGAGGTGAGGGAGAAGTCTGAGAGAGATGGCTATGGGGGGAGGGATGGAGGGGGGAGAGGGGAGTCAGGTGGTGGGGGGAAGGAGGCAGGTGCGACGCGGGCGAGTTTGGAGAAGAGAAATAGTCATGGGCAGAGGAACAGGCCATCTTGGAGGGACCAGTTACAGGGTCAAATTAATGAGGGTAGAGCCAAAAGGGGAGGATGGTGGATGACAGAGGAGAATGGAGGCGTAATCCCCCGCTATGGCTGATAACACGAAACGTGCGAGGGCTCAGTGGACCGTTGAAGAGATCTCAGGTCTTTGTGCACCTAAGGAGTTTAAAAGCGGAGATGATCTTTCTGCAGGAGGTGCACCTCCACATGAAGGACCAGGTTAGGCTGAGGAAGGGATGGGTGGGTCGGGTTTTCCACTCGGGGTTTGGTTCAAAGTTGAGGGTGGTGGCAATTATAATTATAACAGGGTTTGTGAGTGCGAAGGTCGTGAGGGACCCGGGTGGGAGATATGTGATGGTGAGTGATGTATTGGAAGGGATGCCAGTGGTACTGGTGGGGAATGTGTATGCACTGAATTGGGACAATGTCGGTTTATGAGAAGGTTGCTGGCAGCGATCCTAGACTTGGCCACGCACTAGTTGATTATGGGAGGAGATTTTAATTGTGTCTGCGAGCCGAAGATGGATAAGTCGTGCCCCAGGTTGATGGGTAGAATACGAATGGCAAAGGAGCTGGGTGGGTCTACAGAAAATACAGGTATGGTGGACCCATGGCACTTCAAAGACCAAGGGGGAAGGGAGTATTCCTTTTTCTCACATGTGTATAGGGTGTAATCAAGAATCAACTGTTTGTGGTTAGCTGGGAGGTTTTGGTTGGGGTGGAGAAGGCAGAATATGCGGGGATGGTAATCCATGCACCCCACTGGCTGGAGATTTGACTCTGGGCGGGACGGGCTTGTTGGCAGATGGAGATTTTTGTGATAAAGGGCGGGCTGTGATTAAAGGTTATGTAAAATTGAACCAAAACGGGGAGGTATTGGCAGCCATATTTTGGGAAGCATCAGTGGTGGTCCTAGGGGAGATTACCTTGTTCAAGACACATGCGGATAGGGAATGGAGGGAGGAATATGAACGCCAAATGTACAAGATAGTGGAGGTAGATAGGTAGTACTCAAGGACAACCAAAACGGAAGGATTGGTGAGGAAGAAAAAGGTACGGGGCAATTTGATAGGTTGACAATGGGGAGGGTGTTAGGAAGCTACAAAGGGCAAAAGGGGTGCAGTACAAATATGGGCAGAAGACGAGGTAAATGTTAGCACATCAGCTACGGAGGCAGGCCGCGTCCAGGGAAACATTGAAGATATGGACTGGGGCAGGGAATGGGATGTCGGAGCCGGGGAAGATAAACAAAGTATTTCGGGAGTACGATAAGGAGCTGTACAGGGTGGACCCGGGGGGTTGAAGAGGGGGTCATGGGACGGTTCTGAGATGAACTGGAGTTTCCACAGTTGGGACAGGAGAAGACGCAGGCAGTAGAGGAGCCCCTGGGGCTGAGGGAGGTATTGGACATAATAAGGGGTATGAAGTTGGGAAAGGCCCAACGGAATTCTATAAGTAGTTTACGACGGACCTGGAACCGCATCTCTTGCGGCGTTTAATGAGGCGTTGGAGAAGGGGGAGCTGCCGGAGTGAATGACGCAGGCAACAATCACATTAATACTAAAAAAGCGGAAGGAGCCAATGGAGTGTGGGCCATATAGGCCCAAATCACTATTAAATACAGACATGAAAATGCTGGCTAAGTTGGTGGTGGGAAGGATGGAAGGTTGCGTCCTGGGGGTGGTTGCGGAGGACCAAACAGGTTTCGTAAAGGGCAGGCAGATTTCTAGTAATATAAGGAGGCTGTTAAACGCGATCATGACCCCGGCGATAGCCCAGGTACCGAAGGTAGTGATGTCCATGGACGCGGAGAAGGCATTTGACCGGGTGGAGTGGCGGTACCTGCGTGAGGTCCTGGGAAGGTTTGGGTTTGGGCCGAGGTTTGAGGCAAATGTGTGTCTGTTATACATGGCACCGAAGGCAAGTGTGCGGACAAATGATATTGGTTCACGGAACTTTGAACTGCACAGGGGATCAAGGCAGGTCAGCCCACTGTCGCTGCTGTTGTTTGCGCTGGCTATAGAGCCTCAGGCTATGGCTCTTAGGGGGTCAGCTGAGTGGCGAGAGATTACGAGGGGTTGAAGGAAGCATTGGATGGCGCTATACACGGATAACCTACTATTGTATGTTTCGGACCCACTGGAGAGCACAGAGAGGATCATGGGCCTGTTGGGGAAGTTTAGGGCGTTCTCAGGAAATAAGTTAAATGTAGTGAAAAGCGAAATGTTCCTGGTGAATGAGTTGGGTCAGTGAGCCAATTTAAGGCAGATGCCATTTAAGGTGTCAAGCGACAGGTTTAGATACCTGGGGATTCAGGTAGCGAGGGACTGGGCGGTGCTATGCAAATGCAATTTAACAAAACTGGTTAGGGAGGATCTGAAGAGGTGGGACAAGCTGCACTTGGTGAAGATGAACATTCTGCCGAGGTTCATACTCCAGGCACTCCCTATCTTTGTTCCGAAGGCCTTCTTTTGAAAACTGGATATGATTATCTCAGACTATGTGCGGGCAGGGAAGGTGCCAAGGGTTAAAAGGAGCCTGTTACAGAAACAAATGCAAAGGGAGGGTTGGTGTTTCCGAACCTGCTACATTATTACTGGGCAGCGAACGTGGAGAAGGTGAGGCGGTGGTGGGAAGGAGAAGGGGCAGAATGAGTTAGGATAGAGGGAGCATCCTGTAGGGTGTCCAGTTTGAAGGCTATGGTGATGCGGCATTGCCAGTGGTGCCAAGGAAATACCCTGAGAGCCCAATGGTGCAGTCCATAGTGAAGGTTTGGAACGAGCTGAGGAGGCATTTTAGATTAGAGGGGATGTCAGTGATGACGCCTCGGTTATGAGCTGAGAGGGATAGATGACACATGTAGGAAGTGGAGAGAGTGGGGCTGGTTAAGATGAGGGATTTATACCTGGAAGAAAGGTTTACCAGTCTTGAGGTACTGAAGGAGTGGGTAGAGCTCCCGAGAGGAAGTGAGTTTAAGTACCTGCAGGGAAGAGACTTTGCGCGGAAGGTTTGGAAAGAGTTCTCCGTGTTGCCGACGTACACCCTGTTGGAGCGACTGCTGCTTCCCGATGTGGAAGGGTGGGCAGGATCGGAGACATGTACGAGTAGCTGGGAGAGCAGGGAGGTGAGCAGATCGTGAGGATTAAGGAGAACGGGGAGGAGAGCTGGGAGGGGAGATAAACTGGGGAGTATGGAGTGAGGCGCTACGAAGAGTAAAAGGTAAATGTATGGAAAACAGTGCAAGGTGGTACACAGGGTATATATGACTCGGGCAAGAATGAATGGGTTCTTCCAGGGAGTGGCAGACGAGAGTGAGAAGTGTGGGCGGGGACCAGCGAATCACGGTCACACATTCTGGGTTTCTTTGGCTGGAAAAGATCAAGTATGAATAAAGGGGTTCAGCGGAGAACTTCAAGGCAAGGTGGGAGATGTTCAAGGCCCTGTTTGAGGAGCTATTTATCCTGGGGAGAGATGGGTGGTGGTCGGGGGGGAGGAGGAGGAGGTGAAAAGGGGAAAAATTGGTACAAACTGTATAGTTGTGTGGTGGGGTGTTTGTTCCACAAATTGTTTATGTTTTGTAACCATGGGAGGGATTCTTCCTGACCCGGCGGGTGGGCGGTCCCGAGGCGAGGAGTGGCGTGAACCACTCCGGCGTCGGGACGCCCGGAAGGTGTGGAATCCTCTGTCCCTTCAGGGGCTGGGGCAGCGCCAGCGGGCTTGGTGCCGCGCCAACTGGCGCCGAAGGGCCTCCGCAGCCGGCGTGAGTTGGAACATGCGCGGGAGCGCCAGCGTGTGCTGGCATCATCCCAGTACATGCGCAGGGGGGGTTCATCTCTGCACTGGCCTTGGCGGATGTCCAAGGCAGCCGGTGCAGAGGGAAAGAGTACCCCCACAGCACAGGCCCGCCTGTGAATTGGAGGGGCCTCGATCGTGGGCCAGGCCACCATGGGGGCACCTCCCGGGGCCAGATTCCCCCGCGCCTCCCCGAGGACCCTGGAGACCACCCGCAGAGCCAGGTCCCGCCAGTAAGTACCAGGACCGGCCAAAAACGGCGGCCGCTCGGTCCATCGCAGACCTGAGAATCGGCGGGAGGAGGGGGGGGGGGGGGGGGGGGGGGGGGGGGGGGGGGGGGGTGGGGGGGGGGGGGGGGGGGGGGGGGGGGGGGGGGGGGGGGGGGGGGGGGGGGGGGGGGGGGGGCTGCCAGCAGCCGCCGACCAGCGCGGTGCAATTCCCGCTTCTGCCAAAACCCCAAAACCCCGGCGCCGGAGAATTCGGCAGCCAGAGGGGGCGGGATTCACGCTCTCCCCCTGGCAATTCTCCGGTCCGGCGGGGGGTCGTAGAATCCCACCCCTTATGTATACATTTGAAGTGAAGAACATTTTTTAAAAAAGGAATTCTTCAGCCGTCGGGATTCTCTTTCCCCATCGGCAGTGTACCCGTGCCTGTAGGTTTCCCGGCAGCATGGAGTGGCTTCATTGAGAAATCCCATTGACGAGCGACGGAAGTAGAGAATCCCACCGCCAGGGAATGGCGTGGCACCGAGAAATACGCGATTGGGTAGCCAGAAAATCTCACCCGTTTTATTTGTATACCAGGGTGTTTTATTGCTGGCTGATGAAACACAAATATATATACCTTTCACCAAGGGTGCTGCATGTTCTCCAAGTTTAAAGTTTTGCAAATCTTGCTGTTCCACCAGACTATCAGAAAATAAATATAAATAGATATAAATCTACTGCCTTATTTACACAGTCAATTAAAGACCACATTGCTTTGAATCACCAAGTAGCTTGGTCTTCAGCTGACAGTAAAAGCCCTACCAAGTAGGGGTAGTGAATTGGAAAGGGACACTTTCAGATCTTTCTTGGTTGGAGGCCCATTGAAGGATTGCGGAGCAAGCAATTGTTTTCAATCTTTTAACTGGGTCTTCCATGTAGTTTGTGCCCCATGGTACATGTTTTTTAAACACAGAAATGTGATAATTTAATGATGGCCTCAAATCCCGCCATGCTTTGCAGAATTAAAGTTGTCCATTATTTAAAGAAGAAAATTGTCGAGTTGACAGTGTCAAAAGTCCAATTTTCACTGCACTCACTTTTATCATGGATTCAACTAAAACCTTTCCTCTGTATCTTTTCCATTATCTTTTGACAATGCATCGCTCCCATAATTTCATCATTCTTCCATGCTCCAAAGCTGCAAGTGGAGATTCAGACTATAAACAGATTATTACATTTATCTTTGTCATAAATGTGAACAAGGAAAATATATGAATGTTTCAGCTCCCAGCAGTGTCTACACAAGGCAGATTGGTGGTATTTTTACCTTTATTGTTGTAAAATTGGCTTTCTTATTTAACTTGATTCTGGACCCAGTGTACAGTTGAGAAGATATATTGTTTTATAATCACATGAGAATTTATATAGCAAAGACATCCTCATTAATATTGTTTTAGATCATAAGATATTTTATATTTCATTGCACTGATGTTCCTTTGTAAATCTTGTCAACTGCAAACAGTTGATAAAGGATAATGGTCAGTTCTTGGTTAGTTCTGGACGTCCTTGGTTCCAGATTTCAATCATGCTGAGATTAGCAGCTGAGAGATAAGCAACAATTTCCCCCACAGCCAAGAGATAATTCTGTGCAAATTACAGGACAAATAGGTTAGAGCATCATTTCATTAGCTTTATGAGTTTTGCAGCGGTCTATACTAATAGCATTGCTTTATTTAATATCGAGTCAGAAGATGAGATTGGGCTGCAGAGTGCATCGTTTTCAGACACAACACTAAGATTTCAAAATGGTCCTTCAGATACTATGGCAAGTGCACAGGACACCAACATCATGAAGGAATTTGCACACAATGTGACCGATGGCTGTTAGCAGCACGCAGAGCAGGCAGGCCGTGACGTACAACCATGGCGTAGATGAATGTGCCGCACTGATTTGAAGCCACTGCTACCATTTTGGAACTCCACACCTCAATCAATGCCCTGCTTTAATCTTGCACCACGGAACATGAGCTTAAATCGCATGAAGGACATCTTTCCACACCATGCACCCCACCCCATCCTACAGTCTCCCCCCCCCCCCCCCCCCCCCCCCCACCCCCCCGCGCCCCACATTGCTTGTTAGGTCATGGGGCTGGATTCTCCATTTAAAAAAATTAAAAAATTTAGAGTGCCCAATTTTTTCCAATTAAGGGGCAATTTAACATGGCCAATCCACCTATCCTGCACATCTTTTGGGTTGTGGGGGTGAAACCCACGAAAACACGGGGAGAATGTGCAAACTCCAGACAGACAGTGACCCAGAGCCGGGATTTGAAGCCAGGTCCTCAGAGCCATAGGCAGCAATGCTAACCACTGTGCCACCGTGCTGCCCAGGATTCTCCATTTTTGAAACTAAGTGCTGTCGCTGGTGTAGAATTATGGGAACTGTGTGCTCCCACTAGGAGCGCCGGTCAGGAACAATTCATATAATGCATGTGTCTGATTCGCTGGGGTTGGGATTCCCGTTCAGAGCCTGATAAGCTGGAGCAGTTTTTGAGCGCTCCACTCACCACAGACTGTCATTCCAGCAAAAAGAGGGCAGTGTAAGGACCAGCTCCAAGTTTCCTGGGCTTAAAAATTGAATACATGCTGGACGCTGTTGAGGAGTGGAGGGACATACATACTTAGAAACATAGATAGAAAATAGAAATAGGAGGACATTTGGCTCTTCGAGCCTGCTACACCATTCACTATGATCATGGCTGATCATCAAGTTCAATGCCCAGATCCTGTCTTCCTCCCATATCTCTTGATCCCTTTAGCTCCAAGAGCTATATCTAATTCTTTCTTGAAATTGCACCATGTTTTGGCCTCAACTTCTTTCTATGGTAGTGAATTCCACAGATTCACCACACTCTGGATGAAGAAATTTCTCCTCACCTCAGTCCTGAAAGGTTTACCCTTTATCCTCAAACTGGACTCCCCCACCATCAGGGACATTCTTCCTGAATCTACCCTGTCTAATCCTGTTAGAATTTTATAGGTTTCTATGAGATCACCTCTCGCTCTTCTAAACTCCAATTAATATAATCCTAACCGATTTAGCCTCTCCTCATATGACACTCCCGCCATCCCAGGAGTTAGTCTGGCAAACCTTTGGTGCATTTTCTTCAAAGCAAGACCATCCTTCCTCACATAAGGACACCATAATTGCACACAATACTCCAGATGTGGCCTCACCAATTCGCTATACAATTGTTGTAAAATATCCCTATTCCTATACTCAAATCCTTATGCTATAAAGGCCAACATACAACTTGGCTTCTTTACTGCCTGTTGTACCTGCCCGCTTACTTTCGGTGACAGGTGCACCAGGATACCAAGCTCTCCCTGAGTACCCACCTCTTTCAATTAGCATCCATTCAAATAGTAATCTGCCTTTCCATTTTTGTTGCCAAAGCAGATAACCTCACATTTATCTACATTATACTCCTGGTTTAGCTCACTGGGCTAAATCACTGGCTTTTAAAGCAGACCAAGCAGGCCAGCAGCATGGTTCAATTCCCGTACCAGACTCCGCGGACAGGCGCCGGAATGTGGCGACTAGGGGCTTTTCACAGTAACTTCATTGAATCCTACTCGTGACAATAAGCGATTTTCATTTTCATTTCATTTCATGCATATGCCCACTTACTCAGCCTGTCCAAATTCTGCTGAAACATCTCTGCATCCTACCCTCAGCCCACCGTCCCAATCGATTTTGTTTCATCTGAAAAATTGGAAACAATACATTTAGGTCCTTCATCCAAATCATTGTTCTCAGGATGGGGCAGAGACCCAAGGCCACCAGACTGAATGAGGATTGTGATGAGGTGAGAGAGACTGTGAGTGCTGCAAGCCTCAATAAGAGGACTGGCACGCAATGCTGTAAGAAGATGAATGATCTCTTTCAAGCAGCTTGGGTAAGTAAGACGTTTGTGCCCCTGGCATCATCCGCAATCCCCTAGAGGACAACAACACCCCACCTGCTTGTATCTCCTTTGCAATCCACCGTCCACGAATCGACAACACATGTACTGCCCTCTTCAGCCAGGAGTCTTGCACACACATACCACCAGCAACACGCGCCCATACAACCCGCCCCCTGTGCCTTATGCGATGAATGTAAAAAAATGGTATATACATTGGATTATACATATCTGGTGCAGTAATGGTTTTAAAAGCATGGGTTATGGTGCGTATGTATCTGCTCCAGTAATATTTTTTAAATATCCCAGCTTTAAATAAAGGACAGACACTGTAGCTGCAGACAGTGCAATTAAGGTGCACTAAAAATAAGATCATTGTTTTTTTTCTCTCACCTTATTTATGTTTACAAGGAGAGGCTTAATGAATTATTCTTATGATTTCTGAGGATTCCCTGGGCAGAAGGTAATTAGAGACATTCGCCAGAATTCTCGAGCCGTTGGAATTAATTTTTCCCACTGGCAGACCACCCCCCCCCCACCACCACCAGGTTTTCTGGTGGGGTGAGGTGGTTTCAATGAGAAATCTCGTTGATATGCAATGGGAAGATATAATCCCACTGCTAGAGAACAGCATGCCACTGAGAGACATGCAGCTGAGGTCCTGGAAAATCCCACCCATTGTGTTAAAACATATGCAAGCAGATTGTGAGAGTGGAGCGGGGACAATATAATTATCCAGGCCTGGGCAGTCACTTTTGAGTTATCTTTGTTTTTTGAAGCTGTGAGCTGCAAAGCAGCTTCAGCAAAAGGCTGTCAGGTTAAACAGTGGTTTGACACATACAAAAATCTGCAGGCTGTTTCCTGACAGGATCTCTCTCCCATGGATTGGCTATGATAAATTGCCCTTAGTGTCCAAAATTACCCTTAGCGTTGGATGGGTTTACTGGGTTATGGGGATAGGGTGGAGTTGTTGACCTTGGGTAGGGTGCTCTTTCCAAGAGCCGGTGCAGACTCGATGGGCTGAATGGCCTCCTTCTGCACTGTACATTCTATGATTCAAACAGTCTTTTAAAATAACTCATTATCCAAAGGAAGGCAAGAAATCCTGGGCGGAATTCTCTCAGCCCGGGGCCGGGCCGGAGAACCTCCGCAACCGGCGCAAATGGCGCCACACTGTCCCGACGCCGGGACACGATTCTCTGCAGAGCAGAGAATCGGCATCATTGGCGCCAGCGCGGTCGGCGCATTGCCGGCCGGGGGCCACTACACAGTGCCCCCCCCAGATTCTTGGCCCGGGATCGGCCGAACGGCCGCGTCAAAATACCCGATTCCCGCCGGCGCCATTCACACCTGCTCTCAGTCGGCGGGAACTCGGCATGGAAGGGTCGGGGTGGCCTATGGGGGGCAGGGGCGTCTGGCCCAGGGGGGAGGGGGGGCCTCTGATGTGACCTGGCCCGCGATCGGGGCCCACCGATTGGCGGGCCAGCATCTCTGGCTGGGGGCCTCCTTTCTTCCGCGCCGGCCCCTGTAGCCTTGCGCCATGTTGCGTCGGGGCCGACGCGGAGACGGGAGACACCGTGCATGTGCGCGTTGGCGCCGGTATCACTGCGCTTGCATGTACCCCGCGGCGCCCAGTTCACACCAGGATCAGCAGTTGGAGCAGTGTGGGTCGCTCCAGTGCTGTGCTGGCTCCCTGCAGGGGCCAGAATTGCTGATCCTGAGGCCGTGTTGACACGATTGAGAAAAGCGACGGCGTTTCCGATGGCGTCAACACTTAGCCTCAGGATCAAAGAATCCCGCCCCTGTGTTTGCAAACTCTATTTGAAAGTGTTTTTTGTCCTGTGATGGGTTTGCTTGATTGGAGATTAAGAAGGTACCAGTTAGCAGTTAAGGTGTTTGTTTTTATGGTTAAGCATTGTTTAACTGGTAATTGTAAGCTTTATTTCTGTAATGTTAAGATAGTATACTACTGTGTTAATAATAATGTTAGTGTTAATATACCATATCCCTGTTTTGTGTGGAATTACACACCTGGGGCGAAATTCTCCGCAGACCGTCGTAACGCCGATTTCCGGCGAGCATAATTGGTGTGGATGACTCCGGCATGGGGGCCTTCTTTTAGGCGGCTATTCTCCGTTCCCGGAGGGGCCAGCAGCGGACTGACGCGATACGCGTCAGTTTCACCCGTTGCGGAAGTGGTGAGACCCGGCGTGTGGGTGGGTGGGGTGGGGTGGGGGTGGGGTGGGGTGGGGGGGGTGGGTGAGGTGGGGGGGTGTGGGGGGGTGGGGGGGGGGTGGGGGAGGGAGGAGGAGATAGACAGACCCGGCGTTTTTGGGGGGGGGGGAGGAGGAGAGAGACTGACCCGGCGTTTGGGGGGGGGGGGGGGGGAGGAGGAGAGAGACAGAGCGGCATTTGTGGGGAGGAGGAGAGAGACAGACCCGGCATTTTGGGGGGGGGGGGGGAGGAGGAGGAGAGAGACAGACCGGCATTTGGGGGGAGGAGGAGAGAGACAGACCCGGCGTTTGGGGGGGGGGGGGAGGAGAGAGACAGACCGGCATTTGGGGCGGTGGGGAGGAGAGAGACAGACCGGCATTTTGCGGGGGGGGGGAGGAGGAGAGAGACAGACCGGCATTTGGGGGGAGGAAGAGAGAGACAGACCCGGCGTTTGGGGGGGGGGGAGGAGGAGAGAGACAGACCGGCATTTTGGGGGGGGGGGAGGAGGAGGAGACAGACAGACCGGCATTTGGGGGGAGGAGGAGAGAGACAGACCCGGCGTTTGGGGGGGGGGGGGGGGAGGAGAAGAGAGACAGACCGGCATTTTGGGGGGGGAGGAGGAGGAGAGAGACAGACCGTCATTTGGGGGGAGGAGGAGAGAGACAGACCCGGCATTTGGGGGGGGGGGGGTGGGGAGGAGGAGAGAGACAGACCCGGCGTTGGGGGGGGGGGGGGGGGAGGAGGAGAGAGACAGACCCGGCATTTGGGGGGGGGGGGAGAGAGAGAGAGAGACAGACCGGCATTTGGGGGGGGGGGGGGAGAGAGAGAGAGAGACAGACCCGCCGTTGGGGTGTTTGCGGCGTTGAGTTGAGAGGCGAGGGGGCGGGGGTTTGCGGCGTTGAGTTGAGAGGAGGGGGGGTTTGCGGCGTTGAGTTGAGAGGAGAGGGGGGGGTTTGCGGCGTTGAGTTGAGGGGGGGGGTTTGCGGCGTTGAGTTGAGAGGAGAGGGGGGGCTTGCGGCGTTGAGTTGAGGGGGGGGTTTGCGGCGTTGAGTTGAGGGGGGGGTTTGCGGCGTTGAGTTGAGAGGAGAGGGGGGGTTTGCGGCGTTGAGTTGAGAGGGGGGTTGCGGCGTTGAGTTGAGGGGGGGTTGCGGTGTTGAGTTGAGAGAGGGGGGGGCGGCGTTGGAGGGGGGGCGGCGTTGGAGGGGGGTAGGGGTGGTGAAGGGGGTAGGGGTGGTGAGGGGGGGTAGGGGTAGGGGCAGCGGCGTGCAGAGGAGGGGGGTGACGGATGCCCGGTGCCAACGCACCGTTGCCCCCCCCTGCACGCAGCTGTCCCTACCCCAACCCCCTCCCCTCACCACCCCTACCCCCCTCCCCACCACCCCTACCCCCCTCCAACGCCGCCCCCCCCTCTCTCAACGCCGCAACCCCCCCTCAATGCCGGTACCCCCCTCTCTCAACGCCGCACCCCCCCACTAACGCCGCACCCCCCCCACTAAAGCCGCACCCCACCCCCCCCCCACTAACGGAGGAAGGAAGGGGGGAGGAGGAAGGAAGGGAGGAGGAGGAAGGAAGGGGGGGAGGAGGAAGGAAGGGGGGGAGGAAGGAGGGGGGGAGGAGGAGAGGGGGAGGTGTGGGTACCGGCCTTCAGAGGGAGGGCGGGGTGTGGGTACCGGCCTTCAGAGGGAGGGACAGGGGGGGGTGTGGGTACCGGCATTGAGGGGGGGGGGACCCGGCGTTGAGAGGGGGGGGTTTGCGGCGTTGAGGGGGGGGTTGCGGCGATGAGGGGGGGTTGCGTCGTTGAGAGGGTGGGGGGGTGCGGCGTGAGGGGGGGTTGCGGCGTTGAGGGGGGGTTTGCGGCGTTGAGAGGGTGGGGGGTTTGCGGCGTTGAGAGGGTGGGGGGGTGCGGCGTTGAGAGGGTGGGGGGGTGCGGCGTGAGGGGGGTTGCGGCGTGGAGGGGGGGTTTCCGGCGTTGAGAGGGTGGGGGGGTGCGGCGTGGAGGGGGGGGGTTGCGGCGATGAGGGGGTATTGCGGCGTTGCGAGAGATGGGGGGCGGCGTTGGAGGGGGTTAGGGGTGGTGGGGAGGGGGGTAGGGGTGGTGGGGAGGGGGGTAGGGGTGGTGGGGAGGGGGGTAGGGGTGGTGAGGGGGGTAGGGGCGTTGGAGGGAGGTAGGGGTGGTGAGGGGGGGTGGTTGGGGTAGGGGGCAGCGGCGTACAGAGGGGGGGGCGACGGTGCATTGGCCCCGGGCATCCGTCGCGCCCCCTCTCTGCACGCCGCTGCCCCCAAACCCCCCCACCACCCCTACTCCCTCCACCACCCCTACCCCCTCCAACGCCCCTACCCCCCTCCCCACCACCCCTACCCCCCTCCCCACCACCCCTACCCCCCTCCCCCACCCACCCCTACCCCCTCCCCACCACCCCTACCCCCCCAATGCCGCAACCCCCCCAATGCCGCAACCCCCCCCTAATGCCGCAACCCCCCCCAATGCCGCAACCCCCCCCCAATGCCGCAACCCCCCCCATGCCCCAACCCCCCCAATGCCGCAACCCTCCCCCCCCAATGCCGCCAACCCCCCCCAATGCCGCAACCCCCCTCAATGCCGCAACCCCCCCAATGCCGCAACCCCCCCCAATGCCGCACCCCCCCCCATGCCGCAACCCCCCCAATGCCGCAACCCCCCCAATGCCGCAACCCCCCCAATGCCGCAACCCCCCCCAATGCCGCAACCCCCCCCAATGCCGCAACCCCCCCAATGCCGCAACCCCCCCCAATGCCGCAACCCCCCCCCCAATGCCGCACCCCCCCCCAATGCCGCAACCCCCCCCCAATGCCGCAACCCCCCCAATGCCGCAACCCCCCCCAATGCCGCAACCCCCCCCCCAATGCCGCACCCCCCCAATGCCGCAACCCCCCCCCCAATGCCGCAACCCCCCCCCCCCCATGCCGCAACCCCCTTTCCCCCACTGAACGGTGTCAACCATCATCAATGGTTGACTCCATTTTAAAGCTACTCTGTTTTCCGCCGACGTGGCCATGGGTCACGTCGGCGGGACTTCGGCCCATCCGGGCTGGCGATTTGTTGAAACAAAAATATAATGAAATCCCGCCGGCGCCAGCTGTTTTCTGAGGCTGCCGGCGGGATTTGCACAACGCCGGCTTTTGGCCGGCCAGAGAATAAAAAACCCTGCGGGAGCGGGATTAACGCCGCTGCCGGCCGATTCTCCGACCCTGCGTGGGGTCGGAGAATTTCGCCCCTGGAGTGAAGTATCCTTTCCTCAGTTTTACAAAATAAAGAATATATATTGAGGTTCCCGTCGGGTATCCTAGCAAATGTTGGGGTCTAGTCCAGGATCATAATATTCACTATGTCCTTCCTGTGTCCCCAAGGATGAAGCATCCCATAATCACCGGGAGTGCCAGAGGATGGGAGGGGACAATCCAGATATCCACACCTGCTCTGAGGAAATGGCTCTGCAGCTGGTGGGGGACGCCGAGCAGAGGGCATTGGTTGCAATAGAATTTGGCATGTGCCAAATAAGTGAGAGTCTAATGTAATGCAGACGTCCTGACAGCAAGTGAGTCACCCCTCTAATCTTTATAAGTGTCACAAGTCGGTTTACATTAACACTGCAATGAATTTACTGTGAAAATCCCCTAGTCGCCACATTCCAGCTCTTGTTCGGGTACACAGAGGGAAAATTCAGAATATCCAATTCACCTAACAAGCACGTCGTTCATGAATTGTGGGAGGAAATCTGAGCACCCGGAATAAACCCACGCAGACACGGGGAGAACGTAAAGACTCCGCACAGGCAGTGACCCAAGTCGGAATTAAACCTGGGACCCTGGTGTCCCACAGACCAGTCCTTCTTAACTTATAGGTCTTCCACTTCCCCATTAAAAACAGTGGAAATGGAGTCATCATATAGAAACATAGAAAACAGAAGCAGGAGGAGGCCATTTGGCCCTTCAAGCTTGTACCACTATCCATTATAATCATGGCTGATCATCTAATTCAATAGCCTAATCCCGCTACCCCCCCCCCCCCCACCCCCCCATCCTTTGAGCGATTCGCCCTAATTGGTATATCTAACTGCTTCTTGAAGACATACCATATTTTAGCCTCAACTGTGTCCTATGGTAGTGAATTTCTCAGGCTCACCACTCATTGGGTGAAGAAATTTATCCTCATCTCTGTCCTAAATGGTCTACCCAATATCCTCAGACTGTGACCCCAGGTTCTGGACACACCCACCGTGGGAACATCCTTCCTGCATCTACCTTGTCCAGTCCTGTTTGAATTTTATATGTTTCTATCAGATTCCCCTGTCATTCTTCTGAACTCCTGCGAATACAATCCAAACCAATTCAATCTCTCCTCATATGTGATCCCACAATCCCAGGAATCGTAAATCTTTGGGTGCACCCCCTTTCGAGCAAGAACATCCTTCCTCAAGTAAGAACACCAAAACTGCATACCATATTCCATATGTGGCCTCACCAAGGCCCTGTATAATTACAGCAAGACTTCCCTGCTTCTGAACTCGAGTCCTCTTGCAATAAAGGCCATCAGGTAGGAGTCTGAACAGTTTTTTAAACTGTGCTTTGTGTATCATCAAATCACTTTATAATTAATTACTGGCAATCAGTGAAGTGCTTGCTTCTTTCAAATTGTGTCGTAGCTCTTGAGACCCTTCTGAAATGATCATCTCCCTCTAAAACCAAAGGAGACTTGTTTATGGATCAATAGTGTCTCTGTTGTGAGAATTAATGATGCAAGTGTCAAAGTGTGAAGTTCTGACTATTTGTTTCACTCAGACCAAAAACAAGAACTCCCAGGGGTAGTAGAGGATAAGCCAAATGCAGAGGAATCTCCATCTATCTTGTTAAAGAAGTCTACCTTAAACCAATACCTGAGGAGAAATGAGGTTCAGAGATGTAGCTGTTTAATTCCTTGTTTTTGGCTCATTATTGTGTGTGACGAATGCACTGTTGCATTTAAGATGTAAATTATTCATCTCATCGCAACTTTATTTTCATTTTTGTTACTTCTTATTTTTGTCAAAATATGAGGTTGAGGGCGGCATGGTGGCACAGTGTTGGCATTGCTGCCTCATGGTGCCAAGGAGCCGGGTTCGATCCCGGCCCCGGGGGTGGAGTTTGCACATTCTCCCCGTGTCTACGTGGATCTCACCCCCGCAACCCAAAGATGTGCAGGCTGGTAGATTGGCCACGCTAAATTGCCCCTTAATTGGGAAAAAACATTAAAAATGAGGTTGCATGGCAGTCCATTTGGAAGCTCTGTCATCTCCCGACGAGTCTGCCTTGTGTCAGTGGTAGATCTCTCCCCTCAAGCAGAAGGGCAGGGGTGAAAGCCCTGCTCCAAACATGCGAGTACACAATCTCAAGTGTCATACTGAGGGAGTGCTGCACTGTGCTGCCTTTGAGATGAAGTATTTAATTGAAACCCATCTCAGGTAATTTTTTAAAAATCTGTTTGAGGAACATGAAGGGTTTTTGCCCAGTTTCCCAATCAATATGTATCTCCCAACTAACATTATGCAAAGACAGATTTCCGGTCATTATTTCATTCCTTTTTGAACTGCTCTGCTGTGAGTAAGTTGGCTGCTGGGCTTCCAATTTACAAAAGTGACTTAAAAAAATACTTAATTGGCTGTTATAAACTGGGATAATACATATTTTGAGCAGCAACGTATCTCTGCAAGTCTTTCTTCTAGCTTATTGGTTTGATCGTGAGCTTCCAAGTAAATGAAAGGCTGGAAGTGTTCAATTTGCTTTCTGTGGAAGAGAAAGAATTATGGATCAGGATGATCAGTGATATAATGATGTACCACTGAACCAGTCCAGGATCTGGAAAATATTCAGATTTGGGCTGATAAGTGCAAATAATATTCACACCACAAAAATGACCATCTCAAGTCAAACAGTGCATCCATCACACATAATAATGAGCCAGAAACAAGGAATTAAAAAGATACATCTCTGAACCTAATTTCTCCCCGGTCTTTGGAAGAAGGTAGATGGTAGACCGGGGTGGCACAGTGGTCACTGTTGCTTCACAGCACCAGGGACCCGGGCTCAATTGCGGCCTTGAGTTACTACCTGTGCGGAGTTTGCATGTTCTCCTTGTGTCTGCGTGGGTTTCCTCTGGGCACTCCCATTTAGACCATAGACTGTAAGGCACAATTCAATCATGGCCAATATGTTCTCATCCCCATTCTCCTGCCTTCTCCCCATAACCCCTGATTTTCCCACAGTTCAAAGATGAAAGATATGCCAATTAGGTGGATTGGCCATGCTAAATTGCTCCTTAGTGTCCAAAGATATGCAGGTTAAGTGGGGTTAGGGGGATGTGGGGGTGGGGGGGTGGGATGGGTTAGTGGGCCTAGGCCGGGTGCTCTTTCAGAGGGTTGGTGCAGACTCGATGGGCTGAAGGACCTCCTTCTGCAATGTAGCAATTCTATGTTCTATCTCCAACAAAAGAGACTCTAATCATCTCCTTTGATGTTAAATGCATTACCTTCACTGAATCCCCCAATATCAAATTCTGGAGATTACCATCGACCAGAAACAGAACTGTATTCGCCACATAAACACCACATCCACCACCTTCAACACTCACTCCCTCCATCACCAATACACAATGATATCAGAGTGTCCCATCTCGAAGATGCACTGCATTAACTCACTAAGGCACCTTTGACAGCATGTTCCGCACCCACAACCTCTACCATGTAGAAGGGCAAGAGCCAGGTCTCGGGAGAGCGGGATGCAGGTGGTGCCTAACACTTGGGCATGGGGGCTGAGGTTGGCCTGGCCCAGGCTTGGTTTCAATTCACCCAGGATGAGCCGCCAGAGCTTCAGACTTGAAAAATAGGTTTAAAAAACTATCAGAACCGTCAGGCTGAACAGGAACTTTCCGGCCAAGTTTCATTGAGTTGCTGCGCTGTTGCTTCTCAGCATTGAGCAGCTTTGTGGTTTTAGCCTGAAGCTAAAAAGCAGCAGAGTCGCATCTGTCATCAGAGTGCTCTCAGTTGAAAAAGTAAGTGCAATTTTAGAATCAATTAGATGCTGTGAGTGCGGTACATCAATGTGCTATGGAACAATACAAACAGGGTGTTGACCCATTATAACCCTTTTTGTTACTCTTGCAAAAATCAAATCTCGATTTGCAAATAATAGGCTGCTTAAAGAAAGGTTTTATAAACCTTTACTCCAAGGTACACCCCACCCTGCACCGTCCTGTTTAGCAGAGGATGGTCACAATGTGGGAATAACATTTCTCTGGGGATGAGGTATCCTGATCATCCACTGTAACTTCAGTCAAAAAGAAATCCATTGAAATCCCAGAGATAAAGTATAAAGGGCTTTTACCATAATGCATCTTTATAGAAACCAAATGCTACGGTTTAAGTGCTTCTAAAAATGATTTCTCTTGGGATTTTGCTTGCACGCTTTTTTTGCTTTTGGAGTTTCTTATTTATTATTTACATTTTTCACACATAATTTGCCTGCTTCACTCACACTTCAAACAAAAATTAGAATTTACAAAATACTAATTACACATGTTTTTCAGTACAAGCGTAATACAAGATCGTATGAGCCAGTGGATAGGCTGTACATTCTCAGTGTACAACATAATTGGATGACAGTGGGTTGGTGCTTGAGAAATCAGGTTGTATTAGGTACTGATTTGAATTGTTTTGTAAATGTTATTATTCGTTTGTAGCCACGTTGCTAACATCACTTGGTAGCACTGTGGTTAACTATCCTTCGAGATTTGGAGGGTGAGATTCTCCATTCCCCGGCGCAAAGATCGGGAATCCCTATTGGGCGGAGAATTCCCAAGTCAGGCCAAAGACAGGATTGGCACCGGGTGGCAAAGAAAACCCTAGTCTCTGGTCCCACCTTACCGGCCGTAGTGCACATCCCACCCCGCACTGGTGGGAACATGCAGACAACTGATTTGAATGCAATTAATAGGCTGGAAGCCTGAATCTTTCCATCCGCAGCCCACCCACCCACTGTTATGCTCCGACCCCCACAATGGAACTCCAGCAGGTGGGATTTAGTGGAAGTATTGCTAAATACGATGCATCCCGGGGGCGGGGGTGGTGGGGGACCATCCCTTCCAACCCTGGGCAACCTGAAGATCACTTTGGCATGGTGATCTCAGTCAGTTCTCTGCTCAAGATCTTCGTCCTGGCCTGACCTGTTTAAACTCTGAAGTTCCTTTTCAATCTGAACTTCTCTGCCTGACAGCGGATGAGCAGTTCAGGCAGTTCAGTGAAGAATCAATGCACTTTCCCCTTCCTCACATCTGCTCCCTCAGCCCAATGCTTTTGAAACTGCTTTTGAAACTGCTGCTTTTGGAAATGTCATAGCCTTCCGAGAAAGCCTACAACTTGAAATCGCCTGCAGATACAAGGGAACACACCACTATAAGTTCTCCTCCAAGCTCCAAGCCATCCTGACTTGGAAATATATGCCTCCGGCATGGACTGCGGTGTGGTTCAGGAAATCAATTCACCATCCCCTTCTCAAAGGGAAATGGAGATGGGAAATAACATGTCGACAAATCCATAGAAGAATCCATAGAATCCCTACAGTGCAGTAGGAGACCATTAAGCCCATTGTGTCCATCTAGGCACACTCGCCCACCCTATCGCTGTAACCCCACCTAACCCGCACATCCTTGGACTCTGGGAGGAATCCAAAGCATCTGGAGGAAACCCACGCAGACACGGAGAGAACGTGCAAACCCAACACAAACAGTTACCCAAAGCCGGAATTGAACCTGGGTGCCTGGCACTGTGAAATAGCAGTGCTAAATATTTTTTTAAAAATTGCTGCTATGTTTTTCTGCAAGTGATCTCTACTAACCGATATTCAGAAGGGCAAGAAAACCAAAGGGAAATCAATTTATGCAAAGATAATCCCATTAGACCAAACAAACATTCCATAATAATTTGTATCAATTGTATTGATTTGTAATGATTTTTAGATAATAATACTGGTCCATATGACCTGGCAACCCTTGACCTGGAAGCATTAACCAACAGGACGGAACTTAAAATATGGATGCAGTGTGACATACCAACTCAAAGAAGAAAGGGAAGAGCTGGAGAGGGAAGAGGTGGTCAACAAACCGAGTCAAACGCTTATTTAGAAGCAACTACTTGTGCAGAATCGGCCATACTATGCTAAATATAATGGTGGTTCTGGCAGATCCATGTTACTAAGACCAAAGGGAGGTAGGAGTTGAGAATGTTAGCAGGCAGGGAAGATCACACCAGTGTAACACTATTTACATTGACACTGCTGCCTGTGGAAAATTGGCTAAGTCCTTGAAGAAAAATGAATGGAATTCTGCTTGGAAGAACTGTGTGATTGAAAGTGGGGCTATACAGGTGGCGACAACTGCCTACAATTTCCGACCATCTTTTGCCTATTAATTCATAGTTAAGTTGCATTGATTCTGATTTGGAGTTAAAATAAGGTTACAAAACGGGAAATCTTGTCTGATCATGTCTTCGTTTGGGTGTCATTGTGTTTTGTGAGAGTCCCTTTAAAAACAGTGTGTTTTATCAAATAGCTGCAGTGATGTCATTGTGTGGGTAGAGCTAGAATGTGATTCTGCTTTTTACTTTCGTTTTCAGCTGGAAGCTCTTTTTGGTTCTTTGTTTTAGTTTTGCTTTCAGTTGGAGAGCTGCATTCAAATGATAAGGCGTATCTCTCTCTCTAAAGAATGTCTCCAGATCACTTGATGATTTCAAAGTAATACCTGTTTCTATCGAGAATTTAAACCTGCTGTCTTTGGTAAAAAGGGTTTTTTGACTTATGGATGTTGTTAGGAAAGTTACTAACGGTTACCTATAGAGTACTGCATCTTTGGGGCGAGGATTTGTGTTGATAGTTGATAAGATGTTTACTGTGTGTTTATAAAATGTTAACTGGATTCATAGAATAAACATTGTTTTGTTTTTAAAATACTTTATATCTCTGTTGCATCACACCTGTAAAGTGGGCCCGTGTGCTCCCCATAACCAAAATCTATTCAAAGTTGTGGGTCAGGTGAACTCCATGATATGCTTTGATGGTCTCTAAACCCTGGCCCATAATAATTTGGGTAAAGTTAGTATTCCCAGCATTTCTTGTTTTTATTTGAGACTTCCAGCATCTAGCTTTTAAATTGGATTATACCGGTCTTTCGTCTTATTAAAAATGCATCTTTCGTTGATACATTAATTCACTCTGCATTGCTATAGAATTTAGCAATGGGTAATTTTGAATTCTTTTTTCATTATTAATAGGCAGAAATAATAACACCAGTCAGCCGATTGCTATTCTGTGCTGTACATGCATAGAATCATAGGTTGTATTTATTCAGACACGTTTGTAAATCTGGCAGTATAACTCAAAAGAAACAATGCGGATTAAAGGTTGAGGTCTGTAACTCATCCAAGAGCAGTGTTACTGCTTTGTGTTCGTAAAGCACAAAGAATGAACCCTGCTTTAAACTTGCAATTGGTGGACAAAAATAATATTCAAGCAATCCCAAGGTGTACTGCACACTGGTCATAGATATTAATAACAACAGCAACATTGCTCTATTATTCATTTGATTGTCGGATTTTGTTTCCACAGTTTTGGTGTAAGCTGCTTGTCACTGATGCAAATCCTTTATTGTAACTGCCCCTTCATATAACCAACTCTTTCTGATGGGCAGGCTTACACTGCGCTTCAGTCAAAACAACTAAGGGACCAAGGGGAGGAGAAGTTCTGGACTAACCTTGACTGTGTCTTAAAGCCTTTGCAATGTGGTATTGACTATTTTTGGCAATGTAACACCAATGCATGTTGGGGGAATATCAAACAACATGGTTGACAGAACTGACAAGCTGAGAAAATGACATTCCTCAGTTAACCTACATTTCACCTCAGAAGCCGTGAGCTTAAGTATATGGTGGGAGCCCAAAAAAAATGTACAGAATCTTATCAACTGCTTGGGTTTGTAAGAAATAAAATAAATTGTTTGACATTATCTTTACTTTACCTTTGGAGCCTCTGGTCAAATGCCGCCTGAAGCACTGAGATAAAGCTCTTCCCCTATTGTCAGCATTCAAAGACCTCATTTTGGTCGAGCTCTGACAGATATAACACAAAATGATCTCAATTTTAACAATTTTGTATCTTCAATTCTGAGAAAAAAGCTGTCTTTAAGGTTGGAGTAGGGTTGAAGAACATCATTTTTGGGCAGTTTGTGGGGGGGGGGGGGTGGGGTGTGTGGGGGGGCGACAGTAAGAGATTGACCTGCATTTATTCACTAATAGGGTCTGAGAAGCCAAATCTACTAATTAATATAACAAATGTGTATGACAAGCTGAGAAAATGACATTCCTCAGTTAGCCTACATTTCACCTCAGAAGGGAACAGATAAACTCCATCCCGACTGTCAGGAATGGGTTCATTCTGTTCACTGTAAGGATAATTGGCAGACGGCCAGGATGTTTACTGGAACATAAAGCGCCAGATGTTCAAACTCAGCTGTTCTCATGCCATGCCATGCTATGCTATGCTTGTTTAATACTTCATTTATCCAACTATTTGGAACAACTTGCAGATTTTCCCAACTGTTTATATATTAGACTTATTTACTTCACTGTATAAATATCAGGCCAATATCAGGCCATTTCGCTCATTCGTTGGACTTCACCTCAGACCTGAGTCGCGACAGGTGGCAGGAGCTGAATCCCGAAGCTGATGTCAATCCCTAGGGTCCCCAATGAGCAGAAGGGCATGAAATTCTTGTTTTATATTCTTATTTGTATTTTTTATGCCAATAAAGTTGAGTAGAAAAACTTCTGTTGTTGCTCTCTTTATTATATTGTGTCCGAATCATAAAGAACCCTTGGAGTAATCCAGGACACCGACTCAGATGCACAAAGGGTTACCAACTGAGAGAAACTGCCACTGATGCTGACGTAAGTAGCTGAAAGGATTAATTCTGCTCACCTGTGAGTAGGTGAGGAAGAAACCTACTGTTTTCTGAAAGATTGCCAATGTAAGTCTGCTCACACCTTGCTGAATTTGGCATTCACACTTGACAGCGTTCTTGACAGCAATTCGTTGCAAGATTGGTGACATCACAGAGAGCATATCACTCCGGCTCATGTTCATTAACTTCTTCTGGTCCTACTTTAACCATCTCCCAAGAGCAAATATAATATTATAATAGCATCCTTGTCTTCTATGTTCCTACGCACCTTTGATTCTGTGTACTGTTCTTATGCTCTTAAAAATCCTTGCTATTTATTTTTATGTCTTCTTTTCTAATTATTCTAAAGCTTTCTTTTTCTCTGCTCTGTAACATATATCTGATGGTTATTATACTGTATGGGATGTTGTTTGGGAAAAGGGATATTTCTCAGTTCAGGAATATAGATAGATGGAGGCGGGATAATTCCAGAAAATAGTGTTTGTGCTGCCATTATTTTAGTTAAGTGTACCTTTGTTTGGTGTTATGGCCCTTCTTGTATTGTACCTGTGCATGTTAACAAACATTCTTTTATTTGAATAGTTACCACAAGGCTGGACCTTTTCTTCACCAGTTTATATATCTGTCCTTACATTGTACCCAATTGAAAAAATACACTCTTAAGATCCAATGTTCTAAGTTATACTTCTGAGTTTTGGGATACCCTCATGTCTAACAGCAGTGGAGTTATTAGCACATCCTTCAGAAGAGACATTGGGTGGGATTTAACTAAGTGAGAATAAAGTCCCAAAACGAGCCTGTTTAGCTGCGTGTTTTCTGGTGAAATGAAATGAAATGAAAATCGCTTATTGTCACAAGTAGGCTTCAAATGAAGTTACTGTGAAAAGCCCCTAGTCACCACATTCCGGCGCCTGTTCGGGGACGCTGGTACGGGAATTTAACCGTGATGCTAGCCTGCTTTGGTCTGCTTTCGAAGCCAGCGATTTAGCCTTGTGCTAAACCAGCCCCTGCTAGCTGTCTCATTTTAATAAGCAGATGTGCCAAAAAGTGATTCCGCCCACAATTGGTGGGATTTACATCGCAACATCTCTTGAGATCATGTTAGATCTCGCGAGGCATTGCAAGCCATGTAGATCCCAGGAGCAAGGTCTTCCAGCTTCTATCGGACATGTCACACCGCGTCTAGCTGCTATTCGGGCACAGCATGGCCGTTGGATCGCTTCCATTGAATACCTTGCACATGGCATTTATTTAAAACTCAATGGCACTTTTTTAAATAAAAGGAGGTCTCCCATTCAAGTGGTTGCACTTATTGCTTAATCAACACCATCAGATACAAGTAATTTAGTCATTCACCTCGTTGTTGTTTGTGAGAAATTGCTGTGTGCAAATTGGTTGCTGCAAGAGTGATTAGACTGTAGATGTAATATATTGGATTTGAATTACTCTGGAACATTATGAGGACATGAGAGATGCTGTTTAAATGCTAATTATTTCTTTCTAAGTTATTTAGAATTTGCCTGATCCACTGGAGTTTGAGCCAAGGTGGAGATGGGGGATGGTGAATTGTGCGGGTCAGGGGCAGTTGCTCTTGGGATGTGGTGGCGTCAGGGAAGTCAGGGAGTGTCCCATGGTGGGGTCAGTCTGGGTATTTACAATAGTTACCCTGAGGTTAGAAGAGGTTTTCTTCCTTCTAGCTTTATCTGGGTTCCTATGATGCCACGGTAGCACCGTGGCTAGCACTGTTGTATTGCAGCGCCAGGGTCCCAGGTTCGATTCCCGATTGGGTCACTGTCTGTGCTGAGTCTGCACGTTCTCCCCATGTCTGCATGTGTTTCTTCCGGGTGCTCTGCTTTCCTCCCACAAGTCCCGAAAGATGTGCTGTTAGGTGAATTGGACATTCTGAATTCCCCCTCAGTGTACCCGAACAGGCGCCGGAGTGTGGCGCCTAGGGGATTTTCACAGTGGCTGCATTGCAGTGTTAATGTGAGCCTACTTGTGACAATAATAAAGATTATTATTTGTGCAACTAGTAAGCCCAAAGGGCAGGACATACCCATGACTGGTAACACGAACTGTTCGGTATGATTCTGTAAGGATCACTATGGCAGGCTGTTGCTTGACTAGCTTGTGAGACATCCCTCCCAATTTTGGCACTGGCCTTCAGACGTCAGTAAGGAGGACTTCACAGAATTGACAGAGACAAGTTGACTGGTGTCGTTTCTGGTGCCTAAGTAAATCAATGCAGGGTGCTCAGTCCTTTTAGGCTTTTTAGATGTTTGATGCAAAGACATGCAAGAGTCAATCACATTGCTGTGGATCTGGAGACACATGTAGGCCAGACCAGGTATAGATTTCCTTCTCTAAAGAGCATTCATGAACCAGATGGGTTTTTATAATAATGGTTTCATTGTCATCAGTTAACTTTTAATTCCAGATATTTATTGCATTTAATTTTTCACCATCTGCTGTGGTGGGATTCAAACCCAGTCCCCAGAGCATTACCCTGGGTTTTTGGGTTATTAGTCCAGTGACCATCACTTCTCCAGGCGCTCTTCAATGAAGTAACATGTGATGGGGATAAAGGGGAACTGGTGGGTATATTGTATTTAAATTTCCAGAAGGCATTTGATCGAGTCATGATCCAGGATTCTCCAAACCCGCGTCCAAGTTCTTATGCCGGCGTCAAAAGCAGCATGAGCCACTCCGGTGTCAACAGGCCTCCAGGCCCAGGTATTCACCCCTTCCCAGAGGGCTAGTATGGTGCAGCAGTGGTGTCTGCTGCTCCAGCCGGTGTGCTACGGCCGGCGCGAGTTCGCGCATGCGCGCCACGGCTAGCGCGAGTTTGCCCATGCGTGTGGGTTCCTGTCTCCACGCCGGCCCTGGGGCAATATGGCAGAGCCCTACAGGGGCCCGGCGTGGAGAAACATAGGCCTCCAACGGAAATAGCCCGCCCGCCAATCGGTAGGCCCCGATCGCGGGCCAGACCACAGTGCAGCACCCCCCCCCCCCCCCCCCCCCGCCCCCGGAGTCGTATCGCCCCCGAACCCCACCAGGATGGCCCCCACAGCTAGAACTCCGAGGTCCCGCAGGTAGGACCATACTTAGCCCACGCTGGCGGGACTTGGCCGAACTGCCCGTCGAGGCACAGAGAATAGCCGGGGGGGGGGGCACTTTCAATGGCCCCGACCGGCACAGCGGCGATCCGGCAGGCGCCCGAGAATCGGCGGGCCAGCGACGGAACGGTGTGGCGTGGTTCTCGCGTCCCCTCCCCGCACCCCAGCAATTCTCCGACCCAGCGGGGGATCGGAAAATCCGGCCATGGAGTCAAAGACGTCCACAGCTTAGAAAATGCCCTTTTGGCCCATTGCGTCTGCACCGGTCGAAAACCACGACCAAACTATCCTAATCCCATTTTCCAGCACTAGACCAATAGTACTTCTAAAACTGTTATGGTGCCACATTAAAGGTTAGTGAGGAAGATAAAAGTTCATGGTGTAGTTGGTAACATATTGGCATGGATTGAAGATTGACTAGTGAACAGGAAACGGAGAGTAGGCAAAGATTGTTCACTTTCTGGTTGGCAAGGTGTAATGAGTGGTGCAACCACTAGTGTGGTTGCCTCAAAATTTTACAATTTATATAAATGACATGGATGAAGGTACGGTTTCTAAATTTGCTGACGACACAAAGATCGGTAGGAAAATAAGCAGTAAACCATAAGACATAGGAGTGGAAGTAAGGCCATTCGGCCCATCGAGTCCACTCCGCCATTCAATCATGGCTGATGGGCATTTCAACTCCACCTACCAGCATTCTCCCCGTAGCCCTTAATTCCTCGCGACATCAAGAATTTATCTATCTCTGCCTTGAAGCCATTTAGCGTCCCGGCCTCCACTGCACTCCACTCCACTGCAATGAATTCCACAGGCCCACCACTCTCTGGCTGAAGAAATGTCTCCGCATTTCTATTCTGAATTTACCCCCTCTAATTCTAGGGCTGTGCCCACGGGTCCTTGTCTCCTCGCCTAACGTAAACAGTTTCTTTGCGTCCACCCTTTCTAAGCCATGTATTATCTTGTAAGTTTCTATTAGATCTCCCCTTAACCTTCTAAACTCCAATGAATACAATCCCAGGATCCTCAGCCGTTCATCATATGTTAGACCTGCCATTCCAGGGATCATCCGTGTGAATCTCCGCTGGACACGCTCCAGTGCCAGTATGTCCTTCCTGAGATGTGGGGCCCAAAACTGGACACAGTACTCCAAATGGGGCCTAACCAGAGCCTTATAAAGGCTCAGTAGCACATCGCTGCTTTTATATTCCAACCCTCTTGAGATAAATGACAACATTGCATTCGCTTTCTTAATCACAGATTCAACCTGCATGTTTACCTTTAGGGAATCCTCGACTAGCACTCCCAGATCCCTTTGTACTTTGGCATTATGAATTTTCTCACCGTTTAGAAAGTAGTCTATGCTTGGATTCTTTTTTCCAAAGTGCAATACCTCACATTTTCTCACGTTGAATTGCATCAGCCATTTCCTGCACCACTCTCCCAAACTGTCTAGATCCTTCTGCAGCCTCCCCACTTCCTCAGCACTACCTGCCTGACCACCTAACTTCGTATTATCGGCAAACTTCGCTAGAATTCCCCCAGTCCCTTCATCCAGATCATTAATATATATGGTGAACAGCTGCGGCCCCAACACTGAACCCTGTGGGACACCGCTGGTCACCGGCTGCCATTCCGAAAAAGAACCTTTTATCCCAACTCTCTGCCTTCTGTCAGACAGCCAATCCTCAAGCCATGCCAGTAGCTCACCTCGAACACCATGGGCCCTCACAGGGCCCTAAACAGGACAGGATAAGGCTAAAAAGGGGTATAGATAAGTGATTTGGCAAATAAAGAAGAATGTGGACAAATGTGAAATTGTCCATTTTGGCAGGAAGAATAAAATAGAAACATTATCCAAATAATGAGAAATGCAGTGTGATCTCTGTATCTGAATCGCAGAAGGTTAGTATGTGGTCCAGTAAGTTATTAGGAAAGCTAATAGAATGTTATTGTTTATTGTGAGGAGAATTAACTACAAAATAGGGAGGTTATGTTTCAATAGGATAGGGTATTGGTGAGGTTACATATGGTGTAATCCAACACAGAAATCCAACACAGCTGAACAGTATATTCTTGATCATCAGCAAAGTGATGGAAGGGATCATCAACTGTGCTATCAAGTGCACTTGCTGAGATATAACCTGCCCACCCAGTTATCCATGACAAAGCAACCTACTTGACTGGCCCTTCAGGTTTCACCTTAAACATTCACTCCCTCCACCACTGACGCAGCAGTGTGTAACATCTACAAGATGCACTGCAGGAACTCACCACGGCTCCTTAGACAGCACCTTCCAAACCTGCGGCCACCACCATTTGGAAGAACAAAGGCAGCAGATATATGGCAACACCACCCCCTCCAAGTCACTCACCATCTTGCCTTGGAATTATATCACCGTTCTTTGACTGTCAGTCAATTAAATTCCTGGAACTCACTCCCTAACAGCACTGTGAGTGTAACTACACCACATGGACTACAGCGATTCAGGAAGGCAGCTCACCACCTTCTCAGGAGCAATTCAGGGCGGGTAACAAATGCCGGCCGAGCCAGTGATGGTCCATATCCCGTGAAAGAATAAATATACCGACAATGGCTGGAGTCTGAGAGAAGATGACTCAAGCTAGAACGAATTATCTGCTTTGAACTCGGCATCTCAAACTCAACCCGAGTGGAAATTGCAAACAGCAATCATCCATTCCTAAAATTGCTGAATCAAATTTCTTGAGATGAATAGTTTTTATTTTCTCTTCTGTAATGGCCCAGCATAAATGCATAAGAAGTATTATATCAAGCTGCTTTTAGCATTTAGAAAGCAATGATCGGAGTAGGAATGGCAGGATGTTTTCTCAGGTCATGTTCAGCGAAGGTTTCACAGCAATAGCAACTGCTGTTCAGCCCCTGTTTCAATTCCCACATTCTGAAAGGTAGACTCATCATTCAAATTGACACACTTTACGTGTGAGGTACCTCTTCACAAGCTTTTACAGCCTACAGTTCAAATGGTAATAACATTTGTTCTGTATAACAAGGAATAATATTAAACCTTCATTTATATTTACACTGCTATTTATATTTTCTAGTTTCATTGCTGTCGCAGAAGACAACCAAATATCAAAAAAGCAAATCTTGCAGTGCTCAACAAAGAACAGCTTACTTAATTTACAGAGATTTTGTAAAGCGTCAGCTATCATCAGCTGCAAACATTAGTTCTCAGTGTTTAATGTTCTGCTCAATTTTCAATGAAGGATTAAAAGGTTATCCTATTAAACTGGAGGATATTAACCATCAGAATGTGAATTCACCAAATCGTGTACTACTGTTTCCAAGCATAGAGCAGAACATTCTAAGTTATTTGCAGTCAGGATTGTCCATTAACTTGGGCAGCATGGTGGCGCAGTGGCTTAGCCCTGCTGCCTCACGGCGCCGAGGTCCCAGGTTTGATCCCGGCTCTGGGTCACTGTCCTTGTGGAGTTGACATATTCTCGCTATGTTTGCGTGGGTCTCCCCCCCCCCCCAACCCAAAGATGTGCAGGCTAGGTGGATTGGCCACACTAAATTGCTCCTTAATTGGAAAAAAAATGAATTGGGTACTCTAAAAAAAAAATTTAAAGTATTGCCCATTAACTTGAAGGACTTGCTGATACATATTGATGCCTTTAGGATCAAAGTCCTTTCCTGATCGGTGATTAACATATCATGATCCCTGCTGGAAAGGGCATACCTATGCAAGGAGGTTGAGGCCAGGATTGGTGACGGTCGCAAATTGTGCATTTTTGAAGGACCTCTAATACATTTGCAAGAATTTTCAACTAATGCACTCGGCAGCACATTGCCTACCGTTCATTAACAGAAGTAGAAAACCCAGACATCAGTGCCCAGTTTTGCACAGAATTGCCTCTTGTGTGAAGTACTGGAGGGAGGTGAACACTGCGGGAACCAACATGTGTTATTGCCTTCAGCAAATAGGGGAGAAGCTTTAATTTATGTAAGATGCCATGGTGATCACCTTAATCTTGTTGTCATGCTCATACTTTATCCACAATCCCACAGTTGTCACCCCAAATTAAAGGTGAAAGAAGTAACCTTTTCCATTTCTAAATTATATGAATTTACTTTTTTCTGCAGGTAGTCCAAGTGAACTTTCACTCAGAAGAAACCTTATATCAATTCCTGTTAAAGTAAGTAAAACAGTCAACCTTCACCCGGGGCACCACGGTAGCATAAGTTGATAGCACTGTGGCTTCACAGCGCCAGGGTCCCAGGTTCGATTCCCCGCTGGGTTCTTGTCTGTGCTGAGTCTGCAAGTTCTCCCCGTCTCTACGTGAGTTTTCTCCCACAGTCCAAAGACTTGCAGGTTAGGTGGATTGGCCATGATAAACTGCCCTTAGTGACCAAACATGTTAGGAGGGGTTATTGGGTTACAGGGATAGGGTGGAAGTGAGGGCTTAGTGAGTCGGTGGGCCGAATGGCCTCCATCTGCACTCTATGTTCTATCACTGACCAAAGGAGTTTTTACAATGCAGCGTACATCTGTGTGCTCCAGAAACCAAGCCAGAGAATAATGTCAGAATCAATGCAAACTCACAAAAAAACTATCACAATTGGGCAATTTGACTCTTTCTTCAAAATTACTTTTTCCTTCAGATGAGGTACAAATGGCTCATTAAAGAATTTGAATTCAGGCCTCGCCGTTGATAAAGAAGCCTTCAATTCTTCTCTGAATGTCACGATCCCAGCAAATATCTTTCAAATTTCCTCTATTTTAATGAGCACATATTTCAGTCACTATCAAATTGTTCCCAGTCAGAATCATCTTACGTAGCCATTAGCTGGAGTTATATAATCAAACAACATGACAGAAGTAGACAGTCTCAGGAATAAGTATCAATGTTCTTTGTAGTTCTATACCGACAGTCAGCTCACCAAGAACTGATGGGGCTCCCAACACTTAGACTGCTGCCATGATACAGGCTGTCAACGGATCAAAGCCGTTTGCCTTTGAGAACCAATTATTGTTAAGGAAGACATCTCCTTAAAAGAAATATAATGACAAATCAACCATAATCTTCATATTGATGTGTCCTTTTCACTTATTGCGACTTTCAACAAATGAGGCGACATCTGTAGGTACAAAATATTCTTTTGAACAAAAATTACACACAATTCCTCTACAAAGCAAAATGTAAGGAAATTTCTTGAACAGAAATGATAGGCCCCGCTAAGATTTCATAAAATAGTTAGGAACTTACTGCAGTGTTGGTAATATTCACGGGATGTCTTGTGGCACAATGGGTGGCTTCCCTGCCTCAGATCCAAAAGCTCTGGGTGTGAAGCCCTCATCCCACCCCTCGAACTGATGGCCAAGGAAGCTGTGTTCATAATGTGGCCAGACAGGTTGAATATCATCCTGTAAATCCTTACATCACGTGTCAATGGCAGGCGGTAAGAGGGGGAGAGGTTCCTAGTCAGTCAAGGTGTCATAATATACACATCAGTATATGATGGTGCAGAGACACACACTGACTGACACACTGCAAACCAATCAACACACACAACACAGCAGCCAATCACAAGTTAGGGCACGGTCACTATAAAGCCAGAGGACACTAGTTTTCCCGCTCATTTGGGATGCAGCCTCTGAGACAGACGGAGCCTGCAGTCTGTGGCACAAACATCTACCATGTGCTAGCAGTATAGGCTGGTCAGGTTAGGCATAGGTCTTCAATCAATCTAACATAGTGTCGACCCACAGTGCAAGTATGTTCAACAGCTCTTAGTTAAATAAAATAGAGTTGTACTATTACAAGTGTTGGTAGCCTGACTATGTTACTGCTAAGGTAAACACAGTCTCCACAGATCCAGAGTAGCCAACCCATCACAAGGGATGAAAAGAAAATTGGAGTCTGTACCATCACTATCTATAGCTCCGAACTCCAAAAAGTGCATGTTGCCACAGCAACTCAGACTCCAAGTGAACTGTAATGCACACACTTGCACACTCAAAACACACACGCGAACATGCACACACACACATGCGCATTTAACATGCAAGCGCACACGCAAAGATAATGCAGGAGAGGTTGCATGCCAGTTGAGGTTTATGTGCAGGTGCTGGGGCTTGAGTGAACAGCTTGGAAAAGTTTATGGGCACGATTCTCCGGACTCACGACGGTTCGGAGAATAGCGGGCGTCGGAAATTTTTACGGCGACGCTGTTCCGACGCCCTCCCGCTATTCTCCGAACCCCGCAAATTGTTGGAGTCGCGTTTCCCGACAAACGCCTCCTTCCCGCCCCTGACACGACCAGAATCGCCACTGAGAGCCCCCCCGCTATTCACCGGCCCGGATGGGCCGAAGTCCCGACGTCATGGCGCCCTGTTTGGACGTCGTGAAACACACCTGCTTTTTAAATTCGTCAACCAGTCGGCCTGGCTGACGACTGCTTGGAGGAGGTCAGGGCACCACTCTGTGCACCGCTCAGCGCACCGCTCAGCGCACCGCTCAGCGCACCGCTCGAGTCTGGCCACAACGGGGAAGGCATCCCTGGGAACGGGAGGGGGTCCAGAACGGGGGCAGTGGGGGGGACGGAGGGGGCAGTGGGGGAGACGGAGGGGGCAGTGGGGGGGACGGAGGGGGCAGTGGGGGGGACGGAGGGGGCAGTGGGGGAGATGGAGGGGGCAGTGGGGGGGACGGAGGGGGCAGTGGGGGGGGGACGGAGGGGGCAGTGGGGGAGACGGAGGGGGCAGTGGGGGGACGGAGGGGGTAGTGGGGGGGACGGAGGGGGCAGTGGGGGAGACGGAGGGGGCAGTGGGGGGCGACGGAGAGGGGGTGGGATTAGGTAGAGAGTGAGCCGTCCAACCCCGTAACAAAATGTCTGCCAGCATGCCATGGTGTGCAGGTGACGAGGACACGGCCGCTGGTTCCCCTGTGGCTTCTGGCCACAGGCCACTGACGCACCCGTGAGGAGGCCATAGTTTACTGGCCGTTGGATGCAGAAAGTGACCAGGGGTTAGGCTGACCGCGTGTCAGCAGCGCGACCAGGCCACCGGGACACACTGGTATCCCATGGCTGGCGGCTGCCGAGGTGTCGACTAACGTCCGTCTAACATGTCCCGTTTCTCTGCCTCCCACCACCCTTCTGTAGGTTAGTACAATGTCTGTGAACAGAACGCCTATGTTCTGCGCAGTGGTTGGGGCCGCTCTACTGGATTTGGAGATGCAGCAGCATCCACACCCACAACCCGCAGTGGCTGCAGGGCCAGCTGCAGCAGCAGAGGGAAGGGCCGAGGAGTTGCCAGTCGTCGAGCAGCATGGGGGGGGGGGGAGGAAGAGGAGGAGGAGGAAGAGGAAGAGGAAGAGGAGAGAGTGAGGGTGCAGCCACGGCGTCAGAGGCGACGACCAAGGTCGAGGGTGTACCGTGTCCGGGTCTCTTTCCTAACAATGCCGGACATCACCTGCAGGAGAAGACTCCGGCTGAGTAGGCAGACGGTGATACATATCTGGAACGGGGGGAGGACACGCAATCCCGGTAGCCATCAAGGTGACGGTCGCTCTGAACTTCTATGCTACCGGCTCCTTCCAGTCTCCGAGCGGGGACGTCTCTGGGATCTCCCAGTCATCGGTGCACAGGTGCATCCGGGATGTGACCGACGCCCTCTATGCCATCGCGGACCGCTACATCACCTTTCCCGAGGGCCAAGCAAGTCAAGACTCACGAGCTCGTGGATTTGCCAGTGTGGCCGGGATACCGAGGGTTCAGGGGTCAATCGACTGTGTTCACGTCCCCATGCGCCCGCCTGCTGTGGACAAGGAAGTGTTCACAAACAGGAGGGGGACATACTCCATTAATGTCCAGGTGGTATGCGACCCCCACATGAGGTTCATGAACGTCTGTGCAAGGTTCCCAGGGAGTGTGCATGACTCCTACATACTAGCGCAGTCGTTCATCCCTGCGATGTTTGAGGGACATCCCCCCCGGCGGAGGGGCTGGTTGCTAGGTGACAGGGGTTATCCGCTGAGGTCTTGGCTGATGACGCCTATACGGAGGCCTCAGACCAATGCGGAAACACGATACAACGAGGCCCATGCAGCAACCAGGGGTGTGGTGGAGCGCTGCCTTGGCCTCCTGAAGATGAGATTCAGGTGCCTGGACCGCTCCGGAGGGGCCCTGCAGTACCAGGCCGACAGGGTCGCTCGCATTGTAGTGGTCTGCTGTGCGCTGCACAACATCGCGATGCAGAGGGGAGATGACCTGTTGCAGGAGGCGGAGGGAGAAGCTAGTGGCAGTGGTGCCAGCACAGAGGAGGAGGAGGAGGAGGAGGAGGACGCTGGCGGAGTGGCGGGCGCAGCACGCAGACACGACCCAGGTGCTGGTGATGTCCAGGAGGCGGCACGACGGACCCGGCAAGGACGGCGGGCACGCGACGCCCTGGTGGCAGCACGGTTCACGCATCGCATGTGACGTCCCCGATGAACACCAAACCACCACCTGCATCGCTAGTCATGCAGAGGGTCACCACACAACTGCCACCACCACAACCCCCCCCCCCCTCAGTGTACACTGCTCCACTTCGACATAACGCGTATCACTGGGTACAGACGGAATGGCACAACATTGATGGCTGTGTCAGCGGGTGTGATCAGTGCCATGTGGAATGATGACAGCCCGCTCTGCGAAGAGCTGTGAGCTCAGAATCGTTAGAGAGAGTCTGACCCATGGCAATAGCTGAACCATCCACCTTGGTGGCCGCTGAGTTCATCACTGACACTCCATCACGTGCCCGCGTGGGCTAGCTGTGGGAGGGGGGTAGGGGCAGGGACTGCACACCCGGCACCGAGGTTTCACCACCCGTCACCCCCAGCGACACTCGGTCACCATCACGATTCCTGTGCCTGTGGAACAATCACACGGTATTACAAGTAAGGTGGAACAGTGCGTTTAATATTAACAATTATTTACAGGTGCCCTAGCCCCTACAACTAAACTGTGCCCTTCACCCGTGCCAACTTACTCAGTGTCTATCTTAGTTGCCTTACGGGCCCTACCACTACGTCTAAGTGAATCCCCAGATGATACAGCAGGAGTGGAGGAGGATTGCTGCGAATCGCCCCCCTCGACTCGTTTCTCCTTGGCTATGTGTTTCCTGGGGCGACCCGGCCTGGATGGGCCAGGCTGCTCTGCGGGCGTCTCGGGTGACATTGTGCCACCCTGCTTTGCCTGCTGCCCACCCGATGCACCAGGGATGGGACGGGGGGAGGCCGAGAATTCCGGGACGTCCCGTGATGGAGTTAATGGGACGGGCCCCGAAACCTCCTCCTCCCTCGGGGAGCCCGGTGGCCCCCGGGCCTCACTTTGGGACAGAGGTGCGAGCGGGGAGGTTCCCCGTCGCACCACCGACACCTGGCGCTGCCAGTCCTGGAGGCCTGCAACGGTATCCACCAGGATCCGAAGGTTTGCAGAGACGGAGTCCAGGGAGTTAGACATTCCCGCCAGGGACTGTGCGATCTCAACCTGTGTGTGCACGACGCCATCCAGCACATGTGTCAGGGGGTTGATGGTCTCCGCGACCGACTGCTGGGACTGTGCTATCGACTGCTGGGACTGTGCCATGGCGTGCTGCGACTGGCCAATGACCTGCTGAGACTCGGCCATGGCCCGCAGGGCGCCGGCAATGTCGTTTTGGCTCTGGCGCATTGCTGCCTGTGAGAGGGCAACCCTGTCCAGGGCCGAGGATGACGCGTGCACATTAACCCCAACGTCTTGCATAACCTGACCCATTGCCTCCACCGCGGATGCCACCCGTGCGGTGTCGGCCTGGGTCTCTGCCATGAGCGGCACCACTCCCTGCTCTTGGACGCGGTTCGACTCCTCTAACAGCGTCTGCAGAGTCTGGAGGGAAGCCCTCATCCCGTCATTGTTTCCCTGGGTTTCCTGAGGCATCGGCTGTGCGGGTGGGTTGATAAACTCCAGGAACTCAGAAAACGTCTGGGAGCCAGCTGCATCCTGGGCCTGGTCTGGCCTCCGCGAGTCCGGGCCCTCTGTTGCTCCGACCTCCACCTGCTGTACCTGCTCATCTGTGATGTGCCAACCAGACTGTGCCCCAGGAGACTCATCACTAAATAGGCCCGCCGGGGTGTGTATCTCTGGGATGATGGATGTGGTGGGAGAAAGCAGTGCCGCAAGCCCGACGCTCTCAATGCTTAGGGCCTCGTCCATGGTGTGGGGCTGCTCAGCGACAGGAGGGTTGTCCCTGGCCATTTCTGGTGGTGGTGGTGGACTTCGAACCCTCTGTGCGTCCTGGTCCGCAGATTGGGTTGGGGCGGATAGGGCTGCCCGCTGATCGGGCACCCTCTGTTGTGAGGCCCCGAGTGAGGTGGCGGCAGATTCCTGTCTCCGTCTGCAGCCAGACGGACCTGGTCGTTGGTCATCACGTCCTAGGGAAGAGAATGAGACGGGTTATTTCGATTTGCTCGGCAGGCCGCTGGATGGTCCCAGTGGGCAGGGTGTGTGAAGGGACAGAGGATGGGGGAGGTGTCCCAGTGGGCAGGGTGTGTGAAGGGACAGAGGATGGGGGAGGTGACCCAGTGGGCAGGGTGTGTGAAGGGACAGAGGATGGGGGAGGTGTCCCAGTGGGCAGGGTTTGTGAAGGGACAGAGGATGGGGGAGGTGACCCAGTGGGCAGGGTTTGTGAAGGGACAGAGGATGGGGGAGGGGGGGGGTGTTTGTCAGGGAGGGTTGTCTCACTTGCTGCAGTTCCGCCAACCTCGCATTGCGCGATATCGCGGGTGGCAGACCCCCCCAACAAGGTCCAGTGCCCTCTGTTCAAAGGTGCTGAGGGGGTGCATGTTGGGCGAACCCCCTCCAGTCTTGTGCCGCTCACGGTGGTTATGAGCGGCCTTGGCCTGTTGGGGGAGGGAACATAGGTAGATCATTACAAAACGGTAGGTATCAGCAGTCCGTTCAGATACTGGCACAGTTTGGGGGGGCAAGTTGTCATCAGACGATTGCATCTCTCCTCGGGGCCAGAGCGCTGGGTCTGTGACAACTTTGTGAACCACCCTGAAATAACTCTGCCCCAATCCCTCTCCCCCCCCCTCCCCCGGGCAGTTAAGGGGGAGGGATGGTTGTGACTAGGGGGCACCCTCATGGCACTTACCCTGGCAGACCTGGTGAGGTCGTGTAGCTTCTTTCGACATTGCTCTGCTGAGCGAGGGGTCTGCCCCACAGCACTGACGGCAGCAGCCACGTCACGCCAGGCCTGGCGTACCGTGCTGGCAGGTTGGCGATGCCCTCTCCGCGGGCGGATGATGCCCCTCCTCTGCTCCACGGCATCGAGCAGCGCCTCGACGTCCGCATCTACAAAGCGAGGAGCAGCTCTCCTCGGCTCCGACATCCTGCCCGACAGATTCTGTGGTCGCCCGCGCCTTTTTACGGCGTCGGGCGGCGTCACATGGGCGGGTTCTTGTCGTCAACGCGTTCCGTCGTCATCACGTACGTGATTGACGCGGCCGCGCTACTAGCCCATTTCCAGGAAGTGAATCCGTCGGGAAATGAAGCCTTCGCGACCGTCGTAAAACGGTCCCGATTTTTACGACGGTTTGCCGACTTTCCGCGGGTGCGGAGAATTTCGCCCTATGTCTTTTTTTATCATGACTAAAGGGGAAAAGTTATGCATTGATATGGTTTGCACTGAGTATCACAACTACATGACTGAATCAGGGGCAACAATATTCTCTTTCTTTAAAGGACAGATGCAACACTCCGAAACTGACAATGGAGGGATGAATTAAGCAAAGCCAGCTTGTTCACTTGTCCACTCTTTGAAAATCCTGTACCGTTAGCAGGAAGCCTCATTTAACAGGTATGTTGATCAGAGATAAAGCTGCTGTATTGTATCCCTGAAGCCTTGAACTTGGTGAAGTGTCACAAACTTTGACAATCCTTCCTGTTTACCCAGCAATCTCCAAGCTTCAAAAATCAGACCAGGAATCAATAGAGCACAATTTCATAGTTTACCTCATTTTTTCTCTTGCTCACTTGATCTCGTCCGGCATTATTGTGCTTTGATATGCTGCCGAGGTGAAATAAAAGTTAAAACAAAAGTTTAGAAGTTCCTTTTCCAAGCAAAGTGCAGAATGTAGATAATAGACATAGACAAGTAAAAGCATCCCATTGGGAGATTGACTTCACTGTTTAATCTCACCTTTAAGCTCCTGTGTTTTATCGTGTTAATTAATAGAAGCAGGACATTTTCTCAATTTGAAGGTGTTATCTCAATAATTATTTGATACATAATGAGGCAGTACCTTCCCTAAACATGCCCAAAAAGCAGGATTGGCTGTTTTTCGTTAACTTTGTAAGTTAGAGTTTTCGTGGCCTTCGAGAGACAGGGCGCGATTTAATTGCCGCAATGCACTTCAGCGATAGTGCGTCGAGGCTGTTAAATCAAGGGAGAGGCCAAAGTCGAGAACTGTGCCGGGCGCCGATCTGCTTGCTATCTACTTAGCCTGCTCCCATTGGTGAAATCAGTATCACACTGCAGCATGGTGAGAACCCAGTAATCACCACTTAAGCCCAATATCCATACAGTTACCGGGAGCCACACCCTATCTAACAGCCTCCTGTGATCTAATGGCCTCCCCAGGCAGCGGTCACGTGGGCTCTGATTAGTACACCTTTTTAAAAATGTGAAGCTGGCAGAAGGACTTCTGCGTGTACCCGAGGAGGTGAGTAGCCATCTTCGCTCCCAGGTAGAAAGCCTGGGGGCACTGGTGCTTTTATCCCGGTGTTCGGAGCAGGGTGGGGGAGCCCCCGAGGTGGCCAGCCTCAGTTGGGTTGGGCTGTCATCAGAGGTGGTGGTCGGCCATCGGATGGGCGGGGTGGTGGGTGGGGAAATGGGTGTCTCAGCGCCCACTAGTCTGCCATGTCAACCCCTGATCATGTGGTCCTGTTTCGGGGCAACCCCAGCTCCTGCCAGCCTGCCCACTGACTGACTGCAGAGGCCCCTGGCCAGGTGGCTGAAGGCTATTGCTAATAGGGAATTGGCAATTGTTGTTAAGTGAGCACTTCACGGCTCCCAAGTGGATCCCCTTCGGTGGGCGGGCCATGTAGCATGTGGGGGTTATTGCCTAGCATCCCAATAAGATGATAATGTCTGGACACCGTGCATGAAAATTACGGGAAGCTACATGGACATAGCGGCGAACATTCGAACATCCAGAGTCTGGGACCCAGCACCATGGAAATTACCGCAACCAAAGGGTGGGTGTGTGCACTGTGGAGGGACCCTGGTCAAGGTGACGTTATGTGCGGATGTCTGAGGTGCAGGGTCTAGGGTCAAGTGAGCAGGGATCCTGCGGCACCCGGAGGAGTGTGGGCCGTGTGCCAAGTTTTGGGGGGGGGGGGGGGGGGGGGTGGGGGGTGGGGGGGGGGGGGGGGTGAGTTTGCAAAGAGGCATCCTGGACCTTCATGTCTGGGGAGATGGGGCATGGGATTGGTGTTCAGCAAGAAAGGATCATGTTTGTCGAGTTCAATTATTTTTATTATTCAACAAATGTGTCCCCAATAGCCCCAATCCCCCGATGGTGCCCCCTCCTCCACACCTCACACATAACGCACACAGACCCCCCCTTACCCCACCTTCCCCAGTGCCCTCTCAGGGATTTCCGACCTCCTTAGCCACCCATGCTCTACCGTTGAGCCTAGGTGTGTCCCTAGGATGCACATCAGAGGTGGAAGAAGCCTGATGCCTACCACTTCCCATGGTCTTCAATACCCCTGACGGGGATTTTCTGGGGGCTGGAGGGTCCCAGCACACTTGCCGACAGCACATGCCTCGCTGTGCTGCCCTGTTCTGGGTGCAGACTCCAAGACTCGCTGCTGTCAGTGGGATGGGTCTTGGAGGAGTTGGTGGCTGCCGTCGCCACTCTGTAGGGTGGCTCTGGTTTGGTACCGAGTGGCCCTTCTCTCGGTCAGTTACCATAGGACCCTGGGGTTCACCCCGGGACAGAGGGGCAGCTGGATTAAGCTCCGGCTGCCCCTGCACCATCTGGCTCTGCCAATTTCTGCAACTTAGTGTTGACACCCTCTACAATACTCCTCTGTGACTTGGACATGCTCTGGAGTGCCCTGGCAATGCCCACCTGTGATTGGGACATGTCCCACAGTGCCTCGGCTATGACCACATGGGATTTGGAGAACTCCTCTAGTGACTGGGATGTTGTCTGGAGGGCCTTAGCAATGCCCACCTGAGACTGGGACATGCTTTGCAGTGCCTCATTAAGGTCCGCCTAGTACTGGGTCATCTCCCCCAGTGACTGGGACATGCTGTTCATATGCTCAGTCATAGCCGTCACTGACTTAGACAGGTCTTGCATACCTCTATTCATGCTGCCAACATCATGCACCAGGCTCTCCACTGCAGTCGTTACCCTAGCACTGTTGGCCTCGACGCCATTCATTGCACGGCACCTCCTCCTGCAACCATCACCTCGGCGACTCCACTATTCAGTTATTGACTGTCGCTGACTCCCCACTATGAATCACATGGTCGCACCCGAACATCTGCATCTGACCCGGGTAAACCCAGTCCTGAGGCTCAGCATCTGTCTGGGACCCAGCTGGGTTCCGGGATCCAGTAGGCCTCTGACTGCTGTCTCGCCTGAGCGTTCCTGCCTCCACCTGATCTGCATCAGCAACTGTGAGGTGCTCGCCAGATTGTGCCCCAGAAACCTAACCACTACCATTGCCCACTGAGGTGTGTGCCTCTGTGCTGGTGGAGCATTGGGATGACAGCTGTGACCCTTCGACGGTCGTCTTCTTGGAGATCTCCTCTGAGGCATCCTCATGGGAGGCGGGGGGGGGGGCACCACCCTGGATGGGCTGGCGCAGTCAGGTGGAGACCCTGTGGAAGACAGAACACATAGTCTGCGGGAGGATTGGGTCAGTCTGTATCGCAGTAGCAACTAACGTGTGAAAAGTCATCTGGGTGGGGGCTAGTGGAACTTCACCCCTGCACTACACGCCAATCTCTATGTTGGTTACTGATTTGTTCTGGGCCACCCACGAGACACCCAGTGGCCATTCCTTGTAAGGGGTGAGAACTCTTATGTCCGCTATATTGCCGCTCATCTGGGCCCCCTCCCGCCTGTTGTGGACCAACTTTTCCTGCGGAGACACAGAGGGGGCACAACTAGCCGCATGTGTTCTTTATCGTGGGGCTGGGGGGCTTGGGGGGGGGGGGGGGGGGGGGGGGGGGGGGGCTCGGCACTCAGGAGGGTGGCAGTGAGGAATATGGAGAGAGGGTGGGTGGGAGGTCCGGTCCGGTGACTGCTCACCCATGCGGCTTGATGGCGTGATCTTATTGTGGCACTGGGTCCTGGTCCTCCTGCTCACACTCCCCAAGCTGTCAGCTGCTGCCACTTCCTCCCAGGTAGCCTTGACTGCCATGTGGCTAACCCTCTGAGACCCTCGGGGGAACAGAGCATCCCATCCGGCCTCTCCCACATCCAGTAATGGCTATGAGCTGAATGGAGTTGACGGTGAAGGATCGGTTTAAGTGTTGTTCTCCCTTGTTCCCGGGAGGTGGGGGCATGCACGGTCCCGGTGAATCAGCTGGCGGGGCCATCAGTTTCAGTGTGACGCCCATGGGACCTCGTTAAATAGATCCATTAACATTTTATAATGGTAATGGCCTCGCTGGGCTGAGCATCGAGAAACGTGCGGCAGTTCCCGTTCACTCCCATACTTAGAAACCCTTTGGTTAAACTGCGGCCACAATATATAAGAGTTTATAATGTAAGTAACTAGCTACTTCGGCTGATATTCAGCATTTTTGGCGAGGGGATGTGCAGTAGTTTTGTTGCAGGATTAGTAATCGAGAGACCCAGGGCAATGCACTGGGAACCCAGGTTCAAATCCCACCATGGCAGATGGTGGAATGTAAATCCAATAGAAATTCTGGAATTAAATGTCAAATGATGACCATTAAACCATCGGTGATTGTTGTGAAAACCCACCAGGTTCACTAATGTCTTTTTGAGGAAGGAAATCTGCCATCCTTACCTGGTCTGCCCTCCATGTGACTCCAGATCCAGAGTAACGTGGTTGACTCTTGCATGTCTTAATGTCTTAAATGCCCACTGAAATGCATGGAGTCTCCATGATTCTGAGAAAATCTGGGCCCATGTCTTTGCACCATTATAATGGGAAGAGAATAGAATTCACTGAACAGAATGCAATGTAGCCGTCAGTACATTCTTCAATAAATTAGCATATGCGAGACCTTTCAACATTATAGATCATTTAAAAATCAGAACATTTTCAAGATGGGACTTTCTGGTGAATAATCAACATCCAATGATGAGAGTGCATTTGAGATCAAAGATTCTTACGAATTCTCTTATCTGACGCTTCATTGTTTCGAATGACATCATATTGACATTTTTTTAACAAGTACATGTGGCAGTGACAAATTGGAAGACGAGGAAAGAAAGGGACAAATATATATTTGAATGCACCCCGCTGAGGTCCCCGCCTCTATTTTGCTCTTAACAAATTCATTCATCACATCCTGAGTTCTTCTTAACCTTCTCAAGTCTCCCCTCTAATTTACCATCCAAGCTGTTGCTCACCTTGTCAACTCCCTGTTCTGTTTGACTCCAATAGTGTCCTTTTGCATAGATTTATCCATTTTAAAAAGTGTCAGAGCATTGAAGAGTAGGTTGAGGTGTGCGACCTCGAACCAGACGGTGCTCTGTCTCAGCCACAAATTCCGGAGAGAAGCATTGAGGGACAAGGAGTCAGCTTGGAGGGGACTCCAGAGATAGAGCTCTCCCCAGTGTGTGACCCTCTTCCCTGCAAATGGCGTCAATCTAGGATCTTTTCCATAGATGTCACGCCCAGTCCCTGAAAGAAAAGAGGCAGGGGGATAGTGAGGAATCTGCCGCTGTCCCCCCGAGCAGGGTGCTTCGTGATCGGACGGGACCCTAGAGGGCCCATTCCACCCAGTTTAGCAGCCCGGACTTGTTCAATTTCTCAACGGAGGGCGTTAGCAATAACCCCCTGCTTCTCAGGTTCTTAGCAGGTTATAGTTTGGAAGACCCTCTGTCCCAACCACTGTCTTCGGGCACCTCTGTCACCATCCCGGACCAGTTTCCGGAGTTATTTTCGGGGCCTTCCAGTGACCAGGTGACAGGGGCGGAGCAGGCATCTGCACCACCACCTCCCGCTGGCACGGGGCCCCAGGAGGAGCCTGAGGAGATGCCGCGTGTCGATGATCCCAGTTGCGGGATCAAGGCAGCCCCTGGGTTGGTTGGTGGGCCCATGTCGCCCAGCGCACTCAGTGTGGTGGAGGATTTGGGTCCGGAGGGCAACTCTCTGAAGTCTGTCAGCCACCCAGTGTCGGGAGCGCAGGGTGCACATGGGGCGCTCTGTAGCGGGGTGCGGGGCTCACCCGTGTGTGACACTGTGTCGCCCCTCACCTCCTCTAGACTCCCAGAATCTGGTACATCATAATTGAAGGTTCTTTTATTTTTCTGCCTCCATAGGTAGTTCAGGCAGTGTCCTATTGCCCCCCCCCCCCCAACCAACGGCTTGACTCCCTCCTTCCCTACCACCCTCCTTTCCCCTATCTCCCCACCACCCCCTTCCTTTTCCTTCTGTTGGCACAAAGGCAAGGGTATCTGGTCTCTCCAGCGCAAAGTTTAGTGCTTGTACCATTTGTTTTTTGGAGAAATGTTTTGAATACATGAAATGAAAAAATGAAATGAAAATCGCTTATTGTCACGAGTAGGCTTCAATGAAGTTACTGAGAAAAGCCCCTAGTCGCCACATTCCGGCGCCTGTCCGGGGAGGCTGGTACGGGAATGAGATGTATGTATTGGGAATCGTCAGGAGCAAGCATCACTTTGAGATTAACAAATGGCTTAATTGTCCACAATGACAAGCCTTAAACTTAATCACTTCAAAATTGTTCTGACGGATCATCATAATCCTAAAACACTTCAATGATCCAAAAAGAAGCAATTTAAATTGGCATTTCACAAGCATAAGTTTGGACCATTGATTGTATATCTTCCGTTCCAGGGTCTGCAAGCAATGGATTCCAAGTCAGACAAACTGGAGTGAGAGAGAAAGTCGCAGTGCCACAATCATTCTGAGGAGATACTGAACTAAACCTGCTATCATGCGTCTGCATAACTGAAGTGCTTTAGGAACTTCCATTACCTACTTCAATCACAAATCAGGGAATGAATTAAAGTAGGCTATCAGGCTACTGAAAGAACTAATTAAAAAAGGTTAATTCCACTTGTCACATTATTCGATCTTATTGCAACCAGCAGTCACCTCATTAGCATTTCATTTCTCATTCCAGGCAAGAGCATGCTTTTGCTTTAATGAACTCATTATAGCTGGGCTGTACTGGGCACAGGGCAGACAGAAGGATCTTATCATCAGAAATAACAGACATTTTCCAGGGGGCTGAGGGTAGCGATTTTCTTTTCAGTCGACTTCTTTGAGCAAGTGTCGCAATCCTTTAAAGAGCATACAAATTTTGCAAATAAAGTGACAAAGCTTTTTAAAAATTGGACAAAGACAGGTGGCCAGTAAACAGATGAATTTCTTGCTGTCTTCAAACACATGAAGAAAAAAGCCTGGAATTGAGACAAATTTTGTCTAACTGAATGTGCAGTAAGGCTTAATGTGTCATGGTATCAGATTTGGACTGTTTTACAAAAAAAGTGGTTTCACCCCACATCAGGCAGGCTGCTTATACAATGAAACTGCTATCACTGTAAACATTTTGTTTTGATGCTGGTATTTTTAAATGTTAATTGTGACAGCCTCAGTTGCCCATTGGTGGGTTTTGTTTATGTGTTTAAATGAGAGACTGGAATGGATGATATCCCAGGACACAGACAGACATTTCTATCTGGGCTGTCTCTCTCAATACAGTCTGATGAGCTTGGTTTACTCCAGTATCTCAGGTACTGTGGGAAAATCAGAAGTGCAATGTTTGGGTTCACTGGAGACATCTCCCCCGCAATGCAGACTCAGTGCAATGGTCCAGCGGCATAGACAGTCAATACCGCACCAAAGTGGACAAATAATAGGAGCTGTGTCGATGATGGAGGAGCTAAAGATTACCCATCTGATGGTGATAGAAGAGCAAGTATTCATTTACCCAGCATCTCAGATGGGCACAGCAGTTTTATAAGTGGTCTACATTTTTCACACAAATGGTATGCTTCACTTATGTAAGTGATATATAGTCCAACGATGATAGTGAGCACATTTTACACAATCTCTACTTTACCTATTGGCCCCATTTGTGCCTGAAGGAATGCCGTGCTACTTGGTGATGTATTATAAAGTCATGTGGACAGCCGTTTGAAGTAGTTTGTATCTCCATTTTTTCAATGTACTTTTCTGTTCCTCTTCACTTGTGCCTTGCACTGACTTCAGCTAATAATGCACACTTGAAATGCCATAGCATACAAGGCTACGGACCAAGTGATGGAAAATGGGATTCGAATAGATAGATGGCTGGCACAGACACGATGGGCCCAAGGGCCTCTTTATGTGTTGTAAAACTCTATGGCCGGGATTCTCCAACTCCCCCGCCGGTCGGAGAATCCCCGGGGGGAGGCGCGAATCGAGCCCCGCTGCCCTGACGCCGGCTGCCCTATTCTTCGGCACTGTTTTTCGGGTGGTGGTGGAATTCCCGCCAAGCCAGTTGGGGGCCGTTGACAGTGCCCCCCCCCCCCCTCCCCCCCCCCCCCCCCCCCCCCCCGGCGATTCTCCAGTTTTGACCAGTCCCGCTGCCGTGAATTACTCACCTCACGCACGGCGAGACTTGTCAGGTAAGTTTGTGGGGACGGTCCTCGGTGGGGTGGGGGGCACAGGGGATCCAATCCCGGGGGGTGCCCCACGGTGGCCTGGCCCTCGATCGGGGCCTACCGATCTGCGTATGGGCTTGTTCTGTTGAGGGACTTCTTCCCTCTGCGCCGGGCCCCTGTAGGACTCCGCCATATTGCCCAGGCGCCAGCGCGAAGAGAACCTCCATCCGCAAAAATATGCCAGCAGGTCTGGGCATGCGTGAAATTGCGACGGCCGTTCCGTGCATGCGCTGGAGCGGCGCCAACCCCTCCGGTGTCCACCTAGCCCCCGAACATTTGGGGAATTGCTCACTTTCGGGGGCTGTTGATGCCAGACTGGTTGCCGCCAGTTTTCCCGGCAGCATGGGGACTTAGTCCTCAGGAGGGGGAATCCGCCCTTTGTCTATTAACAAGTACTTTTTTATTCCTTCATGAGCTGTGGGGCGGGATTCTCTGATCCTGGGGCTAAATGTTGATGTCGTCGTAAACGCTGGAGCGTTTTAGAACGCCGTCAACTGGCGCCTAGGAGCAGTGACCCTCCAGCACACAGGGGACCAGCATGGCACTGGAGAGCCTCATGCTGCTCCAGCTGTCGTTCCGGGCATCAGACCAGGCGCCATGTGTCCACGCATGCGTGCTAAGGCCGGTGCGAGTTCGTGCATGCACGCTACAGCCGGCGCGAGTATGCCTTCTCCTCGCTGGCCCTAACACAACATGGCGGAGAGCTACAGGGGCCAGGCACGGAGGAACATAGGCCCCCACCAGGATAAGCCCGCTTGTCGATCGATAGGCCCCAATCATTGGCCAGGCCACCGTGGAGGCCCCTCCAGGGTCGGATACCCCACCCCCAGTACGCTGCCCCCCACAACATGAGGTCTTGCCGGGTAGGACCACACGAGAACGGCGGCGGCGGGACTCAGCCTAACTCGGCTGGTACTCGGCCCATCGCGCTGGGAGAATCGCCGGGGGGGGGCCACGTTGAGCGGCCCTCAACCGGCGCCGCGCCGACCACGCCGGTGCCAAGGGCGCCAATTCTCCGGTCACCAGAGAATCGGCGGACCGGCGTCGGAGCGGCATCATGTGAATCGCGCACCCCCCCACAGCGATTCTCCGACCCGGCGCGGTGTCGAAGAATCCCATCTATGAACTTTTCTGGCGGGGCCAGCATTTATTGTACGTGCCTAATTTACTTCTAGAGGATGATTTAATTATTCAGTGAGAGTCTCCTTGAGCCACTATAGTCCCTGTGCTGTAGGTACACCCACAGTGCTGTCAGGGAGGCAGAGCCAGAATTCTGACGCAGCGACAGCGGAGGAACGATGATAAATTTCCAATTCTGGAGGGGAACGTGCCAGTGGTGGTAATCCCACGCATCTGCACCGTTTGTTCTGGTAGAGATTGTGGGTTTGGAAGGTGCTGCCAGGCCTTAGTGAATTGCTGCAGTACATCTTGTAGATGGTACACATTGCTGCCACTGTGCTCTAGTGGTGGAAACAATGAATGTTGAAGATGGTGGATCAGATGTCAATCAGGTGGGTTACTTTGTCTTGGATGGTACTGAGCTACTTGCGTGCTTTTGTGAGCTGCACTTATCCAGACTAATGAAGGTTAATCAATCACACTCCTGGCTTGTGACTTGTAGATGATGCACAGGCTAGAGGGTGTCAAGAGATCAATTAGTCACCATAGAATTCCCAACCTCTGTCCTGCTCTTGTAGCCACATAATTGATATAGCTCGTCAAGTATATAGCTAGATTCTATACATAGCTAGACTCTGGCCAATGATGACCTGTGGGATGTTCCTGGTGGAGTATTCAGCAACAGTAATGCTATTAAATGTCAAGGGGAAATCGTTAGATTCTCACTTGTTGGAGATTGTCAGGATGGGATTTACTGGCCTTGTCGTGTCCCATTTGTGACATGAAGAGTCCACTGAATCTCACGAGAGGTCTCTCAACGTCTTGCAAGATTCAACTGATTCACTAGCACTGCCATAAGGCCTGAGTGGCACTAACAAGCTGGCGGAGCAGTGCAAGGGTGCCAGGCTGGCAGTGCCAAAGTGCCCAGTAACCACGTTGCCCATGACAGGGGTCAGACCCGGGACCCGCCCAAAACCTGTTTCGAAACCTTGCAGACACAATATTTGTCTTATCTGAGATTGGCTGAAAGCCATTTTTTTCACAGGTTTGTTTTGATCACACGTTTCTCAGAGCACCGACCTAAATATCCTTCAGTCTCTCTTTAAGTATGGTTTTCCCCTTTCATCTTTAAATCTTGTTTTATCGTCTGTTTGGAACTTCCCTTTCCCAGAATATACAGATCTTTCATGTTAATTTTGGGTAAAAATAAACTGAGTACTTTGCTTTATTCATTTACAACCTTTGCCAATTATATTTTTCATTTTGAAATGCAATAGTTAAACTTCAAGTCACCTCCATTATCTTCCCAATGCAAATTTACTTTCATGCTGCTCATTGTTCCTATCTTGGTGCTGCTCATCTCCACTTATCAGCCCAGGTCTGAATGTCGTCCAGATATTGCTACATGCAGATGTGGACTGCTTCATTGTCTCAGGAGTTGCAAATGATCTGGGACATTGTGCAATTATCAGTGTACATTTCCAATTCTGACCTTATGTTGCCGAGAAGATAATTGATGAAGCTGCTGAAGATGGATCAGCCAAGGCACTACCCTGAGGACCTCCTGCAGCAATGTCATGGAATAGCTTTATACATTCCCAAGTTGGCAGATTTATAGGCGAGGGGTGGCTGCAAAATACTCCGGATGGCCTTCCCACTGGGCAATCACCTGTCCCATCCATTCTGCAGTTTTTACAGTGGGCCAGGCAAGGCCTGGGGCATCCCGCCTATCCTTGCTCCAATTGAGGCCCTTGCGTGGCCAATTTATGACCACGTAAAGGCCATGTTCCACCCAGATTCAATTTTCAAGCTGACAGGAGGAATTCAGGGGTGGGAAAAGCCCCTAAAAGTATCCCCGTTCTGGCCATGGGTTGGGAAGATGGAAGCCTCCATCAACAGCCTGCCTCAATTGTGCCCCTCATCTTGTACCCCTCACCCACCTTCCTGACCTCCCCCATGCCCTTTTGCACGCTCCTTCAGGCCTCATCTCCGTGCCCACCCCAATTCCCCTACAATAACCTGATCCTGGATTCATAGGACAGTCTCTAAGGGTACTTGCAGTCTCAATCCTGTACACTGCACCTCTGATGCTGCTGAGATGGTCAATAGGACTGCCGGAGGTATCTGAGGTGGGACTTCTATCTCCTGTCAACTAATACTCGTTGAAGTGTTAAATGTCTATGGGGAAGCCAAAACCAGTGCTGATGTGTTTGCTTGAATAGTAGAAAGATAAATTTCTCTATCTGAAAAATCCTGACTTTGGGGCTGAAACGATTGACCTTCAACCATCTTCAGTTGCGCTAGTTATAACTCTAACTGGTGGAAGGTTTTCCCCCTGATTTCTGTTGCCTTCAATTTTACCAGGACTCCTTGATCCCACACTCAGTCCAATTCCACCTTGATGTCAGGAGCAGTCACTCTCATCTCACCTATGGAATTCAGCTCTTCAATCCATGTTTAGAACAAAGTTCTCATCAGGTGTGATGTAGGGAGCCCTGTTTGAACCCAGATTAAGCATTAGTGAGCAGGTTGGTGTCAACTTATACTTGGGCAGACTTCAAGTCAAAGAAAAGAGGGATCTGCGCTGGATAATAGAGATTAAAGTATCAAGAGGGATGAAGTTTCCAAGTGACGCAAAGGGTTCGGTTGTTAAAACAAAGTAGTCCTACTCACTGTGTGTTAATTCATCCATGGCGTCTGTGTATATGATGGATATATGATTCTTTTGTGTCCGAGTATGTTTTTGTATGCAGTGTGTGTGTGTGTGTATGCTCTTTGTCTGTCCCTTTGAATCTTGTCTTTTCTGCATCCCCCTATTTTTGCCCCACCATTGATGGCCATGCCTTAAACCATCTAACCTCCACACTCTGGAGTAGCACCCTAAAATCTTGCTACTACATCTCCTTTAAGCCTTTCCTTGAAAGTTATCTCTTTGAACAACGTTTAAGTCACTCTTGTAATAGCTCTTTCTATATTTCTGCATTCATATTTGTCTGAATTGACCACCTCAAAATATCTAGGGATATTTTTTCTTCTAATCCCAGCCCTTTCTATGTATTTGCCAACCCACCTGACCTGCCCCTCTCTGATTATGAATGTTCTGTTATTAGCAAAGGACTCAGTTCATCCCCTTATGTCCTCACTTCAGTGAATTTTGGACTTGGTATAATGAAGAACTCTCCTTCTGTTGTCTCTATCTCTGCTCTCCCTTCTTTGGGCAGCACGGTAGCATGGTGGTTAGCATAAATGCTTCACAGCTCCAGGGTCCCAGGTTCAATTCCCGGCTGGGTCACTGTCTGTGTGGAGTCTGCACGTCCTCCCCGTGTGTGCGTGGGTTTCCTCCGGGTGCTCCGGTTTCCTCCCACAGTCCAAAGATGTGCGGGTTAGGTGGATTGGCCATGCTAAATTGCCCGTAGTGTCCTAAAAAGTAAGGTTAAGGGGGGGGGGGTTTTGGGTTACGGGGATAGGGTGGATACGTGGGTTTGAGTAGGGTGATCATTGTTCGGCACAACATCGAGGGCCGAAGGGCCTGTTCTGTGCTGTACTGTTCTGTGTTCTGTGTCCGCCCCCCGTTCAATGGATCCTTTCACCCGCCTTTAGCATGCTCCCTCTACTTGGACCCCACCCTCTGACCCCTACCTGCTCTTCATCTTTTCATTGAGAACTGTCGATGTGACATCAGTCATCTCAATTTCTCTGCACCTCTCTCACACTCCAAACTGTCTCCCTCTGAGTTTGCTGCACCCCATTCTCTTAGATCCAACCCTGATCGTTTGATCAAACCTTCTGACAAGGGCAGCAGGGTAGCATGGTGGTTAGCATAAATGCTTCACAGCTCCAGGGTCCCAGGTTCGATTCCCGGCTGGGTCACTGTCTGTGTGGAGTCTGCACGTCCTCCCCCTGTGTGCGTGGGTTTCCTCCGTGTGCTCCGGTTTCCTCCCACAGTCCAAAGATGTGCGGGTTAGGTGGATTGGCCATGATAAATTGCCCGTAGTGTCCTAATAAAAGTAAGGTTAAGGGGGGGGGGGGGTTGTTGGGTTATGGGTATAGGGTGGATACGTGGGTTTGAGTAGGGTGATCATGGCTCGGCACAACATTGAGGGCCGAAGGGCCTGTTCTGTGCTGTACTGTTCTATGTTCTATGTTAAGGGTGGTGCTGCTGTTATCTGATGTACTGACCTCGCAGAGGCTGAGCACCAACTCTCAGATATTTTCTCCTACATCTCCTAGGCCATGACCTCAGTATCAAATATAAAGCTATTGTTTCCAGGACTGTCATTGCTCTTTTGAACTGTCATTTGAACTCCATAGAATCACTACAATGCAGCAGGAGGCCATTTGGCCCATCGAATCTGCACCAATCTGCTGAAAGAGCACCCTACTTAGACCCATCCTCTATTCTTGTTTTTACTATGTATGTGCTAGCTTTTGTATGTGTCACATGTGTATGTGGTGTGTTTTTAAATGTATGTACATATGCATGCATGTGTGCATATCTATATCTCCATATATGTGTGCCTAATGTGCGTGTGTATCTTTATGTGCATGTGGTGTTTATGTATATGTGGTGCTTATGTGTGTAGTATGTGCTTTTACGTACTGTGTTTGCGTGTGCTGCCTTTGTCTAACTTTAGCATGTTATAGAAGATTTCTCTTCCTGTTCAAGGACATTTATCATTATCTAAGTCTCTGGAACTGCAATTCCTAATCCTTGTCAACACTGAGATGCACAGGGCAGCACGGTGGTGCAATGGTTAGCACTGCAGCCTCACGGCGCCGAGGTCCCAGGTTCGATCCCGGCTCTGCGTCACTGACCGTGTGGAGTTTGCATATTCTCCCCGAGTTTGTGTGGGATTCGCCCCCACAACTCAAAAATGTGCAGGGTAGGTGGATTGATCACGCTAAATTGGCCCTTAATTGGAAAAATGAATTGGGCACTCTAAATTTACAAAACAAAACCACTGAGATGCCAGCTGTTAGAACTTGCCTTTCAGCCTATCTCCAGGTCACAAGATCTACTCTTGCTCCTCTTTGTTCTGATCTTAAGATCCTTGGACTAATCCCCACTGCTGCTGTTGGATATGTCTATGTGTGACTGTGAGCATATTAAAACATAACATAACAGGAGTAGGTAATTTAGCCCCTCAATCCTGTCAGTTGGAACATATTGATCAGTTAGAACTTAACACAATTTATTCTACATTCACTTATATGGATGGATTATTGACTTTGAATTCTGTTGTGCACGTGTCCGTATGTTTTATTTAATTTAATCGTAATTTTATAATTACTTGTTGATCTTTATAATTTATCACTTCTGTGTGGTCTCCCATTAAGAATATTTTTAAAATGTACCAGGAAAACCTTGAATCTGTGGCAAATACTCTACCCAATGGAACAGATACAATTTGTGCTGTCTTCTTGATTTATTTAAGCTCTTGGGGAACATGAATAGCCATCAATAACAACTGTAAAAAAAGTAAAGCTCTGGTAAGTATTTATTCACTCCTATAATTAATTGAATAGTAACTACAGAACATCAACTCCAATTCGTTATATTATACAGATCATACTCAGAACAAAGATGAAGTAAGTATGCACAGAATATTTGTTCATCTTAAACTGGTGTAGAAGACAGTCTTAGGTATTTTAATGACTCAGAGAAGGCTGGCGGTAAACAACATAGATTTATTTCTACTATTTACAAAGGTCTGCATAACACAGCATATCGCTCCCAGTACAATCCTAGCTGTGAGGATTCACCACATCAGGCCCTATTTTGGGCCTGCTTTTATGTTCGCTCATAATGAACCCCAGGTGGTTGACCTCCTCCGCTCCTTACCTGGGAAGTTTGTACTCCACAAGTCCCACAGGGAAATCAATTACCATTTTGCAATGGTCCTCGTGGGGTTATGACAGGAATTAATTCTTCAACCACTACCAGTTATAGATGCATTATGGCCACGATTCAGCGGACTGGAGTTAAAATCTGCTGAATGGCTCATTTGGTTTCCATTTGGTTCACAAGTGTCCATTGTGGAAAGGGAATTTCGGATGCGCACCATCGTGTCAACGTGTTATCCTCTCAGGGTGTTTGAAAAGGGCAATAAATACACCCTGACAGCTGCTGCCCACACTCAAAAACTAATAAATACTGAGCATCAAAGCTAAGTTCTCAAAACAGAAATGCAGAAGCACACTTCAATAATCAGCCCTCTTGCAGAGCAGTATTTCCTCAACAACCCGAGACTCATTAATCATTTTATGAAAAAATAGCAGGTAGGAACAATAGACCATCAGTTATACAGCTTCAGCCGATGTTACTTTTGAAGCTCTGCAGGTAGCACTATGATTAGGGATCCACACTGCAGCCTTGGCCTCGAGAAATGTTTGTTCCTTGGGTAACCTAGATTTAAGTTATATCAGTGTACCTCAATGGCTACAGAACTGTACAGAAAGACAATGTCACATGTTAAAAATATATGAAATTAGAGATTGGATTAATTTACTTTTGGGGAAAGGCAGGCCATGGAGAGGTTGTGTGGAGTTTCACCGTGGACATTTAAAAGGTAAAGGGAAGAGTGAAACTAAGTTCTTTGATGGTAGAAATTGTCGACCTTATCCTAACCTGCCATTTCTTCCGTTGTAAGTAAGGGTTCAGATGTGCCATTTTCGTCTATATTCTGAGAGATTGGCAAGGCTGTGTGGTAGCAGCACCACTGGTACAGGAAATGTTATTGTTATTGAGTCTCCTGTGAGACTTTCCCACACATTTTGGTAAAATAAGTAACTCAGGCTGAATACCTGATTGTACGCCTGTTGCAAAGAAGTTAACACTTGCATATATTTGGCACCTTACATGCTGTCAGGATGTCCCAAAGTGCTTCATAGTCAATAAAATACTTTCTTTTTCAAGTATACTGTTGATTGTGGCATAAAATTTGACCTTAGAAGCCTTGAAAAGTCCTTCCAAAAACAAGGGTCAACTTACACGCTGAGCATAGAATGCAAACCACCAGTGTCGAACAAAAATCCACAAGGATACCTTCAACCACAATTGAACATTTCTAAACCAGCAAATTCACTGTCTTTGACATCTGACACAAAGTAATTTTGGCATTGAGATCAGAGGCGGATTTACAATGGATCGGACTTTGATTTGGCACAGGGATCAGACAACCGGGTTGGGGGAGGAGATGCATCAGAACTGGTAAGCGGCAGCTTGACATGGCCAGAGTCGACAGGTTGATTGCTCTGCATTTGCGATGATAGGTTTATTGGAACCTATCAGATGCTGAGTTCGCTTTGCATTTGCTGCTGAAAGGTTCAAATAGGTTCAGCCTCTGATTGGATGAGTCTCAAAGAACGGGAAAGTTAACGTTGTTGGATTCAGGCATGGGTGCTTGAGACCATAGGTTTGTGTGGGCAGCAAAACGGAGAACGCCACCCACAAGGCCAATGACACACCAAAAACTGGGAGCAGAGCATAAGCTCTTTCCTCAGGCTAGCAACAGGCAAGTGACGGCACCCGGAAAAGTCATGAGGAGTTGAGCACTAGGTTTGCTATGGCAGCAGAGCTGGCCCCTCAGGCGTTCATCTGGAAGAATTAATTCTGCACTATAGGCTCAGTTTGAAAAGGAGTGTTCTAACTGGAGGAAAGTTCTGAGAAGTGTTGTTTCCGCAGTCAAATTGCTGTCTTCTTTGGGACTACCTCTAAGAAGACATGATAATCCATCATTGTCAAATCGAAGAGGTAATTTTTTTGGCCTCCGTTGAATATCTCAATAAATTTGATGAGTTCCTAAATGAGCATTTGAAAAGTTATCAATATTGTGGCACGTGGAATATCAACATTTTAACGCACAGAAGCTATAATGATTTCATCATTATAATGACAGACGGCTCAGAAAGCAATTTACTAATGAAGTAAAAGATGTCAAATACTATTCCACAATAGCTGATTCAACAGGAAATGTGTGTCATGTGGACCTATTAACATTAATTGTAAGATATGTGGCCAGTGATGGTGAAGTTATCGAGCGACTACTTTATTTTGTCCAGTCCAGTTGTAGGCGGCACGGTAGCACAGTGATTAGGTAGCACTGAAGCCGGAACACGATAGCACTGTTGCTTCACAGCTCCAAGGTGTAGTGAATCACAGTAGCGTAATTCACACTGTATTACACATGTTGTACTATGCCTCTGTAAGCTCGGCACACAAGCAGTTGCGCTGCTCTGCCACTAGGGGGAGATGCACTGGGAGTGTACGGGAGTTTGTACTGGGCTCCACCCTTGGCTCCACCAATGGCTCCTCCCCCTAACCAGAAGTATAAAGGTTGCTGTTGTGAGCCTGCCTGCCAGTTCATCTGGAGTTCATCTTGTCACGGGCAGGCTCTGTTGTAAGACGATTAAAACCACTGTTCACTTCTAACCACGTGTCGCGTGAATTGATGGCCTCATCAATTTAATCGTCTTAAGAAACAGTAAGGAATGACCATGGAATCAGCCCTCAAGTCTAATTGACTGGAACTCGACCTGCAGATTGCAGAGGCGAAATAAATCTTTTTGCATTGGCTCCGATGATTTCAGGCCTACCTGGCTGAAGCAAGCACCACAGAAACGACGGAGGAGCAGAAACTCAGTCTACTGCACGTGAGGGTGAGCCATTGTATATCTACTCAGCTAAACTGTACTGGATCATATACAGAGGCCCTGACCCTACTCGATAGAATGTACGTGAAGCCTATCAATGAGGTCTATGCATGCCACGTTTTTACTACTCGCCGCCAGCACCCTACAGAATCGCTAGAAGAATTCCTCAGAGACTTAAAAGCCTTAGACCGGGACTGTAATTATCAGGCTGTAACTGCTGCAGAACATAGAGAACTTGCTGTCCACGATGTCTTTGTTGCAGGTCTTAGATCGAATTGCGTGCGTCAGTGACTGCTGGAGAAGGGGGCCCTAAATTTAGAAGATACTGTTGAACTCGCTACAACTATAGAGGTCTCATTTCATTGCCTCACCTCGTTTTCTGCTGACTGCAACCCCGTCATGGGCCCCTGACCAGCGACCCCCCAGGCCTGCGCCGCGCGGCCACCCAGCCACCGTGCTGCCCCAGCCTGGCTCTTTTGTGGCCAGCCCCAGTACCCATGGCAGCACTGCCTGGCCCACAACACGACCTGCAACAGCTGCGTGCGATAAGGCCACAACGCCAGAGTGTGCCTGGCAAGGAAGGCCCCAGCACCTAAACCTCCAGTGGCACAAAGTAATCGCCCTCCGCACTCGCAGGCCCGCAGGCCCCGGAATGCAGCGGCCTATGCCCCAACTCCGCCCCCACCCGCCACGTGCAATCCACGGGGTCCGCCCGGACCCCCACCACGCGGTCCACCATGGGCGACTCATGGGGGCCGCCATCTTGGACACCATCTTCCTCGCCACCCGCCACGTGTGATCCACGGGGCGGCCATATTGGGCCCCATCCTCTCCACACTCAGAAAACTTGATTGATGACTGCGACCTCAGCAGGCACTCATCGCGGGGCCATCCCAGCGCAGCCGACCGAGCCGCCGACTACCCGCAACTCAACGCAGTCACACTGGACCAATCGCGCCCAAAGCATCTCCACAACTCGATGACGACGGTCCAAATCAACGGGTACAGTACACCGTGCCTTTTCGACTCCGGGAGCACTGAGAGCTTCATACCCCCAGATCTGGTAAGACGCTGTTCGCTCCCCGTTTTCCCTACACGGCAAACTATCTCCCTCGCTTCGGGTTCCCACTCTGTCCATATCCAAGGGCGCACCGTCGCAACTCTAACAATCCAAGGCGCTAGCTACTCTAATTTCCAACTATACGTCCTGCCCGAACTCTGCGCCCACTCTTATTGGGACTCGACTTTCAATGCAATCTCAAGAGTCTCACCCTCAGCTTCGGCGGACCCCTACCCCCACTCACTATCTGCAGCCTAGCCACACTGCAAAACTCCCCCCCTCCTCTCTTTGCCAACCTCCCTCCGGACTGTAAACCAGTAGCCACTCGCAGCAGGCGGTACAGCCTACAGGACAGGGTGTTAATTTGATCCGAGGTCCGGAGGCTTTTACGTGAGGGGATCATAGAGGCCAGTAACAGTCCCTGGAGAGCTCAGGTGGTGGTCGTCAAGACCGGGGAAAAATTCCCCATGGTCATAGACTATAGTCAGACTATTAATCGGTTTACGCTCCTCGACGCGTACCCCCTCCCCAGGATTGCAGACATGGTGAATCAGATAGCCCAGTATCGGATTTTCTCCACGGTGGATCTGAAGTCTGCATACCACCAACTCCCAATCTGCCCGGAGGACCGCCACTTCACGGCGTTTGAGGCCGATGGCCGCCTCTTCCACTTCCTCCGGGTCCCCTTTGGCGTCACGAATGGGGTTTCAGTGTTCCAACGAGCAATGGACCGAATTGTGGACCAGTACGGGCTGCGGGCCACGTTTCCGTACTTGGATAACGTCACCATCTGCGGCTATGACCAGCAGGACCACGATGCCAACCTCAACCGATTTCTCCAGACGGCCCAGAAGCTTAACCTCGCAAACAACAAGGAGAAATGCGTTTTCCGCACAACCAGACTAGCCATCCTCGGTTATTTCGTGGAAAACGGAGTCCTGGGTCCCGACCCGGACCGTATGCACCCCCTCTTAGAACTCCCTCTCCCTCATTGACCCAAAGCCCTCAAACGGTGCTTGGGATTCTTTTCGTACTACGCCCAGTGGGTCCCTCAATATGCGGACCAAGCCCGCCCACTCTTTAAGGCCACACTATTTCCTCTGTCAGCTGAGGCTTGCCAGGCCTTCAGCTGCATCAAGGAGGACATCGACAAGGCTGCCATGTGGGCGGTGGATGAATCCGTCCCCTTTCAGGTGGAGAGCGATGCCTCAGAGGTAGCTCTTGCAGCCACAGTAAATCAGGCAGGGAGACCAGTCGCATATTTCTCCCGAACCCTCTCCGCTTCAGAACTCCGACACTTCTCAGTCGAGAAAGAAGCACAAGCCATTGTGGAGGCTATTCCTCACTGGAGGCACTACCTCGCAGGTAGAAGGTTCACCCTCATCACCGACCAAAGATCGGTTGCCTTCTTGTTTGACAACTCGCAAAGGGGCAAAATTAAAAATGACAAAATTCTGAGGTGGAGGATCGAACTCTCCACCTACAAATACGATATTATGTATTGATCGGGGAAGCTCAACGAGCCCCCAGATGCCCTGTCCCGCGGGACGTGTGCCAGCGCACAGAGTGACCACTTAAAAGCAATCCACAATGACCTCTGCCACCCGGGGGTCACCCGGCTCAACCACTACATTAAAGCCCGAAACCTGCCTTTCTCCACCGAGGAGGTAAAAGCGGTCACCAGGGATTGCCCGATTTGCGCGGAGTGCAAACCGCACTTCTACAGACCAGACAGGGCCCACCTTGTCAAGGCTTCTAGGCAGTTTGAACGCCTCGCTATCGATTTCAAAGGGCCACTTCCCTCGATTAACAGGAATGCGTACTTCCTGAACGTCATAGACGAGTTCTCCCGTTTTCCCTTTGCTATCCCATGCCCCGAAACGACCTCCCACACAGTCACTAGGGCCCTGCATAGTATAGAACGTAGAACAGTACAGCACAGAACAGGCCCTTCGGCCCTCGATGTTGTGCCGAGCCATGATCACCCTACTCAAACCCACGTATCCACACTATACCCGTAACCCAACAACCCACCCCCCTCCTTAACCTTACTTTTTAGGACACTACGGGCAATTTAGCATGGCCAATCCACCTAACCCGCACATCTTTGGACTGTGGGAGGAAACCGGAGCACCCGGAGGAAACCCACGCACACACGGGGAGGACGTGCAGACTCCGCACAGACAGTGACCCAGCCGGGAATCGAACCTGGGACCCTGGAGCTGTGAAGCATTTATGCTAACCACCATGCTACCGTGCTGCCCAAATCTTCACCCTGTTTGGTTTCCCCAGCTATGTACACGGCGACCGGGGTTCGTCCTTTATGAAATGAAATGAAAATCGCTCATTGTCACGAGTAGACTTCAATGAAGTTACTGTGAAAAGCCCCTAGTCGCCACATTCCGGCGCCCGTTCGGGGAGGCTGTTACGGGAATAGAACTGTGCTGCTGGCCTGCCTTGGTCTGCTTTCAAAGCCAGCGATTTAGCCCAGTGTGCTAAACAGCCCCTTATGAGCGACGAGCTGCGTCAGTACCTGCTCGGCAAGAGCATCACCTCGAGCAGGACTACCAGCTATAACCCCAGGGGGAACGGGCAGGTGGAGAGGGAGAATGCGACGATCTGGAAGACCGTCCTACTGACCCTCCGGTCCATGAATCTCCCGATCTCCCATTGGCAAGAAGTCCTCCCCGACGTGCTCCACGCTATTAGGTCCCTCTTATGTACCGCTACCAACCAGACCCCTCACGAGCGGCTCTTTATTTTTTCCAGGGGCACTACCACAGGGGTTTTGCTCCCGGCATGGCTGAAGACACTGGGCCCAGTACTCCTCCGGAAGCACGTCAGGGTGCACAAAACTGACCCACTCGTAGTGAAAGTGCTCCTACTGCATTCGAACCCCAGTACGCCTTCATAGAGTTCCCTGACGGCCGTCAGGACACTGTATCCCTCCGGAACCTGGCACCTGCAGGATCCAGCCCCCCCCACTACCACCGCCGAGGTTCCCCTCACACTACATCCCACCCAACTCGCCCCCCACGCCCCCGCACCTATCAGTTCACTACATTCTTTTTGCGCGCCTGCAACAGCTAGCTCCCAGCGCCCCCAGTCCCCAGTCGAACTAGACGGGTACGAAGCTCGGGTAGAATCGCCCCCGGAGACTGCCATCGTACCCCAACTGACAGTGCTCATCCAGCCACCAGAAGGGGCTGCAACCCCGGTGCTCCGCCGATCACAGCGTACAACTCGGGCACCGGACAGACTCAATCTGTAAGCCACCACCCCCCCTGGACTTGATTTTTTTACAGGGGGTGAATGTGGTGAATCACAGTAGCGTAATTCACACTGTATTACACATGTTGTACTATGTCTCTGTTAGCTCAGCACACGAACAATTGCACTGCTCTGCCACTAGGGGAGAGATGCACTGGGAGTGTACGGGAGTTTGTACTGGGCTCCACACTTGGCTCCACCCACGGTTCCTCCCCCTAACCAGAAGTATAAAGGTTGATGCTGTGAGCCTGCCTGCCAGTTCACCTGGAGTTCATCTTGTCACAGGCAGGCTCTGTTGTAAGACGATTAAAACCACTGTTCACTTCTAACCACGTGTCGTGTGAATTGATGGTCTCATCACAGGGTTCCAGGTATGATTCCCCGAGTGGGTCACTGTCTGTGTGGGGTCTGCACGTTCTCCCTGTGTTTGCGTGGGTTTACTCTGGGTGCTCCGGTTTCCTCCCACAAATCCTGAAAGGCGTGCCGTTAGGTGATTTGGATATTTGAATTCTGCCTCAGTGCACCCAAACAGGTGCTGGAATATGGCGACTAGGGGCTTTTCGCAGTAACTTCATTGCAGTGTTAATGTAAGCGTACTAGAGAGAATAAAGATTATTATTATTATTATTATTATTAAGAAATTCCCACACTTGTGAGTGTGTGGGGGAAATCGTTGCAAATTTAAGTTTAAGCATCAAACATTGTTGTGTGCAGAGCTTAAATAATGTTGCAAATATAACAGGAAAATATGCAGATCCACAATGAAGATTGAAAAATGTAAACCCCTGTCCATTTCTCATCCAATGTTCCAGTCACTCATTGAATTTAATCTCTAATGCTGCAGCTGAATCCTGTGAGAGAGCTGTACATTTTTTTGACTTTGTCGCAGGCAAATGGAAAATGTTTGACGATCAAAAGAATTTGTGAGGCCGGTTGGCCTGCTCCTCCAGGTGCTGTTTTGGCTTTAAAGGAAACTTTATTAGACAAAGTCACACCAAATTCAGAAAAACCACGTGTGAAAACTGCAACAATATCCTGAGCACAAAAGTTTGAGATGTGAGTATCTCTCTTTTTACTATTTTGTGGAACTGTTTATTTCAAAAAATTAATACCATCATCAAATTGCTGCATAATATTGCTACAAATTTATTTAATGATGCACAATTGTCAGCCTCAGTTAAATCTTTAGTCATGGAAGTTCAAAATGACTATACTTCGGTGGAAGCAGATGCACTAATATGACACAGGTGAGAATGAGTGGGTTCTTTCAGGGGGTGGCAGATAAGTGTGAGAGGTGTCTGCGGGACCAACGAACCACACAGACATGTTTTAGGGTTGTGAAAAATCGGGAAGATTCTGGGCAGGAGTGTTTGCAGTCTTAGCCAGGAGAGTGGAAGAGGAGGTAGACCCGGACCCTTTAGAGGCGATATTTGGGGTTTCAGAGAAGCCGGAACTCATGGAGAGGAGGAAGGCCGATGTCATGGCCTTCGCCTCTCTGATTGCACGGCGGTGAATTTTACTGAAGTGACGGTTGGCATCGTCACTGGGACGAGCGGCTTGGTTGGGTGACCTGTATGACTTCCTGCGGTTGGAGAAGATAAAGTATTAGTTAAGGGGCTCTGAAGACGGGTTCGAGAAAAGGTGCGGGATGTTTGTGACAGTGTTTGAAGAGCTGATGAGCGCGGCGGGGTGGGGGGTGTTAATAGGAAAAAGATCTGCACAGGTTATATTTGATTACTGGGCAGTATGTTTCCCTGGGTGTTTATTTGCTGTAACCTGTTCTGATATATGTTTGCAATAAAATAAAAAAATTTAAAAATTTAACAAACATTATCGCTCCATCTGATGTATCTGATGATCACCTGCTGACCTTTACAGCCTTGAAAATGATAGTTTGCAGATAACCTTTCCAAATGTGAAAACCATTATGAAAATATTTCTAACAGTCCCTGTCACAAATGCTGTTGCATTTGAAAGAGTTAAAAATTATTGGCGAAGCACAATGAGTCAGGAACATTTGACAAGTTCAATAATTCTGGCACTTAAAAGTGTGTCTTTACAAGATTTTACCTTAGATGATGTAATTGAAGATTCTGTAAAGGAAAAGTGCAGAAAAAAAGCATGGTAATCTAAATTACCATGCCAACAAGGGATGAAGCAAAAAAATCTTAAAGATCTGTCCCTCTTTCATGTTTTCGTGTTTAAATTCTGTTTTTCAAAATGGACCGTTGCTGATCTGATATAATGGCTGTAGCTGGCACATGCTGGTACAGTAGTTCTAAGCACTATCAGTCTCCAAATTGGCCTTTAGAAGTCTATAGGAGAAAGGACGGAATCCTGCCAGAGAAAGCCACCTAATATTGAACTTTTACTCACTGGACACTCCACTCAGGTGAATTTATGACAATAACATTTAATTTTGTGAAAGTTAAGTAGAAGAACAGTACAGCACAGAACAGGCCCTTCGGCCCTCGATGTTCACCCTACTCAAGCCCACGTATCCACCCTATACCCGTAACCCAACAACCCCCATTAACCTTATTTTTTAGGACACTAAGGGCAATTTAGCCTGGCCAATCCACCTAACCCGCACATCTTTGGACTGTGGGAGGAAACCGGAACACCCGGAGGAAACCCACGCACACACGGGGAGGACGTGCAGACTCCACACAGACAGTGACCCAGCCGGGAATCGAACCTGGGACCCTGGAGCTGTGAAGCATTGATGCTAACCACCATGCTACTGTGCTGCCTAACTGAGAAACTAACTTTTATTCTTGAAACTGAATGAGACTCTGTGAAATATACTGAATGGCAGCATATGCGCCTTGCTCATTGGAGTATTTGCTCCTGCACTGGACTGGCGCATGCTGTCTTGCACTGGCCTGTACTACACTGGTGTCACAGCGGACTCTTCCACCTCGTTGCTCATCGGCAAGTTCCATGTTCGTTCATCTCAAAACTCACAGATCGCAACATTGACCATCTTTCTAGTCATTCTGACAAGAGGTAAGCATGGATTTCAGCAATAATTCATGATTGTTTTTCCAAGTGAAGAAGCAGTGATCAGTTTGTGCATTTTTGTGGCTTCCACCTTTATGGTTCTGTGGGTCGAGAGTGGGTGGGGAGGGGCGTGAGGTTGAGGGGGTGTGGCTCCACTTAATCTAAATCTGCCTCTGATTGAGATCCTTTGGTGGTCTCTGAAGTGAGTGGTCTCCTGCCACAACATCAGACATTTTCATTCCACCAAGTGGCTCCACCAAGGTTCTGAAGCCTTTGCTGGACTCAGTGTTTGATTTTCCCACTTCAGTGCATATGCTTTTCTCATGACGATGTAACCATTCCAATACAGGATCAGCATCAGGTCATTGGCTGGTCTCTATTCTCAGGTCACATTCGGCCTTGTGCATATTCTTCAGGGCAGATTCATTCTCCAATTCGCACACCAGGTTTTCACTCACACTGAACTCCCTCCCTCTGCAAAAGTTACTTGACACAAGCGCAAATGTTATAATTTTTTTCTTAAAACCAGATTTGTACTCTACTCCTTTTGTTGGAGGGCTTTTTACTTAACCTTGCTCGCCATAAGCAGTCTGCTTTGTGTGGGCTTGCTTAAGCTCCCTTGCATCTTCTTGACAACATGGTGCATCACCTGTGTGATCCCATGTGACAAACTAAGATGAGTAAAACACACATTTCTGAGGTGAAAAAAATGAAGCTGACTCCTAATACAAGTATAGCATTTCTTAGCAGAAAAGGAGTTTGACTTATATGCCAAACATATGTGATCACTGAAAGATTGTGTCGTCTTATAAGCTGGGTCACCTTTTAGGCTGTGATCTATGGTAGTTACTGTTATATTATAGAAAATGTGGCAACCAGTATGCACACAGCAAGGTTTCACAGACAACAATGCAAAAAGGAGCAGTTAATCTGTTTTTTTTAGCTGTTGGTTGAGGGATAATGTTTGGTCGAGGCACTGAGGAGAACTCCCCTGCTTTTCTTTGAAATAGTGCCATAGGAGCTCTGAGAAGATGGGCAGGCATTGGATTGGCACCTCACCCGACATCGATGTCAATATTCGTGGTGGGTAGAAATGGTGGAAAATGAAAACAAATGGCCGGATAACACGTTCCTCGTTGGTCGAGGGAGTCGGAACAGGGACTGCGTGATTCCCTCACTCCCACCTCCAGCTCCGCCATCTCAGTGAGCCAAATCAAAGGTTGGATTGACAATTAGTGATTGTCCGGGATGAAGGCAGTCAATTGGAGGTGTGGTGGACAGGGTGCTCCGTGCCCAACCAGGAGTCTAGGCCAGATGTCATGTGGCAGAGGGGTTTGGCAGTGAACAGGAAGTCAGTCATGGCTACAAAATTAAACCCCCTCCCCGGGCCCTGGTTCAGAATCTTTATTTATTTATTTAAGTTTCAAAAAAAGACTTTAAATGATTTTTAGTAAACATGCAGACTCTGCCACTTTCGGCAGCAGCATCTTCTTCTACATTCAGCCATTTCTTCGACCTTTGTGCCATCTTGCAGCTGTCGCAAAACACTCTGAAACGGTTTAATGTCCAATGCCCATAAAAAGCAGTGGGCAATGAAAAATCTCAGGCAATCGGATAGTGGCACTAGCTTGTGGCAATTTCAAAATGGCAGGTGTGCTGCTGACCTCTGCGCCCGTTCGCTTTCCATAATTAGGGAGCCTGACCTGATTTCCTTGTTCTGCCCAACTGTGGCCTGTCCGATTTGCAGACACAGGGCGCGATTCTCCGCTCCCCAGGCCGGGTGGGAGAATCGCGGGAGGGCCGCTCTGGCACCCCCCGCGATTCTCCCACCCCCCCCCCCCCCAAAATTGCCGTTTTTCATGGCGACCCGCCGAGCGGCCTGCCGTTCCTGACCTGTTCACGCCGGCTGCAACCACACCTGGTCGCTGCTGGCGTGAACATCTTTTTTTTAAATAAATTTAGAGTACCCAATTATTTTTTAAAATTAAGGGGCAATTTAGAATTAGAATTAGAACAGTACAGCACAGAACAGGCCCTTCGGCCCTCGATGTTGTGCCGAGCAATGATCACCCTACTCAAGCCCACGTATACCTATCCCAGTAACCCAACAACCCCCATTAACCTTATTTTTTAGGACACTAAGGGCAATTTAGCCTGGCCAATCCACCTAACCCGCACATCTTTGGACTGTGGGAGGAAACCGGAGCACCCGGAGGAAACCCACGCACACATGGGGAGGATGTGCAGACTCCGCACAGACAGTGATCCAGCCGGGAATCGAACCTGGGACCCTGGAGCTGTGAAGCATTTATGCTAACCACCATGCTACCGTGCTGCCCACCCAATCCACCTACCCTGCACATCTTTTGGGTTGTGGGGGTGAAACCCAAGCAGACATGGGGAGAATGTGCAAACTCCACACGGACAGTGACCCAGAGCCGGGATTCGAACCCAGGTGCTCAGCGCCGTAGGCAGCAATGCTAACCACTGTGCCACCGTGCTGCCCTGCCGGCGTGAACATAGCGCGAAAGGTAGGTTTGGGGCCTATGGGGGGCGGAGAGGGGATCGAGCACCACGGCCGTGCTTGGGAGGGGACTGGCCCGCGATCGGTGCCCACTGATCATCAGGCCGGCTTCTCTAAGAGACGCACTCTTTCCCCTCCACCGCCCCGCAAGATCAAGCCGTCATGCTTACGGGGCAGTGGAGGGGAAGACGGCAACCGCGCATGCGTGGGTTGGCGCCGGCCAACCTGCACATGCGCGGCTGACGTCACTAAGGCGCCGCCGGCCGCATCATTATCGGCACGCCGCTTTGACGCCAGCGTCAAGGCCCGGCGGCCGAGTTTTACGAAACGCCGCTCCTAGCCCCCCGGGGGGGGGGGGGGGGGGGGGGGGGCGGAATAGGGGGCGAGGAGCGCACTCCGACGCCGTCGTGAAAAACTCCGGGTTTCACGACGGCGTCGGCCATTGCGGAGAATTATGCCCACAGAGTGCAGCCCACAGACTTCCTTAATCTGATTCAGCAGGCAGTGCTGGTGGCGTGACTTCACAATCAACTAAAAGCACAATCATCAATAACTGGAATGCAGTGTGCCCTCAATATTGTTCCTTGTCAATAATGTCCCAGAATTCAAGTATGTGAGGGGAAGGGCAGATTCCCTCCGGCAGATATAATAAAATCGGCAGAAACTGCCGGTCTGTCGGAAGCATAACATGATCCCATTTATCCCATTGCCTTTAGCTGGCGCATGATTAGAGTTGCGTGGGAAACCCCCGTAAGAATGTCAGGACTATAATTTGAAAATGTTAAGAGGCAATTAATTGAAAATTAAATCTAGCATTCTGGTATTAATGGACAGTGAACCGGTTTGCTGAGCTGTATGAAGCAAGATGAGAACATTACGAGGGTCGATATGTCTGAGAAATTGACTGGCTGCAAAACCTTTAAAAGACCAAGACAATATTTATTTCCTAGCTTCAAAGGCCTTTGCTCACAGCACGATTTCTGAGCCTAATGTTTTCACTGCTTCCCAGGTGATTTCCAACACCATGGAAGTCATTTCTGTTATCTTGGTTTATTTTCAGCTTGATTGACTGTTGTCAACGCTCCACCTTTTTGTAATTAAAAGCCTCTCAAAGTCACCTACTAAATTGTTCCTATCTTTCCCAGAATATCTGGTTTGAATCCCTCCAATTAGGTTCCTGTCGCTGGCATAGCACTACAATGGCTCTGACCAAAGTCACAACTGACATCCCATCTGATGTTCACTGAAGTAAGCTATCAACCCTTGTCCTCCTAAAGCTGTCTACAGCCTTTGACACAGTTGATCATATCATCGTCTGCCAAGGCCTCTGCACTGTCTTCCAGCTGATTATGACTGCCCTCACCTGATTCTGTTCTTATCTGTCTAATCATAACCAGATTACCACTTGCAATTGTTCTCCTCCCACTCCTGAACCATTTCCTTTGGTGTTCTCTGAACATCTGTCTTTAGTTCTCTCCTATCTGCTGTTCTTTGGCAATGACATCCAAAAACAGCCTGGATTTTCCCATGCACACTGACAGCACCTAGCTGCATCTCATAGAAGTGGGAACCCTCACAATTTTTAGAAGCAGTTACATGAGCACTTGAAATGCCATTGCATATGAGGCTATGGCTAAGTGCTGGAAAATGGGGTAAGAATAGATAGGTATTTGATGGCTGGTGCAGACGTGATGGGCCGAAGGGCCTCTCTTTGTGCTGTAAATCTCTATGACTCCGTGACCTTGCTCGACTCTTCCACTGTTGCTAAGTTGTCAGACAGCTTATCTGACGTCCAGTACTGGATGAGCAGGAGATTCCTCTAATTAAATCTTCGGAAGACTGAAACCATTGTCTCTGTTCCCCGTTGCAAACTCTGTTCCTTTGCAACTGACTCCATATCTGACCTCGAGACCCAGACTCTTCACAACCCTGATGTTATACTTGACCCCGAGATGAGCTTCCAATCATGTATCTGCATCAAGACTAGGACCACCCATTTTCATCTTGTTTACATTGCCATCAAGCCAAACAGACGTCCTACCTATCACACAAACAAATAACGTAGTGTATCAATTTCAATGCCATGTATGGAAACCGTACATCCAACGACCGGCAGATTGTATCAATTGGCATGTCTTTTCGGCTGTTCACAATAGGCAAGATAATGACCATGTCTAACCAACCCTTGCATGCAAAACTCAAAATGTAGCGCCCAGCATTAGACGTGATTCTGCAATTGGGCAACACTTGCCAAACAATCCTAATTGTGCTAAAAATTACACTGAAATGCAATTTAGGATTATCAGCTGGGCTCACAGTTGGGGTTGTTTATATGTGTTAGAAGCAACATATGGTCAGACATAGGGCCCTGTGCCTTCCACACGGAAGGAACATGTCCACGCATTGCACTTTTAAAAAAAGAAACAAAGGCTTGTGGGACAGCTATTCATTGGTTCCTTCTTGGCATATCAGAGCCGACCTGCCTGATTTGAATTTAATCAAAAATTAGCAGTTAATTTTTCCTGGTGCAGATTCCATGGTAATGCCTCTACCAATCAGAGTCTATTTGCCAACTAATCAACACTCTCTTCCCATGCAGTATATAAATGGATATTCTTGTGAATATGATGAGTGCATGATGAAAAGCTTCAATGGCATGTTTCTTTTTTCAGAAATACCCAAGTTCTGTACCACCAAGAGACTATTTTCCCATTACTTATATGTTGTGCTGCACCTGTGGTTTCAGCGAGGCTAGCTGTAATTCCCCTGTTCTGACTGATTGAATGTTCACGGATGATGTCCTCTTAATGCTGAGGCCCCTGTCAAAAGCAGCCTTCTCATGATGTTCTTTCATTTGTCTGCTTGCTGAAACTTTACTGACAATTCTGTAATGGAGCCAATCTGATTGGTCTTTGACTTGGTTCAGATGTGTTCTACCATCCAGCTCACGCCCTGTTACTGGGCAGGAAGGCTTAAAGTGGGTTGCTAATATCGTGTTTGAATTAAACAGCTCGTCCCATTCTACGTAGAATCAACTTCCTGACCCGTTGCCCGTTTCCCCATTGCGTAATTGTCAATTCTGTTAAATTCCTGCCTCAGGTGTTCCAAAATAGCCATGCAATGTAATGCCACCTGTGTATTCACTTTTTAAATGTTATCAGGTGAAGGATTTTGAACAAATGTTTGATGAGATGATTGCTGCACATTTGCTCTGCAAGAAATGGATTGTTTTCTATGTGAGCGTTATTACACTCCATGATAGACGTGACCTGTGAATCAATGCAAAAATGTTCTCTCGCTCACAGTATGATCACTCAAATTGTTGAGCCGTGAATTGTTGGGGAAAAAAATAAACTTTGCAGTGAACCTTCAGTCAGCTTGTGCAGTTATTTTATCATCATTTTGTAAAGAAATTCATATATTTCACTTGAGTAAAGCTGGTAAAATAATAAGGAGAGGTCATTTTCGCAAAGGGACAATGTTTAGTTTGCAGTCTACATACTGCCCAGTCAGCACACATCTTCTCTCAAGTACCTTGCTCCCAGGTTTCATGAATATCAGAATGTGGTGGCTGAAAACCGTAAGGAGGAGGTGGGATGGGATTTTCTTGCCCCCTGCGGCAGGTTTGCCCATGGAGGAGGTAAGACCATAAGACCATAAGACATAGGAGCAGAATTAGGCCACTTGGCCAATCGAGTTTGCTCCGCCATTCACTCATGGCTGATATTTTCTCAACCCCATTCTCCTGCCTTCTCCCCATCAATGGCCCATCAGTGACTCATCAATGGCCGCCAGTAGGATCTTCCAGACCCGCCGATGTCTATAACATTTTGCGTAGCTTGCCAACCCCTCCCCGGGTACGTACTATGGTGGTGGTGGGATGGGGAGGGAGGGGGGGAACGGGGACTTTGGCAGGACCAGAAATCCCACACCTCGTTGGTCTCCGATTCTGCAGAGGGTGATTGAAGCATCTTGAGGGCGATTCTCCAAGCCCCGCGCCGGGCCAGAGAAACGCCGCAATCGTGCCACGATGCCCTGATGCCGGCGCGCGATTCTCCGAGGTGCGGAGAATCAGCGCTATTTGTGCCGGCCTGTTTGGCGCGCCGCCGGCCGCGGGCCGCTGGAATTGGCGGGGCCACCAAATCTCCGGCCCGGATGGGCCGAGTGGCCGCGCCGATACGACAGAGTCCCGCCGACGCCGTTCAACCCTGGTCGCTGCCGGCGGGAACTCTGCAGGAATGGTCGGGGCGGGTGGGGGTAAGGCCTGTGGGGGCCTCCGATGGGGTCTGGCCCACGATCGCGGCCCACCAATCAGTGGGCCGGCCTCTCCTCCCCCCCCCACCCCCGCGGGCCTACGTCCTGGCACGGCAGGCCCCTGAACAGCGATCCTATGTTTGGTCAGGGCCGGCACACTAAAGAAGTCCTGGGCGCATGCGCAGGTTGGCGCAGCCCCCTGTGGGAGCCAGAATCTGTCGTACCCGGGCCCTGTTCGCGCCGTCGTGAAATGCGACGCCGTTCACGACGGCACGAACACTTGGGCCCAATATTGGAGAATCGCCCCCCTTATGTCCTAGATGTTCTGTGGGCTGCCATAAAACAAATATGAAGAAGAAAATTATTGTTTGCTTCATCATTTTTCTAACTGGTCTAAATCAAAGATCAAGAAAGAGAGAGATATGAGGGAGCGCACAAAAGGTAAAAACAAACTTGAACTAAATGTCAGATATTTCTAAAACTGAAGATGACAATTAAGACTGATAGTTGAACACAGAGTGAGAAAATTTATTTTAGCACATGTTATCATACTTTATATTATTTCACTGGGGAATGGCAAAGAGGGGGTGGGGTGGTGACATGATGGCATAGTGGTTAACACTGCTGCCTCACAGCACCCAGGCCTGCATTCAATTCCATCCTTGGGTGACTGTCTGTGTGGAGTTTGTACATTCTCCCTGGGCCCGATTCTCCGCCCCCACGACGGGTCAGAGAATAGCGGGAGGGCCTTCCCGACATTTTTCCCGCCCTCCCGCTATTCTCCCCCCCCCCCAACTCCCGACACGAATCGCTGCCACCGTTTTTTTTACGGCCGGCAGCGATTCACAGCTGTTCGATGGGCTGAAGTCCCAGCCCTTTACGCTGTTTTTACGAACGGCAAACACACCTGTCTGGCCGTTCGTAAAAACGGCGGGAACAACTCGCTTTTTATAACCATGGCACCGATTGGCACGGCAGTACCACGGCCGTACCAAGGGTGCCATGGGCCCGCGATCGGTGCCCACCGATCGCGGGCAGCGGGCCCGATGCCCGCGCACTATTTGTCCTTCCGCCGCCCCGCAGTATCCATTCGCGGGGCGGCTAAGGGGCATCCCGGCCCGCGCATGCGCGGGTTTCGCGCAAATACGCAATGACGTCATCCGCGCATGCGCGGGTTGGAGTCTTCCAATCCGCGCATGCGCGGCTGACGTCATATGACGCGTCAGCCGGCGCTAACTCCGGCAAGCGGGCTTAACGAAATTCATTAAGCCCGTGATGCCGGAGCTTGCGGCGTCGGGCTGCTAGCCCCGACCGGGGACCAGAATCGGTTCCCGGTCGGGAAGGGGCGCGCTGGGGTCAAACCCGCCCGGGTTTGACGCCAGCCTTACGATTTCTCCCGTTTTGGGAGAATCGCGCCCCCTGTGTCTGCGTGGGCTTCCTCTGGGTGTTCTTCTTTCCTCCCACAGCCCAGGTTAGGTGGATTGGCCATGCTAAATTTCCCCTTAATGTCCATGGAGTGCAGGTGGTATTTCAACTTTCCGGTCCTCCCCGCTACGATTCCAGTGGCGGGCAGGATCAGAAAGTTTACCCCTTAGAATCTGCTTGGTTACACCTGTCATTCGCTTTGGAGTGTGGTGTATCTGACCACAGCTCCCCTGTGAATTCATATATAATGCACACTTACCCTGAATATTGCAATACAAAATAGATAAGGGAAATTGTATTATTTTCCTGAATTAGTATGTGTCTGTAAAGGTATAGCTGTGATATAGCTGTGGTGAAGGAAGAGAGGAATTGATTCAAAAGACTTAAAACTAGGTCCACTCTCGAGCGCGTTTGGCAAGATGATTCTTGGCGGCTGCAGCGTCGAGAATCACCCCGCTATCAACGGCATTTTGCCTTTTTTATGGCCTTGGGAAGTTTCTCCCGCCTATGCCACACTGAGAGAGTTCCTGCTGGTGAGCTCAGCTTGCCAGCAGGAATGGCTGTTTGCAGATCACGGCATCATTTTGATCGGCAGTCCTGATAATTTGCCTCCCCCCTTTCAGGGCTGCCTGCTTTCTGGACCCCTCCCCCCCTCTCACCTGCCTCTGAGGGCCCTGAGAACCCACCCTCCAATTGACAAGGCCCCCTTGTGCCCAACCCCTAGCAGTGGCAATCTGGCACAAGGGCACCCTGACACTGCCAACGTGGCACCATGGCCATGCCCTGGCATCCTGGCAGTGGCACTTTCAAGGTGCCATGCTGCCAGTGCCAGAGTGTGTGGTGCCATGGAAGTGCCAGGGTAACACCTTGTCCTGTTCTCAACCACCCGGGGCCTTTGATGACCTATGAGATCCCCCAAAGTGACATTACACCTGGTCTATGACAAGGTACCGCATGCAGACCATTGAGTTCCAGGCTCCGGGCAAATCTGCATCAGGCGCCACATAGCCGCTGAATCGCGCCCAGTGAATATATGAATCATTTTCTTGTGCTTGTATTGGGATCTTTCCAACCTTTTTGTCTGATGTAATATTGTACATTTTTCTTATTGAATAAATGTTTTATTATTTGTGTTTAAAAGTTCCTCAGCTGACTCCTGTGAACTTGTTCAGTAACTTTCCAGCAATGTTGGCACTCTACTGGGTGCTGTGTGGAACTTTTGCCAAGATTTATTTGTTTAGAGTTCCTTTGGGCTTCACAAAATTTAATGGTCAAAGTTGACAGTGTGGAGCAGGATTTCCTGAAGGCACATTTACAAAAGCAAACAGGCTGAGAAATTGCATCGGGCTGTATCGCTTTTACAGGTCTGTGAGTTTAAATGGTGGGCAGCATTTGTGAGCTAATTCCATGTGATGTGCACCACGTGCCATTTTGGTTAAAAAAAAAACCCCTCCGTAGGTGGCCAAGGGCTCATGCTTGATCAAATGTTAGGCTCTTTGCTGAGACAAGTGGGTGGTTTAACACCAGTTTGAGGCCCTCTTTACAGAAGTTTGGGTACTTACGAACACAGCATTCGCAGAGTATGCTCCAGTCAGTTTCCTCAAGGTTGTCGAGCTCATTTATGTTACTGCTGAGAGGTGCAAAATCTGCCGGCTCTAGAATCGGAGTGTTTCTGTGTCCTTTGCCCAAGCCCACCTATCTTGCCTGTGACCACCTGGCCTCTAAAGACATGAGGCGGAACATAGATAAAGGCAATGTGCTCGAAACAAAGACTCAATAAGAGACAATGATGCAAGGGTTAAAAATAAACAAGCAAACTTTAATGAAACTGCATCGAGAGGGGTTGAAAGGGGACTAAGTGAATAAGAGGAAAGATTGATTTTCTTTTGGTGCTGGAGAAAACAAATATATCCATTGACCCAGAACTATTTCTTATGAGATGAAGAATGGGCAGTGAGAGAAAATAAATGAAAGCAACGTATCCAATAATCAGTGGAATAAAGGTATTCGGAATGCTGAAGGTCATTGGTAATAGGGAAAAAAGGTTAGTGAGAATGTTTCTATATTAGTTGCAGTCCTATCAGGAGTGGCTGTATAATAATAAATTGATTATAGTGCCTATGCTTTGAATCCAGATTTTGTAAAGCTTTAATCAAATTTATACATTTATTGATTTCTCTTGAGTTAAAAATTGTAGCGTCACCTTGGCTCACTGGCAGCCCAATCACTTCAGAGCTGAAAGATCCCGGGTTCAAAACTCATTCCAGGTACTTGAGAAGCTCATCTCGGCGAACAATTGAGTATAATATTGAGGAAGCGCTATGTTATTGGAGAAGCAGTCTTGTTTCTGCAGTATTTTGAAGAATTCTGAGGACACGAAAGAGGTTAAACAAATGCAAGTTCCTTTTTTTTTGTAAAGACAAATGCAAAGTTGAATTAATGTATGGAAGCCTTGTTGGGAGAAGCTGTGTTTGAGCACAAACTGACTGGAGCATACTCTGTGAATGCTGTGTTCGTAAGTACCCAAACTTCTGCCCATTCTTCATCTCAAAAGAAATAGTTCTGGGTCAACGGATAAATTTGAGGCATTCTGGTCCAGGGGCCAGTGTAGGTTAGTGAGCAAAGAGAATGGGACATGGTGCAAGATTTCTGCTTGAGCTCAACTTCACTGAGAGTGGAAGATGGGAGATCAGTAGGAAGAGCACTGGAATAGTTTGGAGTGAAGAAAAGGATGGAGAAGAGTCCCAGCAGCAACTAGACCTATGCACGGGCAAAGATTGGTAATACTATGAATGAGCATGTAGCCAGTCTTGGTTATGGAAAGCACACTGGATCCAACACTCTGTTCAAGGTTATGTAAGATGCCAATGATCTGGTTCAGACTTTGTCAGTGGCCGCAGGGAAGTGGATGGAACCAGTGGCCAGAGAATGGAGTTTGTGGACGTGTCGAAAGACAATTACTTGGCTCTTCCCAATATTTGACTGGAGGGAATTTCTGCTCATCCACCAGTGGATGTCGGACAAGCAGCTTAACAGCACAGAGATCATGGAGGGTTTGGGAGACAGACCGATCCAATAGAGCTTGGTTTTGTCAACATATGTGTGGAGGCTGTATTTTCAGATGTTGTTGCTGAGGGGCAGCATGCAGGTGCACACCAGAAGGGGTAGGAGTCTATAGTATTGCATTATGAGCCACTATTACTAACACAAACTATTACTAGCATTTTTTCACTGCTCTTCTCTCTTACATTTCAGACAGTTCCATTATTTTAGCCATGACAGAGCCGAGACCTGCAGGAATGGGACTGTGAAAATTGCAAAATGTAGACCTGGGTCTGAACTCAGCTTAGATTCCCATTGGAGAGGTCGGGTGCGTATGTGGAACATTATTCACAGCCCCAGTATGGCATAAAACACAATCTTCCCTTGGCCCAAGGGTTTAGCGGGACGGCATTCCTGCTCGCAAAAGGCAATTATTGATGCACCACAATGCAAGGGAGAACTTTGCTGGAGAAATGCACATGACCCTTCATGTGATGGAACATAGAAGATGGGCATGACTCCCTCACACATAGAGGCGTCAGTCACTGTGAGCAAGCAGAGGCCAGAAGGAGGGCATAAAATCAGGAGCGAGAAGCCGCTGCCCACATGCCAGGAAAGAAGAAGGAGAATCAGGACAAGAAGGTACTACCCTGTGGGAAGGGCGTATAGATCTGTGACACCCTACTCAATGTTTCAGAGAGCCAGTGTCGTAGGCAACTGAGGCTGCGGTAAGGTGTGACAGACAAATGTCCATGGTCCAGCCACAACTCGAACCACAATTTATCAAGCCCATGCCCTGCCAATGGCTGTGAAAGTAACTGTCACTCTCAATCTATCCAGAGATCTTAAGAAAAAGGAACAGGAGTAGGCCATTCAGCCCCTCGAGCCTGCTCTGCCTTTCAATAAGATTTGCCACGTCCACTTTCCTGCCTTTCCCTGTAACCCTTGATTCCCTTACTGATCAAGAATCTATTAATCTCAGCCTTAAATATATATAAATACTCTGACCCCACAGCTCTCTGTGGCAACGAGTTCCAAAGTCTCACAACCCTCTGAGAGAAGAAATTTGTCCTCATCTCAGTCTTAAATTGACACCCCTTTACTCTGAGACGACGCTCTTCGGTTCTAGACCCTTCCATGAAGGGGAAAGCTCCTCTCAGCATTGACCCTGTCAAGCCCCTTCAGAATCCTATATGTTTCAATGAGATCAACCCCCATTGTTCTAAATTCCAATGAGTCGACTGTCAATCTATTTAACCTTCGCTCATAAGACAATTCCTCCACACTGGGGATCATCCTAATGAACCTTCTCTGAACCGCCTCCAATGAATTAACATCTTTAAATAAGGAGACCAAAATTGTTCACAATACTCTAGATGTGGTGCATAAGTACCTTGTACAGTTGCAACAAGACTTCCCTACTCTTATCATTGAAATCATAGAATCCCTCCCCGGCACAGGACAGCCATTCGGCCCATCCAGTCTTCACCAACCCTCTGAAAGAACACCCCACCCAGGCTATTTACTTGCCCTATCCCAATAAACTCATCTAGCCTTTGGACACCAAGTTAGGGGCTGGTTTAGCTCACTCGGCTAAATCGTTGGCTTTTAAAGCAGACCAAGCAGACCAAGCAGGCCAGCAGCACGGTTCGATTCCCGTACCAGCCTCCCCGGACAGGCGCCGGAATGTGGCGACTAGGGGCTTTTCACAGTAAATTCATTGAAGCCTACTCGTGACAATAAGTGATTTTCATTTCATTTCAAGTGGCAATTCAGCATGACCAATCCACCTAGCAGCACATCTTTGGACTGTGGGAGGAAACTGGGACGCCTGGAGGAAACCCACACACACACAGGGAGAATATGCAAACTCCTCACAGACAGTCACCCGAGGTCAGAATCAAACCCATGTCCCTGGTGCTGTGAGGCAGCAGTGCCGACCACTGTGCCGCCTAACCACTTGAAATAAGGGCCAACATTTCATTCGCCTTCCTGATTATCTATTGCACCTGCGTGCTAGATTTCTGTGTTTTGTGCACAAGTACCCCACCCTTTGTGTTGCAGCTTTTTGCAGCTTTTCTCCATTTAAATAATACTCGGTTCTTTTGTTATCTCTTCCAAAATGAACAACTTCCCGTTATCCCACATTCTACTTCATTTCCCAACTTTTTGCCCACTTATCAATATCTCTTTGCAAACTGTTTGTATCCCTCTCACAACTTGCCTTTCTGACTATTTTTGATGATCCCCGGTGTGGAGGAATTGTCCTGTTGAGCAAAGGTTAAATACGTTGTCAGGCCTACGCAAATTTGGCTACAGTACATTCGCTTCCTTCCACCAAGTCATTAATATATATTGTAAACAGTTGCGGTGACAGCACTGATATCTGTGAACCTCACTGGTTATAGGTCGCCAACTTTGAAAAGAATCAAACTTTGGGCGAAATATGCTGAGACATGAAGTTACAGATTGTGGCTGAGTACAATTCTGCTGCTGATGGCCTACAGCACCTCATATATGTCCAGTTTTGAGTTGTTAGATCTGTTTGAAATCAATCCCATTTAACGTGGTGCCACAAAACATAATGGAGAATATCTAACAAGCATGTCTTTCGGAACATGTGGGAGGAAACTTGAGCACCCAGAGGAAATCCACGCAGAGACGGGGAGAACGTGCAGGCTCCGCACAGACAGTGACCCAAGCCAGGAATCAAACCCGGGTCCCTGGCGCTGTGAACGAACAGTATTAACTACTTACTGCCCCAATAGTCTGCTCTTCATCATCAGCAAAGTGATGGAAGGAGTCATCAACAGTGCGATCAAGCAGCACTTACTCAGCAGTAACCTACTCATAATAATAAGATTCTTTATTGTCACAGGTGGGCATACATTAACACTGCAATGAAGTTACTGTGACAAGCCCCGAGTCACCACAGTCCGGCGCCTGTTCGGGTACACGGAGGGAGAATTCAGAATGTCCAAATTGCCAAACAGCATGTCTATAGGGATTTGTGGGAAGAAACCGGAGCACCCGGAGGAAACCCACGCAGACACAGGGAGAACATATTCACACAGACAGTGACCCAAGCCGGGAATGGAACCTGGGACCCTGGCGCTGTGAAGCAACAGTGCTACCCACTGTGCTATCATGCTGCCCCTCAATTTGGACACTCAATGGACACTCAATTTGGGTTCCGCCAGGTTCACTTGGTTCAAACATGGGCAAAGGAGCTGAATGCCAGAGGTGAGGTGAGAGTTCCCTTGATGTCAAGGCAGCATTTGATTGAGTATGGCATCAAGTAGCCCTCGCTAAACACAAGTCAATGGGACTAAGGGGAAAAACTGTCCGCTGGTTGGAATCATACATGGCACAAAGGTAGATGGTTGTTGTGGTTGGTGGTCAATCTCTCTCAACTCCAGGACATCACTACAGGAGTTCCTCGAGATAGTGCACTGGGCCGAACTATCTTCAGCTGTTTCATCAATGACCTTCCTTCCATCATAAGTGCGATGGTTGCAAATGACTGCACAATGTTCAGCACCATTCTCGATTTCTCTGATCATGAAGAAGTCCATGTCCAAATGCAGCAAGCCCTGAATAATATTCCGGCTTGGGCTGACAAGAAGCAAGTTACATTCATGCCCCACAAGTGCCAGGCAATGACTATCTCCTAAAATAGGGGATCGAACAATAGCTCTTTGATATTCTATGACATTACCATCACTGAATCCCCCATTTTCAACATCCTGGGGGTTACCACTGATCAGAAACTGTGTGTGTGGGTAGAAGGTGGCACAGTTAAAGGGGAGTCAGGTATAAGTTCGACATTAATTGCTTTGTTTACTGTATATTTTATGTTTATTCCAGTTATAAATAAACAGTAATTGTGGTTAAACTTACAAACCTGGTAACTGTAATTATTGGGCAGCCAAAGATTGTGAGTATTTTTGTACGAATTATTGGTTCCTTAACTTGTGTTGTGACTCTGGGCATGTGGGGCTGGAATTGACTGTGCACTACCCATAGTGAACTGGTTGTAACAACAGCCACATTTTAAATCCAGGTCATGAGCCTCTTTGAAAGCAAAGAAACAATAGATATGTTTTACACTGTCACTGTAGTAGGGCGGGGCCTGATAGAGCCTGCGACCATTTAAAAGGACATTCTGATCATCACAGAAAGAAAACCACCCAGCAATCGCCACATGCGGACTCCCCATCCCCTCCACAAGCATCTGGGTTCTCCCCCGTTCCCCCACCAACACACACTTCACCCTCCAATGGGGCTCCACAGAAGGTTTGCCCCAGCATTGCCACTAACACAAATTGGCACTGCCAGCCTGACAGTGTCAACCAGTGTCAGGAGACAGTGTCAGGGGGCAATACGTGTCCCTCTCATTACGTGTATGCTTAGGTTTGAATATTCAGTGAGCAGGGATTTTGTGGTTGGATGGCTCATTACTGATATTAAAATGTATGTAAAAGCATCAAAATGAGGTTCTCGCCCTTTGTGGGTGCGAACCTTGTTATGTCACCAGCAAAGGGTGGAGATAATCGGGAAATTAGATCTTGCCACCGGGAATTTCGTTTCCCAATTCTTTTCACTGTACCTCGGTACACATGACAATAAACAAAATCCAACCCAAATGCGATTTTGCGCCTGCATTGTTGTTCTCACTGACAAACTCAGTGAGGAATGATACAATGAGCATGGATCTGTCAGGCTGTTTTTTGACTTGTGTGTGAGACACCTATTCAAATTTTGGCACAAGCCCCATATGTTATTAAGAGGACTCTGCAGGGTTGAGTTTGTCATTGTCACTTCCGATGTCTAGGTTGGTGCCATGAGGTCCATCCGGTTTGCCAAGTTATTCACGTTGCCAGAACCCAACAGGTCATTGAACCTTTTCCTGAATCCATTAGGGCTGTTAGTCTCCAGCTGAGGTCATTGCAGCCACAATTTGAATCCAGGCCTTATTGTTAGCTGAAGGGCCATTATGGCGACCAACAGGATAGAGGACTGGATTCCTCGTCTGGACCTCTTCCACCGAAATATGAAGAATCTGGTCAGAAAAGTATGATCAGCAAGGCCCATTACCTCTTCCGCATCTGTTCTGCATGGCATATTGTGAATAAAAATATGAGGTGATAAAGTTGATGAGCCATTCAGATTACAATGCTCTCATTCACTCTTGTGTGATACATGCATTAATGATTATTGGTAAGGTGTTTTTTGATGATGTTACATTTGCGTTTTTGATAAAAAAATCTTTAATTTCAAGGGCTGGTCAAATATAGAACTGCTTCAAAAAGATCTTTAAAGATAAAGCACAGGCACGGAATGCTGGCTGCCAAAGGTCACCTGATGTCTGGTATTACAATTCGGACAATTTCTGGAAGGTTCCAATGAAGATTGCATGAAGATATGCCTAGGCCATTTCCTGTGAAATTCAGCACCTGCTGACAATTTGTAATTTTCTAAGGCTCCCTTTCAGGCACAGACAGCAAGTATACCAGAGTGACAGCTACATAACCTTCTTCCATCCTTATCAAAATAGAGAATGGATCATTCAGGAGTTAATGACTAGGACATTAAAGGAACTGTGTCCATGCAGACTGTGGGGAGAGTGCCCATGTGATCAAAATCACCACTTTTAAACATCTTTTCGTACAGCACCCAACCTGGTAAAAACAATAGTCTGGGAGGAGTTTTCCAGTCAAGCAGTAACACCATCTATCCCCCTTTCAAGTTCAAGACCCTATTATGCATTTTTGGAAGGCACTGCAGGAATAGAGAAATTCCATTGAAAAGAACCTCAGGTACAATCACATCGACTTTTGGAAAAGATGGATTACAGGTTAAAAGAGACTGCCTCCAGAAATTGAAATTCATATCAGCCTCAACACCACTGAAATTTCAATATCACCATGGAAAAATCCTGCCTCAACCACAGCTGCCAGTGAAAGACTCATAAATAGCGAACTCCATTTTCTGTATCTTATCGGTCAATTTTAATTTGGCAGAGAGTAATTTTCTATTATAGAACTTGTAATGTGTGTTTGCCTGTGTATGTTTGTGTGTGTGTGTTTCTGTGTTTGCGTGCATGTGTGTTTGTATGTGTGTGTGTGTCGTGTGTTTGTGTGCATGTGTGTTTGTTTGTGTGTATGTCTATGTGCGTGTTTTTCTGTGTATGTGTGTATGTTCTGTTTGCATGTGCATGTCTGTGTGTGTTTTTTTGTGTATGTGTGTTGTGATTGTGTGTGTGTCTGAGTGTGCATGCTCCGAGAGTCAGTCCAAAGATGTGCAGGTTAGGTGAAGTTATGAGTGTATGAGACATTATGTATAATGTCTCTCATATTAAGAATTAATGTGATACTATATTCGACCACCAGATGGAGCTGGGAAGCAGACCAATAAAAGGGAATTCCTCTCAGACCTCTGGGAGAAGGTGTAAGGAGAAGCTTAGAGTAGGTGTGAGTTAAGATAGATCAGTAGTATAGAGCTCAGTATCATAGATATAGAATCATAGAATTTACAGTGCAGAAGGAGGCCATTCAGCCTATCAAGTCTGCACCGGCCTTCCAAAGAGCACCCTACTCAAGCCCACATCTCTATCCTATCCCCATTTAACCTTTTTGGATACTAAGGGCAATTTAGCATGGCCAATCCACCTAACCTGCACGTCTTGGGACTGCAGGAGGAAACCAGAGCACCCAAAGGAAACCCACGCAGACACGGGGAGAACGTGCAGACTCTGCACAGAGAGTGACCCAAGCCGGACCAGAACCTGGGACCCTGGAGCTGTGAAACAACTGTGCTAACCACTATGCTACCATGGGGCCCTATAGTATAGTCTTATTTATTAGTCAATACCTTGTAACATGTTTGAAACATAATTTGTGTAGTTTAAATAAACTAGCTTTGTTGGATAACATAGCTTGATGTTCTTTGGCTATACTACAACTTTAATCAATCCTGAGAAGCTCAGCAAAGAACATCACAATGAGAGATGGCAAGGGGGTGGTTCTAGGTATGATACTCTTACGGAGGGTCAGTGCAGACTCAATGGGCTGAAAGGCCTCCTTCTGCACTGTAGAAATTCTATAGATTCTATGAACATGGGTTTACCTTCTTTAATATCTCTAACCTTTACATGAGTGGGCTTTTAGCTCAAAAATTAAGAACTCCTTTTGCAAAACTCAAGAAAGTCTGTCACTGGTTTCTCGGCAATCAGCATGAAAATGGTGAAGCCGCTGAATTGTTACCATCATTCTTATTAATTACAGAAAAAAATCCTGCAACGATCAATTGAGGAGTGGAAAGGAAAAGCGAGTTCTGAAATGTACTCTCAGTCGTTGTAACAGGTGTGGTGAAGAAATGGCTCTGCGCAAATACTTGGCGTCATGTATGTTGCTATTGTGACTCCAAGATGGCATGCTGTGCTCTGCCACCCCTGACAAGCCCATTGGTTTCCTCCCTCTTAGTCACACTGTTATGCCTCAAGAGTGTACAGCTACAAGGGACCCATTCAAGGGTCAAACGTCTGGACGCATCCTGCAGAGGGCAAGTGGATGAAATAATGAGTTTTAATCCACCAACTGAGTCTTTTTGCTAACAATATGATGGCAGCACGTTTGTACTAGGAAGTCGTGGATAAATGATGCCATCGTCATGTGCTTGTGAGTTCACTGCACGCTTTCAGTCAAGAGTAATTAGACAACAACAATGCAATTAACCCACAGTGTCAGCCATTGTTGGGCAGCATTTATAGCTTTGCTACTCATCTGGCAAGTCAATGGTGTCTCTTTCAAGACACACAGGCTTCACCATTGACCACCTGACTCTCAAATGGACCTTTCAGAAGTTCTCAGCAGGTCTGGCAGCAACTGGAGGGAGAGAAAAGAGCTAACATTTTGAGTCCAGATGACGTTTTGTCAAAGCTATAAGACAGAGAAAGTGGGAAATATTTATACTGTGGCGTGAGAATGAAAGATGAGTCATAGCCACAGAAACCCAGGGAAACGGGGTGCTAATAGCCACAGAAACTACAGGGAAAGAGTGCTAATGTCAATCCCCAGAGAGGACAAAAGGTGTGAAAGGTCAAACAGCAGAGAAACTAACAGCGGGTAAAGTGTGACAGATGGAGATGAAGGGGATGTATAGTGGAGAAAGGGTAAGGAAAGGTGGATAAGATTGTGGGGGGGGGGTTAAATAAATATAAAGAAAGACAAAAGAGAAAACAAAATGGTAAATGACAGTTAAAATGAAATGGGATGAAAACAAATGGGTCAAAGGGGTTTTCCGATCCTGCGCCAGGTCAGCGAATCAGCAGGGGGGGCGCGAGAATCGCGCCGCGCCACTCCGACGCAGGGCTGCCGATTCTCCGGTGACCAATCGGTGCCAATCGCGTCTGCGGGGTCACCGCCACGCCGGTCGGGGGCCGTTGAAAGCGCTCCCCCCCGGCGATTCTCCGCATCTCGACGGGCCGAATGCCCACGGAGTTTGGATGAGTCCCACCGGCATGGGTTACATATGGTCCTACGCAGCGGGACCTCTGAGTTCTGGCTGCGGGGGCCGTCCTGGTGGGGGGACGGGGGGATCTGACTCTGGGGGGTGGCTCCACGGTGGCCAGGCCCGCGTTTGGAGCCTACCGATCAGCCGGCGGGCTAATTCCGAGGGGGTGTCTATGTTCCTCCGCACCGGCCCCTGTCAGGCTCTGCCATGTTGCCCGGGTGCCGGCGCGGAGATGGCAACCCACGCGCATGCGCGCAACCCACGCCAGCCTTGGTGAACCAGTTTTAGAGCACTGGAGCAGGGAACAGCACTAACCCCCTACAAAGGGGTGAATGCCTGGGCCTGGAGGCCCGTTGATGCCAGAGTCGCTCGCGCCGCTTTTGACGCAGGCGTCAGAACATGGCCGCGGGATCGGAGAATACCGGCTGAGATGTTGACCCTCCAGTTTGCGTTGAGCTTCACTGGAACATTGCAGCAGTCCAAGGACAGACAGGTGGGCATGGGAGCAGGGTCTTGTGTTAAAATGATAAGCAATGCTGCCAGACCTGCTAAGATTTTCCAGCATTTTGTCTTTGGTTTCAGATTGCAGCATCCGCAGTAATTTGCTTTTTTCTTTCAGAAGTTCTGTTCTTTAATTTGCACGCAAGTTGCCTTGCCTATATTGGGACAACTCCCGAACATTCACTGCTTCGGGGATCACCTGTCTTGACCATTATTCCAGCCTGCACCCTCCCCACCGGCCCCCCTCCCATTCCTCCTCCTCCTCACCGCCGCCCCAAACTGAATACTGAAAGTGCAAGCAGATGGTTTTAGAGTAATTCTACCATCTCTGTGCATGGGAGCCAGCCGTGAAAATCTGCACCTCTGTTTGCCTATAATATTGCTGTGTGGCCCATAGGCAATGTGTTTGGCAGCCATTTTCTTTCATTATTGCCAGCTGAAATGACAGCAGCTGTGTCAGCAAAAGCAAAGTTGTTTAATTTCAGTTGCTAATCTCATTCATTTGTGTGACTACAGTTTGCCTTCAATTGTATTATTTAATTTACTACCAGCTATATTACTTCACTCACAAAACCAGGAGAGTATGTCTTCGCACCGAGGCAGTCATTACAGCACCATCTTGGATTTACATTTTAAGCAACTTTCTAATATCACCTCAGCAGTTCTAACCTGTAAATTTGTGCCTGCTGTTTTGCTAATGTACAAGTTTGATTGTTAAATAATACAGATGTGGCCACCATATCAATTAGAAAAATGTTTGTTCAATGTTCGACGTACAGCTTTTCCTTAAAAATTCTATCTGTCAATAAAACAAAAGAGCAACCAAACCTCAGGTCTTGAATAGGAGAAAATTCTTCCAATATCTTCCTCACCTTCCAGCTCAGAAAACTGTGATCTGAGAGGTAATTCATCCCTGGTCTCTAATCTCCAACCTAATTCTCCTTGGTGCAATATTTCTTAGATATGTTTCCATTTGCAGTAATCAAATCTCTCAACATTCCTGACTTGCCTCATGGCACCGAGGACCCGCGTTCGATCCCAGTCCCGGGCCACTGTCCGTGTGGAGTTTGCACATCAACCCCGTGAATGTGTGGGTCTTACCCATTGATGCGCGATCAATAACCACAGAAACGAAGGAGTAGTCCGAATTGAAGGCTTTAATCTAAAAGATGTTTACCCAGCAGCTTGAGTACAGAAAGAACGATGGCTGCTGGGAAACACGGGTTCTTATATCCCGCCTCATTGGGCAGAGCTACCTTCGTCTTGACCAATGAGAAAGCAACACTTGGGCCAATGAGCAGGGAGCCTTCTCCACCAATAGCAGCTCACACTCCCAGGTACCGTAGTACCTCTAGTCATACTACCACACCCCCACAACCCAAAGATGTGCAGGGTAGGTGGATTGGCCACGTTAAATTACCTTTTAATCAGTAATAAAATGAATTGGGTACATTAAAAAAAATACTCTCCTTACTTGATCCTCCTCCCAAATATTAGAGATACCCTGCTACATATTTTTCTTCTGCATATTTATTGTGTTGAAATTGTAGCTTCATATCTTTAGACTATTTAAACTTTAGAACTGCTCAAACTCCTTGAAGGTGCTGCCTCCCAAAGCTACACCCAGCTTTCCTGGAATTTCATGTTTTAATCCTTCCAATTCGTTTTCCATTCCTGATGCAGTAATCACACAACTCTTATCAAAGTCACAAATTGCATCCAAATGTGGTTGTGACAAAGGTAAACTATCCCTTCTCATCCTCTCGACCTGTTGATTGTAACATGGTTCCCCGGTGCCTCTCCATCACCCTCCAGCTGCTTGGGACTGCATTTACTTGGTTCCATTCTTATTTATGTAATTGTAACTGGAGGATCACCTGCATTGACTTCTCTTCCTGCTCCCACACTGTTACCCCTGGTGTTCCCCAAGGATGTACCCATGATCCCCTTCTATTTCTCATCTACATGCGGTCTTTCAACGACATAATCTGAAAACACAGTGAAGTATCTTGAAAGACTGGTAACCACGAAGCAGATTAGTGAATAAATGGTTTATTAAGGCAAATAACTATTTCCAGAGAGTGAAGTAAAGGCTCCATGACTCCAAACTCCTAACTAACAGTACAATCTATGCTCAGCCCCAGGATTCGCACTTCCCAACCTGATTGGCGCTACGGGTCTCATGAGCCTCCGAGAACTCGCCTCCCTTAAAGAACCATGCACCCACACACAGCATAAGTTTTCTCATGTACACCGGTAACGGCCAGATCACCACTACCTCTGTTGACTCCTCCTCTGTTGTTGAACTATCAGACTGCCTATCAGACAACAGTGCTTGATGAGCATAAATTTATTCCAATTAAATATTTGGACAACAAAGCCATTGGGCGAAATTCTCCGACCCCCACGACGGGTCGGAGAATAGCGGGAGGGCCTTCCCGACATTTTTCCCGCCCTCCCGATATTCTCCCCCACCCCCCGCCCAACTCCCGACCCGAATCGCTGCCGCCGTTTTTTTACGGCCGGCAGCGATTCACAGCTGTTCGATGGGCCGAAGTCCCAGCCCTTTACGCCGTTTTTACGAACGGCAAACACACCTGGTCTGGCCGTTCGTAAAAACGGCGTCACAAACTCGATTTTCATAACCATGGCACCGATTGGCACGGTAGTACCACGGCCGTGCCAAGGGTGCCATGGGCCCGCGATCGGTGCCCACCGATCGCGGGCAGCGGGCCCGATGCCCGCGCACTCTTTCTCCTTCCGCCGCCCCGCAGTATCCATTCGCGGGGCGGCTGAGAGGCAACCCGGCCCGCGCATGCGTGGGTTTCGCGCAAATACGCAATGACGTCATCCGCGCATGCGCGGGTTGGAGTCTTCCAATCCGCGCATGCGCGGCTGACGTCATATGACGCGTCAGCCGGCGCTAACTCCGGCAAGCGGGCTTAACGATATTCGTTAAGCCCGTCATGCCGGAGCCTACGGCGTCGGGCTGCTAGCCCCGACCGGGGACCAGAATCGGTTCCCGGTCGGGAAGGGGCGCGCTGGCGTCAAACCCGCCCGGGTTTGACGCCAGCTTTACGATTTCTCCCGTTTTGGGAGAATCGCGCCCATTGTCTTCGGACCTGATACAAACCCTTTCCCCAGCTACTAACTCCATCCTTCGCCCTGCCCTCTTTCTAAAGCTATACCAGACCATTTGCAACTTGTGTGTCATATTTAACTCCAAGTTGTGTTTCTTAGAGGCTGTGTCATCTCGAAGCCTGCCTATTTCCTCCTTCATAAAATGGCCTGACTCCTTTTCTCCCTGAACTCAAACTCTCATCGATTCCTTTGTTACATCTAGGCTTGACTATTCCAGTTCACTTCTTGCTTGTTGCCCATGGGTCTACACTCTGTAAATTTGAGATTTTCCAAACCTGCTGCCCATGACCTTGCTCTCAACATTCCCATTCATCCATCGGTTTAGTGCTCACTGACCTACCTTCCCCCTGTTGTGAGCAACGCCTCTATTTTAAAATTCTCACTCTTATTTTCAAATCCCTCCAAAACCCCTCCTTATCTCCGCAACTTCCTCCAGCCCCAAAGTCCTCCGGGATATCTATGCTCCTCTAACCCTGGCTTCTTGTGCTTTGCCGATTTAAATTGTGCCACCATTTGTGGCCATGCCTACAGTTTCTTGGGTTCTAAGCTCGGAATTCACTTCATAAACCTTTCCTCCTCTCCATCACCTTTTCGCTGCTGAAGGCAATCCGCCTCTTTGACCAACATTTTAGCCAACGTCCTAACATCACTTTAGGGAGCTAAGTCTCAACATTTTGCTTCATGGTACTCCTGCGAAGCACCTTGAAACATTTTATTGCGTTAAAAGTGCGATAAATTCAAGTAGTTTTTGTTGTTCCTCTCTGATGTCTTCGTTCTATGTACGACTTGCGACCTTTTAAGACTCAGGCTTAGCATCACGTAACCCCTATTTTTTTTTTACTTATTTCATCTTCCTGTCTAATCTTTTCAATGCTGGCATCATGTACCACTAGTCTTGCCCCTTGAATTTGGTTTGCCAGGAAAATAAGTCGTGCTGGCAGGAGATAGCACTTGCGCATTGTATATTGCCTCAGCGCACAGTCGTCTGGTGACATCTTGTGGTACAAACACAGAGGCCAACAATTATTTTAATTTTTCTCATCAATCAGAAATCCTATTTCCCAAGTGGAACAAGATTGTGAAGGTTTAATTTATTTTGAGCTCATTTGCATTCAGCTCTATCTCTCCCGTCCAAGCCAGTGTGGAACTTAACCTATTCCAACTGAAGTTATTGGTGGATTCAGTTAGCCGGGGTAATGGGCTTTAACAGGAGAATATGCTTCAGAATTAAGTACATAGTTATATTTACCAAATCAAAAAGAAAACAAAAGATCCTTTGGTTCCTTTGAATTACTAGATTAACTGGAATGTATCAGTGTGCATCCAGAAAAGCGACATAGTTTGAGAGAAGGCTGTTGAAAATTGCAAATCCAAACTATTTACAAAGGCAATGGTTCATTAATTTTAATGAAAAGCAATCACTGGGTTCAATAATTCTAAACAGGGATCTTAAGATTCCTGTGTAAAGAGTGGAAGACGAAAGGCTACACAAGAAGTCCTGTGAGGTTCACCGCTGTCTTTAATTCACTTCTATTTTCTTTTAAACGCCATAATGGAACACCACTCCCAGGAGTAAGGGGAGTTTAGAGTTTACCAGTGTGGGCTGCCAATGATAATATGTTCAATATATTGCAGAGGATAATTGATACCTGTTAGCAAATTGCATGCAAAATAAATGGGCCGGGATTCTCTAATCCTGAGGCCACGTTCTGACACCGGCATCAAAAGCGGCGCGAGCCACTCTGGCATCAATGGGCCTCCAGGCCCAGGTATTCACCCCTTCCCAGCGGGCTAATACGGCGCTGGAGTGGTGTCCGCTGCTCCAGCTGGCGCGCCACGGCCGGCGCAAGTTCACGCATGCATGCCATGGCCGGTGTGAGTTTGCGCATGCGCATGGGTTCCCGTCTCCATGCCGGCCCCCGGGCAACATGGCGGAGCTCTACAGGAGCCCGGCACAGAGGACCATAGCCCCCCCCCCAACCGAAAAAGCCTGCCCGCTGATCGGGAGGCCCCAGTCGCGGGCCACGCCACCGTGGGGGCCCGCCCCAGAGTCAGATACCCCCACCAGGACAGCACCCGCAGGCAGAACTCCGAGTGCCCGCCGGGTAAGACCATACGCAACCTGTGCTGGCGGGTCTCGGCCGAACCCGGCCCGTCGAGGCGCGGACAAACGCCGGGGGGGACGCTTTCAACGTTCCCCGACCGGTGCGGCGGCGATCCCTCGGGCGGCCCGGGAATCGGCGCTGGAGAATTGACGGGCTGGCGTCGGAGCGGCATAGCGAGATTCTCACGCTCTCCCGCCAATTCCCTGACCCGGTGGGGGAATCGGAGAATCCCAGCCATGATTCCTGCGAGTGACAGGACCTCTGTGATCTCATCAAAGATGCCAAAAGATACTCCAAGTGATAAGAGCGAAAATGCAGCAGTTCTTAATGAACCCAAAATCAGATTACAGCCTTCAGGTCACTTTGATGCATCCATTCTTCTCCATAACATGTGCTGCAAGCTTTGCAAACTGCCTTTGTTCTATAATAAGTCAATTTGGGGCTCGAAGCAGATTCTGGTGACTGTTGACTCTATGCAGTTAGTCAGTGATGGTTTCCATAGCGAAAGATCAGTATCGCAATGCCTTTACTGGCAATCCACAATCTTCACAGACTGTCCCCCCAGGCCTGATTGAACCCGCGTCCATGGCGCTGTGAGCTAGCAGTACTAACCACTGTGCCACTAGCGATACTAAACATTTGCCAAACAGAGAATAAATATCAGTGAATATTCTAACGTTGTGGAGGAGTTCGCCTGACATCGCAAAATGCCAGGCCGTGACAATTTAACCAAGATAAAATCTTGCTGTTATTGACATATTTTCCTTTACTGTAACGTTCTCCACATGCCATGGAAATTCACAAATGCTGCTATGTGATGTGCAACAAAGGCCATTAACAGGAGGAGTTGAAAAATCTCAGCAGATCTAACAGCAGCTGTGTGAGGAGAAACAGAGCCCAGAATGATTCTTCTTCCGAACCCTTAGTTCCGAAGAAGGGTTTTTTTGGGCTTGAAAGGTAAACTCTGTCTCTCCACAGATGCTGCAAGACCTTTGTCCAGCTATTTTCATTTTTATTTCAGATCTCTAGCATCTGCATTATTCTCATAGAATCATAGAATCCCTACAGGCAGAAGGAGGCCAACCTGTCCATCGCGTCTGCACCGACTCTCTGAAAGTGTACCCTACCCAGGTTCCCACCCTATCCCTGCAACTTCGCAACCCTACTGGACAATAAGGGGCAATTTAGCATGGCCAATCCACCTAACCTGCACACCTTTGGTATGTGGGAGGAAACCGGAGGAAACCCACACGAACACGGGGTGAATGTGCAAACCCCACAGATAGTCACCCAAGGCTGGAATACAACCTGGATTCTGGACGCTCTGAGGCAGTAGTGCTAACAACTGCATCACATTGCCACGCTATTTTACTTTTTTTTGGAGAGTATTAGCAATTGACTGACACATAAAGTGGCTAGTTTAGCACAGGGCTAAATTGCTGGCTCTGAAAGCAGACCAAGGCAGGCCAGCAGCACGGTTCAATTCCCGTACCAGCCTCCCCGAACAGGCGCCTGCAGCCACCGAAGTTGGCCATTCCCTCAATACAAAATGGAGGAACGCAAAGCTTGCAGGTTAAAATGGACAATGTTTGCAGCACAAGCAGGCTGCACCAAGCCAATGTGTATTCTGTCTGCTAAGAGAGCAGACAGCACCGAAACGAACATTCCGCATACTAATGAGGCAATCTTCGGGATAGTTAACATAGCAATGGAACGATCCCAGGGACAATGGACACAAATAGAGAAGTGATTGCAACAGTGTATGGGAAACCAGACACCCCGGCACCAGCGGGGTTCGAAGACAAAGCACCTGAAGGCCCGCCCAGTAGCCGAGAGACAGCCTCAGTATTGGAGGGATTCAAACAAATCGATTGGGAAGAGACCCAATCGATTCCCAGCAGGTAAAGGGCCCGCCCAAAAGGGCGCGAAGCCCTAGGACCTATAAAAGAGAGTTCCCAAACTTAGTTCGTTCTTCTTGACCAGCCCTCCTCTCTGGACCAGCCCTCTCGACCAGCCCTTTACCGAAGAAGACCTTGACCGAGAGAGAAGAGAGGTTTGGGACAGCAGCCGCCAGCAAGTAAGTGTCTCACAACGATTGCTACCAGAGATACACACTTCTGACCCCTTCTTAACCCATACCAACCTGAAGTCTGCGGACCAGTGCAGAGCAAGAGGCCTTGTCCCCTGATCCGGCAGTTCCCTTTAAGATAAGTATTGGTTTATCTAGTGGTAGGAACAGTTTAGTCATCTTTGTGTGTGCATGGGTAGATTATAATTGTACTATAATAAACTCATTTGTTTGAACTTACTAATTGGTGTGTGGTTTTATTGCTTTGAACTTGACCTTGAAAATTGTGGCGGTATCTTAACGATACATGGCGACTCAGTAACGAAACAGAGCCAAATTGAGTGTTAAGCACACTCACCCAGAACGAGCAACACGCCGGAATGGCGACTTGGGGCTTTTCACAGTAACTTCATTTGAAGCCTACTTGTGACAATAAGCGATTTTCATAATACCCGGCTGTGTTAAATCACAGGACAGGACATCGAGATTTCCTCGCTAAAGATGAGCTGGAAATAAGTTATGTGTAATTTGAAACAATCTCTATCTTAATTTCTAATAAAGTTGTTTTAAAGTACTGAGGTTAGCTTTACGAATGGGGAGAGAAGCAAATTGAACTCCTTTGTTTTTTTCTCTCTGTCCATGAGCAGAGGTGTTTTAATTTTTGAAATAGACTGTGTCATGTTGCCCCAAAAGAAACTCTTAGCGAATTATTTTCAGGGTTAAATCTGAAGTATTATTTATTCATGCATTCAAACCCAGAGGATAGTCAAGGCAACCGTACACGTATGCATGCAAGTGCATACATACATGCACCCACACATATACAGACGTACAAGCACACATACACACATATGCATACACACACACACATAAAGGGGATAGGAAAGAAAAGTGTTTTACAACAAAGGAATAATTTAGTCCAAAAATATCAAAGACAGGAATATTAATTCACATGAAAGTCAGAGTCAAGAATGTCAGGGTCCAGTGAGGATTCAGTTATATTGAAGTTAAAGGTTAGGAGGGTTCAGCTAACTAAAAACAGGAGCCTCTGAGTTCCTTCGATGTTGGTGTTGACATAACAAGGTGAGATTGCTGTACAGAGAATTGGTTTGCTCTCCACACGAACCAGGCTTCAAGGAGGTTTAGACATGAGGCAGGTGTTTCTGTCAGCGTGGAGTCCTGCTTTGGTTTTGACAGGCTGGATGTTAACAGCAGACTTCCCTGAGAATTCAGAAATAACAGTAACACTAAAACTTTCCAAAGGCCAGAGCAGCTTATGTCAGGTGGTGTTGCCCGTTGATAAATCAGTGTCAGGTTAAGAATCAGCTTTTATGTCTCTGGTCAAATTCATTATTCTAGCTAAAGAAATTAGCTAAAGATGGAAGCTAAAGAAATTTGGCATGCCTGCATCGGCTCTCACAAACTTCTACTGATGTGCGATAGACAGCATCTTATCCAGCTGCATCAAAGCCTGGTATGGCAACTGCTCGGTCCAAGATCGCAAAAAACTTGAGAGTGCGGTGAACTCAGCCCAACACATCACACAAGCTTGCCACCCCTACATTGATTCTGTATACACCTCCCACTGCCTCAGGAAGGCAAGCAGCCTTATCAGAGACCCCTCCCACCCAGGCATTGCCTTCTTCCAGGCCCTTCCATCAGGCAGAAGGTGCAGAAGACTGAAGACCCACACATCCAGACATAGGAACAGCTTCTTCCTCACAGCTACAAGACTCCTCAACGACTTCCCCTTGGACTGATCTGTTCCCTGTAAGAACACTATTCACGATGCCCTGTGCTGCTCTTGCTCATGTATGTTTGGCCCCCTGTTCCACACTGTAACCAATCACTATTCGTCGATATACCATTTGTCAATGTTCTCTGTTGATTATTCTTTTTGTCTGCTATGTATATGCTGCATACGTTCCCTCGGCCGCAGAAAAATACTTTTCACTGTACCTCGGTACATGTGACAATAAATCAACTCAAATTCACCTTAGCAAATAGAAGGTGGCTATTAATGCCTACACAGGTGTAACAACTATTAGCTCCCTCTCTTGGTGTTCTAAGTCCATGATGGGGAAACAGAGCATTTGCTCCTCCCCCATTTAATTGATGGCAATGAGACCACAGGATGAGGGTTAAGCTTTGTCCTGTAATTACTTCTGGAAGTTTCTAGAACTGCAGCCAACTTGCAAATCATGTCATCTATAGCAGCCATATTTTTGGTCCAGCAAAGTCGATTTTAAATAATCAGAAAGTAAGGTTTGATTTAAACAGTTTATGATTACTTTCATGTCTTATGGGACATAAGGGCCGGGATTCTCCGGTATCTAGCGGGCGGGCCGTACCGACGCCAAAGAGTGGCATGAGCCACTCCGGCGTCGGACCGCCCGGAAGGTGCAGAATCCTCTGTACCTTCAGGGGCTTGGCCGGCGCTGGAGTGATCGGCGCCATGCCAACCGGCGTCGAAGGGCCTCTGCCGGCCAACGCGAGTTGGCGCATGCACAGGAGCGTCAGCGCGTTCCCAGAACCGCTGGTGTGATTCCTGCGCATGCGCAGGGGGTTTCTTCTCCGCGCCGGCCATGGCAGAGCTTTACAGCAGCCGGCGCAGAGGGAAAGAGTGCCCCCATGGCACAGGCCTGCCCACAGATCAGTGGGCCCCGATCGTGGGCCAGGCCACCATGGGTGCCAACCCCGGGCCGGATCCCCCCACGCCCCCCCCCCCCATCGGGGCCCGGAGAATCGCTGGGGGGGCCACTGCCAACCCACCCGACCGGCATAGCGTGATCCCCACCCCCACAAAAAAACTGGCACCGAAGAATTTGGCAGCCAGCGTCGGAGCAGCGGGGTGGGATTCACGCCGCCCCCCCCCCCCGGTGATTCTCTGATTTGTGTTGACGGGACTGGGTGGTGGTGGTGAGTATAAATATTTAATTGGCTGTGAAATATGCTGTGATATTCTGTAATGATGAAATGTGCGAACACAATACAAATTCTACCCTTCCTCCCCGCTCCCTCCACTCTCTCCCCACCACTCCCACTCCAATATTACCTCTGACATTGAAGGTGGACAGTGTAAGAGTTTCACCTGTTAGTCTGCAAACAATATATCTCAAAATCTACTGGACAGATTTCAGTATAACTTGGTACAGATGCAGTACTGTTTAGGCAAAAAAATTATCCATTTTTGGTGAAGATATATATCCGGATCCAAGAATATTTTAAAGGATACATCAACATCAGGCGATAGGGCAAATTGAATTTTCGTTTTGGATTTTGCAGATTGTTTTATTTAGAATATTGCTGGCTACTTTAGAATGTTGTTGAATTGTCTCAGCAGTTGTGGTAGAACTTGTCACAGCTGTCAAAGTATGAGCAGAGTTTAGGGTGGCATGTGACGCAGTGGATAGCATTGGGATTGCAGTGATGAGGACCCGGGTTCGAATCCCGGCCCTGGGCCACTCTCCATGTGAAGATTGCACATTCGCCCCATGCCTGCGTGGGTTTCACCCTCACAACCCAAAGATGTGCAGGTTAGGTGGATTGGCCACGCTAAATTGCCCGTTAATTGGAAAAAAATAAATAATTGGGCATACTAAATTTAAAAAAAAGTATGAGCAGAGTTTTTAGAGCAGGGTTTTAGATATGGACTGGTCTGAAATCTCCTCAGTGAAATTGAAGCCCTTCATAAAACATTTGTTTTCAGCTTTGCATTTACAAATGATCAACCAGGCAAGGAATTATGCATTTGTAATAATCTTAAATTCATATAATGTGGTGCAGGTATACATTCTACTCACATGTTCTCAATATGGTACCATACTTTTTCATTGTGGCTTTACAATGCATTTTCCTTAATTTTGTACTTTATGATAATAAGCCACTGAAAACCTACAGGCACAATGTTTCCACTAATTATATCAAGTTCTTCTAATATCTGAGCATTCCTTGGATTTCCTTTTAATCTTGAGTGATATTTCAAGAACATTTTATTATGAGTTCAAGCAGCTTCTGTGCTGTTACATTTGTCAAAGTCTCAGGGGACTTTGTGAAATTTGCCAAATCCACAATAATCATTGTTCTATATCTATAAATCTGGCAATGAGCTGCGGCCAGCTGCAATATTGTTTAACATGGTCAGTAATGAAGGTAATTTGAACCTGACCCTCCTTGCTCACTCCAAGTTAAGATCAAACAAACATTCCAGATATAACTGTTTTATATTGCACTGAATGATCTTAGTCTCTCCTTCCAGTTTAAATAGCCCAAGGTTTTTCTTCCCAATCTTTCGACCCAGGATGTTGTTTTCGGTGTTCATCCTTAAAAAAATTCTCTGTATTACCTCCAGTGTTTCAATGTATTTCATTGTATCTCGTAACCATAAAATCATAGAATCCCTACAGTGCAGAAGGAGGCCATTTGGCCCATTGAGTCCACACCAACCCTCTGAAAGAGAATTCCACCCAAATTCACTTACCTGCCCTATCTCATTGCCCCTTTAACCGAACCGACACACCCCTAGACACAAAAAGCAATTTAGTATGGCCAATCCACCTAACATGCACATCTTTGGACAATGGGAGAGTGGTCAAGGTGCAGTCTGAACAGAAATCCATACTGTTTAAGCGCGACATCCTCTGTTTTGGAGGCGTAAGGTTCCATGATCACAAACTTAGTGGTTAGCACTGTTGCTTCACTGATCCAGGGTCCTAGGTTCGATTCTCGGCTTCGGTCACTGTCTGTGTGAAGTCTGCACGTTCTCCCTCTGTCTGCGTGGGTTACCTCCGGGTGCTCCGGTTTCCTCCCACAGTACAAAGATGTGTAGGTTAGGTGGATTGGCCATGCTAAATTGCTAAATCAGTGTTTTAAAAGGTAAGTAAGGTTGCTGGGTTATGGGGATAAGGTGGAATAATGTTATGAATCTATATAGGGTGGGGATAATATGTGGTCTTAAGTAGGGTGCTCTTTACAAGGGCCGATGCAGACTCGATGGGCCAAATGGCCTCCTTCTGCACTGTAAATTCTATGAGTCTATGATTGATCCAGTGCATGCTCACTGTCAGAGCATTCACTAACTTAGTTGGCGTCCAGATACAGCTGCTACTGGCAGTAGGGCAAAACATTGGACAAGCAAGTGAGATGGAGAGCTTCAACGGAGAGCATTTTTGTACCTGAGCCCTCAGTCAGGATCCTGTGTAGGATCAGTTTCGAGGGACAATGTTTCTGCCACCCTGACGAAGATGGATAAAGGTTTACGTGGGAACCTAAGTCAAGACCTTGATCCCCAAAAGCAGAAGATAGACTTTTTTTTGTCAGCTGCCCCAACACAGGAAATACATCCTCTTCCCATGCCGAAGAAGGGTGTTACTGCAGTGAAAACTCATTTCCAATTCTATAAGAGTTGCTCTTTAATGCTAACCTGCTTCTTCCCTTCTGACGAGTTATAATTGAATTTTATAACCTCCTGTTAGGTCCTGCGGCCCTCACTGTTCCTCATACTCAGATAGGAAGCCATGTAAACAATATGGAATAGTTACTGTATATTCAGAAAACTTGTTTGAATTTAACTTAGCATATGAAGACGGAGGACTAGGTTCAAACTAGCTTCATTACTGCCCATTTCAATCAGCGTTGCAGCTGTTGGGAGCTCAGTGCCCGAGTTGCAGATATAGATCAGCGATGATTGCAGATTCTGCAAGTTTCACAGAGTCCCCTGACACTTTGACAAATGCAACATTGCAAAAGCTGCTTAAATTCAGAACTAAATGTCCTTGAAATATCACTCAAGATTTAATTTCACTTAAATCCAAGGAAGGCTCAGACATCTGAAGCAATTGATGTAATTAGTGGAAATGTTGTGCCTGTGAGTTGCCAGTGGCTCATTAGGCTTCTTTCGCAAAGGTTTCCTGAAATTCCATACACCCCGCATTGACTCTCAAAGAAGCATTTTAAATTAGTTTAGCACAACTTTCATTCCTGAAATACACATTGGCTGCTTCTAATTCTTTCACTTCATCTCATAATTTCACCTTTGATGAAACATTTCAAAATTTTCCTGTCCGCAGATGTGAAATTAATCCGTGATTACTCAGATTAACTCTCTTCCCAGTTTTGAAAGGAAAGGCTATTGCACTATCACTCTGAAGTTCTCCGTCACACTTTAACTCTGAAGCGAGCCTTCAAAGACCATTTATAGGGATATGACTATTCTGTTACTTATTCTCCTCAGAAATATTGGATGTAGCCCATCAGGTTCTGACACTGTGTCCTCCTTTTGTCCAACTAACTTATCTAACACTTTGTATTCTGCCACTAGGTCACCGACTGTAGGCATTGGTGTTGCCTGGCCTGCTGTGTGTTACTCATATTTTCTGCACTAAGCTTTAATTTTCTTCTTTGCAATATCTCACAATTAACCAAGTCAGAATTTTTCTCCTTTCCAATATCCTTCCCCTTTGTAAACATCAGTGCCAAGAGCTTTCTAAGTATCCCCAAAAGGAGGTCTTTGGAGCCAGAAAGATTAAGAGGGAGAGCGAGATTTCCAAGGAGATTTCATCTGCTGTTGCCTGTATCCAGGGGCCCACATTCTGAGCAAACATTGAAGTGTGACTCAGAGGGAAACAGGTCAATAATTGTCTGCTAACACTTCCAATTTAACTATAACATTTCAATCAGGGTTAAATAATAGGAATATAAGCACAAAGGAGGCTTGTGCATGAATTTTAAAAATTATTTTAGAAAATAACTAAGAAACTGGTTAATTAAAATGCTGTATGGTGGCAAGGCAGGTAATATATCGTGCCTACAGTAGAGTGGTGGGCACCCTGCGACTCAGGAACCATCTGAGAGCAGCCCACGAGACATTGTGTTGACCATTGCCCACGCGCATGGTTGCCGCACTGATTTTTTTTCCACCTGGGTTGCCACATTCCCCTGATTCTGCTGATGTTTTTGACACACTGAAGTAATTCGCACATAAAGGAAGGGAAAGTGAAGTGAGGTACGTGTTAATTCCTCACAATGTTGGCTGTTAGAGCCTTGCACTCCCACTGCATTCAAAGTGCAAATATTTATTTTGTTTTTATCATTATAAGTTGATGAAAGTTCTATTAGCGTATGAATGTTTAAGAATTTTCTATGACTCATTGCATCAAACTTGAATCAAATGTATTTAATCTTACTCATGGGTTTAAGTTAGTGAGCAACACTGATTTCAATCTTACGGCCCACTGAGATTATGGAAGGCCACTCAAGCAGCCCACTCGCTAGCTTAGCTTGCCCATCACTGCTACATATGTGGAGACCCTTGGATGTCAGTGTGATCCAAGGCAATCACATCTGCAGTAAGCTTCTGCCGCTTAAGGAGCTTTGCCTCAGACTCACAGAGCTGGAGGGCGGGCTGCAGACATTGCAGTGGAATCAGGGGGGAATGTAACAGAGATACTTTGTTCTCACACATCCCTTGAGCTAGGGTCATCCGATTTGGTCTGTGGTCAAGGACTGGAAGATGTGACTGCAAGGTGGGGACCCAGAGGGCAGCACAGTGGCGCAGTGAGTCGCATTGCATCCTCATGGCGCTGAGGTCCCAGGTTCGATCCTGGCTCTGGGCCACTGTATAGTTTAAGGGCAGCATGGTAGCATTGTGGTTAGCACACTAGCGTCACAGCTCCAGGGTCCCTGGTTCAATTCCCGGCTTGGGTCACTGTTTGTATGGAGTCTGCACCTTCTCCTCGTGTGTGCGTGGGTTTCCTCCGGGTGCTCCGGTTTCCTCCCACAGTCAAAAGATGTGGTTAGGTGGATTGGCCATGCTAAATTGCCCTTAGTGTCCAAAATTGCCCTTAGTGTTGGGTGGGGTTACTGGGTTTTGGGGATAGGGTGGAGATGTGGACCTTGGGTAGGGTGCTATTTCCAAGAGCTGGTGCAGACTCGATGGGCTGAATGGCCTCCTTCTGCACTGTAAATTCCATGAGAGGGTAGGAGTGGAAGAGATGCAGCCCTTCCAATTAACCGACAGGCTTGCATGGATGAGAGGGAGGGTTGCAGGTTGAAGAGCAAACTGTCCATGGCACCATGAGACAGGAAGCCATTCAAGCAGGAGGAGTAAATAGGAATGTACTGTTAGTTGGACACTGTACAGTAAAGGGGAAGGATACAGTTAGAACATAGAACAGTACAGCACAGAACAGGCCCTTCGGCCCTCGATGTTGTGCCGAGCAATGATCACCCTACTCAAACCCACGTATCCACCCTATACCCGTAACCCAACAACCCTCCCCTCCTTAACCTTACTTTTTAGGACACTACGGGCAATTTAGCATGGCCAATCCACCTAACCCGCACATCTTTGGACTGTGGGAGGAAACCGGAGCACCCGTTGAAAACCCACGCACACACGGGGAGGATGTGCAGACAGTGACCCAGCCGGGAATCGAACCTGGGACCCTGGAGCTGTGAAGCATTGACGCTAACCACCATGCTACCGTGCTTTGTATCCAAGAGCAAAGGCTAAGTTGCCTGCCTGATGCCAGGGATCAGGATATCTATTTGGAACTCAAGCGCAACATGCATTGGGATGGGGATTATCTGATAGTCATGGTCTACGTAGGTATCAACAACATAGCTACGGCTAGGTCAAATGTTCTGCATTGGGAGTATGTACAACTAGGGGCTAAATTAAAAAGCAAAACATTGGGCGGCACGGTGGCCTAGTGGTTAGCACAACTGCCTCATGGCGCTGAGGTCCCAGGTTCGAATCCCGGCCCTGGGTCACTGTCTGTGTGGAGTTTGCACATTCTCCCCTGTGTCTGCATGGGTTTCACCCCCACAACCTAAAAATATGCAGAGTAGGTGGATTGGCCACACTAAATTGCCCCTTAATTGGAAAAAATAATTGGGTAATCTCAATTAAAAATATAAGCAAGGTAACCTTTGGATTATTACCTGAGCAACTTGCAAATTGACCGAGGGTAATTAAGATTTGGGAGTTGAATGCGTGGCTTAAACATTGATGTGGGGAAAGGGTGGCATTGTGGTTAGCTGCTGTGTCACAGCTCCAGGGACCCAGCCTTGGATAACTGTCTGTGTGGAGTTTGCACATTCTCCCCGTGTCCGCGTGGGTTTGTTCTGCGTGCTCCGGTTTCCACCCACAGTCCGAAGATGGCAGGTTTGGTGGATTGGCCATGCTACAATTTCCCCTTCGTATCCAAAGATGCACAGGTTAGATGGATTGCCCATCATCAACACACAGGGTTTTGGGGATAGGGCAGGGGAATAGGCGTAAGTAGAGTGCTCTTTTGGAGAGTCGGTGTAGATTCGATGAGCTGAATGGCCTCCTTCTGCACTGTAGGGATTCTGTCAAAGTGGGATTTGATTCACGGGACATTGGCACCTGGACTGGGAAATATGGGAGTTATACCTCTGGAATGGTTTCAACTGAACTATGCTACAACCAGAGTTCTGGCAAGTCATATAATGGAGCGGTAGAGGGGAATTTATAGGATAATATCATGTGGGGGGGGGGGGGGGGGTGAGGAGGGATCATATGGGGGTAGATGTGGTAAATTAAAGGAAAATGACAAGGCAAGAGAGCAAGGTAACAATAAGCATAATGACAATCAGAGTATGGCAAGACAAGACAGACGTACAAACTTAAGAGTTCAACAACAGTAAGTCAAGAGTGCAAAAATAATAAAACAACAAAACTATGCATCCGAATGCCCATGGCATCCATGACAAAACAGATGGATAGTCCAGTCAAATCGAAATAAATATGTATTGCCATAAAGCCATTACAGAAATGTGGCTGAAAGGTAACCAATGTTGGACCTATGTATTCAGGGGTACATGATATTTCAGAAGGACAGGAACTTAGGAAAGGGCGGTGGGGTAGATTTGTAAATTAAGGATGACATGAGTGCAATAGAGATGGCCTTAGCGCTAAAGATCAAGATGCAGAATCAGTTAGGATAGAGATAAGAAATAACAAATGGAAGACATTACTTGCAGGAGTCATTTTAGGTCTCCAAACACAACAGTGCTGTAGGAAATGTATATCGGAAGAAATAATGGGGATCTTTAAGAAGGTTCTGGCAATTATTATGGGTGATTTCAATCTACATATCGATTGAATAAGACCATAAGACATAGGAGTGGAAGTAAGGCCATTCGGCCCATCGAGTCCACTCCGCCATTCAATCATGGCTGATGGGCATTTCAACTCCACCTACCAGCATTCTCCCCGTAGCCCTTAATTCCTCGCGACATCAAGAATTTATCTATCTCTGCCTTGAAGCCATTTAGCTTCCCGGCCTCCACTGCACTCCACGGCAATGAATTCCACAGGCCCACCACTCTCTGGCTGAAGAAATGTCTCCGCATTTCTGTTCTGAATTTACCCCCTCTAATTCTAAGGCTGTGCCCACGGGTCCTCGTCTCCTCGCCTAACGGAAACAGTTTCTTTGCGTCCACCCTTTCTAAGCCATGTATTATCTTGTAAGTTTCTATTAGATCTCCCCTTAACCTTCTAAACTCCAATGAATACAATCCCAGGATCCTCAGCCGTTCATCATATGTTAGACCCGCCATTCCAGGGATCATCCGTGTGAATCTCCGCTGGACACGCTCCAGTGCCAGTATGTCTTTCCTGAGATGTGGGGCCCAAAACTGGACACAATATTCCAAATGGGGCCTAACCAGAGCCTTATAAAGGCTCAGTAGCACATCGCTGCTTTTATATTCCAACCCTCTTGAGATAAATGACAACATTGCATTCGCTTTCTTAATCACAGATTCAACCTGCATGTTTACCTTTAGGGAATCCTCGACTAGCACTCCCAGATCCCTTTGTACTTTGGCATTATGAATTTTCTCACCGTTTAGAAAGTAGTCTATGCTTGGATTCTTTTTTCCAAAGTGCAAGACCTCACATTTTCTCACGTTGAATTGCATCAGCCATTTCCTGCACCACTCTCCCAAACTGTCTAGATCCTTCTGCAGCCTCCCCACTTCCTCAGCACTACCTGCCTGACCACCTAACTTCGTATCATCGGCAAACTTCACTAGAATGCCCCAGTCTCTTCATCCAGATCATTAATATATATGGTGAACAGCTGCGGCCCCAACACTGAACCCTAATAAACTAGATCAGCAAAGGTAGCCTGAAAGATGGGTTCATAGAGTGTTTTCAGGACTATTTCTCAGAGCAGCACATACTAGAGCAACCAAATAGCAGGTTATTCTTGAACTGGTGGTGAGCAGTGAGTCACGATTAATAAATGACCTCACAATAAAAGAACCTCTTGGTAACAGTGATCATAACACGTTTGTACTTTGCATTCAGTTTGAGGAAAAGAAGAGAGGTCCTCAGATTAATGTGATGAATGTGAGAAATAGTTACATTTATTGCAATATGTCTGTTGCAGTAATGTTAGTAATAGTCTATATTAAGGCATATATTTGTTGCAGAAATATTATTTGAAATCTAGGTTAAGGTACCCAGACAGTATGTTTGCTAAAACTGCAATTAAGGTCTCATAAGAATGAGGTAATCATTCATTCCAATCACTTACTTGGTTACAGATAAAGGGCTAATTTAATAGTACTTATATTTCGGATGCTCCCTGGGGTATAGATAATGTGAGGGATCATATTTAGTCCTTGCTAAGCAGATCTTGGGACATCTTCGTGGGATACATATGATGTAATTAATGGGAGGAGTCATGTCTGTCTGCAGTTTGCAGTTCTTCCAAATGCTGTTACAATAAGCAGAAGGGACTGTCAAGATAGAGGTTTACTGGATCTGCTCTTGAAAGGGTCTCTGAAAGGTTACACAGAGGACCACAATGAGACCTGTTTTTTTCTTTATTTATAAGTGACATTTGGGGCCAAATTCTCTGTAGCCCGATGCCGAAATCTGGGATCAGTTATTGGACAGAGATTGGCTTCTGACGCCAGAATTGGGGCAGGTTTGATGCTGGTTCGCGATGCTCTGTCTCCTCCAAATCAGCATCATTGGGATGAGCGCCATGCGCTGTTGCAAAGCCGTTGGCCCATCATCAGCGGCTCACCCGCAATGCTCCACCCCTGATGGGCCAATTTCCTGACGGTGCGGGCCACGTGTGGTCCCAGAGGTTGGAACCTGACGTGCCGACTGCGGACAGTGTTCAATGCCGCCACACCCTATCAGGATCCATGCCGCTGGCCAGGGCACTTCTGCTAAGGCTGGGGGTAGTGGTGAGAGGTGGCCAGGGGTGGGCTGTGGGGTCAGGGAGGGCGGGTACGCGGTACCTGTAGAGCCGTATCTGTGATGTTAATCTGATTAATACTGTCTTAAAAATAAAGTTTGTTTTAACCTATTAGATCCCTATTTCTCAGTGGAAGCATTACTGGGATGAAGTATCCTTTCCTCAGTTTTAGAAATTGCAAATTATTTGGGGTTCTCGTCTGGTATCCTCACAAACATTGGAGTCTGGTCCGGGATCCTGACAAAAATCCTATCATTAGCGCTTTAAGTTTCAAAAAGGCAATTGCAAGGTGTAGCCACCGAAGCTGGCTACTTCCCGACATAAAATGGAGAATTGAAATGCATGCAGGGAAAATTGGACAATGTCAGAAAGACTAGCAGGTTGCAGAACCTCTTTGTGTATTCTGTCTATGAAGAAACCAGACAGCATAGAAACTAACAAGTTTGCATACTAATTGAGCGATTCCCGGTGATTCCCGGGCACAATGGACACAACAATTAACTGCAATCAAAACATTCTATGGCAGGTCAGACCTCCCGGCGCCAACGGAGTCTGAAACAAAAGGACACAAAAAAGTTAGAAAGAACCGCTCCACGATCGAGAGACAGCCTCAGTATTGGGGGGATTTGTATCAATCGATTGGGATGCGACCCAATCGATTGCCAGTGAGTTAGGATCCGCCCAAAAGGGTGCGAAGCCCCTGGGACCTATAAAAGTAAGATCCCAAGACAAATTTGATCTCTTAGCAGGCCCTCCCAGCAGAACACCTTTGCAGCAGCTCTCTAAGAACTTGAACGTGAAAAGGAGAGGCCTGGCCAATTGCTACACCGACAAGTAAGTGCCATACAACGCCCGCTACGAGAATAGACACTCCTGACCCCTTTAGTCACACCAACTGGAAGCCTGCAGATCCAGGACAGAGCAAGAGGCCATTGTTCCCTGATCCGGCAGTTCCCTTATTCCAGATAAGTATTGGCCTAGCAGCGGTAGGAATAGTTTAGTCTTAGTATTATATGCATGAGTAGTAAATAACTGTAATAATAAACGTGTCTTGTTTTGAACTTACTAACTGGTGTATTGAGTCATTGATCAGAACTTGAACTTGAACCTCATGGCGGTATCATAAAGATACTTGGCAACTCTAGAGCTAAGGAATAAAACAGAGCCAATTGAGTGTAAAGTACACTCACCAGAACGAGTAACAAAGGGCATGAAGGTGACGGTGGCTAAAGTGAACTGAGAAAATAGGTTAAGTGGTAGACCAGTAGATGTGGCTGCTATCTAAGACGATATTTTATTATGTTCAGCAAAAATAACTTCTCGTGAGAAAGAAAAACTGCAGGAGATGAATGCACCATCTGCCTAACTAAGGAAATTAAAAGATAGTATCGTATCACATTGAAAGAAGAGGCGTTCAATTCTGTGAAGATCAGTGGTAGATCAGAAAATTGGTTAGAATATTAAAAACCGCAAAGAATGACAAAAGTAACACAAACGAGTAATTACAGTGTAGGAGGAAGCTAGCTTGAAATATACAAAATACAATATTTTTTTCTGTAAGTGTTTAACAGGGAAAAAAGTAACTGAAGTGAGCTTGTGTCACCCAGCGAGTGAGTCTGGGTATTTGAGAAAGGGAATGAGGAAATGGTGGATGCATTGAACAGATATAGAATAAAAAACAAAGAACAAAGAGAAGTACTGCACAGGAACAGGCCCTTCAGCCCTCCAAGCCTGCGCTGGCCATACCCTTTACTAACCTAAAGCCTTTTACACTTCTGGGGCCCTTATCTCTCTATTCCCATCCTATTCACGCTTTTGTCAAGACACTCCTTAAACATCTCTATCTTACCTGCTTCTGCCACCTCCTCGAGTTCCAGCAAGTTCAAGGCAGCCACTGCCCTCTGTGTAAAAACCTTCCCTTGCACATCTCCTCTAAACTTTGTCCCTCGCACCTTAAATCTATGTCCCCTAGCACGGTGGCCTAGTGGTTAGCACAACCGCCTCACGGCGCTGAGGTCCCAGGTTCGATCCCGGCTCTGGGTCACTGTCCGTGTGGAGTTTGCACATTCTCCTCGTGTCTGCGTGGGTTTCGCCCCCACAACACAAAAATGTGCAGAGTAGGTGGATTGGCCACGCTAAATTGCCCCTTAATTGGAAAAAATAATTGGGTAATCTAAATTTAAAAAAAAACTTATGTCCCCTAATAATTGACTTTTCCACCCTGGGAAAAAGCTTCTCACTATCCACTCTGCCCATGCCCCTCATAATCTTGTAGACTTGTATCAGGTCGCTCCTCAACCTCCATCGTTCCAGTGTGAACGGACTGAGTTTATCCACCTCTCCTCATAGTTAATGCCCTTCATACCAGGCAACATCCTGATAAACCTCTTTTATACCCATTCCAAAGCATCCACATCATTCTGGTAATGTGGCAATCAGAGTTGAACACTGTATTCCAAATGTCGAGTATCTAAGGTTCTACATACCTGCAGTATAACTTGCCAATTTTTATGCTCAATGCCCAGTCTGATGAAGGCATGTATGCCATATGCTTTCTTGACTACCTTCGCGCACATGCGTTGCCACTTTCAGTGTATTTGTACACCCAGATCCCTTTGCCTGTCAATACTCTTAAGGGTTCATTATATAAATGTTGCATCTGACTCCACTGGAGAAGACACAAAAAAATCCCAGAAATATAAACCAAGAGGTGAAAGGGAGAGCGGAATTTAAAACAATTACAATTACCAGGGGACTGTTACTGATAAGAACATGAGAACATAAGAACTAGGAACAGGAGTAGGCCTTCTGGCCCCTCGAGCCTGCTCCACCATTCAATGATATCATGGCTGACCTTTTGTGGACTCAGCTCCACTTTCCACCCCGAACACCATAACCCTTAATCCCATTATTCTTCAAAAAACTATCTATCTTTACCTTAAAAACATTTAATGAAGAAGACTCAACTGCTTCACTGGGCAAGGAATTCCATAGATTCACAACCCTTTGGGTGAAGAAGATCCTCCTAAACTCAGTCCTAAATCTACTTCCCCTTATTTTGAGGCTATGCCCCCTAGTTCTGCTTTCACAGGCCAGTGGAAACAACCTGCCCGCATCTATCCTATCTATTCCCTTCATAATGTTATGTGTTTCTATAAGATCCCCTCTCATCCTTCTAAATTTCAATGAATACAGTCCCAGTCTACGCAACCTTTCCTCGTAATCCAACCCCTTCAGCTCTGGGACTAACCTAGTGAATCGCCTCTGCACACCCTCCAGTGCCAGTACGTCCTTTCTCAAGTAAGGAGACCAAAACTGAACAGAATACTCCAGGGTGTGGCCTCACTAACACCTTATACAATTGCAGCACAACCCCCCTAGTCTTAAACTCCATCCCTCTAGCAATGAAGGACAACATTCCATTTGCCTTCTTAATCACCTGTTGCACATGTAAACCAACTTTCTGTGACTCATGCACTAGCACACCCAGGTCTCTCTGCACAGCAGCATGCTTTAATTTTTTATCATTTAAATAATAATCCCGTTTGCTGTTATTCCTACCAAAATGGATAACTTCACATTTGTCAACGTTGTATTCCATCTGCCAGACCCTAGCCCATTCACTTAACCTATCCAAATCCCTCTGCAGACTTTTAGTATCCTCTGCACTTTTCACTTTACCACTCATCTTAGTGTCATCTGCAAACTTGGACACATTGCCCTTGGTCCCCAACTCCAAATCATCTATATAAATTGTGAACAATTGTGGGCCCAACACGGATCCCTGAGGGACACCACTATCTACTGATTACCAACCAGAGAAACACCCATTATCCCCACTCTTTACTTTCTATTAATTAACCAATCCTCTATCCATGCTACTACTTTACCCTTAATGCCATGCATCTTTATCTTATGCAGCAACATTTTGTGTGGCACCTTGTCAAAGGCTTTCTAGAAATCCAGATATACCACATCCATTGGCTCCCCCTTATCTACTGCACTGGTAATGTCCTCAAAAAATTCCACTAAATTAGTTAGGCACGACCTGCCCTTCATGAACCCATGCTGCGTCTGCCCAATGGGACAATTTCTATCCAGATGCCTCGCTATTTCTTCTTTGATGATAGATTCCAGCATCTTCCCTACTATTGAAGTTAAGCTCACTGGCCTATAATTACCCACTCTCTGCCTATCTCTTTTTTAAAATGGTGGTGTCACGTTTGCTAATTTCCAATCCACCGGGACCACCCCAGAGTCCAGTGAATTTTGGTAAATTATCACTAGTGCATTTGCAATCTCTTTTAGCACTCTGGGATGTATTACATCAGAGCCAGGAGAATTGTCCACCTTTAGCCCCATTAGCTTGCCCATCACTACCTCCTTAGTGATAACAATCCACTCAAAATATCTGTTCAATTCCTCAGCCATTTCCTCATCTCCCATTATTAAAATTCCCTTCTCATCCTCTAAAGGACCAATATATACCTTGGCCACTCTTTTTTGTTTTATATATTTGTAGAAACTTTTACTGTCTGTTTTTATATTCTGAGCAAGTTTACTCTCATACTCTATCTTACTCTTCTTTAGAGCTTTTTTAGTCGCTTTCTGTTGCCCCCTAAAGATTTCCCAGTCCTCTAGTCTCCCACCAATCTTTGCCACTTTGTATCCTTTTTCCTTTAATTTGATACTCTCCCTTATTTCCTTAGATATCCACGGTCGATTTTCCCTCTTTCTACCGTCCTCCCTTTTTGTTGGTGTAAACCTTTGCTGAGCACTGTGAAAAATCGCTTGGAAGGTTCTCCACTGTTCCTCAACTGTTCCACCATAAAGTCTTTGCTCCCAGTCTACCTTAGCTAGTTCTTTTCTCATCGCATTGTAATCTCCTTTGTTTAAACACAAAACACTAGTATTTGATTTTACCTTCTCACCCTCCATCTGTATTTTAAATTCCACCATGTTGTGATTGCTCCTTCCGAGAGGATCCCTAACTATGAGATCATGAATCAATCCTGTCTCATTACACAGGACAAGATCTAGGACCGTTTGTTCCCTCGTAGGTTCCATTACATACTGTTCTAGGAAACTATCGCGGATACATTCTATAAACACCTCTTCAAGGTTGCCTTGACCGACCTGGCTAAACTAATCGACATGTAGATTAAAATCCCCCATGATAACTGCTGTACCATTTCTACATGCATCAGTTATTTCTTTGTTTATCGCCTGCCCCACCATAATGTTACTATTTGGTGGCCGATAGACTACTCCTATCAGTGACTTTTTTGCCTTACTATTCCTGATTTCCACCCAAATGGATTCAACCTTATCCTCCATAGCACCGATGTCATCCCTTACTATTGCCACAATATCATCCTTAAATAACAGCTACACCACCTCCCTTACCATCCACTCTGTCCTTCAGAATAGTTTGATACCCTCGGATATTTAACTCCCAGTCGTGACCATCCTTTAACCATGTTTCAGTAATGGCCACTAAATCATAGTCATTCACGATGTTTTGCGCCATCAACTCATTTACTTTATTCCGAATACTACGAGCATTCAGGTAAAGTACACTTATGTTGGCTTTTATACCTCTGTTTTGAATCTTAACATCTCCAGTTTTATTCCTTTTAGTATGACTGGGCCTATTCACTGAGCTCCCCTCAGTCACTGTACCTTGTACTGTCGCCCTTTTTGATTTTTGACTATGTCTTCTCTGCCTTGCACTTTCCCCCTTACTTCCTTTTGCTTTTGTCCCTGTTTTACTACCTTCCAACTTCCTGCATCGGTTCTCATCCCCCTGCCACATTATTTTAAACCCTCCCCAACAGCTCTAGCAAACACCCTCCCTAGGACATCGGTTCCAGTCCTGCCCAGGTGCAGACCGTCCGGTTTGTACAGGTCCCACCTCCCCCAGAACCGGTCCCAATGCCCCAGGAATTTGAATCCCTCCCTCTTGCACCATCTCTCGAGCCAAGTATTCATCCTATCTATCCTGATATTCCTACTCTGACTAGCTCGTGGCACTGATAGCAATCCTGAGATTACTACCTTTGAGGTCCTACTTTTTAGTATAACTCCGAACTCCCTGAATTCAGCTTGTAGGACCTCATTCCTCTGTGCACCACAACAGCTGGCTGTTCACCCTCTCCCCCAGAATGTCCTGCAGCTGCTCCGAGACATCCTTGACCCTTGCACCAGGGAGGCAACATACCATCCTGGAGACTCGATTGCGTCCACAGAACCACCTGTCTATTCCCCTTACGATCGAGTCCCCTATCACTATAGCCCTGACATTTGTCTTCCTGCCCTGCTGCGCAGCAGAGCCAGTCACGGTGCCATGTACCTTGCTGCTGCTGCTGCCTTCCTCTGGTGAGCCATGTATCCAACAGTATCCAAAGCGGGATAACTGTTTTGCAGGGGACACCTGCACTGCCTTCCTACTATTGCTCTGTCTTTTGGTCACCCATTTTCTATCTCCCTCAGTAACTTTCACCTGCGGTGTGACCAACTCGCTAACCATGCTATCCACAACCTCCTCAACATCGCGGATGCTCCAAAGTGAGTCCATCCGCAGCTCCAGAACCATCAAGCGGTCTAACAGGAGCTGCAACTGAACACACTTCTTGCACGTGAAAGAGCGAGGGACAATGGACGTGTCCCTGAGCTCCCACATCGCACAAGAGGAGCATGACACGGGTCTGGGGTCTCCTACCATGTCTCGAACCTTAAGTATACTAATACAACTGCAATTTCAAAAAACGAAAGGAAAATAAATAAATTAGACAATGAAAAGAAAAACTACTTACCAGTCACTTACCAGGGTTAAAAAGCATCTCCTCCCCACCCAGCTTCAAATTCCCAAACTCACTCTTGGTTGTGCCTCACTCTGGCTGTGTCTTCTCTTGCTCACTGGGAGAACTCACCCAGGGTCTCAGATGCTCTCTGGTTCTCTCCCTGCAGATTAAAAGTTACAGGCCAGAAGAAAGAGAGAGAACAAAACCGTTGGGAAAAAGCACCTCCTCCCACTCTGCACCAAATTACCTCACTGCACCAAATTACCAAGTTGCAATTCCCACTCTGGATGTGCCTCACTCCAACTGTGTCTTCTCAACTTGCGCAAACAGGCCTCAGGTGACTGACAGATAACTGCCTCTCAGCAGTGATGTTATGGGGAAGGCATTTTCAGAACCCAAAAATGTATCATGGAGTTCAACCAACCTCTCCCTTTAATGTATTGTTGCTTTTGAAGCACACGGCTTGGTCTCCAGGTGTGGTATTACAATTATGTACACGTGGGTTTTTGAACACAAAACAATGTTTATTCCATGAATTCAACTTAACCTTCTTAAATAAACATTGGATCGCTTAACACCCCTTACTTCAAAGATAACCCCGAAAATAATACAACATTAAATAATCCCTCAAAATGTTCCTTCAAACCTCCAAAAGACTTAACACCTTTAAACAGAAACACATCAGGTTAAAGACATTACTATTATGAGTTTAAATCACCCAAATGATTCAAAGATATTCTTTCCTGGCAGAGATCACGGCAGATCCAACTCATTGCAAGCATAGATACACCCAAGCTCTTTTCCTCCAAACTGGTTTTTCCTTTCAAACAGCTCACTGCAAACCATCCAGGCACTTTTCAGCTGCTCTCTCTCAAACTGAAACCAAAACACTGCAAAATTGCTGAGCTAAAAACCCAGCTCCACCCACACTCTTGACATCACTTCAGTAATATGAGCTGCTACATTTCTTAAAGGTACTCTCACATGACACTGAGAAAACAATGGAAAGTAACCAGAACTTCATCCTAGAGTGTTAAACAAAGTAGTTGTGGGGATAACAGATTCATTTTGTTGTAATCTTCTAAAATTCCCTTGATTCGGGAAAGCTTCCATCAGATTGCAAAATAGCAATTGTAACTTCTCTAATTAAGGAAGTAGGGAGATAGAAAGCAGGCAACTATAGGCCAGTTAGGCTAACATGTGTGATAAGAAAAATGCTAAAATCTATTATTAAGGAAAATATAATAAGGCACTTCGAAAATCTTAATACAATCAAGCAGACTCATCTTGTTTTTGTGAAATGGAAATGGTGTTTGACTAATTTATTAGAATTATTTGAGGAAGTAACAAGTAACATGGATAGAGGGGAACATATAGATGTGTTGTACTTGGAGTTCCAAAGGGCGTTTGATAAGGTGCCACATCAAAGGTTACTGCACAAAGAGCTCTTGGCGTAGGTGGAAACAAATCATGGATAGAGGTTTGGTTGGCTAACAGGAAGCAGCGAATAGGGAAATAAGTCCTTTTTGGTTTATCAAGCTTCAACTAGTGGAGTGTTAGAGGGATCAGTTCTGGACTCCAAAATATTTACTCAGCTGTTTGCAATATATATAAATGACTTGGATGAATGGACCCAATGTAAGATTGCTAAATTTGCTGATGACACAATCATAGATACAAAAGTAAATTGTAAGGAGGACATAAAGAGTCAACAAAGGGTTTAGATGGGTCCAGTAAGTGGCCAATAATGTGGCATATTAAGTATAATGTGGGAAAATGTGAACACATCCACTTTGGCAAGAAGAATAAAAAAGCACCATATCCTTTAAATAGAGAAAGATTGCAAAACTCTGGTAGAGAGGGATCTGGTTGACCTGCTACATGGATCGCAGAAGGTTAGTATGTAGCTACAAAAAGTGAGTAGGGAGGCAAATGGAATGTCATTATTTATTGCAAGGGGGATGGAATATAAAAGTCGGGACAATCCTATGGGCAATGGTGAGGCCACATCTGGAATACCGTGTACAGTTATTGTCTCCCTACTTGAGAAACATTAGAAACGTTTCAGAGAAGGTTCACTCAACAGATTCTTGGCTTAAGGTGTTATCTTAGAGGGAAAAGTTATACAGGTTGGGCCTTTGTCCATTTGAGTTGAGAAAAAATAGGGGTGACGCTAAGAGTTACAGAGGACCAGAGGGAACTTGGGGTGTATGTTCATAGGTCCCAGAAGGCAACAGGACAGCTAGACAAGGTGGTTAAGAAGGCATATGGGATACTTGCCTTTATCAGCCGAGACATGGAACATAAGAGCAGGGAGATTATGATGGAGCTCTATGAAACGCTTGCTATGTGCAGTTCTGGTCACCATGCCAAAGGAAGGATCTTATTGCACTAGAAAGGGTGCAGAGGAGATTCACCAAGATGTTGCCTGGGCTGTTTCAGCTTTGAAGAGAGGTTGTCTCAGCTGGGTTTGGTCTCCTTAGAGCAGAGAAGGCTGACTGCGGGGCATGATTGAGGTGTAAAAAGTTATGAAGGTCAAAGATGGGGTAGATAGGAAGGAACGTTTCCCATGAGTAGTGGGGTCAATAACCAGGGGGCATAGATTTAAAGTAAAGGGAAGGAGATTTAGAGGGGATTTGAGGAAAACTCTTTTCACCCAGAGGAATGTGAGAATCTGGAACTCACTGCCTGAAAGGGTGGCGGAGGCAAGAACCCACACAAAGTTAAGAAGCATTTAGATGAGCACTTGAAACATCATAACGTACAAGGCTATGGACCAAGCGCTGGATAATGGAATTAGAATAGATAGGTGGCACATCTATCTATCAATAGAGTGATGGCCGGCACAGTCACAATGGGCCAAATGGCCTCTCTTGTGCTGTAAACCTCTATGACTCTATTTTACTAAAATGTAGACCCTGAGGAGATTGACATGCCAGATGCTGAAAGGATATTTCTCTTTGTTGGAGAGACTAGAGGCACGATTCAGTGGCCTCGTTGCTGTTGAAAGAGAATGCAACGAGGCTGGTAAATAGCGGCAGAGACGAAAAACAAGAACCGTGCCTGGCGCCAAGCAGCTGGCAATGCAACTGGCCATTCCCATAGGTGGAAGTGATCCAGCCATAGCGTGGCCACAAACTGCCAAGGTCTCTGACCATGCGGCTGAATGTTATCGCTAATCGGGAATTGGCAACCGTGGTTAAGTGAGCACTCGACACACATCCCCAGAGGATTCCCGTGGGTGGGCGTGCCTTGTATCATGTACGAGTTATTGCCTAACATTCCAATCAGACCATGATGCGGGAGGGGGTCCTGGACCCCGATGGTGGGGCAAGGGTTTGGATATCATTGCGGAAGAAAGTGACAGAAGAGTCACACTGATTGTGAAGATTTTTTAATGTATCACACATGAGTGTCTGCCACTGCCCTACTCTCCCAATGGTGCCAATCCATTCTCCCCACCACTCCCTCACCCTCACCCTCCCCCCCCCCCCCCCCACTCCCTCCCACCCCAGGGCACACTCTCCCCCCCTTACCCCCTACCTCTCCGTCCATTTCCCCCCTTACCCAGTGCCCCCCCCAGCAATCCTCGATGTGCCTTCCTTACTCTACCGTTGCATTGAGGTATTTCCCCAGGATGCACATCAGAGGTGGAGGCAGCCGATTGTTTACCAGTGGCCTTTGATGCCCCTGTTGGGCGGCCTCTGGGGGCTCTGGTGCTCGAGGGCCCTGGCGCACTCGATGGCGACTAAATCACAACCATGTGCTGACTGCGAGACGTGGCATGGTCAGCAGGGTAGAAATCATGTGAGCTGGTGGCCACTGTCGCCATTCCATCGGACAAGTCCAGGTTGGCACCCAGCGCCCAATCCTTCTGGTAGGTGCCCATAGGGCCCTGGGGACAGCTTGGTAGCTGGACTCAGCCCAGCTGCACCTGCATTATCTGGCTCTGCCAGCCCTGGCAGCTCCCCAATGTCTGCACCATGATGTCGATGCTGTCGGCGATGCTCCTCAGTGACTGGGACATGCTCCTCAGTGCCTCAGCAATGCCCACCTGCGACTGGGACAAGCTCAGCTTTTACTATCTGAGACTTGGACATATTCCGCAATGCCTCATCAAGGTCTGCGTGGTACTGGATCACATACCCCAGCGAGCCAGACAGTCTACCGAGGCTTTCAGTCATGGTTGCCACAGACTGTGCCACAACTTGGACACCTCCACTCATGCTGCTAACGTCGTGCACCAGCCTCTACACTGAGGTTGCTTCTTGGAGCCTTCCCAAATCGTGGGACCGGTCGTCTCAGCGCCCTGGCTGCGAGCTATGTGGGGTTGGCTCTGTAAGAGCGGTTTATGTGCTGTCCTACCTTGTTAGCAGGGGGGCTGGCGAGCGCGGTCTGGTCCTGGCGAATCGGCTGGCGAGCCTCGATTTGCGGCATGAAGTCTGTGGGAGCATCCTTGAGTGGACCAATTAACTTTGGATTACAGTGACGGCCTTGCCGGGCTGAGCACTGGGAAGATCATGGCAGTATCATCTCGCTACCACGTTAGAAACTTTTTCATTGAAGAGATACAGTTGACAAATCAAGGTGATCCCATTTCAGAGGGAGAGGAGGAGGTTTTTTTCTCACTTTGGACATCTCTTCCCCAGAGAGCAGTGGACTCATTGTTGAATATCTTTAAGGCTAAGTTAGATAAATTCTTGATTTTAGTCAAAAGGTGCAGGCATAAGGCAGGGAAGTAAAGTTCTTCTCAGGGTGTCTTCTCAAATTTGACAATTCTCTTTTACCCCTGTTGGCCAAGATATTAACTGTTTCGTTTTAATCTAAACTGCACATCTGAGGTAAGTTCGAGCCTCAATTGGGACAACACCAACTGACCAAAATGTCATGGAACCTGATTGGAAAATCAAAATTGTCTGTTGGAACAACTGACCTAATATTGAGAGGGGTGCTTGTCTTCAGGTGATTGAATCCCATATCTCCATATGTTACTGTCCTGGCTAGGTTGCCAAGAGAGATTCCAGTCTTCAGAATATTTCTTTCTGTTACGTTTAGTCTTCTTTACCCTCAACAAGCTTTATCTGCTTACTGAAAATGGAAAAGAAAACATTGGTCAAGGTAAAACAGCAGCTGCCGATTCGAACAAGATGATAAGAACATATGAATAAGAATAGAAGTAGACCAGATTTCCCTTTGAGCTTGCTCTGATATTCAATGTGATTATGCCTGATCTTGGGTTTCAACTGCTTTTGCCCACCAGCTCAAACAGATCACTGAATTCTCTGAAAGACCGAAAACTTGTATAAGCCCTAACCTTAACCCTGTTCATCCCAGCGTTAAATATATTCAACAATGGAACACCCATAACTCTCGGGGGTAGAGAATTCCAGAGATTCACACCCCTTTGAGTGACAACATTTTTCCTCATCTCAGTCCTAAACGATCAGCCATTTATCCTGAGACTGTTTCCCCGTGTTTTTAATTCTCAAAGCAATGGAAGCACTCTCTCAGCGTCAACTCTACAAATCTCCTTCAGAGTTTTGCAGGTTTCATTGAGATTGCTCTCACTCTTCTGAACACCAGACAATATAAACCCTACTCAGCCTCTCAGCATAGGACCACCAGCTCATCGCAGGGAGCAGTCAACCCAATTCTCTGTGCCAGTTCCAACGCAACTTCTTTTTAAACATGGAGACCAAACCTACACACAAAGCTACAGATGTGTAGTGGGTTTCTCCTGCCTCTGAGCCGTGAGTTTCTCAGAGGCAGGAGGCAGCATGCCGCTCGCTGGTGGTGGGGTTCTCTGCTCCCACTGCTGTCAATGGGTGTTCCCATTGAAACCACCCCACGCCACTGGAAAACCCATGGGCGGGAACAGAGAATCCCGCTGCCAGCAAACGGTCAGAGAATTCTGACGGTGGTTTCACCAAAATCCTGTACACAGGCAGCAACGTTTTTTTATTACTGGACCCCAATCCCTTCCAATATAAGCCAACGTGCCATTTTGCCTCCCTCAGTGCTTGCTGCACCTGGATGCTAACTTTCTGCATTCCCTGTCCCAGCACTTTCCTTGTAGGTTAGAGCAGGTTTACCTCACTGGTTTAGCTCACTCAGCTAAATCGCTGGCTTTTAAAGCAGACCAAGCAGGCCAGCAGCACGGTTCGATTCCCGTACCAGCCTCCCCGGACAGGCGCCGGAATGTGGCGACTAGGGACTTTTCACAGTAACTTCATTGAAGCCTACTCGTGACAATAAGCGATTTTCATTTTCATTTCAGCTGTGGAGGGACCAGCTCCAAGAGAGCTCTGTCCAGTACACAGGCTGCAGAGGCCAAGAATCACTTGCTTTGATCTATCAGAAGTACAGTGCAGGAGGTGTCTTCTCTTGATAGGATACCGGACCAGACCCCAACATTTGTTAGGATACCGGACGAGAACCCCAAACAATTTTTATATTTGTAAAACTGTGAGGAGTGATGACTCTGACCAATATGTTAATGCAAACTTTAATTTCAACACAGAATTAACCACATTAACATCAAAGAAATAGCTTTACAATTATCAGTTAAACAGTTCTTAAATAAAAGGAAAAACTTGAACGTTCTATCCGCACCTGCCACTATATTGTGTTTAAGCAATCCAATCCAGTTCAAATGCCAGTTCAAATAAATAAAGTTTTAAAAAACTGGTTACTTGCTTATCTATGCAGATACTGTTAGAGAAAGGCCCTTTCAAGAGCAGATCTATTACACTTTTGTCTTGTCAGACTCAAATGCTATGGTTAACTGTTGTTCATCTTAAAACCTTATAACAGACTGCAAAGCTGCAGACAGACCTGACTCCTCCTGTTAATTACATCATCTGTATCCCACTAAATTCCATGACCTGATTATCGAAGACTAAATAAAATCTTTCATAAATTATCTGCACTACAGGGAACCATCCAACATATAAACATTGTTCCATTAACCCTGAATCAGTAACCAAGTAAGTGAATGGAGCGCATTATTGCCTCATTCTTTTACGGCACCTTAATTATAGTTTTAGCAGGCACACTGCCTGTATGTATTTAAACTAGGGTTTTTAATACAATTACTGCCATAAATATGAAATATAATAGGCAGAATTCTCTGACCCCCCTGTCGGGTCGGAGAATCGGCACAGCGCTGCGTGAATCGCGCCACGCCACCCTGACGCCGGGATGCAATTCTCCGCAGTGCGGAGAATCGGCACCATCGGCACTGGCGTGTTTGGCACAACACCGGTCGGGGTATGCGCAGACTCTCTGGCCTGCGCTGGCACAGGCCGGTGCGCCAATTCTCCAGCCCGGATGGGCCGAGCAGCCGTCATCAAAAAGCCGAGTCCCGCTGGCGTTGTTCTGACATCCTCTGAGCCGACAGGACCTTGGCGCTGAAGAGTCCGGGGGCATCCTGTGGGGGGGGGGGGGAGGGGGGTCTAACCCCAGGGGGGCCTCCGTAGTGGCCTGGCCTGTGATCGGGGCCCACCAATCAGCGGGCCAGCCTCTTTGCCCCCCAACCTCCTTTATTCCGCGTTGGCTCCTGTAGCACTGCGCCATTTGGCATTGGGGCCAGGGCAGGGAAGAAGGCCACTGTGCATGCGCTCATTGGCGCTGGCCCAACTGCGCATGCGAGGACCCCCGCGGTGCCGGGATCAGGCCGGGATCGGAAGCTCGAGCGGCGTAGTCTGTTCCAGCGCCGTCCTAGCCCCCTGTGGGCCACAGAATGGGGTCTCGGAATGGGCGGCGACGCCGGAAGTAAAATATTCCTGGTTTAACTCCGGCGTCGGCACTTGATGGGAGAATCCCGCCCAATATATATCAATTTCTTGCATTCACCATGATATTCTCCCAGCAACTGGTTGTAGACCTCGGCAGCCGAGGGAGGAAAGGCCTGTTAACCAGGGGTGTCATACCTGTGGCTCTGAAAATCATCATCATTTCTAATTTCTTAAACCTTTCAAGTTGTCTCCTTTGGATCTGCTACATAACATCTGCCATAACTCCTGTTCCGTAGTACATGCCTGCATTAAATAGGTTTTTTGATGCCCTGCCTGATCCATCAGTTTTTCACATTGACCGTAAACATTTGACAGGAGATGTTGCTGGGTTGTTCAGCGGTGGCTGGCTTCCCTCATGTTTGGGCAATATTGATTGTACGTATATTTGTTCCTTCATCACACCTGGTACTGGGGGTGATGCTGCTGGCACTGACCCTGTCAGATCTCTCTGTCTAGGTCTTTTGGATGGTCACCCCAGGTATATTCCAATAACTGCCAGGAAATAATCCCTCAGTCCTGCCCCGGACTCCTTTTCCTCCTCCAGGCTCTCCAGGGACGTACTTGAAATTTGGGGGCAGCCCTCCAAGACAGAATTTACTGCAGAATGATGCCGAGACTAAATATGAAAGAGAATACAATCCGACTTTAAGAGGTACATGTCATGCCAACAATTGTGCTGTGAACAGAACAGGCCGTCAATATCTATCCCACGTATTCTGTCACTTTCTATCTCTCTTGCTTCCTCTCTTTCTCTCTCTTTGTATCTGGAGGTTTTTCTCTTGTCTTCTGTTTCTATGTCATTGCTCTCCCTCCATGCTGTTTATTTTCATCTCCCTGTCTTCTGTTCATCTTTTCTCTCCCACTGTCCCTGTATCTCTCCATTTCTGTTTTCTTTCTTTCTCCCTCTCCTGTGTGTACCTTTGTTCTCTTCCTCTGTCTCTGTTTTCTCTCTCTGTCTCTGTTTTTGCTTTTTCTTTGCGACACCCTTTCTCTGCTTATTTGCCTGCATGTGGTCCTGTGTCCATCTCTGTGATCTGGCTAACAGGCTGGTTGGATGGTAGTTCTAACCGACCTGAATGAAAGCAAACCCAGACTTACATCCACTTGAATCAAACCAGATAAGGAACATAAACTGAGGAACATGAACATAAACACCTTAAATAATTCAGCACCACTGATACTTTTTTTGAAGAGTTTCACTTGAAAAAAAATAGATGTGTTCCAGCAGTAACATCAAACATGCAAATTGTAATGAACAGATTTACGATTGACAGAAATTCACTGCAGGTAGCTCATTAAACTCCAGCCGATTTGAAGTGGCATTGTTCCTGACAACAAATTGGCTAAAATAAGTTATCTTTTTTTTCTGCACATGGACACAAAGGGAGAATTCCAACCACCAAAAGGTGGGTAGGTATCAGTGGGGTGGGAAAGTTAAGACTTAAAGATCCGAATTCCAATGTCAGCATGCGTTCAACCTCCCCACATGGGGTTTTGACAAAGATAAAGCGTGAACTCAGGGGTTAGATTCTCCGCCACCCGACACCGGCAGCTGGAATTGCGAACGTCAGAGATTAGCGGGTAATCCAAAAATCATGATTTTTGGCTCTGCGCTGATTCCGACGATGTGTTCCGGAGCTCCGCTGGTGGTGTGAGTGAAATTCACGCCCCGAGCGTCATTTGCATGGATGTGAACGTCATTAGCGGGTTGTACACTGTATGCTCCATGCCTTTGTGATGTTCCACCCATCTCAGACGGGAACCATGTGCGCACGGATTAGGTCACTTATTTACAAATGGGGCCTGTGCGCCACGGCTGATGAGGGGGAGCGAGAAAGTAAGAAAACTTCCTAAACGTGATTGGCTTGCTGGAGGGAGTGGACGTCTGGGCGGCAGGGAGTGGCGGGAAATGATTTGGTGCCAAGTCCATGCGCTCAGGGTGTTTCAACTCAGAATCGGGTTGGCCTAGCTTAGACCGCCATTGCTGCAGTATATGATTTAAACACACCCCTTTGGTGCAATTTGCTGGCCCATGGCTGTTCACACCGGACTGCTCATTTTGTCCTGTAAATGCTCAGAGAGCCTCTGGTCATGTGGGAACCCACCCAGTCCACCGCCCTGGAAACCTTCATATCCCAGCAATATCAGTCGCTGGCCCACAAGGTTCAGGCACACCTTAGTGTACACTTCAGAAGCATAGCCCTACTCTAGAGGAAGCAGGGAATTAGCAGAGTTCAGCCCAACCAATGGACACCTGCATCGTGGCCTTGGGCACCCTCCCTGGCACACTGCCCCTCTCAGAGTACATGTCTCACCAGGGACACAATCAGTCAGCCTGGAGTTTTTAAAAGTCAGGGGTGTGACCCATGAGTGGGTTGTGGACGGGCGTGGAGCAATCGGTCCCAAGGTAATCCCCGATCATGGGAGAAGCGCCCAACAGCCACTATGGGATCTGACGTTGAGATTTGCGGCCGCGACTGCCTTTTATAAAAAAATATTTTTTGGTCTTTTCCAGATTTTACAGAGTAACAGCTCAAGTGCATCTGGTATTTACAAACAAGTTTGTTTCTTATTTACAACGCTTTTTACATGAGGTCCCTCCCTCTCCCCCTTTCCTGTGGAGATACATGATTCGGCGATGTGAAACCTTCTGACCAGAAGCGGCAGCAGAGAGCATTGTGGTGATATGCATCACTGTAAATACACAAGGGGTTAATGTAAATACACTATGACTAAGTAAACACTAGAGGGAGCACCAGAGACGTCATGACATGCAGACATACAGCTAATGAACACATAGAATAGGACACGACCAATGGACAGTCAAGACACCCAGAGGTGACACTACCACAAGGGGGCATTACACAACCCACATATAAGGGCAGGGCACACATGCTCTGACTCGTTCCACAGGTGACACTTAAAGAGTAGGACAGGGGCAGATCAGAAGTTTCACACCCACCACGTGGCTTAGAGCAGACTGGTTAGTTAGACTGTTACTACAGCAAGATTAGCAGGAGAGTCGAACTCATAGAGAACTGTGCTAATGGTTCAATAAATCGCATTGAACTTACTTCACTTACTTCCCGTACCAGCCTCCCCGGACAGGCGCCGGAATGTGGCGACTAGGGGCTTTTCACAGTAATTTCATTGAAGCCTACTCGTGACAATAAGCGATTTTCATTTCATTTCAATGTCTATAATATCTTTTGTCAAAGCTGCATCGTGTTGCAGCCTCTGCTATCCCAGAGTACATCACACATCAAGCATGTCACACATTCTGCATGTAGAATTGACATGAAGCACAATCCAGGTACGTGCTTTTGGTGCTGATGTTTTGATTTTGCAGTTGAAGGCAAATGAACTGTGAAGATCAATGTGATTTTCTTAAAAGTAAGAGATGGCCAGAGACTCAAACAGACAGTTTACCTGTTAGAGAGATCTGACAACAGAATCTGACTGCGAGAGACACTCAGGAGAGTCCCGGACAGGTCAGAGCACTGGTAATGTCAAAGCTCCAGGACCTCTGGTTAACAGCCCTGAAAAAGAAACTTAACTCAGAACTCAGAACGGGGGGCAGCACGGTAGCATGGTGGTTAGCATAAATGCTTCACAGCTCCAGGGTCCCAGGCTCGGTTCCCGGCTGGGTCACTGTCTGTGCGGAGTCTGCACGTCCTCCCCGTGTGTGCGTGGGTTTCCTCTGGGCACTCCGGTTTCCTCCCACAGTCCAAAGATGTGCGGGTTAGGTGGATTGGCCCTGCTAAATTGCCCGTACTGTCCTTAAAAGTAAGGTTAAGGCGGGGGGGGGGTTGTTGGGTTACGGGAATTGGGTGGATACGTGAGTTTGAGTAGGGTGATCATTGCTCGGCACAACATCGAGGGCCAAAGGGCCTGTTCTGTGCTGTACTGTTCTATGTTCTATGAAGAAGCAAAAAAATGATGATTTTTTGAGGTATGGTTTTGCCAATCGTAACAATGTAAATAAGGAGGCAAAGCCCAAGTGCGTCAAATGCAGAGAAGTATTGGCAAATGTGAGAAGTTTCAGAATTTAAAAGAAAAGAAGTGTGCGAACATAGAGTTGACTCCAAATTAAAATACTACACTGCTGCAGCTTAGCAATGGAACCACATTAAAAACATGCCAAAAGCTGTCAGCATTCTGGTGTACCATCTCACAGGATAATCGAGTGCTGAGTAAAACAGCATTTTGTTGCTATTTCCCTTCATGACAACCTACATGTCTGAGGTTGGATTTTCCGTTTTGATAAAGATGAAGACGGCACTAAGCAATTGGTTAAAGTCTGCACCTCATATGGACACTGCCTTCTGCTCCTTTGAACCAGATTCAAGTGAGACCAGGAGGACAAAGCAGGCTCCCCTTTCCCATTAAAAGGTAAGTGAACATGGCATGCGTCGCAAAGGTCAGTAGGCGTGTGTCGCGAAGGTTGGCCGGATGCCAAAAGTGGGTCCCTAGACAAAAAATTTGAAAAACGCTAAGCTAGTCCACCATTCAGGATCACAAACTGGCTCCACCGTACCACACTGCGCCCATCCATCCTGCCTCCGGCCAGCAAACCTGACCATCTCTCTGTCACAGCTTGTGTGTCACACGCAGGTTCCACATCACGTTTCAGCTAAGCTTCCAGCAAACACGCACCACCATCGCTCACCCCCAGCTGTAAGACCAGCCTGTACACAAGCCCCTTGGCTTGGAAGTGACTGGCAGCACACATTGACCTTCTCCACCAGACACCTGTGACCCAGATGGTACTTTGGGTATAGAGGACACCTGCCCCTGATGACCATCAAAGTGACGGTCGCCCCGAACCATTATGCCTCTGGCTCATTCCAGAACTCAAGGGGGGACCTGTGTGGGATCTTGAAAATGTCCGCACACAGATGCATCCGAGCTGTGAGGCTGCCCTATGTCCCTGGGCATGGGACAACATCATCTTCAACCTGTACCAGGCCCACCTGTATGGCCAGACTTAGGATGTAATTCATCTTCTTCCAGGATTGTCTGCCGGTTGTCATTTTGATGCTGGCAGCATTGACCTGTCTTACCACCTTCTCCCTGGCACTGTTCAGGAAAGTGGGCTTGATTCTGCGGCCCACCCTGGAGAAAAGGGTGTTCCTGAACTCCTCAATGGCATTGAGCAGTGGGTCCACTACAGACTTCTGAAATTGGGGGGAGGTGGGGGGGGTATTCTTCTCTGAGCCATCGTCTTGGCTGGAATGAGAGTTTGCGACGAGTGGAGCGCTTATAAGCGGGTCCAGTTTGTCAAGCTCTTCAACGCAAATTCCAGCCCCTGAGAATTTAATGATAGCTAGGCTGGTAATTGCCTGCAATTCACATTGGCAGAGTGTTAGTCCATTTGTATGTCCTGAATTTCAGATCAAATAGTGACCCCAGCGGTAACGTGAATTGCACAAGTTTCAGTTCCGGCGGGAACGCTAGGATATAATTCTCCGCTTCGCACTACTGCTAGCGGAGTTCCTGATGAAGAAGAGAATCCAGCACGAGTAATAATAATGGGATTGGCGTTCGGCATTGATCCATTTCCGATGCTCCGACCTCCAGTTGGCAATGGGATCGAGGTTCCCTCCCCACAGCAGCGGCAGGATGAAAATGGATCATTAAGATCCGATTGCATCATATTCTCTGGGCCCAGGTGATTCAGGTTATGAATAGCATGGCCCTGACATGTGGGCCAAGGCGGTAACTTGCGAAGGGAGTTGACCCTAAAGTACATCCGCGGGCCTCCCTCCTCCCCCACAATATAAGACTTGCACACCCCCAACAGACCTCCCCTCACACTTCTGCAAAGACCCACTAAATAAAGGGATGCCCCCCCAGAACCCCGCTAAATATAGGGACCCCCAGAGATCCCCTAAATAAAGTAACTACCCCTTGATACTCCTAAATAAAGAGACCCCCCAGAGAGACCGACTAAATAAAGGGCCACCCCAGAGACCTCCTAAATAAGGAGACCCCCCCACAGACCACCCTCCCCCTGAAATGTGACCCCATAAGAGAGACCCCTGTCTGGAAGCCCCTCAGGGCCCGATCCTTGGCAGTGCCACCCTGGTACCTGGGCACCCTGGCACAACCACCCAAGCACCCTGCCAGTGCCTCTGCCAAACCTGCTGTGCCAGCTGGGCACATTGGCAATGCCAAGATGCCCATGTGCCAGAGGGAGATCCAGTGTGCCACCCTGCCCTGTTCCCAATCACCCCAGGATCTCCAATGGCCTGGGAAACCCCCCAGGTGCCGTTAAACCTGGTCCATATTTGTATGGGCCAGTACTAAATGGCGCCCGTTGAATGCCTTGCTTCCTCGTTAGTTCCTGGACACCAGGGGCGCAATTCTCCGCACTCACGACGGTGCGGAGAATAGCGGGGTTCGTAAATGTTTATGGCCACGCTAGTCTGACGCCCTCCCGCTATTCTCCCCCCCCCCCCCCCACGCCCGACACGAATCGCTGCCGCCGTTTTTTTACGGCCAGCAGCGATTCTCAGCTGGCCGATGGGCCGAAGTCCAAGCCCTTTACGGCTGTTTTTACGAACGGCAAACACACCTGGTCTGGCCGTTCGTAAAAACGGCCGTAAAGTCCCGATTTTGAAAACCATGGCACCGATTGGCACGGCAGTACCACGGCCGTGCCAAGGGTGCCATGGGCCCGCAATCGGTGGGCACCGATCGTGGGCAGCGGGTGCGATTCCTGCGCACTCTTTGTCCTTCCGCCGCCCCTCTGTATCACTTCGCGGGGCGGCTGTGGGGCATCCCGGCAGCGCGGTGGCGTCATCCGCGCATGCGCGGGTTTGGGGTCTTCCAATCTGCGCATGCGCGGCTGACGTCATGTGACGCGTCAGCCGGCGCAAACTCTGGCAAGCGGGCTTGACGAAATTCGTTAAGCCCGCGATGCCGGAGTTCACGGCCGCACGATGCTAGCCCCGACCGGGGAGGGGGAGGCTGGCGTCAAACCCGCCCGGATTTGACGCCAGCCTTACGATTTCTCCCTGTCTGGGAGAATCGCGCCCCAGGAGCGTAATGGCTCATGCTGATTTAAATCTTGCTCAACATGGGACAAGGGCAAGATCCAGATTGCAACGTCTCACGAGATTCCACAGCCTCGTTGTGCCATCAAGTCGGGTGCGACGAGGCCTGTAAATCACACGCACCATCACTTAATTTAATGCTTGAAACCTTCAGTTTAAGTATCAACACTGCACAAACCTCAGAGGTTAACATAGAGTGAGGATCTGCATGAGGGAAATAACGAGGAACAAATGGGCTGCAGTTATCCCATGGGGAAAGAACAGTGCATACACCAGCTCACTGGAGGCTGAGGTTGTAGATGACTTCTGCTTCATGTGACTCAGGTTTTAAAACTCTGTTATGATCCCTGTGGGCATCAACAAACCAAAAGGAACAAATTAACCAAACGAACCCAATGAAAAGAATAGACAGGATTTCACCTTTTACAACTATTACTTTAACAATCAAATTAAAACCAATATGAATGTAACATGAATAAAGTGGCAAAAAAATGAATATAAATTATATAAATTAATCAATATAGATAATCTATACAATTAATCAATAAAAATTAACAAACAGATACAACAAAGATCGATCTCACACGTTTATCAGTATCCTACTCAGCATAGATGGCAACAATTTCAACTAAGATTTTCGAGACTCAGGTAGAATTCCAGTTCCTTTCCTTCATGGATTTGGCCACATCCAACAGCAGTTTGTATCCAGCCTGGGTTCCATGGATACAATCTTCAGCCAAAATAATATTATTTTCAGCTCTGCCCCCGTCAATTCTGGTTGCATGTGAATTATTCCTGAAGCATCAATTGTGACCTTGTGTACTGTTTGGTCAACTCTGGCCACTTAATTACTTCAAAGTACTAGAAACTGCAGCAGCAAACTTGTTCTTGCTTAACCCCGCCTTTCGGTACCCCTTTTGCAACTGTGCCATTATCTTCTCCTCCGCTGTAAAACTTGGTCATGGGATAATTATTTTTCATGCACATTTTCTCCATGCAGGCGTACAAGGGCGGGGCCTATCAATTTTCTCAACACTAGCCTTACGAATTAACCCACCAGAACGATCACGAGCAACCGTCCCCCTCTTTGCCATCAGTGCTCTTGAGCCCTGTGCACCTCAAAGCAGAGTCCTTGACACTCACAGGGCACAGGATAGTGCAAAATATTAAAGTGACCTTTAAACCTCCATCTGCCCCCTAACTCACAAAATCAGGTAGTGACTCCCGATCACCCAGTGAACTGGTACTCTTCCAGTTCATACAGCTTCCCTGCCAGTTACCGCCACACAGGCAGGTGCACCTCTCTGCTTTTTAGGTGCTGCCAAAATCCATTTTTCTGCATCGTAGCTTAATTAAATTTATTTTTTAAAATTTAATTTAACGTCTAGAGATTACTTTTCAGCTAAATTTATTTGACCAGCTGTCCATGGTAATTACACAACACAATGATATCTTGTCAGCTGTCACTTGCCATTGATATAGATCCACTCTGCAGTATTGAAGAAAAGTAACCTTACTGTACCAATCTAATCAATTTAATTGGGTAGAAATATGATGAAGGCCTCTTGTCCAGATACCACCTTCTGAAAGCTGATTATCTCTGCAAAGAAAATAACAACCTATACTATTTCTGGGCATGTATACTGGAAAAGTAAATATTATTTCCTTCACTGTCACTGCATCAAAACCCTGGAACGCCGTCCCAATCAGCAACGTGGGTGTACCTAGCACACATGGACCACAGCGATTCAAGAAGGCAGCTCACCACCAACTTCTCACAGGCAATTCGATTTGAGCAATAAATGCTGGCCCAGCCAGCAACACCCACATCCCATGAATGAATTAAACAAATATATTATTTGAGGCATGATTGTGGAATAAGGAAGCAAAGACTGCACAAGAGTTTAGGTATTCTCTGGTGAAATAGGATGAAATGCTGCTGGATGCCGAAGATAGACTGAGGCTAATATTTCATATTGTATAAGAGAATTAGTGAGCAACCATCTTTAACTGCTGGTCAGTCAGTCCATCTTTAATACATTGAATTTATAATTCTGCATATTCTCTATCTCTTACTGACACAAAAGAAAGTCAAGTTACATTCTCATAAAGACTCAAGTAAAACTATTTGGACAAACATGGTTGACAGTTCATTCTCTTGAGTAGCTATTTCTATGAATTAAAGGTAAACACCACCCTGACCCCCTCGGAGTGGGCTTGCTAGTGGGGAGCAGAAAGTCAGGTGGGGTGGGGTGCAATTCCCATTGCCACCCTGACTGTTGGTATTTTATCTGCAGAGTAGGTAGTGGGTGGCCCACCTTCCCTTCGGGCAACTGAGACCCTTAAGTGGCCAGTTAACTGCTACTTAAGGACCTTCTCCTGCTGCTGGATGCTGGTTCGTCCGATAACTTTCTGGCTGGAGAGTGGACCCTCTGATGCTTACAGCTCTTATAATCCCACTTCTGACAACCTGTTTCAAGTTTAAGGACAGCTGTGAATCTTCAGTGCTTTATCTTGGTAAGTCTTTAATGAACTGATCTCAAAATAATAATCATCTTTATTAATGTCATAGGTCGGCTTACATTAACACTGCAATGAAGTTACTGCGAAAATCCTCTAGTCGCCACACTCCGGCACCTGTTTGGGTACACTGAGGGAGAATTCAGAATGTCCAGTTCGCCTAACAGCATAGGACTTGTGGGAGGAAACAGGAGTGCCCGGAGGAAACCCACGCAGACACGGGGAGAACGTGCAAACTCCGCACAGGCAGTGACCCAAGTTGGGAATCGAACCCGGGTCCCTGGTGCTACTGTGCCACCCCAGATGGCAACCTCCAGATAGAATTCCTCCTGGCATAGTCACATGACTACAAAAAACTAGGTATGCCCTGCAGAACTGATTGCATTTCAAACCCAAACATCCATCAGCACATTAAATCTTGGCCAAGCAGTTAAACAGTATGTATATATTGAGCAGTAATCTGATTGCCTTTTCCGCAAATCTTTAAACTGCCCAATAATCATTCCAAGTTATAAAAATGTACTTTCATAGGCTACATTAATGAAGACAAAACGTAATTATTGATAAGAATTGTATATCGGTCTCATGGCTGTAGCTAGCTCCCAAAATGTCTATTTAACTAAAAGGCTCTCTCACCCTGGGAGGCGGGGGGGGGGGGGGGGGGGGGGGGGGACTCGCCACTCTAAGTCCTGATTGGTCACACAGGCCATGTGACCCTTACTCTGCTGTGTTGCCCTTTAAGGGACAATCACCACACAAGTGATATAGAACTTTGATACCACATTGACATTCCATCTGAGCCATCTGTCCAGTGAACAATTGATTTCTGATCCACTAATGGTAGTCTTCCATTCCCCAATTCGGTTCAAAATAGCCTGCAGGGCCTCACTGGTAAAACAGGCCTTTCTACATCTTAATTACTGACCCTCCTCCCCAAGTTTATAGATTCCACAGCTGGATTGATAGACTAAGTATTATTTGTAGAGATTATTGTCATATTTTTCTCGTCATAGTCTACCTCTGGCCCATTAATTTCAACACTTTCAAACTCTTAGAATTTAGCGTGAATGTCCATGAAAATGTGCTATAAAGAGGCAATAAATCAACTCCCACAATCAGGATAAATTAAACCTCTTAGCACTTCAAAGAGAAACTACAGGTTTTAAATCTTTTGAAGGTTAATCACCTGCAATATTCATTGAATTGGTGAGTTAGAATCTTTCTGCCCATTTTAACTGGTGTGTTGGAAAAAGTAAATTGAAAGAAGTAAAGGCTTGTTACCATTCTAAATGTTCCCTGGTGGCACGGTGGCGCAGTGGTTAGCACTGCTACTTCATGGTGCTGAGGACCTGGTCCCAGGTCACTGTCCGTGTGGAGTTTGCACATTCTCCCGGTGTCTATGTGGGTCTCACCCCCACAACGCAAAAATGAGTTGAGTAGGTAGATTGGCCACGCTAAATTGCCCCTTAATTGTAAAAAAATAGAACTGGTTACACTAAATTTATCTTTAAAAATCATTCTAAATGTTCTTGTGTCTCTGAATATAAGTTAAATTCTGGCTCCATAAAATGCGAAGAAATTGTCTTTTCTCGTCCAAAAAGTAGATGGCTATCATTGATTCACCAAAGGCCTGTAGCCTTTGTCAGTATGTGACCTTAACTGAATTAAACCTCCCTCCGTGTGAAAAATAAACATTGCCTAAAGCACTTACCCTGTTACATGGGATTATTGCTTAATACATGGGCTATGGCATACCAGGGGAATAGTGCTGTATGTTAGTTATTCTCGCTTCAGAACGATAATCGAGAAATTGGTATGTTCAAACAACAACTGGATTATTTTATACAACTGAACTAGGTACAGCTATCTGTCATAACCCCCACGCGGACCAAGGGTAAACCATCATTGATCTCCTTGGGGGACCCGTGGAGTACGAGCTTCCCAGAAAGGGGTCGGAGGCCACCCATCTGGGCTTCGTTATGAACTAAGATGAAAGCCGGCCCAAAGCAGGGCCTGGTGTGGTTAGTCGTCCCAGCAAGGACTGTACTGGGAGTGATATGTGGCTTTGAGCAGAACTTTGTAAATAGTTAAATAAAATTATTTCATTTACAGCATTTCCTCTGAGTTACTAAACTATTCATGACTAGATGTTACTCTACTGAGGCCACAGACATTCCTCCTCGGCTAATTATGCGTTCTCTTACATCATCATCATTACGGGAGGTGCTATTTACATGGTCACACATGTTAACCCTTACGCACCCTAATATTACATCTCCTTCAGCTTTGTCCATTTTGTTATCTGCATACTTACATGCTACCCAATCTCCCCCCATATCTGACATCAAGATTCAATTTGTCAGGAAGTTTCACAGCTCTCGCTGCTTGTTTTTTTTTGACAGATTTGAAGATCAGTAGTCTCTCTCTGAATTCCTTTTTCTTGACTCAGCTGCTCTTCGTTGAGAGTTGTAGGCCAACATTTACCAGCCCCGCCTAGGTCTGGAATTTTGTAGTTCCACTGAAATTCAATGGACGTTTGGCTGGCTCTCCAAATTTTCCCTTCCTGCCCATGATGTGTCCCAGCATGGACGAGACCAGAAAATCCTGACCTTGTACCTGGTTCTTTATTAATTCCTGACTCAAGGAGAGAAACAAGAGACAGCCCTGTCTGGGTTTCCTGCTGGCGTGAGGTGGTTTCAATGGGAAATTGCATCAACAGCGGCGCGAATAGAGAATCCCACCGCCAACGAACAACGGCCCCTTCCCGCTGTCAAGAAACACATGGCTGAAGGACCGGAGAACCCAGCCCAACATCTGCTCCTTCCAAATCTATGACTGATTGTCACGTTTGATGAATAGAACTAAGTTTCTTCTGGTTTTTATAGTACCTTATGAAGTGTGTACTTAATGAGCTCTCATGATTCTCATCTTTCTGGACTCTGACTCTTTCTTATCCATGGCCTGGCTCCTAGATCTGAACTTTATCCATTTCTTCCTCTCTTTACATTTCTCAATCTCATTTCCCCATCTCTTTGTTTGATTTTTAAGGGTTGACCCCTCCCTTTGTATTTCACATGCTTCCTATTCTTGCTGCTGGAGCTTGTCCTCTTCGTTTGATTTTCTCTGTCCTTCCTTATTTCAGGAATGATATCTCCTTATGTCTCTCATTCTTGAATTCTCGGATAGTCCTGGACTTCTAGCTCCGGAAGTAATTCTTTCGGTAGGATGGGCAGCTGAGAGGAATCCGCCTGATTAGTGCCTTGGTTTCCCTGATTTGTCAATAAGATCACCTTTTCCCACATGGAAAAGGCAAACATGGTTTGACTCCATGTTTAGTTTATAACATCTTTGACTGGTCGCATCCTTGGTGACCACTTCTGGTGGATGGATAAGTATTTTCCAGAAGGCTGTTGGATGAATGTGATATTTGAACAGAGTATTCCATCACCAGACATCCATCTTCCACTTTTGAAATATCCAATTGTTTTTTCTGGTCTCGTATTTTCACTGTGTATTCGTTGGGTGTGAGTTGACCTTCCCACTCTTGGACACCATCCTGCAAAATGGCTGGCTTGTCAACCTCTGTGAAGGGTGTCTCAAAATCAGTGCTGAAGTTGCAATCCAGATCGTTCATTGCAGTTGGATAGTTTCAGAGATTAATTTCTGAACTCACTCTTGGATTTGTATCGATTAACTTCTTCTCCTTCCCTGACAAGATTAAGATTTGTACAATCTCTTCTGCTTCAAACAGAGAATTCCTGATTCTGTGGAACGTACAACGAGCAGGATTTTCCATGCGTGCCCCGCGACATGTTGTGCAGCAGTGGAGGTCACCTGCTACTGGCCGGTGGCGGGATAGTCTGGTCCCACCACTGTCAACGGGGTTTCCCTTTGTATGCACACCTCACCCACCACCAGGAAGCCTGCGGTAAGGGTTTGTTATCAGCAGAAGAGAAAGATTCCACCGGCAGGATCAGCCGGAAAATTCCGGCCAAAGTTTCCAATATCTGCTTTCCCCTGTATTGGAGTGTTGGCTGTAATTTTCCTTCAACTTTTAGTTCGATCGTTCCCGGATCATATAGTTGGGTTTTTGTTGGCTGCAGGCAATGCTTGAGGCTCCAGTTAGAATATATATTAACCTGTGTAGTATTGATCAGTTGCTGTTTTCCGATGAGATTATAAACCAAAACACTGCCTGCCTGTTTGTAAGAGTGTGAAATATCCCGTGGCAGGGATTGGCTGCTGGTAGAACCAACATAGCCTGACTGATCATTATCTATTTTGCTGTCTGATGTGAAAGGTGCCATATAAATGCAATTTTTAAAATCCTTATTGATTTTTTCTATATTATTACAAACTTCCTTCAGGATTCTCTTTCCTTTGCCCAGAGGCATAATGTCCCAATGTGCCGGTCACACCTCTGTCATGAAAACGGTCCTCCCTCCCTCCCCCCTTCCTTCCTTTTTCCTTTTGCTTCCATCCCTTTCCTTCCTTCCCCTTCTTTCCTTCCTTATTTCTCTTTCTTCCCTTTTTTCCCCTTTCCTTCCTCCCTCACTACCATTATCTTTCCTTTCTCCCTGCCCTACCCTTCCATCCCTTCCTTCCCTCCATTCCTTCCCTCCCTTCCTCTCTTTTTTCTGTATTTCTTTCTCTCTTTCCCTCTCTCCTTCTGTTTTTCTCTCTCCTCCGTCTTCTCAGTTCAGAGTTTAATTCTGTGACCCTATGCTGAATTCGGACTGATAGCATGGTATCTTAATCAGTAAAAGATTGAGGCTTTAATTGTCTGCTTCACTAGCGAGGCAGAATCATACCGGAATTGAAAGCACAAAGCAAAACTAACCCAAATGTATCCAGGATTGTATTCCATTAAAAAGCCACCTCCTTCTTATTTCGTTGAACGTTGAATTTTGACTATCTTCTCAGTTAATACCCAACAGTAACAGCAGGTGATCAGCTTTTGTTCAGGCCTTCCCAGTTCAGTTTGTGTTCAAGGAACGTCGGCAGTCGCAGAATGTATTTCACACAGAACATAATGAAACATTTCACCATCACTTCAGTTCAGTATTGGAGGGAACTAATAATTCAAAGGCTGCTGTGTCCATGTCAAGCTGCGGTGAGATGCAGTTAATTATTGTTTGTGCTGCTAGTTGTTTTTGTTAGACACCAAGAGTCAAATATTATTGCTGAGGTATTAAAACAAAAGACTTGCATTTATATAGTGTTTTTCATAATGACCAGACATCTGGGGCCTCACGGTAGCATGGTGGTTAGCATCAATGCTTCATAGCTCCAGGGTCCCTGGTTCGATTCCCGGCTGGGTCACTGTCTGTGTGGAGTCTGCATGTCCTCCCCGTGTGTGCGTGGGTTTCCTCCCACAGTCCAAAGATGTGCGGGTTAGGTGGATTGGCCATGCTCAATTGCCCGTAGTGTAAGGTTAATAGGGGGATTGTTGGGTTACGGGTATACGGGTTACGTGGGTTTAAGTAGGGTGATCATTGCTCGGCACAACATCGAGGGCCGAAGGGCCTGTACTGTTCTATGTTCTATCTCAAATTGCTTAACAGCCAATGAAGTTCTTTTGACGCCCAGTTCCTGCTGTAATCTAGGAAATGTGGCAGCCATTTTGAACTGGACTCTAATAATTCCCAGAGACGCAGAGGCAAAGGTCAAACTGGTTCATTTTAAACTGAAAATAAAACCGCTAACGGGGCACACGATGCAGCCCAGGACTATCGGGAACTGCCCATCTGGGTCTGGGTGTATTTAAAGGTCCGACTAATGTTCCCCAGCTGGATGGTCCTCTGCCCACTCACCACGAGACTCATAGAACATAGAACATAGAACACTACAGCGCAATACGGGCCCTTCGGCCCTCGATGTTGCGCCGACCTGTGAAACCATCTGAAGCCTATCTGACCTACACTATTCCATTTTCATCCATATGTCTATCCAGTGACCACTTAAATGCCCTTAAAGTTGGCGAGTCTACTACTGTTGCAGGCAGGGTGTTCCACACCCCTACTACTCTCTGAGTAAAGAAACTGCCTCTGACATCTGTCCTATATCTCTCACCCCTCAATTTAAAGCTATGTCCCCTCGTGTTGGTCATCACCATCCGAGGAAAAAGACTCTCACTGTCCACCCTATCTAACCCTCTGACTATCTTATATGTCTCTATTAAGTCACCTCTCAGCCTTCTCCTCTCTAAAGAAAACAACCTCAATTCCCTGAGCCTTTCCTCGTAAGACCTTCCCTCCATACCAGGCAACAGTAAATCTCCTCTGAACCCTTTCCAAAGCTTCCACATCCTTCCTATAATGTGGTGACCAGAACTGCACGCAGTACTCCAGGTGTGGCCGCACCAGAGTTATGTACAGCTGCAGCATGACCCTGTGGTTCCGAAACTCAATCCCCCTGCTTATAAAGGCTAGCACACCATATGCCTTCTTAACAGCCCTATTAACCTGGGTGGCAACTTTCAAGGATTTATGTACCTGGATGCCGAGATCTCTCTGTTCATCTACACTACCAAGAATCCTGCCATTAGCCCAGTACTCTGCATTCCTGTTACTCCTTCCAAAGTGAACCACCTCACACTTTTCCGCATTAAACTCCATCTGCCACCTCTCAGCCCAGCTCTGCAGCTTATCTATGTCCCTCTGTATCCTATAACATCCTTCAGCACTATCCACAACTCCACCGACCTTCGTGTCATCTGCAAATTTACTAACCCATCCTTCTACACCCTCTTCCAGGTCATTTATAAAAATGACAAACAGCAGTGGCCCCAAAACAGATCCTTGCGGTACACCACTAGTAACTGAACTCCAGGATGAACATTTGCCATCAACCACCACCCTCTGTCTTCTTTCAGCTAGCCAATTACTGATCCAAACCGCTAAATCACCTTCAATTCCATACTTCCTTATTTTCTCGTATTCGACGAAGCCCACGGGGAGATCAATCAGCATTCCCCCATGGTCTGCGTGAGGGTTATCACATGGGAAAAATCCAAAAAAAAACAGAATGTGGTAATAACGGCAGTCTGTTTGTGTATAACACTGACTGAGGGGTCAGACTACCAGAGATAACTCCCCTGCTCTTCTTTGAAATAGCGCCGTGACATCTTTTACATCCACTGAGCAGTCAGTCTGTACCTCAGTTTAATATTTCATTCAGAAGTGTGATGCCCGATTAGCACCGTAGCGGAATGTCAATATTAATTTTTGTGCTCAAGCCCAGGAATGGGATTTGAACTTGGAACGTTCTGACTCAGTGTTCAGTGTGTTAAACTGAGCCGTAGTTGAGGGTATTTTTTGCTATTTTGACTGCAAGTGTATTTTTGGGACCCATGAAGCTCCATTAGTGAATTGAAAGAGGTACTTGTTGTATTGTAAAATTTTGGTTACTATTTAATAATAATAATAATAATAATAATAATAATTGCTTATTGTCACAAGTAGGCTTCAATGAAGTTACTGAGAAAAGGCCCTAGTCGCCACTTTCCGGTGCCTGTTCGAGAGGCCAGTACAGGAATTGAACCCACGCTGCTGGCATTGTTCTGCATTGCAACTCGGCTATTTAGCCCACTGTACTAAACCAGCCCCTAACGGAAAGGTTTTGAAGTGTGGGAGCGAGCAGGAACTGCCACGGGCTTCCTGATGCTCGACCCAGCGAGGCTGTCATCAGTACCAAACATTAAGTGGTCCACTTAATGAGGCACCATGGCTTCACGCCACAAATTATGGTCCCGCTGGCTAATTCGTCAGGACTGTGCCCGCTATCCCCCCCAACAAGGATGAGCAGCACTTACACTGATCCTGCAGAAGTAACCCCACACAGCAGGCAGCCGTGCCACCGAGTAGACCAGCCTCATGATTCGAGGATTCCAACCTGGCCAGTTTGTTGGATGCGGTCAAGTCCAGATGGGATACCCTGTTCCCCTGAAGGGAGTGGTGGGTCAGCCACAGGGCAGCCAGTGTCGCGTGGGAGGAAGTGACAGCGGCTGTCAGCGTGGGGAGGATCACCAGGAGGACAGTCACCCAGTGCCGTAAGAGCAACGACCTCCCCCGGGCCGCACAGGTTGGTTGCCATCAACCCCCTGGCACCGACCCCGCTTGCCAGTCCCTGACGATCATGCGTCAGCCACCGCTCCCGCCCAACACCTATGTCCAGCAGTGCTGCCCATGCCTGCCCACACAATACGCCACCCATTTTCCATGATGAATGAAGTCTGTGGCTCATGATGCCCTCTTTGTGTCTCTACATGAGAGGTTGACCCACAACAAATGGGAATGGGCGCAGACGGGTGGAGGGAGGTGGTGCCGGACATCAGAGTCCTCACCCCTTACGTGGAATAGGCTCTGGAGGTCACAGGAATGGACAAAGACAGATCGCTCACCTAGAGTTTGGCGTAGGGCGCAGATGTCATGCACCAGCCGCTACCCAGATGACTTGGGTGGCACGGTAGCACACTGGTTAGCACTGTTTCTTCACAGCGCCAGAGTCACATGTTCAATTCCCGGCTTGGGCTATGTTATTCTCGAAGTCCAAATGAAGACTGTAGACTTACAGTTAACACAAACACTTTATTCAAAGGGTTCGTTCTGCTTCCAGAGCTCAACTAGATGTAAAACAGTCAAGCGGAATCACCAGTGAAACTAAGGTAAACTGCCTATGCTGAGCTGTTTCTGTCTGCTGCTGCTCACTAGCCCTGTGCTTCTCAAAGAGGCGGATCCTCCATTGGGCTCGACCCTTTATACCCGTCTCTGATGCTGCCCTCTAGTGGTGCTGTGCCTGTTACATCTGTGCTGCAATCCCTGGTATATGTGCAGACGTATGTATAGGTGTACAGATCACTACATCCCCCCTTTTGATTTGATATGTTTCCTAAACTGGCCACAAGAAAACTGTACAGAACAAGTGGTGAGAATAAACAAATCTACACACTGCGAAAATGATAAAGTAATACAGAAATAATTAACAGTGTTATGAGTCCATCGTTAGAAATATTCATATTTGACTTGTGGGTGTGTTGAAGTGTCGTTACAAATCCAGCCGATCGGGTGCCTTACGGCTTCTGCTGGAGCGTCGTAACGGTGGAGGTGAGGATGACGGTTTGATGTCATCAAGAGTACTGTCTGGTGTTGTGTGGCGAGGAACGTCCTGTGGACTAAAGTACTTGGTCAAGTCCAGTGTGGGGGATACCAGCGTTGTAGGCCGAAGGATTAACAGATCCCGGTGGTTACGGCGAAATAGTACTCCCACCGACGACACGCCTGATCACCGTGGCTGGCTCAGACCATCCGCCGTCTGGGTCCCTGATCCTGACGATGTCACCCAAGTTCAGTAGCTTGAGTGGGATCACATGTTGATCGTAGTAATGTTTTTGTTTGGACCATAGTACCCGCATTTTGTACCAGAGTGTTATTGGGGTCTCGGAATTGAATCGCCGGTAGGGTTGTCCGGATGTCTCTGCCGAAGAGCATTGCACTGGTGACAGTCCTGAGCTCAATGGGGTTGCTCGGTAGGATAACAGTGCTAGGTTGATGTCCGTGCGTGAATCTGTTGCCTTGCTAATAAGCCGTTTAACGATGTGGACACCCTTTTCTACTTTCCCATTTGACTGTGGGTAGCGCGGGCTGGACGTTACATGCTGAAAGCTGTAGCGGTCTGAGAACTCATTCCATTCCCAGCTCGCGAAGCAGGAACCATTATCTGACATCACCACACATGGGATTCCATGTCGCGAGAATGTCTCCTGGCACGCCTTGATGACAGATGAAGATGTGAGATCATGGAGTTTCAGTACATCCGGATAGTTTGAGTAATAGTCCATGATCAAGACGTAATCACGCCCTGTGGCCCACTTTTGTCCACGGCGCCATTGTGAGTTTGTGTTGCTGCAGTGGTTCTGTACACTGTGCGGGTTGATGTCTTTGACAGGTGTTACATGATGCGCTGCAGATGAGGTGTCATGTCATTTAGATCCTTGTCTATGATATGGACCAACGGTCTGTGGTCGGTTTCCATTATGAATGTGGGCAGGCCGTACACATAGTCATGGAACTTCAGAATCCCAGTGAGGAGTCCGAGACATTCTTTTTCGATCTGTGCATATCTGCACTCAGTTGGGGTCATGGCCCTGGACGCATATACCACCGGGACCCAGTCAGACTGGTCGTCCTTTTGGAGGAGAACGGTTCCAATCCCGTCCTGGCTGGCTTCAGTGGAGATCTTGGTAGGTCTGGTTGCGCCAAAGAAAGCAAGGTTCGGTGCCCTCGCTAGTTGCTGTTTGAGATCCACTCATTAATTTTGATGACGTTGTGTCCACTGAAATGCAGTGGTCTTTCATAGGAGATTGAATAAAGCTGCTGTCCGTGTGGACAGGTTTGGGATGAACCTGCCGAGGAAGTTAATGAAGCCCAGAAATCGTAGCACCGCCTTCTTGTCGTGTGGTGTCTTCATGGTCCATATCGCAGTGATTTTCACCTCACCAGGGCTGACACCCTGAGATGATATGGTGTCACCCAAAAGTGTTACAAACTCCTTCGCAAATGTGCATTTTGCCTGGTTCAGTTTCAAACCGTATTTATGAATCCTCTGAAACACCTTCTTCAGACGACAGAGGTGTTCTTCTTCAGTGGTGGGCCGTACGATGATGTCATCCACATAGACTCTGACACCCTCAATGCCCTCGGTCATTTGCTCCATTATCCTGTGGAAAATCTCTGATGCAGAGATAATGCCAAAGGGCATGCGATTGAAGCAGAAACGTCCAAATGGCATGTTGAATGTATACAGTAATCTGCTCGAGTCATCGAGCTGTATCTGCCAAAACCCCTGCGAGTTTGGGTAGCGTTGAGTTTGGTGAAGATACGAGCATTCGCCATCTCAGATGTGATCACTTCACGCTTGGGGATGGTTTAGCGTTTCCAGCGAATGTTCTGGTTCTGGTCCTTTGGGTCTATGCATAAGTGAAGATCTCCAGAAGGTTTCTTAACACAGACAATGGAGCTAACCCAGTCAGTCGGTTGTGTGACTCGCGATATTACGCCTTGTGACTGCAGTCTGTTGAATTTCGCTTTCAACTTCTCCTGCAGTGGAGTTGGAACCCTCCTGGGCGGCTGAATGACGGATTTGGCGTCTGTCTTCAGCATGATTTTGTATTGGCAGGGTAAGGTGCCCATGCCTTTGAATACGTCGGGGTATTCTTGTAGCATGCTGTGGATTTTAGCTTTCAGGCTTGATGGATCCTGGGTGTGCATGTAAATGCGTTGCACCAGCCGCAGGTCTTTGCAGGCCTGAGCGCCTAACAGTGATGATTTGTTGTCGTCTACAATCTCGAATCGTAGCTGCTTGTGTATCATCTTGTTGTCCACCCGGAGATGGCATGATCCCTTTGAGGCAATCTGATTGCCGTTGTAGTCCTTCAGCCGACATGCAGCGGGTATTATTTCATGGTCTCCTGGAATCGAATGGAGATCTTTGCTAGTGAGGAGGTTAGCTGAGGCCCTAGTGTCAAGCTTGAAGACTAATGGAAAGTCATTGACTTGCACAGTCGCAGTCCACTCACTGCTGGAATCAATGCTGTTGACCGGGTGAGGTGTGGCGATTGTTGCGTCATGTTCCTCGATTGTCTCGATCGTGTCCACAACAAGCGAGTTGTCGCAAGCGAGGTTGTCCTCATCCGAGGAATACTCATCATTGGGTTTTTTGTGCTTCGTTGAATCTATGCTGTTTACATTGAAGTTAGACCATAAGACCATAAGACATAGGAGTGGAAGTAAGGCCATTCGGCCCATCGAGTCCACTCCGCCATTCAATCATGGCTGATGGGCATTTCAACTCCACCTACCAGCATTCTCCCCGTAGCCCTTAATTCCTCGCGACATCAAGAATTTATCTATCTCTGCCTTGAAGCCATTTAGCGTCCCGGCCTCCACTGCACTCCGCGGCAATGAATTCCACAGGCCCACCACTCTCTGGCTGAAGAAATGTCTCCGCATTTCTGTTCTGAATTTACCCCCTCTAATTCTAAGGCTGTGCCCACGGGTCCTCGTCTCCTCGCCTAACGGAAACAGTTTTTTTGCGTCCACCCTTTCTAAGCCATGTATTATCTTGTAAGTTTCTATTAGATCTCCCCTTAACCTTCTAAACTCCAATGAATACAATCCCAGGATCCTCAGCCGTTCCTCATATGTTAGACCCGCCATTCCAGGGATCATCCGTGTGAATCTCCGCTGGACACGCTCCAGTGCCAGTATGTCCTTCCTGAGATGTGGGGCCCAAAACTGGACACAGTAATCCAAATGGGGCCTAACCAGAGCCTTATAAAGGCTCAGTAGCACATCGCTGCTTTTATATTCCAACCCTCTTGAGATAAATGACAACATTGCATTCGCTTTCTTAATCACAGATTCAACCTGCATGTTTACCTTTAGGGAATCCTCGACTAGCACTCCCAGATCCCTTTGTACTTTGGCATTATGAATTTTCTCACCATTTAGAAAGTAGTCTATGCTTGGATTCTTTTTTCCAAAGTGCAAGACCTCACATTTTCTCACGTTGAATTGCATCAGGCATTTCCTGCACCACTCTCCCAAACTGTCTAGATCCTTCTGCAGCCTCCCCACTTCCTCAGCACTACCTGCCTGACCACCTAACTTCGTATCATCGGCAAACTTCGCTAGAATGCCCCCAGTCCCTTCATCCAGATCATTAATATATATGGTGAACAGCTGCGGCCCCAACACTGAACCCTGTGGGACACCGCTGGTCACCGGCTGCCATTCCGAAAAAGAACCTTTTATCCCAACTCTCTGCCTTCTGTCAGACAGCCAATCCTCAACCCATGCCAGTAGCTCACCTCGAACACCATGGGCCCTCACCTTACTCAGCAGCCTCCTGTGTGGCACCTTATCAAAGGCCTTTTGGAAATCCAGATAGACCACATCCACTGGGTTTCCCTGGTCTAACCTACTTGTCACCTCCTCAAAGAATTCTAACAGGTTCGTCAGGCACGACCTCCCCTTACTAAATCCATGTTGACTTGTTCTAATCCGACCCTGCTCTTCCAAGAATTTAGAAATCTCATCCTTAACAATCGAATCTAGAATTTTACCAACAACCGAGGTTAGGCTAATTGGCCTATAATTTTCCATCTTTTGTCTTGATCCTTTCTTGAACAAGGGGGTTACAACAGCGATCTTCCAATCGTCCGGGACTTTCCCTGACTCCAGTGATTTTTGAAAGATCTCAACCAACGCTTCCGCTATTTCTTCAGCCACCTCCCTCAGAACTCTAGGATGTAGCCCATCGGGGCCAGGAGATTTGTCAATTTTAAGACCTTTTAGCTTTTTTAGCACCATCTCTTTTGTAATGGCAACCATATTCAACTCAGCCCCCTGACCCTTTATAATTTTTGGGATATTACTCATGTCTTCCACTGTGAAGACAGACGCAAAGTACTTATTAAGTTCTCCAGCCATTTCCTCGTCTCCCATCACTAGCCTTCCAGAATCAGTTTGAATTGGCCCAATGTCTACTTTGGCCTGTCGTTTGTTTCTTATGTATTGAAATAAACTTTTACTATCATTTCTTATATTACTGGCTAGCCTGCCTTCATATTTGATCCTCTCCTTCCTTATTTGTCTCTTTGTTAACCTCTGTTTGTTTTTGTAGCCTTCCCAATCTTCTGATTTCCCAGTGCTTTTGGCCACTTTATAGGATCTCTCTTTTTCTTTGATACATTTCCTGGCCTCCTTTGTCAGCCATGGCTGTCTAATCCCTCCCCGGATAATCTTTCTTTTCTTGGGGATGAACCTCTGTACAGTGTCCTCAATTATGCATACAAACTCCTGCCATTTTTGCTCTACTGTTTTCCCCACTAGGGTCTGCTTCCAGTCGATTTTCGCCAGTTCCTCTCTCATGCCCTCGTAATTACCTTTATTTAACTGTAACACCATTACATCCGATTTTGCCTTCTCTCTTTCAAACTGCAGACTGAACTCAACCATATTATGATCGCTGCTTCCTAAGTGTTCCCTTACTTTAAGATCTTTTATAAAGTCTGGTTCATTACATAGCACTAGGTCCAGAATAGCCTGCTCCCTTGTGGGCTCCATGACAAGCTGTTCCAAAAAGCCATCTTGTAAGCATTCCATGAATTCCTTTTCTTTGGATCCACTGGCTACGTTATTTACCCAATCCACCTGCATATTGAAGTCCCCCATGATCACCGTGACCTTGCCTTTCTGACATGCCTTTTCTATTTCCCGGTACATGTTGTGCCCCTGGTCCTGACCACTGTTAGGATGTCTGTACATAAGTTCATGTGTTTCTGTCTAGTTGTCTTCATTTGCAGTGTGAGGCAAAGTGGTTGTATTTGTCACACTTTAAACATTGTTTTCCAGAAGCTGGACATTGCCCTTTTAAGTGGGCATGTCCGCAGCAGGGCCACGTCATGACGCTGTCCCTCCATGCCTGCACATGCGCAGTAGGCCTATATTTCGTGTCAAATCTTCGGGAGAACTGCGCAGTGGTCTGCATCCAGGATCGCGCGCGCGGGATTGCCGTTCAAGGAGCGCCTTCTGGAAGCCTGGGTCACCATTTTGACGGGCTCGATCTCGTGGTGAAGGCCTTGGTCCCGGTAAGTAAACTCCTCATATTCTTTTTACTTTTTTTATAAGTAGAGCATCTTTGCATGGCTGTTTCTAGGGCTATGTCTTTTCATTTTAATAAGGATTTTCGAAGTCCCTCATCAGATATACCTGTGACTATCTGGTCTCTGATGAGGGAGTCCTGGAGGTTTTCAAAGTTGCAGGATTGAACTAGTCATTTTAAATCAGTTACAAAACTGCTGAACGATTCTCCCGGTTTTTGCAAGCGCCTGGTGAACTTGAATCTTTCAAATATCTCATTGACTTCAGATTGACAGTGGGTTTCAAATTCTTTGATGATTATTTCCAGCTTGCCCTTATCCTCCCCTGCCAGGTAGGTAAATTAATTATACATTTCTAATGTCTGCGGCCCAGTCAGGGATAAGAGCAAGGCTATCTTCCTGGAATCAGACGCTGAGGTTAGATCCTGAGCTTCGAGATATATTTTGAACTGTTGTATAAATAGTTTCCAATTGTAATGCATATTACCAGTGGTCTTGAGCAGGCGTGCAGATTGGATTGGGTCCATTGTGCCGATTGCTATCTGAAGGGTCCGAATGCTGCAAGGCCTTCCGTGGTCGAATGTCTGGTCTAAGTCCTCTTCTCTTGCTGGTGTCTAGCTAGCTTGCTGAAATAACCCCTGGTACCATATGTTATTCTCTAAGTCTGAATGAAGACTGTAGACTTACAGTTAACACAAACACTTTATTCAAAGTGTTCGTTCTGCTTCCAGAGCTCAACTAGATGTAAAACAGTCAAGAGGAATCACCAGTGAAGCTAAGGTAAACTGCCTATGCTGAGCTGTCTCTGTGTGCTACTGCTCACTAGCCCTATGCTTCTAAATGAGGCGGATCCTGCCTTGGGCTGGACCCTTTATATCCGTCTCTGATGCTGCCCTCAAGTGGTGCTGAGCCTGTTACATCTGTGCTGCAATCCCTGGTGTATGTGCAGATGTATGTACAGATGTACAGATCACTACATGGGTAACTTTCTGTGCGGAGTCTGCATGTTCTCCCTGTGTCTGCATGGGTTTCCTCCAGGTGCTCTGGTTTCCTCCCACAAGTCCCGATAGACGTGCTGTTAGGTGAATTGGACATTCTGAATTCTCCCTCAATGCAACTAGGTGTGGCGACTAGGGGCTTTTCACAGCAACTTCAGTGCAGTGTTAATGTAAGCCTACTTGTGACAATAAAGATTAATATTATTGTCACACATGAATTATTTATGCCAAACAGAATGATCCTTCCCTCCCACTGACACATGCCCATTATCCCTTAGGGTCCCTATCTAATGGTTCCGGCCCATCTGGGATGATACCAACTCTCCTCCCCAGCGCCTCCAGGAGAACACCTTGGAGGGGAGCTCCGGTGAGACCACCACATTTGCAGCACAGCTGTCATCCCACCCTCCACCAGTGCAGAGGCACACACCTCGGTGGGCGAAAGTAGTGGAGAGGCTTCTGGGGCACATTCTGGTGAGAAGCAGACAGCTGCTGTCACACATCAGGAAGAGACAAGAATGGGGTGGCATGTGAAATGAAAATGAAAATGAAAATCGCTTATTGTCACAAGTAGGCTTCAAATAAAGTCACTGTGAAAAGCCCCTTGTCGCCACATTCCGGCGCCTATACGGGGAGGCTGGTACGGGGATTGAACCGTGCTGCTGGCCTGCCTTGGTCTGCTTTAAAAGACAGCTATTTAGCCCAGTGTGCTAAACCAGCCCCTATGCATGTGGCGTAGTGGATAGCACTGGGACTGCAGCGCTGAAGACTCGGGTTCGAATCCTGGCCCTGGGTCACTGCCCGCGTGGAGTTTGCACATTCTCCCCACGTCTGCGTGGGTTTCACCCCTGCAACCCAAAGATGTGCTGGTTAGGTGGATTGGCCACGCTAAATTGTCCCATAATTGGAAAACAAAAAATAATTGGGTACTCCACATTTATTTTAAAAAAGGAAGAGACAAGAATGCCCAGGCGAGACAGCAGTCGGAGGTCTGCTGGAATCCAGGACTCAGCTGGGTCCCAGTCAGATGCTGAGCCTCTGGACCAGGTTTACCCGGAGCTGATGCAGTCGGTAGGTGCAGCCATGAAATTGAGAGTGGGATGTCAGCAACACTCCAGCAGGTCCATTGCCGATTGGAGGACCTCCAGAGGCTTTGCGTGCAGGAGATAGCACCAACATTGCATGACACCGAGGCCAATACCGCTAGGGCGGTGACTGCAGTGGAGAGCCTGGTGCAGGACATTGGCGGCATAAGTGGAGGTGTCCGAGACGTGGTTCAGTCAGTGGCAGCCATGGTTGAGCACCTCGGCAGCATGTCCAACTTGCTGGAGAACATTTCGGAGGCGCTGCGGAGCATGTCCCAGTTTCAGCTTCACATTTCCGAGGCACTCCAGAGCACGTCCAGTTCGGGAGAGCAACGTGTCCTGGTCACACGTGGTCCTTGCTGGGGAACTCCTGAGCATGTCCCAGTCACTGAGGAGTGTCGCTGAGGGCGTTGACACCATGGTGCAGACATTGGGAGTCGCCGGGGCTGACAGAGCCAGATTACGCAAGGGCTTGGCCCAGCTGCCCTTCCATCGCGAGGTGACCTACGGGCACAAACAGGAGGAGGGGTTGCTGGGTGCCAACCCAGAACCACCCTGCGGAGTGGCATCGGCAGGCAGCAGCTCCCCCGAGTCACCCCACCCCCCCTCTTGCATTTCAGAGTCAGCCCCAGAACAGGGTGGCAAGGTGAGGCATGTGCCCCAGAGGACGCCCGCCAGGGCATCGAAGGCCAAGTGACGTTGTAGACAGCACCTCTGATGTGCATGCTGGGTACACCTAGACACATCAGTAGAGCATGGAAGGCTAAACAGGTTAAGGATCACTCAGAGGGCATTGGGGGGAAGAAAGTTAGCCAGGAAGGACCTAAAGGGAGAGTTAAGAAGAGCGAGGAGAGGGCACGAAAAGTAATTGGCGGATAGGATCAAGGAAAACCCTAAGGCTTTCTATAGGTATATCAGGAACAAAAGAATTTCTAGAGTAAGATTAGGGCCAATCAAGGATAGTAGTGGAAAGTTGTGTGTGGAATCAGAGGAGATAGGGGAAGCGTTAAATGGATATTTTTGGTCAGTGTTTACACTGGAGAAAGATAATGTTGTCGAAGAGAATACTCAGGTACAGTCGACCAGGCTAGATGGGATCGAGGTTCACAAGGAGGGGGTGTTAGCAATTTTGGAAAGTGTAAAAATAGATAAGTCCCCTGTGCCAGATAGGATTTATCCTAGGATTCTCTGGGAAGCCAGGGAGGAGATTGCAGAGCCTTTGTCCTTGATCTTTATGTCGTCTTTGTTGACAGGAATAGTGCCGGAAGACTGGAGGATAGCAAATGTTGTCCCCTCGTTCAAGAAGGGGAGTAGAGACAACCCTGGTAATTATAGACCTGTGAGCCTTACTTCGGTTGTGGGTAAAATGTTGGAAAAGGTTATAAGAGATAGGGTTTATAATCATCTTGAAAAGAACAAGTTAATTAGCGATACTCAATACGGTTTTGTGAAGGGTAGGTCATGCCTCACAAACCTTATTGAGTTTTTTTGAGAAGGTGACCAAACAGGTGGATCAGGGTAAAGCGGTTGATGTGGTGTATATGGATTTCAGTAAGGCGTTTGATAATGTTCCCCACGGTAGGCTATTGCAGAAAATACGGAAGTATGGGATTGTAGGTGATTTAGCAGTTTGGATCAGTAATTGGCGAGCTGAAAGAAGACAGAGGGTGGTGGTTGATGGCAAATGTTCATCCTAGAGTTCAGTTACCAGTGGTGTACCGCAAGGATCTGTTTTGGGGCCACTGCTGTTTGTCATTTTTATAAATGACCTGGAAGAGGGTGTAGAAGGATGGGTTAGTAAATTTGCAGATGACACAAAGGTCGGTGGAGTTGTGGATAGTGCTGAAGGATGTTATAGGTTACAGAGGGACATAGATAAGCTGCAGAGCTGGGCTGAGAGGTGGCAGATGGAGTTTAATGCGGAAAAGTGTGAGGTGGTTCACTTTGGAAGGAGTAACAGGAATGCAGAGTACTGGGCTAATGGCAAGATTCTTGGTAGTGTAGATGAACAGAGAGATCTCGGCACCCAGGTACATAAATCCCTGAAAGTTGCCACCCAGGTTAATAGGGCTGTTAAGAAGGCATATGGTGTGCTAGCCTTTATCAGTAGGGGGATTGAGTTTCGGAGCCACGGGGTCATGCTGCAGCTGTACAAAACTCTGGTGCGGCCGCACCTGCAGTACTGCATGCAGTTCTGGTCACCACATTATAGGAAGGATGTGGAAGCTTTGGAAAGGGTTCAGAGGAGCTTTACTAGGATGTTGCCTGGTATGGAGGGAAGGTCTTACGAGGAAAGGCTTAGGGACTTGAGGTTGTTTTCGTTAGAGAGGAGAAGGCTGAGAGGTGACTTAATAGAGACATATAAGATAGGCAGAGGGTTAGATAGGGTGGACAGTGAGAGTCTTTTTCCTCGGATGGTGATGACCAACACAAGGGGACGTAGCTTTAAATTGAGGGGTGGTATATATAGGACAGATGTCAGAGGCAGTTTCTTTACTCAGGGAGTAGTAGGGGTGTGGAACGCCCTGCCTGCAACAGTAGTAGACTCGCCAAATTTAAGGGCATTTAAGTGGTCGCTGGATAGAAATATGGATGAAAATGGAATAGTGTAGGTCAGATAGGCTTCAGATGGTTTCACGGGTCGGCGCAACATCGAGTGCCGAAGGGCCCGTACTGCGCTGTAATGTTCTATGTTCTATAAAGGGTGTAGGGAAGAATTGGGAGCGGTGGAAAGAGGGGTTGCACTTCCGGGGGCGAGGGGCAGTTGGTGTAACATATACAGCTTAAAACACATTGCACTCGAGAAATATGACATCTGTGCCAGTCCCCTGCCCCAGCCCCAGCACCCCAGGCATGGTGTTCCTGGATTCCTCCTCTCCTCCTCCCCCCCCCCCCCCCCCCCCCCCCGCCCCCCCACTGCCACCCCTCCAGGCACACCACATACAGTTGATGGGTGTGATCGAGCACTCAGAAGATAGATAGGTGTCAGACTATGGCATAGGTTGAGGAGCACCAGCGCTCAGGTATAAACAGGCTATCTTCACCCCTGCCTTCGACAATGACCCGCTGACAGTGCCGAAACAGTCCTGTCACCCTGGAGGGATGTTAGAGAGACCCTGAGTGGGTGGAAAATGGTGTGTCTGAGTTGATGGACAAAGCCATGTCCTTTGTGAAGTGGGTGAGAATGAGGATGAGGGCCTCTCTGGCTCGCTGGACATGCCAATCCCTGCTGGTGCCACCTGTCCTCCATCTGATCCTGTGGGTCGTCCCCAGGCTTGTCCTCCAGCGCTTCCTGGTCTGGCTCCTCTTCGTCCTCCTTCTCGGAGGAGGCCGCATATTCCTGCCACTGCACCTTCAGCATGTCACCCCATTCCTGTGCCAGGTTGTGGAGGGAACAGCAGACCGCCACCAAGTGGGCAGCCCTCAGCTGGGTGTTAGCGGAGCGGTTGAGGCATCGGACCGCATTTTGAACAGTTCAGTGCACCGCTCAATGACAGCTCGGTGGCCACGTAATATCGCCTCTCCACATCGGTTACTGGCCTTTGTACTGCCATCATTAGCCAGGATATCAGTGGATACCCCTTATCCCCCAAGAGTCAACCGGCCATCCTGGGGTGGTCCGCCAATATGCCGAGGGTTGTCCAAGTGTCCCAGGATGCAACTAACATGCATACTCCCTGGGAAGCGTCCACACACGTGTATGATCTTCATGCGGAGATCACACACGAGTTGGATGCTCCTTATTCCACTGCGCCTGGTCTGCCATCAGGACCATGAGGGCAGCTTCTGCATGGTGCAAGAAATCATCCATCTCATGTAACATCTGTGAGGATTTGGAGAAGGTCAGAGATTGACAACCAGCGGTGTCTACCAAAGGACCCTCCAGTTCCACATGCTTCTCCCCCACATTCCCCCTCTTGACATTACCTGCCAATCCTCAGGGTGCCATGCAACACTCCCTGCCCATGCACCCCTGGCTACATTGGGGGCCCCTGGTCAGCGGGATTCCGGACCCTGTACCCCAGACACCCACTCATAATTTTACCTGGACTGAGCGCTGGTCCCCTCCCTGGTGCACACAGCCACCAGCTGGTCATGGAAATGTCCCCGCTGCCAGGGCCCAGCCCCTGGGTGTTCGGATGTTGGCTGCTGTGTCCACGGTGTCGCTTCCTGCAGTGTTCGGGCACGTTGTCCAGGCATCACGGTCTGATTTGGATACTAGGCAATAATGCCCACATGCCACATGGCATGCCTACCCATAGGAATCTACTTGGGAGCTGTGAAGTTCTCACTTAACTCTGATTGCTAATTTCCGAATCTCAAAATCCTTCAGCAGCATGGCCAGAGGCCTCTGTGTTCAGTCGGAGTTATGGGTGGTCGGTGAGACGACAGGCAGAATCTGGAGTTGCCCCGTTATGGGTACACACAATCCAGGGGGTGGCATAACAGACCCGCAGGCACTGAGGCACCCACCATCCCCCAGCCCAGTGGTGAACCCCCCCCCCAAACGATGGCGGCCAATCTCCCTGGCCAAGATGATTTCCCACAGGGTCTCACCACCCCCCACCCGCCGCAGTGCCCCCGGGCTCACTGCCTGGGTGCAAAGATGGCTACTCATCTCTTCGGACCTCCAGAGCAGAGCATTCTGCCAGCTTCATGTTTTTAAAAAGGTGTAGTAATCGGCGCCCACATGACCACTTGCTGGGGAGGCGGTTAGATCATGGGAAGCCTTTAGATAGGGGGTTGTTCCTGTTAATTGTATGGAGATTGGCATTAAGTGGTGATTATTGGTTACTCTTTAGCCCCCAAAACCCAAAAGATGTGCAGGCTAGGTGGATTGGCCAAGCTAAATTGCCCCTTAATTGGAAAAAATGAATTGGGTACTCTAAATTTTGATTTAAAAATTAGTGGTTTCTCGCTACACCATGGTGGGATTCGGTTCTCGCCCACAGGAACAGGCCAATAGATAGCAAACCGATTGGCACCCGGCGTATTTCCCAATTTTGACCTCATCCTGCGATCGAACGGCCGCTTCGCTCAAGCACGACACGGCTGTTAAATCACCCCCTTTGTTTTTAAATATTAAGGAATAGCTTGCTCATGAAAAATATGAATATGCCTCATTTATCTTTCAACAGCAAGTGTCAGACTGGCTCAGTACTGGCATGTTTGCCGCTGAGATTGAACTTCCTCGCTTCACTCCAGTGGACACCAGTATTTCTTTTTAAAGAGAATGTTAATCCAAGATTTTAGTAACCTGTTCAGATTCAGAGGAGGTAGAGTCTTGACTAACATCTATCTCTCAAACTGCCATAACAGATCAACTGGCCATTCATTTCAATTACTGTTTGACTGGCCTGTCTGTGTGTATTGGCTGCTGCATTGACTGATTTAATGAAAACAATTTTGCTTCAAGGAGCTCTTTGTCTGTAAAATGCTGAGAGAACTATTTTAATGCCTGCAGGTGAAAACTTAGGGCTGGAAACCTCTGTGAATCCTACATTCAAAGAAGGTCATAGAGTAGAAGGTCATAGAATCCTTACAATGAAAAAGAAACAATTCGACCCATTGAGTCTGCATTGACCCTCCAAAAGAGCACCCTACCTTGGCCCAATCCCCCGCCCTATCCCTGTAACGCTCTCTAATCTTTGGACACTAAGGGGCAATTTAGCGTGACCAATCCACGTAACCTGCTCATCTTTGGACTGTGGGAGGAAACCGGAGCATGCAAAGGAAACCCATGTAGACATGGGAAGAATGTGCAAACTCCAGACAGTCACCTGAGGTCAAAATCAAACCCAGGCCCCTGGGGCTGTGAGGCAGCAGTGTCACTGTGACACCGTTCGTTTGTTCTTCAGATTTATTACGTAACTGTAATTTGCCGGCGCGTGCAATATATTGGGTGTCCAGGTGATTGGGGAACATTGTCCTGCCTTGCCAAACACCTTCCATCAGCACACCTCTGGCCCTGAACAAATTTGGGGTACTTAAAACGTCATCATTTAAACAATGTTGCACATTGGATACTGATCTCCACATAGTTAGCCATATAGATCCAACAACTTAAGAAGGGAGGGAAGGAGAAAACTACTGTATGTCAGTAGTAGAGAAAATGCTGGCATCTATTTTAAAGGGTTTGGTAAATGGGCAATTGGATAATAATGATCTGATTGGGCATAGTCAACATGGATTTATGAATGGAGTTTTTTTTTAGAGGATTATACGAACAGAACTGATAAAGGGTTCAGTGGTCACTGTGTGCTTGGATTTTCAGACGGCTTTTAATAAAATCCCCCTCTGGTGGTTGGTTAGTAAAATTAAAGCATATGGGATGGGAGGTAATACACAGTTGTGGATTAAGGATCAGCTAACAGGCAGGAAACAAGAGTGTAGGAACATACAAACATACAAAGTAAGAGCAGAAGTAGGCCATTTGGCCCCTCGAGCCTGCTTCGCCATTCGATAAGATCATGGCTGATCGGTCTGTGTTTCAAGTTCCAAAAGGGGCTGGTTTAGCACAGGGCTAAATAGCTGGCTTTTAAAGCAAACCAAGGCAGGCCAGCGGCGTGGGTTCAATTCTCGTACCAGCCTCCCCAAACAGGCGACTAGGGGCTTTTCACAGTAACTTCATTTGAAGCCTACTTGTGACAATAAGCAATTTTCACTTTTTTCATTTCAGATTCCCATCTACCCACAATACAAGGGAGTCAATCTAACTGAGCCTTAAAAATATTCAATGGCCCGACCTCCACCACCTTCTGAGGCAGAGAGTCTGCAAAGTCAAACAATCCTCTGAGAGTAAACAATTCAACTCATCTCTGCCCTAATAGGAATAAACAGGTCATTCTAATGTTGGCAGGCTGTGAAAAGTGGAGTACCGCAAGGGTCAGAACTTGGGTCCCAGCTGTTCTCTCGGTACATCAATGATTTTAAACTGGGGACCAAATGTAATATTTCTAAGTTAATGCATGACATAATGATGGGGGGGAAGGTGTGTTGTGAGTGTCATGGAAATGTCACTTTAAGAAATGTTTGTCTGCTCAAGTGGCTGCAGTGATGTCAGAGTGTGGGTGGGAGCTGAGCTCTGCTTTTTAGTTTCACTTTGAGGAAAAGCTTGGGTGTGTCTCTTTTTTTAGTTTCGTTTTAGCGTTGGAGCTGCAGCCAGCCAAAGAAGGTGTAATTTTGATCTCTCTGCCATCTAAAGACTATCTCTAGATCATTTGGTGAATTCAGAGTGATAACTGCTCTCAGTAGAGAATTTAAACCTGAGGCATTTCTGTAAAGAGGGTTCTTTTTGTCTTATGGATGTTGCAAGGAAAGATTAAGAATCACTTGGAGAGTGCTGCATTCTTTGGGGTATTTATTGTTGTTGATAGTTGTTAAGATGTTTACTGTGGGTTTATAAAGTGGTAACTGGTTTCATAACTAAACATTTAATTTAAAAGTACTGTCGATTTCTGGTGCATCCCACCCGCAGAGTAGGCCCACATGTTTCCCCATAAGCACAATCTATTCAAAGTTGTGGGTCAGGTGAACTCCATGATACACTTTGGGGCTCTCTCTGCCCATAACAGTGAGGAAGATGAAAAGTGGCTTCAAAAGGATTTGGACAGATTTTGTGAGTGAGCCAGAACATGGTCGATGGAATGCAACGTGGAAAAATGTGAAGGAGTAACAGATGTACTGAGTATTTCTTAAGTGGTGAGATTTTACAAAGTGTCGATGTACAAAGGAACCTGAGTGCCCTTGTCAATAACTCATTGAAAGCTAATTTGCAGGTGCAGCAGCAATTAGGAAGGTTAATGGTATGTTAGCCTTCCTTGCCAGAGAATTTGAACACAGGAGTAGTGAGGCCTTTAATTGTGCAGGAACCTGTGGAGCTGTGTGCCGTTTTTGTCCCTTTACCTTTGGAAGGACATTACTGCGACAGAGTGAGTGTAACAACCATCCACCAGACCTATTCCAGGATAGTGGGACTGTCAAATGAAGACAGAATGGGGAAACTGGGCCTGTATAGAGTTTTGAAGAATGAGCGGTGCTCTCATTGAAACCTATGATATATTTAAAGGAGTAGTCAGGATAGATGCAGGTGAGACCTTTCCCTTGGTTGGGGAGTCTAGAACGAGGGGACAAATTAAAAACGAGGAGATGCCAATTAAGACAGAGATGAGAAGATTTTCTTTCCTCAGAGAGGTGTGAATATTTGGAATTTTCTACCCCAGAAGGCTGTTGGTGCTCAGTCACTGAATTTGCTCAAAGCAGAGATTGATAGATTTATAAACACCAGTGGCATAAGGGGATATGGGGATACTGTGGGGAAAAGGCATATTTGTCATCAGTCATAATTGTACTGAATGGTGAAGCAAATTCAACAGGCTGAATGGCCGAATTCCGCTCCTATGTTCCTCTGACTACACTCTGACTTGTGTTCTATTATATCTGATGACATTAAATGAAAAACATGTTAAAGAATGGGGGCAGATTTTACTCTGAATCCTGTACAATGCTGCAAATTTGATACACTGGGCACTGTATAGTGTGTTGGTCATGTGGCTTAATCCATACTTGAAAGGTTTCACTTTCACCATGAATAACTCTGGTCTGACTCAGATAGGTTACTTCAAAACTGTATACAATATAGACACATCTCCCTTAAGTAGAGACTGTTACGTCTGTGCCACAGAGTCTCTCGAAGGTCTTGTGACGCAGTGGGTAGCTCCCTGCCTCTGAGCCAGAAGCTCTGCATTCAAGTCCCACCCTAGGACTTGATGGAAAAGGAAGATGCATTCATAACACAGCCAAACAGGTTGAGTATGTCAACCTACATAAACTTTCAACACAACAATGGCTGGCGGTAAGAGCGGGAGAGGTTTTTGGTCAACCATGCTTGATGCGGAGCAACGCCCCTCAAGCTATAAGCCTCAGGTGACTAGTGACCTGTTCCAGGAATAACTAAATATGGAAACAGACAAAAGTCTGCCTTAGTGCACCACTAGGTGCGGGAGGAGAATTGCAATTGGAACAGAGTTTCCAGCACAGGGCTACTGATGTTACTGTTACTTCACAATACACATTGCTAACTAATTTAACCCATTATACTACAGGGGCCACCACCAGAATCAACTTACTCATGTCATGAAGGATGTCTAATGAGGCATGCAATGAAGATTGACTGCTTGGATGAGGTACAAGAGTTCTTCTGGCTCCCCTAGTGCTATTGCCCTGTAACAGTTAGCAACTTGGATAAGCAAAGGGAAAAGCTTCAGCAGAATGAGCTGAGGAAACGGTGAATATTTGAGGAGAGCAGCTGAAGGCTAACTGCACTAGTTAGTGAAATTGCTGCAGTGCAAATTAAATGTGATGAGATAAGCAGAGACAGCACTTCAATTAATGTCTGAAATCTATTTTCTGTGATGGAAATCCTAAATTACATTGTCCAATAATATATTAATGTGATCCACAAAATGTGGCCTTATTTTAAAAATTTAACTGTTTGCAAAATGTTTAACCCTCTGAATCATAGAATAGAATCCCGCAGTGCAGAAGGAGGCCATTCGGCCCATCAAGTCTGCACCAATGGTAGTTGATTCTTGATGCCTTGATCAGTTAAACATTTATTTGTTGCAAAAGGTAGAGAACTTTAAAAGGACAATACTGTCATTTTAGTCTTTGCAGAATTCTGTTTGACATTCTTCAAATATTGAAGGTTACAAAGGAGATTGATGAATGATCTTCCAAGAAAATGTGTTTGCTGCATTGAAGGGTGCACCCTTTGGCAGGGAAAGCAAATTAAAAATAAATGTACGTGTAAGAAGTGAACTTGGTTGAAACCGTTTGAATCAAAAGGATAATAGAGTTTCCGGAGAAGTTACCTGGACTGAGGTGGATAGTAGAAACAGGAAATGGAATGCATTTCTGAAGAGAGGTTTTGCCGTATAGTTTAACAATTTGTTACATCCTACCTAGGTTCAGATGAATAATCTCCATGCCTTGTTAAAATCCATAACCAGAACTCAAATCTTTAACACTGTGAGTGCAAAAAAAAATGAAAGTAAGCAACAATAAAATGATCCAGAAAGGGATTTTCACTGTTGATTTCACCTTGCTTTTTCGTTTGAGTAATCTAATCTGCGGAATGGGACATTTGTCAATGTCAACGTCAAGCACAACCAATTCTGGACTGATGCAAAAACGCCAAATGCTGAATGAAATATATTTAATCCTCAGAAATGATGTTTGGCAGAGTTTAAGCTTCATCCAACATAATTAAAGACAGCGATTCCACTGTTGAGACTGTACTGAGGTATTTGTTATACGGGAGTTTCAATAAGTTATCAGATGAATCTATCTTCTTGGAATTATTGTGAGTTCTAGTACTCAAGTTAAGTGTGCGTATTTTGCCATCATGACGGTTTTCTAATGTGTAATTGATCTAAATATTTAAATTAAGCCGGATAACACACTACCAATCCCCCCAAACCATCAAATATTCACAGATCACCGAGAATTTATTAGCAATGACAATTTAAAATTCACATTCAGAGACAGAATTCATAAGATTAATTAGAATTCCATTCTCATAAAAAATGCTATTATCAGAGATTCATCATTAATGCAATCATTTGTAATCAAAGTCAATTATAGTGCTAAGGAACAAATTCAATTATAATAATTACCCAAATATCTTTAAAATTAGTTTTGAAAATATTTAACATATATTGAAAGCCTTTACCTTATTTATTAATTTCTTCTGCTGTGTCTCATTTCTGTTTCCCTTATTCATTCCTGACTGTTGGGTCCCTCAATTTCACACTCCTCTGTCTTACAGGAGGACTCCTTAATCTATTCCTTTGGCGATATTCTGACTCAGTACATCGTGCCCCTGGCTCTGAACCAAACACTCTGGACTTAAGTCTCACTCTTGGGAACCTTGAATCTGGCAGGGGCATTCTTGATATAGATAGATAGAGAAATACAGCACAGAACAGGCCCTTCGGCCCACGATGTTGCGCCGAACTTTTGTCCTAGGTTAATCATAGAATTTTGGACAATTTTTCATGGCCAATCCACCCAACCTGCACATCTTTGGACTGTGGGAAGAAACCGGAGTACCCGGAGGAAACCCACGCAGTCACAGGGAGGATGTGCAGACTCCACACAGACAGTGACCCAAGTCAAAATCGAACTTGGGACCCTGGAGCTGTGAAGCAATTGTGCTATCCACAATGCTACCGTGCTGTCCTTAAGAAGTTAACCTACACTCCATTATTCTACCGTAATCCAAGTACCTATCCAATAGCCGCTTGAAGGTCCCTAACTTTTCCGATTCAACTACTTCCACAGGCAGTGCATTCCATGCCCCCCACTACTCTCTGGGTAAAGAACCTACCTCTGACATCCCCTCTATATCTTCCACCATTTATCTTAAATTTATGTCCCCTTGTAATGGTGTGTTCCACCCGGGGAAAAAGTCTCTGACTGTCTACTCTATCTATTCCCCTGATCATCTTATAAACCTCTATCAAGTCGCCCCTCATCCTTCTCCTTTCTAATGAGAAAAGGCCTAGCACCCTCAACCTTTCCTCGTATGACCTACTCTCCATTCCAGGCAACATCCTGGTAAATCTCCTTTGCACCTTTTCCAAAGCTTCCACATCCTTCCTAAAATGAGGTGACCAGAACTGCACACAGTACTCCAAATGTGGCCTGACCAAGGTTTTGTACAGCTGCATCATCACCTCACGGCTCTTAAATTCAATCCCTCTGCTAATGAACGCTAGCACACCATAGGCCTTCTTCACAGCTCTATCCACTTGAGTGGCAACTTTCAAAGAACTATGAACATAGACCCCAAGATCTCTCTGCTCCTCCACATTGCCAAGAACCCTACCATTAACCCTGTATTCCGCATTCATATTTGTCCTTCCAAAATGGACAACCTCACACTTGTCAGGGTTAAACTCCATCTGCCACTTCTCAGCCCAGCTCTGCATTCTATCTATGTCTCTTTGAAGCCGACAACAGCCCTCCTCACTATCCACAACTCCACCAATCTTCGTATCATCTGCAAATTTACTGACCCACCCTTCAACTCCCTCATCCAAGTCATTCATGAAAATCACAAACAGCAGAGGACCCAGAACTGATCCCTGCGGCACGCCACTGATAACTGGGCTCCAGGCTGAATATTTGCCATCCACCACCACTCTCTGTCTTCTATCGGTTAGCCAGTTTGTTATCCAACTGGCCAAATTTCCCACTATCCCATGCCTCCTTACTTTCTGCATAAGCCTACCATGGGGAACCTTATCAAATGCCTTACTAAAATCCATGTACACTACATCCACTGCTTTACCTTCATCCACATGCTTGGTCACCTCCTCAAAGAAGTCAATAAGACTTGAAAGGCAAGACCTACCCCTCACAAATCCATGCTGACTATCCCTAATCAAGCAATGCCTTTCCAGATGCTCAGAAATCCTATCCCTCAGTACCCTTTCCATTACTTTGCCTACCACCGAAGTAAGACTAACTGGCCGATAATTCCCAGGGTTATCCCTATTCCCTTTTTTGAACAGGGGCACGACATTCGCCACTCTCCAATCCTCTGGTACCACCCCTGTTGACAGCGAGGACGAAAAGATCATTGCCAACGGCTCTGCAATTTCATTTCTTGCTTCCCATAGAATCCTTGGATATATCCCGTCAGGCCCGGGGGACTTGTCTATCCTCAAGTTTTTCAAAACGCGCAACACATCTTCCTTCCTGACAAGTATCTCCTCAAGCTTATATGGCCCCTCTCGTTTGTAAATACTGAAGAAAAATACTTGTTCAAGACCTCTCCTATCTCTTCAGACTCAATACACAATCTCCCACTACTGTCCTTAATCGGACCTACCCTCGCTCTAGTCATTCTCATATTTCTCACATATGGTTCAACAGACAGATAAACAGCCAGCTATTCTCCAATGTGGGGTGGAGGATGGTGGAGAGGGAAGAGTGTGGGAAAGTGTGTGAAGATGCAAAGCAAATCCATTCCTCCTGTTTCTGTGATCTGCTCCGATTCTATTTCTAACCACCCTTCTCGCTCTTCCCTTGTTTCCCTTCCTCCTTCATTTTCCTCCGAACTTCTCCCATTTTGTCAGCCTTAGTTCAGTGGTTGCACTCCTATCGTTCGCACGAAGACCATTGGTTTAAATAGTACATTGGTCTCAGGGCAGTACTGAGGAAAAAGCCAATATCTAACCACCCCATGTTTTGTTTTTCTCAGGAAAATTACAAAGGTCTCTTTCCATCATTTAAAAAGAGCAGGGGAATTTTCCCAATGGCCTGGAACCATCATATATCCTTCAACAAGCATGATGACTCCAGCATCCGCAGTATTTTGCTTTTATTATGATTATCCAGTGATTAATCTCATTGCTGTTTCTGGGACCTTATTGAGGGAAGATTGGCTGCTGTATTTACCCTACATTACAGCTTTAAAAAGTACTTGAGTCGCTGTGAATTGCATTAATGCATCCTGAGATTGTGAGAGGTGCAACACAAGTCACTGTTTTTTTTTCAATACTGTAAGAACGCATCAAAAATATCACAAAAACATCTTCTCCCAAAGTGGGTCTACCAAACCGATATCCCAGGGTGCTGCTGAACTGTTTTGAATAGAGTCCAGGCCTGTGGCCTGCTTTTGAATACTGTATGGCACAGTCTAGAAAGTATAACACTTTCACACATGGATTCCATAATATCTTTAAGGTAAAATTCACGCACTTAAATTGATTCATGGCTAGCCATACAAATGAAGGTAACAATTTGCTCTGAGGGGCGCATATCAGTTGAGGCATGAAAAGAAAGTGAATATTTTCCCATTTTACAGTGACAGTTGTGAATGATTTAACAGTCGATTATCTTATAGACATCTCTATGAAGGGATAGATGGGTCTGTGAGACCAGAGACTTCAGTAGAAGCTTTCAATCAACCAAATAAAGCTGAAAACCTTAAATGATTTAGAATAAGGTTTGGTAAACACAATACATGACAGTTTCATTCCGTAATATTCCTTGATACCATGAGAGAACAAAATTCTGTCTCCCTCAGCCTTAAGCATACTAAACAGTTTAGAGAATTCCACAGATTCACAACCTATTCGTAATTTTGCAAGTCTTCACTTATCGATGATCCACAATGATCTGTGTTATGCTAAGATTGGAAATATAACTTCAGAAGGGCTAAATTCCAAGAAATAAAAGATTCTCTGGTCCGGCACCAGAGTGCCAGCGCCACAACGGGAGTACTTTACTCTGGCGCCGGTTCTGAGACCCGATTCTCGGGTCGTGGGGGGGCCAGCACGGCGCTGGAGCTGCCCATGCTGCTCCAGCTGCCGGTCCCGGCGTCGACCCGGCACCACGGGGTCCGTGCATGCGCAGTTGGGCTGGTACCAACTAGCGGATGCGCAGTGGCCTTTTTCCCTGCATCGGCCCCGACGCCAAATGGCGTGGGGATCCAGGAGCCGGCACAGAGGAAAGGAAGCCCCCCGACAGAGGGGCCGGCCTGTTGATCGGTGGGCCCCGACCGCGGACCAGGCCACTACGGAGGCCCTCCGCAGGGTTAGACCCCCCCGGATCCTTCAACCTCGAGGTCTCCGGCCCAGAGCATGTTAGAACGGCACCAGCGGGACTCGGCTTTTTTTGGACGGCCGCTCGGCCCATCTGGCCGGAGAATTCTGGCATCGCCGGAGGATCGCCGCTACGGCCATTTGCAGCGATTCTCCGTGCAGCTCAGCGCCATGCGCTCGCCCGATTTTCCATGGCCGGGAGAATGGCGACCCGCCATCGGGGCGACGTGGCGCGATTCGCGTGGCCCCCCCCCCCCGTCGATTCTCCGGCCCGGCGGGGGTTCAGAGAATCGCGCCCCAGATATATGGACTGAGTTAGTTTCCACAACAACTTTTCAGAATAGACAATGAGAATTTGGCCGGCATTTTCCGCCCCTTCATGTCTGCAGGATCTTCCGGTCCCGCTGAAGGCGACCTTCTCCCCCCCCCCCCCCCCCCGCCCCCGCCCCCCCACGTAAGGGGGGCAGGATGAGCGAACCATGCAAAATGCCTTCGATATTGAAGACCACACCAACAGCCATGACAAGCTGCCTCCGCCACCAGAAAACATAGTGCCCGGTGTTGGGGGAGGAGGGAAGAGGGATCCCCGCCCATTGATCCCCGTCCATTGATTCCTGCCCATTGATTCCTGCCCATTGATCCCCGCCCATTGGATCCTCGCCCATTGATTCCTGCCCATTGATTCCTGCCCATTGATCCCCGTCCATTGATTCCTACCCATTGAGCCCTGCCTATTGATCATCGCCCATTGATCCTGCCCATTGATTCCCATGGCTGGGGAATCTTGAACTTGGGGGTTTCAGGATGAGGGGTCGATCATTATCAGGCTGAGATGAGGAGGAAGTTCTTCACTCAAAGGGTTGTGAACCTGTGGAATTCTCAAAACCGTTGTTTAAGGCTGACAGATACAGATTTTTATTCTCTCATGGTATCACGGGATATTCGGAATAAAGGGGAAGGTGGAGCTGAGGCAGAAAATCAGCCATGATTGTATTGAGTGGCTGAAAAGGCTGAGCGGTCAATATGGTTTGATTTTCTTATTTCTTATATATCTTGTGTAAAGTGTGGGTCAGTTAGCGGTCGGTTAGCTCAGTTGGTCAGACAGCTGGTTTGTGACGCTGAGCGACGCCAACAACGCGGGTTCTATTCCCTTACCGACTGAGGTCATCCATGAAGTCCCCGTCTTCTCAACCTCGCTTGGGATGTGGTGACCCTCAGGTTAAATCAACACCAGTCAGCTCTCTCTCAAAAGAGGCGAGCAGCCAATGGTCCTTGAGGGCTATGGCGACTTTCATTTCATTTCATACAGACCAACATAAAATATTTGAATCTGTTTTGTGCTTCAAAATCGATGGAATTGGATGTAACTATTTTCCTGACTCCCCCTGAGTATGTAATAAGAGCTTTAACTGGAGGAAAAAGGCTTAAAGCGGAAGTGGGTGAAACATTTCACTGTGATTTATATGTAAATTGCATTTAGACTCAATAATTTTGAAAACCAAGGTAAAAAATGCTCAGTTCTGAATCGTTCCCACAGATTGTAATTTTTTTTTAATTTCAGGTATCACAGCATGTTGTGTGTATCATTGCCGCACTGAGGTATTTCCTCTCCTATGAATATTTTAGCATTCTGATATAAATCTGATGCAGAAAGTTATTTATTATTATGTATACCGATCAATCACAGAAGTTCACGCAGAGACATAACCCAAAAGTATTCATCTACTGATGTCCTTGCCACAAGTGGCAGAGGCATAATTCCCTTTGCTTAATAATTAATATGTGCAGATGATGACTAAAATTGCTGCACCACAGACTGTTCCACCAGTTTTACACTGTGATTTCCAAATCTTTGTTTATGCTTTCATTTGCATGGAGCAGTGCCCAGCATGAAATCAGTGATAAAGTATTGATAGTTGTTAACTAATAAGCAGATACTGTCAACAGTCCTGCTTAATAGGAATTACAGTACATGTTGCTGTGTTAAATTCCTTGCTGTGGATGCAGCCGGCTGCTTAACACTGCGCTACATTTTACAAAGATACGTTAAGGATTAACAGATGCAAAACAATGGGATATTGAATTAATTTTAGAAGTGCACAATACTCTCAAATCACAGAAGTGGTGTGTCCTTCTCGGAGAATAATCAGAATGATTCCTGCTGTTTCCCATGGAGTCCTCTGCTTAGAACAGAAACAGCAGGTCAGTTAACAAGAGAAAGGCAGCTCAATGCTTCATTTGGGACTCTGCCTGAACTTGACCTATCTTTCTCTTTATTCATGCTGACTGACCTGTAATGCATTTCCAGAACTCTGTTTTAATTTGTGATATATGCAAATGCACTCATGGATCCACTGAGGGGGTTTGAGAAATTGGAATATAAGCTGTTCCTGAATGATAGGAGCATTGTTTAATATATAATGTAATATGCTGGGATTAAGATAAAACTGTGTTTAACGTGGGGGGAATAGGAAGTGGGGGCCCAGTTCTTGGGGCAGTCTTGTCTACATATGGGGAGTTGAGACTAGATATGATCTTCAGGCAAAATATTAGAACATAGAATGTACAGTGCAGAAGGAGGCCATTCGGCCCATCAAGACTGCACCGACCCACTTAAGCCCTCACGTCCACCCTATCCCCGTAACCAATACCTCTCCTAACCTTTTTTGGTCACTAAAGGCAATTTATCATAGCCAATCCACCTAACCTGCACGTCTTTGAACTGTGGGAGGAAACCGGAGCACCCGGAGGAAACCCTCGCAGACATGGGGAGAACATACAGTGACCCAGCAGGGAATCGAACCTGGGACCCTGGTGCTGTGAAGCCACAGTGCTAATCACTTGTGCTGCAGTGCAGCCCGGAGGGTTGGAGGGTTAGAGATAATCAGATAATGGGCTGAAATTTGACAGCTCTGTCGCAGTGGGGATGGAGATGGAAAATTCGACGAGCCATTCGAAAGTTCCTTTACCTCGGCAGAAGCGGAAAGTCCTGCCAGTAGGAGGGGTAATAAAATTCTGCCAATGATTTTCCTCTATCCTCTGAACAATCATCGAGGGAAGAATGAGCAACCCCATAATTTAAAGTAGTGTCTTGTATTCTGATTCCATTAATCTTGACTGGGTTGCATCCAAGTTCCCAGGGTTGTGATGACAGTATTTAAGTTAACAGAAAGTGCCTTTGCATGATTTTCTGCCCAGAAAAGTGGGATGGAAAATTTGGAGAAGCAGCCAAAAATCAATGGGGCAGGATTTTCTGCATTCCTTATGGCACACCATTGGCCGGCGGCAGGATCATCTGGTCCCACCACTTTCAACTGGGTTTCCCATTGGTTGCACCCCCGCTGCCGTAAAACCGTCGACAGGGGTTCGCTGTTGGCAAGACCGGGAGATTCCATCCAGAATTTTCCGACCGTTCAACAAGATTTCCCGGCAGCGGGGGTGCATACACAGAAAACCCCTCTGATAGCAGCGGGACCAGAAGATCCCACCACCAGCCAATGGCAGGCCATTTCAGTTGCATCCATGGAAAATCCCGCCTATTGATTTTCAGTGGAAAATCCCACCCTGGTGGAATTTCCCAGTCCCGCCCACCCCGAGACCAGAAATTCCCGACCAAACTCAATGGACCTTTCCTTGGCCCGTAAAATTGTCTGTTCCGCTTGGAAAACTGACTCTGATGAGTGGGGCAAACCTATACATACCTTATTCGCATACCATTTGGCGTACTAGAATGTTAATAACATGGGAGGAAGAGGATTGTTTGCTTGTACTGCCCCAGTCATCGAATTAAATCTTTTAGTGAAAACAATTCAACCATTGTACTGATTAGCTCAGTCACTACACTATAACTGTCAATGTTGAACAAGTGCTTCTCCAAAATTTATTTCCTGTGATCACAAGGTGGTTGAACATGCGAGTTAGTGATAAATGTGTCCATTGCGTTTGGATGATAGGGACAGATGTTCATTAATCCAAATTAACATTTATGCTTCAGAGACAGATGGACAGGACCATGTGCATCTGGAGTTTCTCTTCAATTTGGCGACACCATCCATTTATATTGTGAGGCAGCTCCACATAATTACTCACAAACTGCTGCTTCCAACACTTCTCAATGGGATTACTTGCGAGGGTGGAAAATGTATGATCCTGTTTTTAAAGGGGCAGAGTCTTCATCATTTACACAACCGCAAAAACAAATAGACACTGATTTGTTCACCATTTACGAGTGGCAAATACATCACCTGGTAAGTAATAATTGCTACGGCCCAGGGAGATCCAGATTGGTTTCAGCTGATCTCAGCCCATACAGCTTGTACACACGCAACAGAGGCCACAACATTTCTATTGAGTTAAGACAAACATACAAGTAGGCTTAATTCCTCTTAAACACTGTTCACTGGCTCATAGAGTCCTAAAGCAGCGAGGTATGAATTTCACCAACAATTAGTAGTTGATGGAAAGCAACTGCTTAAACATTTCCTCACTGGACTCAAACTACTGGTCAGCTGAAATTTTTATTCAGCTCAATTTTCAACAGGGTGAATGTGGGCATTGAGGCTCGTGGTCGATAGCTAAGCCACACATTCATTTGCTGTGGTCCTAAGGTTTGCTCATGATGGTCTCATATTGATTAGAATTTCTTCATTTCTCAGGATATAGGGATTTGGTGGTGGCGTGTTGCACTTCACTCGGGTTCTGAGTTGCTGTAGGAGCATGCACTTTCCACGCATGTTGTAGTCTGGAGCTATGAATGCTAATGATAGAGGCTTCAACTTTGTTTACGTCACACGGCTCACCTGGAATCTCTCTCACTCTCACCGCCTGCCATAGTGCGAGAAGGATATCTAAGTTGATACTAATCCCGTTTAGCATCTTGGCAAATGTACTTTCCTTGGCCATCATGCTCTGGGCTGGTACTGAAATGTCGATAGAAATAAGGGAAATATCTCCCATTTAATCAAGGAAAGTAGGGAATAGCTGAGCAAGAGTAATTTGACAGATCAAAGTCATGTAATTTAGCTGAAAAAGCATGAGCATGTAAATAATCTTAATATTCTCAGCGTAGTATCAATGCCTTATGATGATTGCGTCATGCAGAATTTTTGAATAGTCATCTCTCAAACAGATTCAGGCAATTTTAACTCTTAATGTGGACAATTGATTTAACGAAAGAAACAACATAATGGATTGAAGAGAATAGGAGAGGATAATCGCAACTGCTTGCATTTTCTCCACATTTAATTTCCATTTTCAGGCCATTATGCAAAACGTTTACAAGTTATTGGTAAATCACAGCTGAAGTATTTTGTGCAATTCATGACATCACACTTTAAATATGATGCAAAGGCCATAGACATGTTGCAAAGGAGATCTATTGGGATAGTATATTGGGAGATCTATTAGGATAGTATTCTGGAAGATTGTAGCCACCGAAGTTGGCCATCCCCTCAATACAAAATGGAGGAACGCAAAGCTTGCAGGGTAAAATGGACAAAGTTTGCAGCACAAGCAGGCTGCAACAAGCCACTGTGTATTCTGTCTGCTAAGAGAGCAGACAGCACCGAAACGAACATTCCGCATACTAATGAGGCAATCTCCGGGACTGTTAGCATAGTAATGGAACGATCCCAGAGACAATGGACACAAATAGGGAAGTGATTGCAACAGTGTATGGGAAACCAGACACCACGGCACCAGCGGGGTTCGAAGACAAAGCACCTGAAGGCCCGCCCAGTAGCCGAGGGACAGCCTCAGTATTGGGGGGATTCAAACAAATCGATTGGGAAGAGGCCCAATCGATCCACAGCAGATAGAGGGTCCGCCCAAAAGGGCGCGAAGCCCTAGGACCTATAAAAGACAGGTCCCAAACTTAGTTTGTTCTTCTTGACCAGCCCTCCTCTCTTGACCAGCCCTCTCGAACAGCCTTTACCAAAGAAGACCTTGACCGAGAGAGAGGAGAGGTTCGGACAGCAGCCGCCAGCAAGTAAGTGTCTCACAACGATCGCTGCAGAGATAGACACTCCTGACCCCTTTTTAACCCGTACCAACCTGAAGTCTGCGGACCAGTGAAGAGCAAGAGGCCTTGTCCCCTGATCCGGCAGTTCCTTATTCAGATAAGTATTGGTCTATTTAGTGGTAGGAATAGTTTAGTCATCTTAGCGTGTGCATGAGTAGTTTATAATTGTATTATAATAAACTCATTTGTTTGAATTTACTAATTGGTGTATGGTTTTATTGCTTTGAACTTGACCTTGAAACTTGTGGCGGTATCTTAACGATACATGGCGACTCCAAAGCTAAGTAACGAAACAGAGCCAAATCGAGTGTTAAGCACACTCACCCAGAACGAGCAATATTTAGTGGCGACATCCGACGGGACTCGATTAGAAGTGGCCCCCCCACTCCGAGAGAACCCAGAAATATGAATCAGAAATCCAATTGGGAAAAGGAAAAACCACAAGTGTTCAAGCAGTTCAAAGCAATAGTCATAATTTGGAAGTGTGTTTTTGCATGCGTAACTAACAGGGTTGTAAGGTAAAACCGAGAGATTTTTGTTGCTACAAACTGTCGGGAGTTTTATAATTTGGAACATAGCGAAAGCCGTACTCGTATTTTATAAGCATTGCCTTATTATCCCTCGTTCCAAATTAAAAGAGAGCATAGGAGAAAAAGAAATGGCCATGCAGACAATGGAACGCCTCATGAACCCAGAGCAGTTCATGGCCGCAGCGACCAACAGCAGCAGAGTAGGTCAGTGTCCCGTGTGGGAGTTGGAACTCAGGAAGTACCTCAAAGGGAAAGTGTGGCCCCTTTGGAGTGAATTTTGTGTGAATGAGGAGACAAGTCCCGGGAGTATAGGACATACTTGGTGGGAGAACCTGAGTGAAATTCACAAGAAAAGTATAGGTAAAGCACGCAAGCCGATGGCAATTGTGTCCTGCTTGGCACAATTGCGAGGCACAGAGCAGGTCGTCAGGATGCTCCGAGCAGAGTTAGAGCAGAAGAATCGAACGAGGAAAGTGGATGTCAGGGACATCGAAAAGGAGAATCTAGGTTTAAGCCAACGACTGGTAGATAAGGATAGAGAGGTGGATGATTCCAAGAGGGCACATCAGTCTTGTCTAGCCCATCTGAGCAGTTCTCAAGTTCTGTACGAAAAAGCCTATCAAGATGTGCAGCGTGCAGTCTTGGTAAGAGAAGAAGCAGAAAAGCAGGTAGAAACTCTAAAGAAGCACTGTAGCGACCTAAAGGCAGCTTTAAGGGAACTCCATGCTGCCACCACTGAACAAAGGCAAAGCACCGTAGACCACGCTAAATGTAGGAAGCAGATTGCGCAGCTGCAATCTCTGCTTTCTGTGCAGAATGGGTTCCAAGAGACATTTGGGACACAGTTAGATGAAGAAAATGCCCCAGATTGGCAGGAGTTGAGTGAAACTGCGCAGCGATATGTTCAGGGAACATGTGCTCCAGCAGCACAACAGAAAAGGAAAGCGCCCCAACCCCCCACAGATCAGATAGCACCCGCACCAATGAACCCAGTCACCACCCAAAGAAAAGCAACCGCAGAAGGCGCACCCGCGATCACATACACCACCCCCTTAACCGTAACACAACTAAGGGACGCGTGTGAGAAAATCACCCCGTTCCTCCCCACTGCAGAACCCCACCAATTCTTGTACGGCCTGGATGAGCGAGAGCAAGTGAAGCTCACAGTTTTGAGTTTAGACTCATCCGTAGTAGCAGCCCTCCCCGACCCACAGAACGTTGGAGGAGGCACCCTCGAACAGATGCATACAGCTATTTTAGACGCGATAGGGTACAACAGAGGAGACCCAGTCGAAGGCCTAAATAAGTGTAGGTAGAAAAGGACAGAGCACCCCTCAGCATCTGCAGGAAGGCTGTGGATTCATTTCATTGCCGTTTTTGGTGATTTAGACCGCGCACATTTAACCCGAGACAATATGGTTAAATGGACCCGCACCATCATCTCTCACGCCACAGATGCAGGACAGAATGTCTGCAGCAATTATGACCCATCAGAAGAGGCCCATAATGAAAAATGGGTATTGAAAAGATTGTCCCGCGCTTGGGAGCAATCTGTCGAAGGCAAGATAAAAGTAAAGACCCCCGAAGAAGCTCAGGCTGCAGCAGTCATTCAGGCAGTGAGAGCACACCAAAACCCTGCATGGGTAAATGGAGGAAAGAATAGCCCCCCACAGAAGTCACAGGAATGTTATAACTGCGGACAGTTAGGGCATTTTGCTAGGGAATGCAACGCCCCGCAGAAATCTCAGCGAGGCCAGCAGACAGGCACTCTAAACAGGAACAAAGCTAAGCCTATCCATAGTATTGGGATGCAGTCAGGACAGACCAATGTGGGCGGAACGGACTGAGGATTTTCGGGCTCCCCCACTTGGGTCTGTGACACCCTCTGGGACCAATCCGGAAGACCGATGGTCACGGCGAAAATTCAGGGAAAGCCCACAGAATAACTTTGGGACACAGGAGGGTCCCGCACTACCATTAATTCCTCCACTACACCACAGGCAGACACGTGGCCCACAACAGCCACAATAACCCTCAGCGGCTTTACAGACCACTCACAGCAGGGACACATTACAGCCCCTGTATCAATCTAACTAGGGAATATCTCCACCAGACACCCCATTGTTTTAGTTAATCTGCCCCGCACAGCAGAACACATACTGGGCATTGACTTCATGAATGCCCACAGCCTGTCGTTCGATCCAGTAAATCAGTGTGTCTGGCGAATGGCGAAATCAGACAAAGCACCCGCAACGCTCACAGTAGGAGAGTATGCGAACAGGATTAGCGCAGTAGGCGACTATTGTTTTGACCTGACCACACTTAGCACGGACAAACAGGTTAGGGCAGTATTGAACAGACACAGGACAGCATTTGCCAGTCACCGGCACGACTGCAGCAGAATGACTGGACAAGTTCAAGTTACTGGACCTGACCCGAGACCACAGAGACAGTACCGATTTCCCCGAGAAGCAGAGGGAGAAATTGGAAAGGTTATAGAGAGCTTATTAGAGCAGGGTGTACTTAGGACAGTAGCCTCGACTAATAATGCCCCTATTTGGCCAGTGAGGAAGCCCGATGGGTCATGGCGTCTGACCATTGATTATCGGGAACTCAACAAAGTTACCCCAGCAGTAGCCCCCACGGTAGCAACAAGTCCCAAGACCATGCTCAAGCAGGGACTCCACTCCAAATATTTCACGGTATTGGACATTAGCAACGGCTTTTGGTCAATCCCATTGGCAAAGGCATGCCAGTACAAATTTGCCTTCACATTCAAAGGACAGCAGTATATGTAGACATGCCTCCCACAAGGATTCCACAATTCCCCCTCCATTTTCCACTGACAGCTGGCAAATGGACTAGCAAAATTTTCCCGACCTGAATGTCTGGTACAGTATGTGGATGACCTATTACTGCAGACAGACACCAAGGCAGAGCACATCACGCTTCTGTCCAAACTCCTGGAACTATTGCAAGACATTGGATGTAAAGTTACCCCAAGAAAGGCCCAAATATTGGAGAATTAAGTGATGTATTTGGGTACAATCATCACGCATGGCAAACGCGAGATCGAGTTCAAAAGAATTGACTCGATCGTCAAATTGCCCCTTCCCCAAAATGTTTCAGCCCTCCGGTCGTTTTTAGGACTGGTTGGGTATTGTTGGAACCATATCAATGGTTTTGCGACCAAGGCTACCCACTATCAGACCTCCTTAAGAAAGGAGCCCCTTGGGAATGGCTTCCGCAGCATACAGAGGCTGTGGAAGAGTTAAAGAAAGCCCTCAGCGCAGCACCCGCGCTACAAGTTCCAGACCCACACTCCCCCTATACAATTGAGGTAGCTAGCACAGATCTGACCCTCTCGGCCGTGCTCCTTCAGGAACGGCACGAGCAGCGAGGACCAGTGGCTTATGCCTCACGACTGTTAGACCCCGTGGAGCAAGGTTTCTCAGCCTGCAAAAGGCACCTGCTCGCGGTATTCTGGGCAGTGCAATATTTTTCCTACATTACCGGACTCAACACCATCACCATTTTGACCGAACACACCCCCACACAGTTATTTTAAACGGATGACTGAAGGACGGTTCAGTGAGCCAGATAAGAGCAGCTAGGTGGACACTACTGTTACAAGGACGGGTCATAACAGTTGAATGGACCAAGACACACACATTTTTAGTGGGCAACCTACAGTATCCAGGACAACCCCATGAATGCAAAATCGTAGCACCCCTACACAACACAGGACCCTTCATTGCTAAAACGCCCTCCAGGAAGATAGGGAATTCATGCCAGAGCCCCCAGCACACAGACACGTGTGCCCCCTTGAAAATCTATGTGGACGGTTCATCCATAGTTTTAGATGGCGAACACATTACAGGATGCGGTATTTATGTAGAAGATGCGCAGGGACGCGCACTAGAGGAGATATCACTAAAGTTACCCGGACACTTAGGCGCGCAGGCAGCAAAGCTCGCGGCCATTGCATAAATAGTGGACCACCCAGATTCGTTCCCCAGCCCAGCAGACACATATTCGGACAGTTTATATGTCTGTAACAGTTTAACAGATTTTTTACCCCTGTGGAGGACAAGAGGTTTTGTTTCCTCAGACGCAAAGCCCCTTCCATCAGCCCCATTGCTCCGTCATATCCTAGAACAGGCAAAAGATAGGACGTATGGCATTATCAAAGTTAGAAGCCACCATCGATCATCCCCCCTTGGAAATGTAAAAGCCGACGCACTGGCTAAAGCAGGTTCCAGGCGAGGTCATTTTTGGACATCCGCAGCTAGCGCACCAGCTAGCGTCCCTGTGAGTTCAGTTCAGGTCTCACAGATAGACATCGAGGATTTGGTACAGGCACAGAAGCAGGACGCAAATCTCCGGGAGATTTTAAAAGGAAACTTTGTGGCCCAGCCCGAAGAATTCAAACACGCTTTGACTACACATGAGGGTCTGATTATCAAAGACCAGTTCTATGTGGTTCCTGAGAAGGACAGGAATCAAATGATTGCCTTATTCCATGATGGTCATGGACACCAAGTGATCGACCCTACCACAGCCCACCTTAGATAATTCTGTTGGTGGCCCAATTTAAGAGAAAATGTTACCCACTGCATCGAAAACTGTTTGATTTGTGCGCAGAATAACCAAGAGACATCGACTGTGACTTGGACGACAGCCACATCACGCCTCTCTACTGCCCTGATTTCACAGACTCCACACATATCAACTACGACACCGACAACAGTGATTTAGAGATCACTTATATTAAAAATCCAGACCCACAACCAAACCCACCGCCCAACTATGACGACCCAGACACCGTTCATTCAAATTTAGACCCCACGATTTGGCACAGGGACAATTCATGGAGACTTGTCAGCAATGATGAGAGTGACCCCCGGTCACACAATGCCAAAATTGCATGCCTGATCCATACAAGGGTATGGGATCCAGGAGAAGAGGATGACTTGATGTCTTACTCCCGACACGGCAACCCCGTTGCGAACCTGTTCGCAGAGGATAATGAATGAGGTGTCCAGATGATGAAGTATAAGGAACCGCTTGAGAGAAGCGCTGTCCTTTCTGATGGAACCGGCACGCATGTTTAGACGTTTGTTTGTATGTTAAGTGTTTGATATGGAAATTGGCCACTCGCTTTTCAGCCGAAAAGCTTGTGACCACCTCACATGCACGTTAGTTTGTCCGCCGATATTTCTGAGAACTTGACTCAGCTGCAATATCTGGAGCCCAACTTAAGGCTTCACCCTTCACCCCACTAGGAGCATCTTGGCTCCCCTTTTTTTTTCTGGTGCCCCTCTATTCTGGGAATAGAGGCTGCAAATTCCACAATGAATACATTCATGCCCGTTCGTTCCAGGTTGCTCAGGCAGTGGAGAAATGGCATTGAGGACCCGACCTGTCTGAAGACCACCCCTCTGGTCAGCTAAGCTCGGGTACAGCACAGCACGCCCTACCCGGGGATCCCATTCAACTCTTACCCGTCGCGGCCCATAAGCAACTCATTCAACCTTTCTCATTTCTAAAGCTTGGTTTCATTTTGTTTAAGGTAGCCCTTCGGCCGCCACTCCATATGCTATTTACATCCAGGAACATTTTGGGATGGTAAATTGCAACACTCTGCGAGACGGCTCGCACTGGTTTAATAGATAAGTATATGTCTGGTCCTAAATTCGCTTTCGGAAAAAAAAAATGAGGGAGTCACATGGAGGTCACCATCATAAAGGGAAATTTGGAACAAGAGGACAGATATACTTAAAGTCAAGATATTAAGCTGAACACTAACAGATAATATGCTTGATCCCATAGCTTTCGGATGTTTGAGGGAGGAACCGAAGCAACAGCACAGCAAGATCCCAGGGAGGAAAGAGAAGAGAAGAGAGAAGATGAAGAGCACTCCAATTGCTATGTTTTTAGCTTTTGTGGCATCTGCGTGGTTGCTCATGGACGCGAACCCCCTTTCCCACAGTACAACGTTTGCTAACTTCTCCCAAACCCAGACCACCCCCAGCCCAGTCAATGGTTACACTACCCCGACCTAGTGTACCAGATTTCTGACATGGTACTCCTTGTCGTACGTTATAGAATCACTTTTAGCAATAGCAATCATCTGTATTATAGTCCAAACCCTCAGGATGAGGAAATGGAGAAGGAGAGCCTACCGCTCTCGTGCCTCAACAGTGTGTAGAGTGAGATCCCCTATTTTTGGATTCCACCAGTCCCCCGAACCCCTGGAAATGTAATCAAGTATTTATTTTTACACTCGATGTCTTTGTAAAATAAAGAGATTCTTTCTATTAATGATGTACCTCTGAGCTCGACTGCCGAGTCAGAGAGAATGAAATGTAATGATGCTGCTGTGTGAATGATTAAGGATTTAGAATGTTGTAGAATGTTTAATGATGAGATGAGAGTAGTTTATTGAGGATAGTTAGAGGTTCCCGATTTCAATTGATAATGCATGTCCCCTTTGACATAGCGCCAATCAGAAATTGTTAGTTAAAGTTGTTTTTGCCATAATTGAGGAAAGTATAGAAGTCATGGAACTTGCTGAGGTCAGGGAACCCAAAGACACCAACCTTGGGTGATCCTTCATGATTTCACATGAGGATCACAAGGAGGGAGTGTAGCCACCGAAGTTGGCCATTCCCTCAATACAAAATGGAGGAACGCAAAGCTTGCAGGGTAAAATGGACAAAGTTTGCAGCACAAGCAGGCTGCAACAAGCCACTGTGTATTCTGTCTGCTAAGAGAGCAGACAGCACCAAAACGAACATTCCGCATACTAATGAGGCAATCTCCAGGATAGTTAACATAGCAATGGAACGATCCCAGGGACAATGGACACAAATAGAGAAGTGATTGCAACAGTGTATGGGAAACCAGACACCCCGGCACCAGCGGGGTACAAAGACAAAGTACCTGAAGGCCCGCCCAGTAGCCGAGGGACAGCCTCAGTATTGGGGGGATTCAAACAAATCGATTGGGAAGAGACCCAATCGATCCCCAGCAGATAGAGGGTCCGCCCAAAAGGGCACGAAGCCCTAGGACCTATAAAAGACAGGTCCCAAATTTAGTTTGTTCTTCTTGACCCGGCCTCCTCTCTTGACCAGCCCTCTTGACCAGTCTTTACCAAAGAAGACCTTGACCGAGAGAGAGGAGAGGTTCGGACAGCAGCCGCCAGCAAGTAAGTGTCTCACAACGATCGCTACCAGAGATAGACACTCCTGACCCCTTTTTAACCCGTACCAACCTGAAGTCTGCGGACCCAGTGCAGAGCAAGAGGCCTTGTCCCCTGATCCGGCAGTTCCTTATTCAGATAAGTATTGGTCTATTTAGTGGGAGGAATAGTTTAGTCATCTTAGCGTGTGCATGAGTAGTTTATAATTGTATTATAATAAACTCATTTGTTTGAACTTACTAATTGGTGTGTGGTTTTATTGCTTTGAACTTGACCTTGAAACTTGTGGCGGTATCTTAACGATACCTGGCGACTCCAAAGCTAAGTAACGAAACAGAGCCAAATCGAGTGTTAAGCACACTCACCCAGAACGCGTAACAAGATCTATTAGGGTAGTATATCGGGACATATATTAGGATGGTATACTGAGAGATTTATACGGATACGATATTGGTAGATCTATTAGGGCAGCATCACAAATGACAGAAGTCAGTTATGTGGAGAGGCTAAGGAAGGTGGGATTGTTCTCCTTGGAGATGGGAAGTTAAAGGGAGATTTAATGGTGGTATTCAAAATTATAGAGAGCTTTTGCGAGTTTGAAAAGGAAAGCCTGTTTCTATCAACACGAAGTTGGTAAATAAAGGACACGGACCTGGGATAATTGGGAAAAGATCAAGAAAATACATGAGGAAAAATATTTTTTGGGCAGCGAGTTGTGATGACCCGGTTGGCAGTGTCTAAAAGGATGCCGGAAGCAGATTCAATGATACCTTCCAAAAGTGAGTTGATCATCCACTCAGAAATGAAAAACAATTGAAGGCTATGGGAAAAATGCTGGGGTGCGGGACTAATTGGGTAGCCCCCTCAAAGTGCTGGCAGAGGAAATGCAGAGGCATTGAATAGCCTCGACGTTATCTGTATGATTTGATTATTTAAGCTCATAGAATCAGTAATACAGTATTAAAATTTTTCATTTTGAATAGCTGTCTTACTATACAAGTATCCGGTCAGATCAGAAGACAGGAGTTTCCTTGGATTTGGTTTTGGACTTGCCAGCAATTTGGAAGTAAAATTGATCCCTCCTCAAGTCCAGACACACTGTTAACCAAAATGAATCAATAATCACATCTTCTAGATTGATTATTTAACTCACTTAAGTCTTCAAAAGAAATCCAGTGTATGAACATGCCCCTAGTGTTACCAGTTAGCAGTGGTGTACCGCAGGGATCAGTTCTGGGTCCTCTGCTGTTTGTGATTTTCATGAATGACTTGGATGAGGGAGTTGAAGGGTGGGTCTGTAAATTTGCAGATGATACGAAGATTGGTGGAGTTGTGGATAGTGAGGAGGACTGTTGTCGGCTGCAAAGAGACATAGATAGGATGCAGAGCTGGGCTGAGAAGCGGCAGATGGAGTTTAACCCTGACAAGTGTGAGGTTGTCCATTTTGGAAGGACAAATATGAATGCGGAATACAGGGTTAACGGTAGGGTTCTTGGCAATGTAGAGGAGCAGAGAGATCTTGGGGTCTATGTTCATAGATCTTGAAAGTTACCACTCAAGTGGATAGAGCTGTGAAGAAGGCCTATGGTGTGCTGGCGTTCATTAGCAGAGGGATTGAATTTTAGAGCCGTGAGGTGATGATGCAGCTGTACAAAACCTTGGTAAGGCCACATTTGAAGTACTGTGTGCAGTTCTGGTCACCTCATTTTAGGAAGGATGTGGAAGCTTTAGAAAAAGTTCAAAGGAGATTTACCAGGATGTTGCGTGGACTGGAGAGTAGGTCTTATGAGGAAAGGTTGAGGGTGCTAGGCCTTTTCTCATTAGAACGGAGAAGGATGAGGGGCGACTTGATAGAGGTTTATAAGATGATCAGGGGAATAGATAGAGTGGACAGTCAGAGACTTTTTTCCCCGGGTGGAACAAACCATTACAAGGGGACATAAATTTAAGGTAAATGGTGGAAGATATAGGTGGGATGTCAGAGGTAGGTTCTTTACCCAGAGAGTAGTGGGGGCATGGAATGCACTGCCTGTGGAAGTAGTTGAGTCGGAAACGTTAGTGACCTTCAAGTGGCTATTGGATAGGTACATGGATTATGGTAGAATAATGGAGTGTAGATTAATTTGTTCTTAAGGGCAGCATGGTAGCATTGTGGATAGCACAATTGCTTCACAGCTCCAGGGTCCCAGGTTTGATTCTGGCTTGCGTCACTGTCTGTGTGGAGTCTGCACATCTTCCCAGTGTGTGCGTGGGTTTCCTCCGGGTGCTCCGGTTTCCTCCCACAGTCCAAAGACGTGCAGGTTGGGTGGATTGGCCATGATAAATTGCCCTTAGTGTCCAAAATTCTATGATCTATGATTAACCTAGGACAAAGGGCAGCACGGTGGCCTAGTGGTTAGCACAACCGCCTCACGGCGCTGAGGTCCCAGGTTCGATCCCGGCTCTGGGTCACTGTCCGTGTGGAGTTTGCACATTCTCCCCGTGTCTGCGTGGGTTTCGCCCCCACAACCCAAAACTGTGCAGAGTAGGTGGATTGGCCACGCTAAATTGCCCCTTAATTGGAAAAAATAATTGGGTAATCTAAATTTAAAAAAAACACTAAAAAAAAACCTAGGACAAAAGTTTGGCACAACATCGTGGGAAAAAGGGCCTGTTCTGTGCTGTATTTCTCTATATCTATATCTATCAAGCTCTAAGCCGAACTGTCAAGAGACATTTCATGACAAGAGAGTCCTAATCCATTGCACCCTCAAATACCCTTATTATTGACCGTGTGTGATAACTGGTATCACAGCTCAGAATTTTGAAGTATTTTTTCTTTGTTTGCTGCGAATTGCTGTGTTTCTTTTCCAGTTCTTCGGTGTGTCTCCAGAGATTGGGAAGGCAAGATGGGAATGGGTGAAGACAAGTGTTGTCAATCTTTTACTGTAGCAAACAAAAATGACGCGCAGTCACTAATTCTTCCAAAGGTACATTCCCATGAGTGTTTGCAGCTTATGGTATCTCAGTCGATGTTGCCATTTGTCCTCTCAGAATAAGGGGCAGGTCACTGAGAACAGATGTGAGGAATTTCTTCATTCAGAGGGTAGTAATCTTTGGAATTCTCTACCCCAAATGGCTGTGCACGCTCAGTGTCTGAGTCTGTTCAAAGCAGTGGTTGATAGTTTTCTAGATATTCATGATATCAAAGTAAGTGGGGCAGGGGTGTGGGGGCAGTGTGAAAAAATGCCGTTGAGGTAGAAATAAGATCAACCATGAACTCCTTAAATAGTGGAGCAGCCTCGAGATGCTAAATGGCCTATTCTTGCCCCCCCCCCCATGTTCATATCCGTGAGCCTACACAGAGCATCAGAAAAGCGTGATAGTTTGGAACAACGCAACTAAACCCATTGTTGTGGCCTGGTGAGAACTCAGCTGAAATTAGCTATTGTGGCAACAGACTGAAAATGGTATCCGAAAGCAAGTTTTATGACTTTGTGAAATAACCTGTTAGTGTAATTCATAGCTGAGAGCAACAACAGAATGCATCAATATCATACATTGTAAATATATGTTTGATATATCTTGCATTTTATGCTCGCATTGAAGGATAACTTAACTGTCATTGAGCACCAGCGGGTTATGTATTCAGTTCATCGGCAATGAAAATATCTTTACCTCCTCATAATTTGGCTTCAAGAGGAATGCTGGAGCAGTAATGGATTCTTGAGTTCAGACTTCTGATAAACGGAAGCATCAAGTACTTCCCTCAAGGGGGAAAAGGAGCACTAAAGGGACAGAGGAAAGTAGGAATTGGACGAAGTGCAAGTATAAATTCTTATTGAAAAATGTGCCATTTTGATGAGTTCACTAAACCAGTCCATCCCCAAGGACCAAAAGCTTTCAGGTATGTGGCATTATCCGTTCCTGACAATGATTCAGGAGACAGTTAGGGTCCTAAATGGTTTAGTGATGTCCTAGTGTAAAGTCAGTCAAGCTGTTGGAAGCCCGGGGGACTCTTCTTTTATTTGGATCGAAGAAAAACGTCAACTGATGGGCCTTCTGAACATGATCCTTTGGGAATTTACCACAATTAGGGATGTGACTCCACATGTCAAGTAAGTCAACCAATCAGCAGATGTTTTATTGTTGATAAAATAAAATGCTCAAGCTAACATTGATGGACAGAAACAAAATCATTTCCACTTGTGCCTTTAATTGGTGATGGTTAAGCAATGCTGGGCGGAGGGTATACAGGCCCTGTGCATGTGGGAAAATGAGCAATCAAAGTTGTCCATTTTTAATCATGGTGTTTATTGCACACAACAGCTTTTCCAACATCAGCTCCACCCTGTTAGTCTCCTTGTTAATGAGCCGAGTTAGGAGTTGTTAACTAAGAACTATTGATCTTCTAGTAGTCAGTACCCTTGGCTAACTACTTTTGTGTTCTCACATGAATTGTGGGACGGGCTTCTCTGACCCCCCCGCCGGGTCGGAGAATCGCCGGGGCGGGGGAGGCGTGAACCCCGCCCCCGCTAGCTACCGAATTCTCCGATGCCAGGGATTTGGCGGGGGTGGGAATCGCACTGCGCCGGTCGGCAACTGCCGGCAGCGGCCCCCCCCCGGACGATTCTCCGGCCCGTGATGGGCCGAGTGGCTGCCCATTTTCAGCAAGTCTCTCTGGCGTATATTACACCAGGTATTTGCCGGCAGGACCTGGCTGCGCGGGCGCCCTCCGGGGTCCTCGGGGGGGGGAGGGGGGGGGTGCGAGGGGTCTGGTCCCAGGAGGTGGCCTAGCCGCAATCGGGGCTCACCGATCTGCGGGCGGGTCTGTGCTGTGGGGGTACTCTATTCTTCCTCGTCGGCCGCTGTGGTCTTCCGCGATGGCCGACACGAAGATGAACCCCCCTCCCCGCGCATGCACTGGGATAACGACAGCACATGCTGGTGCTCCCGCACATGTGCCAACTTGCGGCAGCCAGCGGAGGCCCTTCAGCGCCATTTGATGTGGCACCAAGCCCCTTCGCTGCCAGCCGGCGCGGTGCAAACCACTCTGCCGCCGGCCTAGCCTCTGAAGGTGCGGTAGGATTTCGCACCTTTGGGGCGGCCCAATGGGGAGTGGTTCACGCCATTCCTTCGCGCCGGAGTTGCCCTCCCTGCCGATTCCCGCAGAATCCCACCCGTGGTCTGAAGAGAATTCAATTAATTCCAGAAATGCCTGACATTGCAGCCAGGAAACCAATAAAATAAAATAAATCGGAAAATTGACAAACGCTGACATACATAGCTGTACAGTCAGTATCTGTGAAGAGAAAGAGCAGGTTATGAAGCTTCTGTGTGCCTACAACTACTGAGACAGCAGTGAGAAGCATATGCTAAAGGGATTGATGTCTATCCCCATTTCAGGTATTGAATGAGATGTGACTGCTCATTCACAACATGGCTAACTGCATGCAGGGAAGTAAGGTAGCTCGGAATCGAACAGTGTGATCCAGAACCAAGCTGTGAGGTTGGGTTCTGACAAGGTGGAAAAATAGTTGTGAAGACGGGGGGTGTAATCGATAACAATCTTATCACTGGAAACCTAGCAAGGAGTCAAACACTGAGGCGAGGCCTTGGAACAAGCATTGGATGCAAACTGATACGGGGCATTGGAATTCCCCATCCATAAGTTCAAGGTTGCTAGCGCAGCGCACATTATTCTTCGTATGTCCTTTCACACTATCCGCCATCTAACTGATCTGGAAACGCGCAGAATAACCTTATCTGACGTTAGCTAGCAGAACACCCTGCATACTCACCCATCTTGCTGCCCATCGTGGCTAGGCTTGAGAGAAACATTACGGTGTTGCCAAAGCTTCGCATCTCTAAATGATGGAACTTTCAGTTCCGAGAATGGCAAAATGAGAACTATTTGCTACGAAGTTAAGATTCTTTCCATTCAGCTTCAGAAAACCGGACACTGGGGGTGGGATTCTCTCAGCCCGGGGCCCGGCCGGAGAGTGTCCGTGACCAACGCGAATCCCGCCCCGCCGCCGGGATGCGATTCTCCGCTGGCGCTGCGCTGACTACGCGCCCCCCCGGTGATTCTCCGCCCAGGATGGGCCGAACAGCTGTGTCAAAAAACCCGAGTCCCGCCGGCGCCGTTCACAACTGCTCTCAGACAGTGGGAACTCGGCATGGAAGGGTCAGGGGGCGGCCTGTGGGGGTGGGGGGGTCCGGCCGGGTCCGGCACCCGGGGGTGTACCTCCGATGTGGCCTGGCCCGCGATCAGGGTGCACCGATCGGCAGGTCGGCCTCTCCGGTTGGGGGCCTCCTTTCTTCCACGCCGGCCCCTATAGCCTTGCGCCATGTTGCGTCGGGGCCGGCGCAGAGAAGGGAGACACCGCGCATGCACGTGTTGGCGCTGGTGCCACTGCGCATGCGCGGACCCTGCAGTGCTTAGTTCACACCAGGATCAGCAGCAGGAGCAGCTTGGGCCGCACCTGTGCTGTGCTGGCCCCCTTTCGGGACCAGAATTACTGATCCTGAGGCCGGGTTGACGCCGTCGAGAAACGCGACAACGTTTCCGACGGCGTTAACACTTAGCCTCAGGATCAGAGACTCCCGCCCTGAGAATTGGAGCAATGCTACATGCTAGTAAGATGCCCTGTACTGGAAATAGCACTTAAAGAGTGTACCTCAGCACTTGCCAACCTGTGTTTAAGGTTCTGGAATGGTTTGCTAAAGACAGTATTAAGTGTTTTATTATCACCCAGGTAATCTATTTTTTCCAGCCTCTTCACGTCATTTTTATAATATGGAGGCTATCTAGTTGAACTCACTGCCTATTTCTACCATTCAGTTGTATGTTTGGCAACAATTGTATTTCCCTTCATTTACTGATCTGAAAATGGAAACAAAATCCAACTGAACAAAACCTGTAATAAATGTGTGAAAATATCAGATGAAGCCTAATAAAAGAAACCAATGTCCCGGTCTCTTGCCTCCACAGGCAAATATCTGTTATTCCCTGATGTGATTGGGCGCAGTGACACTCAGTCAGATTTCAAGGAATAACTGGACAGCATCATTCTTATAAAGATGCCTGCAACACGAAGCACTCACACATAGCAGGCTCACTGTTTACCCAATTCCTCAGATTCCCATCAACCGAATCCACCAGTGAAAACAATCACAACATTTGGAATATGTAGCCTCGCTGTTGCACAAATTAAGCTAATTCACCTGGGTAGTCGTGTGTATAAATCACACTTTAATATTTTGAAGTATTGTGATGAATATCCTGGTACAAACATCAAGGGCTTTGAGATAAGGAAGACCTTTTCACAGAGATATTGAACAAAATAGTCTCGAAAGATTAGTCAAGCTACACAGAAGCTCAATTTTTCATCTTTCACATTTACCTGAAAAATATTTTGACAACAAACCTTAATTTGGAGCTTCCCAGATTGGGTAATTGCATCTGTCCTCATCCAAGATCCACGCACATATGTATGGAAAAACATACGCGCATACATGGGCCCACAAGCATACACAGTCCTTTAGATGTATGCACACCACACGCTCATAGAAACACAGCCAAACAAGCATACGCACACACACACGTCACATACACATGCCACACAAACACACCATGCGCACGCACACACATTTACGTCCAGTAAATAGCCTGTGTGACATCCAGGAGGGGAAACCACTGTTTTAACCTCCCTGGCTAACTGAAGCAGTCCCCACTGTCATCTAGTTAGGACCAAGTAATTCAGCGGAGCCCACAGATAAAACAGTGGACTTCTCAGACACAAGCCACTTGTTAGAACTTCTTTCAGCAAAGATCATAGAATTCCCAACACTTGCAATTTAGAACCCTTGAAAGGGCCATACAGTGATTGGCTCTTGTTTGATGACAGACTTCTCCTTGGGTATACAGTGAAGTACATGCAAAATATCAACTGATAAATATTATAATAAGTACAGATCTTTTCCTATTACGGCAGCCACACTTTGTTCATCCTTGCTGTAAAGTAATCAGTACCTCCAGTCAAAGACTGTCAATCTTCAAAAAGCATAATGGGCTGCTAATAACAATAGATCACATTCAAGAGTAATTCTGATACAAATCACTTCCCACTCTTAACTATTAAATTTAATTCTAATGTATTAGACCTTGTGTAGACGTCCCAAAATGTAGAATTCCGAATCAACATGGCGCAAACTAGTCATGTATTTTAAATTTTGTTTTTGGAAAATTGGGGAATGTACCCACTTGGATCATCTTTGACCTTGAAGGACCGACACTTCCCATCCAGCATCCACATATATACACACACAAAATTATACAAATTGTGGGAGTCAGCTATTCAATTATAGTGTTCCTCACTCCGCGACTGACTAAATGACAAAGTTCCAGTTAAAGAACTTTAACTACTGTAGGGGAGCTAAACATCCACCAGGTGGCTTTGCAATTCTCCGAACACTGAAAATACAGGGCACGTATACCTTTGCTAATCACCCAAGTGATCAACATATACCAAACAAAAGATTACATTTGTGGAGGAATTATCTGTATCCATTCGCAACTAAGATTACATAATGCATAACATGAGTTTGATTATCCAATCACAATTTGGGCACGTATACTTAATTATAATAAGCATGGTTCAATGGAAAAATTTCAAAGTGTCATTTTGGGAGAGTTTGGCGGTGTGTTAGATCAAAGAGATTTAAGTGCACACCAAACACTAAGTGCATTCCAATCACTCAAGCGTGTGATTTCATTGCACTTATTTTTCTTTGATGTCGTTAATGTTTACTAACATTGGGGTTTCACCACTTAATTGCAGATGATTTGCAGAAGCTGTCAATCAGAGACCATGGGCGGTATTCTCCCCTGCCCGGCGGGGCGGGGCGTCCTGGCATAGCGGAGTGGCGCCAATTCTCCGCACCTTTAGGGGCTAGGCCCGCACCGGAGTGACTCCTGCTCCGCCAACTGATGGCAACGGCTTTTGGCGCCACACCGACCGGCGTCATGGTTGGCCGAAAGGTCGGCGGGAGTCCGGGCATGCGCCAGAGCGTCAGTGACTGCCACCGGCGCATGCGCGGTGGAGGGTGTCTCTTCCGCCTCCACCATGGTGGAGGCTGTGGCGGCGGCAGAAGAAAAAGAGTGCCCCCACGGCACAGGCCCGCCCGCTGATCGGTGGGCCCCGATCGCGGGCCAGGCCACCATGGGGGCACCCCCCGGGGCCCGATCGCCCCGCGCCCCCCCCCAGGACCCCGGGGCCCGCTCGCGCTGCCTGCTCCCACCGGCACCAGAGGTGGTTTAAACCACGTCGGCGGGAGAGGCCTGACAGCGGCGGGACTTCGGCCCATCGTGGGCCAGAGAATCGCCGCGGGGGGGGGGGGGGGCGCAATTCCCGCCCCCGCGATTTCCAGGTAGCAGAGAATTCCGGCCATGTCGGGGGCAGGATTTACGAAGGCCCCGGGCGATTCCCCAACCCTGCGGGGGGTCGTAGAATTCCGCCCCATTTCACAAAAGACATGAGTGGCTTACAGCTAATGGATCTGTGGGAACCAGGTGCAGGCACAGCTACTCTCCTTCTAGGAATGGACATGTGGAGATGCAAGGTACGTATTACACTATAATGCCCCACTGCCCCTGTGTCCAGACAGGGGTTTTTCTTCTGGGGGGGGGGGGGGGGGGAGTGGAATGTGTGCCTGGGTGAGTCTGTGCAGGGGGTCCCATTAGACAGGGGATCCCTGTGGGGGGCTCCTCCTTTACAGAGTTCCCTGTGTGGGGTCCCCATAATACAGAGGTCCCTGGGGGATTCCCTATTACTGGGTTCCCTGGTGGAGGGGGCAGGTCGGGTCACCCCTGTACTTGGAATGCCATCCAGGCAATCTGGGGGCGGGGAGCTGCTGTGCCATGGGAGGGTGGGATCGGAGCCAATGTGCAGTGTTTGTGTGTGTGTGTGTGTGTGTGTGGGGGGGGGGGGGGGGGGGGGGTGCGGCCAGTCGCAGTACCAATCTATCGGGCCGCCTGCTCAAGTTGATGGCCCGACAGTGGGATTCCCGTGGAATCCTTCGTATGCCATGCAATGCATACATCTGCATGGCGTGGAACATTGAATTGCATCCCGCTTTACAACCCCAAGGGTATCGCAGTTCAGCTCTGACAGGAGAACATTGGGTGAGATTCTCTGTTTAAGAGACTAAGGATTGGGATTCTGATTTGGGTTTATTGTCTTGTGCACTGAGTTACAGTGAAAAGTACAGTTCCAGACAGATTGTTCCATACATGAAAAAAACATAGGACATCTGCTAGATACACATTGTAAATACATAGACACAGACATCGGGTGAAGCATATGTAATATAGTACTGCTCAGTAGAAAAGATGTGTCGAGAGATCAGTTTAGTCCATAAGAGGGTCATTCAGGAGTCTGGTAACAGCGTGGAAGAAGCAGATAGCGTCTGCTGTGGACCAGTTTTGGAGGTATGCGAATTACAATGGATCAAGGCATTCTGGGAGTATGGAGTTGATGAGACTGGGCGGGATTCTCCGTTTCAGAAATTAAGGGATGGATTCTTCTGTCCCACCTGCTGCAAGATTGCCACGGGCGGGACGTGGACCATATAAAGGTCCATTGATCTCAGGTGGGAATTTCCGGTCACCTGGTGTGCGAGGCTGGAGAATCCCACCAGAAGAGTTGACGCTGGGACAGGATCAGTGGACTTCTACGACAGCAAAATTGGCGCCGCTCCCAGAGCAATTTAATAACCGTTAATGGTCTGGCACCGGCACCACATGAAAGACAATGGATTCCAATGAGAAACGGTGTCAGATTTGGCAAGGTCAGGATTGACACTAAAGAGGCTCACAAGCTGCAGCCGCATATTAACACTCCGCTCGCCACAAACACTCATCCCAAACAACAAGATGGCAGCACGGCGAGCGACACCCTGGTTTGCGGATGAGGAGCTGGAAACCCTGCTGGGTTCTCCTGTATTCAGGAATGGAAAGGAGATTGCCACCTGCCGGCGTACACCTAACCTGGGCGCAGGTGCCAGCGGCCATGAGTGTCATGGACCCCACCACCAGGATCGGACAGCAGTGCCGCAAAAAACTGCATGACTTCCTCAGGGCGGCCAGGGTGAGTAGATAGCATTGTGCCCCTGGCAGCAACCCCCATCCCAAACACATATAACCCGCCTCCCCAACCTGGAGGGTGACCGGATACCACCCACTGTGTGGGCTCCCCACCCTGCACCACATCCCGGCACCCAGACGGGCCGCCATAGCCCCTAATCGGTGCACCTGGCGGTGATTAACGCGTCCCGTGCATGATACATCGCGATCTGGATCTCACACGCGCTGGGCGAGATTCAGATTGACATATTTAAATGAGCCATACAGCTCATGTAAATATGTCTGTGCCGGATTCTCCCAGCGCCCGGGAGCTCATGGCCTCCCGAGAAAGGCCAGAACCTTGAGCCTTTTAGTGCTTGTCCACACAAACGTGGACCAGGCCTAAGGGCACCTGGGGGGTTTCCCAAGCCATTGGTCACTCCTGGGCTGTAAGGGATAGGGCAGGGTGGCCCATCCTGGCTCTCTGCCTGGCACCTGGGCACCTTGGCTCTACTACCCGGACACCGCTATGATGTCTAGATGGCATTGCCATGCTGTCATGGACACTGTCAGGGTGGCATTTCCAGGGTGCCCGGGTGCCTACATGATACTGCCAAGGGCCAGAGCCTGAGGGGGCCATGCTCTTGAAAGGTGGGTGATTGGGCTATGAAGGGGTGGTGAAAGGTGGATACGAAGGAGCCTCATAAAGGTCGGTGGGTTAAGGGTGAGGGGCCAGAAAGGGGGAGGGGGGAGAAAGCAGAGTGGGGAGCCCTGAAAAGGGGGTGCTCTCAGCAACTCCTTCACAGGGTGTCCTCACCTGGGCGGGGAGGGGCCGGGGGGGGGGGGGGGGGTGGGGGCAAATGCCCATGTGTGCAGGGGGTGACATTACTCATGCATGGGAGGTGTGGGGAGCCTCAAGGTCACTTAGAGATCAAGGTACCCTTTCAAAATGACAGCCCGATCTCTAAGGAGCTGGCCTGGTTACCGAGTTCAGCTCCCCAGTGATGAAAACATTTCGAAGTGTGGGCTCGCCCAAAGAGAAACTTGCCAAGGCCGAAGAAAAATGACAAAGTGTGGTTTGGATAGCAGTGTGGATCTCACCTACAAAGCTGACGAGAAACACCCTGTCAAATGTGCCAAAAATTACACTTAGAAATATTTTGGTTCAATCACGCCTGTCATTTCAACTTGTGAGTCACATCTAATAAGGTTCCAGTTTACACCGAGTGAGACCTTACTTCTTCACCCCTTATCTCATTATTATTCTTGATCACTTTCTTTCTCTAGCCCCTGAATGAGGTGATGAGCGCAACACGATTCCAGCTTCCTCTTCACATAATTTGTGTTAAGCTTCATTATATTACATAATCTGTTGTAACTTGATCTCTGAAGAGCAGAGGGAAGGGTTCAGAAAGAAAATGGGGAGGGTACAAGCCCAACATATTCCCTCTGAGGTGTTAGGAATGAGTGACAAGCCCCAGAGAACCATGGATGGCCAGAGATGTTCAGGATACGATGAGAAGGAAAAGAGAGGCTTTTAGAAGTTGAAAGGCCAGCATTTGTGGAGTACAGAAAGTGCAGGGTGGAACTTAGGAAATCAATTAGGAAAATAAAGAGGGGATATAAGAAATCCCAGGCTGGTAACAGGAGGGAAAATCCCAAGATATTCCATAAATTTGTCAATAGGAAAGTGATAACCAGGGAAAGAGTAGGCCTCTGTAGGGACCAGGCGGACAATCTGTGGGTGGAGCCAGAGGACATTGGTAGGGTGTTAAATGGATACTTCACATCCGTCTTCATCCAGGAGAATGAGGATGTAGGTATTGTAAATATCCTTCATGTTTGTTCCTATATTCCCCCTTTCTTTTACTTCTGCTGTTACATTGTTGATCCATGGATGTTTAATGGACCTGTAACTTTAAGGCAAAGAGCTTGTAAGCAGCCTTAAATTCAAAACAGCAGATTCCTGAAGGCTGTGCTCTTTTAGACTCATTGGAGATTGGTTGGTGACTTGGTTGATGTGGCTGGTGGTCAATTAATTGGGCCAGAAAGCTATGCTCTGCCCAGTAACAGGTGGTGATTGGATATTATCCTTCTGGAATGTTCCTCACAGCCACCAGGTTACATTTTAGTTTCACTTTTGGTTCTGCAGTCTGGCTGGAGGATTCCAACTAATTCTCTCCCAAAAGGTCCAGCTAAACGCTTTACGTAAGGCGAACGTGATGACTGATTCACCCTCCAGCAAGGCTGGGTGTCATTCTCTTGAGACTGCAAAACCTGGAAGTCAAACCATGAGCTGGAAGCAGGGTTTGATGTGAGACAAAGTGTCTCAAGAAAGAAATAGGTCTGAATGGGAACCTTAAGCTGAAGGCCCAGCTTAATAACAACTAAGATGTCTCCCCAGAAGAAAGCCTACTGCTTGAGTACTGAATGAATGACTATGCGGAGAAGACCATTACCAGCTGTAAACCAAAGACTTTAACTAACCAGCGTGCTGTGAGGAAAGGGCCATCATTCGAAGCAAAGACTCTTATCTTTTGACCTTCAGCCTTATTATTTTACCCCATTCAACCCTTCTGCGGTTCTCTGTATTGCCTGTATGGGTACAGGGTGGGGCAGTTAAAGGGTGAGTCATGTTAGCTTGACATTAAGCAGCTGCATTCACTGCATATTCCGCATTTGTTCAAGTTATAAATAAACAGTAATTGTGTTTAAACTTATAAAACTGTTGACTGTAAGTATTGTACAGCCAAGGCCCAAAGATTTGGGTTATATATAAGGATTATTGGTTAATTAACTTATGTTATGACCCCAGGACGAGTGGGGCTGGAATTGACTGTACCTGCCCAAGGTGTCGTAACATAAATTGGGAGCTTGGGTCCGGGATTTTTGGAACGTTAGATGGCAAAGTTCGGGTTACAAAGTAAATTAAAAAGAGACCCCACATTTGCAGTGATATAACAGGATAGATCTGGAAGCTGCCTAACATTTTCTCAAGCTGGAAGACTCATTCCTGGTTTAGTTAAAAGAACTTTACAGAGACAAGCCAGTTGAATTGGTAGTTAAATTAAAAATAAAGGTATCAGCTCGAGCTGGGAAAGTGGAGATAATTGCAGCGACTGCTCAACATTTAAATTTGAATTGAAATTTCGATGTCATGTCGGTGAGGTTTACAGCAGGCTTTTAAAAACTTGATGCAGTCGACCCCAAGGCAAGTATAGCCCCCAGGGAAGAGGGACATGTCCTGCCATTGCCCCTGGTGCTGCCGCCTGGCACTGCCAGGGTTGCATTGCCAGGGATGAGCCCGCTGGGAAGCTCCATAAGGAGGTTTCCATTAAGTGTGTGTGTGTGTGTGTGTGTGTGGTGGGGGGGCGGGGGGGGGGGGGGGGCAACCTGAGGCTTTTGAGCCGGGGTTGCCCCGATATTTGTGAGGGGGTTGCGCCAATGCTTGTGGGAGGGATCCCCAATGTCCACTCTGACAAATTAGGGAAAGGTTCCGCCAAATGAAAAGAATGTGCATAGCTAAGATGGCAAAAAACATAGGGAAACCCCAGTGAAGAAGAGAGAGCAAGGTGATGGAGCATGTGAAGAAACTGATTAATCTTTACTTTCATTATTGTACTTGTTCATGGGTGTGGCAGTGCTAGAAAGGCACGTATGTTTTGCCCATCCCCTACTGTCCTTGGAAAAATTCTTGAACCACTGCAGTTCATATTGTACAGCCACAATGCCATTTTTTCCCGTAGTTCTGTTTTATATAGTGACAGCTGACATTATCTGGTGTTTCTTTGAGAGAGGTAACTGAGGTAGAGAGTGTGAAAGTTCTTAGCTTGAAGAAAGTGCAAAAGCAGAGATCACTGAGTTGCCTCGCGCTAATGGTTGGATTTATTGTTACAATTTCCCACGAAAAGCTAAGAGGCTCATAGATACATACTTTGAAATATGTAATCCTGTCAATCACACATTGCTGCTTACACTTGAAGGTGAAGAATATTCGCTTTCTGCATTTGGTTGCTCAGCTTCTGTATAGCTAAGTGCAATGAATATCAATATTAACATGTTCTTCAATTACACATTCCACATCCTGAGTGAGCCTTTGAACTATCCTGTGTAATCATAGTAGCAAAAGGGTTGAGCGTTTGTTTAACGTTCTTTCGTCTTCTGATCTAAGCAAGGCATCAACCCATTTATTTTAAATGTAAGAAGAGGAAAATGCACTTGTATTGCAGATAAGGAAATTTCAACTGTGTTTACAGGTTCTTTGCTAATATCACACAGCATTCTTTTTCAGCACATTATCGCCAGGTCAAATACAGACTACAATGGTTGCCATTCAAGAGCATGTGACGGAGGAGATAGATTAATGTACGGCTTTTACCCTGTCTGCTCAGTATTGTCAAATGATTGGTGGGATCTCTGGGTTCCAGATTGCTGAAATTAAAGCAGACACATTATTTATTAAAGACAAAATGAACCAGCACAAATTTGGTGAAGCATTATGAATAAAAGATGAGCTAAAACAAACATAACCAAATGATATGAAGCAAAATTCAAAACTCCTGTTTGAGCCCATGGAATGGAATTGATTCCAGGAGATGGAACACATCTAATCAGGTAAGAATTTTGATACTCAGGAAGTCTTAACAATGCACTGAGAAACTCATTGCATGATCAGAGATTGTGTTTGACAAATCTATTGGACTATTTTGAGGATGTCATTAGTAATGCAGCTCAAAGAGAACCAGTGTAGGTTTTGTGAGGGCCACGAAGAATCCAGCACGAGTTGAAGGATAGAAAGAAATAACATTTATTAACAATAACATAAATATACACAACAGCAGCAGCAACTCCCATGCTGCTCATTCTCCTCTCTCGCCAGTTCCAAACTGGCCAGCTTTCCAGGAATCTGCTAATGATTTCTCTGCCTTCCCCTCATTGGGGAAGCTCACACTCACAAAGTATTGTGGGATTGCCATTAGTCCCCAGCCAGTGGTAAGCAGGCAGGTTATAACATCCCTCATCCCCAAAGTCCAAGGAATCCACCGAAGACCCTGGCGAAGGAGGGCGTCGGACTCGTTTTGCCACAGGCCGGGCACCACTTGCACGAGGCGCTGGATTGGGCGGCATGTAACGAGACGGAGAACAGCGTTTCCGTGATGAGCTCCGGGGGCGGGGGATCTTTGGAAGGGATGGTCTTCTGGACCGAACATGGTCTACATGCTTGCGCTGGAGACGACCCTGGGCTTGCACCTGGTAAGAGACAGGGCCCGTTTGCCGAAAGATTATGCCAGGGACCCACTGGGCACCACCAGCAAAATTCGGAACGAACATAGCTGAATCGGCCGATGCCGAGAAAAACCATGTCCCTACTGTTCTTGTGTGTGGCGTACTTTTGCGCCAATGTCCGGGAAAACCATGCTAAGGCGGGTGCAAAGTCTCCGGCCCATTAGGAGTTTCGCGGAAGCTACCCCAGTCACCGCATGTGGGGTGGTCCTGTATGAAAACAAAAAAAACGAGCCAGTCTTGTGTCCATCGACCCAGAATACCCAGTGCGCGCTCCACCAACCCATTTGAAGCCGGGTGGTGTGGGGCAGTGTGGATATGGCGTATGCCGTTCATCTTCATGAAACTCGCAAACTCCTCACTTGTGAACTGAGTGCCGTTGTCCGTGACCAGCACCTCGGGGAGGCCATGCATATTGAAAGACAAACACATCTTCTCGATTGTTGCGCAGGACATTGTGCCTACCATCTTATGCACCTCTAACCATTTAGACTGGGCATCGATTAATAGAAGGAACATGGATCCTTGAAAAGGGCCGGCGAAATCCGCATGCAAACACGGCCAAGGCCGCCCTGGCCATTCCCAGTGATGTTGGGGCGCTGCCGGCGGAAGCTTCTGATGCTCCTGGCAAATGGAGCAGTTTTGGGCCACCTTCTCAATGTCGGTGTCGAGGCCTGACCACCAGACATAACTCCGGGCCAACATTTTCATTTTGGTAACTCCCGGATGCCCATTGTGCAAGTCTCTTAGATTCAACTCCTGTCCTTTTTCCGGGACAATCACACGTGTCCCCCACAAGAGGATGCCGTCTTCCATGCTAAATTCTGACAGCTTGGAGGAAAATGCCTGCAACTCGCCTGCGAGCCGTCTATGCTGCCCACCATACAGGACTATGTGCCGAACCTTTGACAGGACTGGCTCTGTCTGGGTCCACTCACAGATCTGTGATGCCGTGACAGGCAAGATGTCCATAAAATTTAGGGTTGCAACCACCTCGCCGGTCGTGGGGGTCGACATGGGGCCGGTCGATAAACGTAATCGGCTTAGTGCGCCGGCATTCCCTATCTGGGTTCCTGGTTTGTGCTCCAGAGAATACTCGTAGGCTGCGAGCAACAAAGCCTAGTGCTGGATCCGTGCGGAAGCAATGGGCGGTATTGGCTTATCCTCTCTGAAAAGTCCCAGCAGTGGTTTATGCTCAGTCACAACAGTGAAGTGGTGGCCATACACGTACTGGTGGAAGCATTTCACCACAAAGACCACCGCCAGACCCTCCTTCTCGATCTGCGCGTACTTCTTTTCCACTGCAGACAATGTGCGGGAGGCGAAAGCTATAGGCCGCTCAGCCCCGTTCTCCATCTTGTGGGACAGGACGGCCCCAATGCCATACGGGATGCATCACATGTGATGAGCAAAGGTTTTCCAGGATCATAGTGGGTTAGTAACCCAGACGACGACAATTGTTGTTTTACCCGCTGGAAAGCGGTTTATTGCGGCTGACCCCAAACCCAGGTGTGATTCTTCTTTAGCAGAAGGTGCAACGGGTCCAGTGCAGTTGCCAGATTGGGGAGGAACTTCTCGTAATAGTTTACGAGGCCGAGAAAAAAACAAAGATGCGAAGTGTCTGTCGGGGCGGGGGCCTGTTGAATTGCACGCACCTTCTCTGCGACGGGGTGCAAACATTCGCGGTCCACCCGATAACCCAGGGAGACTACTTCCTTTGCCTGAAAGACACACTTTGTATGACGTATCGGACTCCAGCCTCCGAAATACGTCTCAGGACAGCCTCCAAATTTTCCAAATGTTCCTGCTCCGACGTCCCTGCAATCAAAACGTTGTGTAAGTAGACAGCAAAATGCCTTCCATGACCCGTTGAAAAATAGCACAGGCAGAGGATACCCCAAATGGCAACCGTGTATATTCATCCAGGTCCGGGTGTGTATTAACCATTACTTATGGCCGGAGGCAGGGTCCAGCTCCAACTGTAGGTAGGCGTGACTCATATCTAATTTTGTGAACGAGAGTCTGCCTGAAAGCTTTGCGTAGAGATCCTCTATGCGAGGCATTGGATATTGGTCGAGCCGGGAAGCCGTATTCACTGTGTTCTGGAAAATACAGAAGGTGTCATTTGAAACATAGAGGTCTGCCAATATCTGGTCTGGGAGAGTGCAGGGAAAGATCCCACAAGAGGTTGGTGGCAGCTGAAAAGAGCAGAAACTGTGGCCAGCTCTTCTGTCAAAAATGCAGTCAATTTCAGTCTGTCAGAATTGTTATTAACAACCTGCAGCAGGAAAAAGGGAAAAAGAAAAAAACAGAGTTTGCATACATTTCTTTGTGTTGTTGAAATATTGTAATGGACTGCCCCTTTAAGCCCCGTAGTCCTTTCCCTATCGGAGGTCCCGATCTCCCGCCAAAAATCACTGAGCGCAGGCTTCCCTCGCTCCTCCCCCCACGTGCGAGGCAGCAGACATCGGGAGAAAAAGCAGAACGCGAGGGAGCAGCAGCTGGAGAGGTCAGAACGGAGCTCAGAGGAAGGAGGACAGAAAACAGAGAACCAGCATCAGGAGAGAAGAGGAGGAGAGAGAGAGAGAGAGAGAACTTGGTTATGGGAAAGGCAAAGTAAACAGCTGAGTGTAAACGGTAATAGATTTAAAGAAGGCTAGGATTTAAAGGTAAAATGTTAAGTTTGGGTCTGAAGGTCCCCAACCAACCAGACAACATCCAAAATCACTAATCTGTTTACCTTTCTGTAGAGAAAGTGTTTACAACTTATAAAAAAAAAGTATGATAATAATAAAATAATTTAACCTGAAAAAGTGGTTATTAGCTTACTTCACTTCCTTAGCAATGCAGGACCCAGGACATCGATGCTACTAAGGGGTAAGTAGGTAAAATTCTTCGGTGAAGGTATGGGTTATACCGGGGAATAACTTGGAAATATAGTTTGACCTGAATGGCACCCACTGAAGCCTGCATCGGAGTCAGGGAGTGAGAATCCCTGTTCACCATTTGGAATATCGGCCCTTTTTTGGTATAGGGGGAATTCTAAGACAGAGTGGTGGATTTACAAAAACAACTGTAAGTTTATAGTCGCGAAGATACAGATCCTGTACTCAAGGTTGAGCTCCAACATTTTCCCCCTGATCCAGGACGCGCCGAACTATGCTGAAGCCATGACGATTCTCAAGAAAACTACGCGCAGAAGACAAACACGCTCTTCGCCAGGCACGTACTCGGCACTCGCTCTCAACTCCCTGGTGAATCCATCGAAGACTTCTGGCGGGCCCTAATCCCACTCGTCCGGGACTGTGACTGTCAGGCCGTTACGGCCACTGAACATTCAAACTTCCTTATGAGGGACGCGTTCGTTATGGGGATTGGGTCGGAACTCATACGCCAAAGTCTGTTAGAGGGGGCCACGCACAATCTAGCTGAGACAAAGAAGCTAGCGCTCTCCATGACAGTTGCCTCGCGCAACATTCAGGCCTACACCCACAGCCGCGCGGCCCATGCCTCCTAAGCATCATGGACCCAACAGACGGCCGCCCCAGTGGGGGCCTTACCCAGCCAATACGCCTGGGCCGCATGCCAGCCATCGCATCCTGGGGGCCCCCGATGCTATTTTTGAGGCCAGCAGAAACACCCTCGCCAACGCTGCCCGGCCCGCGCTGCCCTTTGTAAAGCTTGCGGTAAAAAGGGGCCCTTCACTGCGGTGTGCCAGGCCCGTGCAGTCTCCGCTGTCGCTGCCATCCCCATAGTCTACGCACATCTTCACCTCCCCGGACCACGCGCGGCCAGTGGGCACCGGCATCTTCACCTCCCGAGACAACGCGCGGTCAGTGGGCGCTGCCATCTTCCCCTCTCAGACCACGTGCGGCCCATGGGCGCCGCCATCTTGTCCAACCCCCGCAACGTGCGACCCATGGGGGGCGCCATTTTGTCCCCCTCAAGATCTTCAGACGCCGTCATCTTGTCTTCCCCACGGCACATGGACACCGACAGCATTTCAGAACCTGGGCCACCCAGGCTCCCCATCATCCGACGTCAGCGACGACCGACCACAACGCGCCTCAGTGACAGTTGACCAGTCTTGTCACCGCATCGACCAGCGTGAAAATCAACGGCCATGTGACCTCTTGCCTGCTGTACTCCAGCAGCAACGAAAGCTTCATCCACCCGGATACAGAAGTCCACATCCGGGGTGTCGCTCCCGACTTGACTCGCAACTCCAGGACCAGTAATGCTCCGTAGGCACATCCGACTCCACAAGGCGGACCCGTTGGTGGAGAGGGCGCAATTGCTCCATGCAAACTCCCAGTATGCCTACGTGGCGTACCCCGCCGTCCCCCAGGATACTGTCTCACTCAGGGACCTGGCACCGGTGCCACGTTCCCCTCCCTGGCGCTCCCAGCAGCAACCCTTCCAGGACCATCCGTCTTCCCCCTGCCCGCACCCGAGGATGAAGAGGATTTCGGCACGCTTCCGGAGTCACCGAACATCAGGCCAGCATCAACATTGCCGCCGCCACTACGTCGCTCCCAGCGGAACATCAAGGCCCCGGGCCGGTTAAACCTCTAGCTGGTCCACTGGACTTCAAAAGACATTTTTTTGCGCTCTCAAATATTGTAAATATAAATTCATTGCCTTATATAGTTCTCCACCACCCCCGCCGGACTCAATTTTAACAGGGGGTGAATGTGGTAAACCACTGTTACACCTTTATTAGGTGATCTATGGTAGGACCTGTACTACAGGTTCGCTGGTAGTCCCTGCCTGCTGGCTCCGCCCAGTAGGTGGAGTATAAGTATGTGTGTCCTCCATGCAGCAGCCATTTCGCCAGCTGCTGTGGGAGGCCACACATCTTAGAGCAATAAAGCCTCAGTTGTATCCAACTCTAGTCTTTGTTCAATTGATCGTGCATCAGCCCCGTAGATATTTTTACTTCAGGTTTCATTCAATTCTCTTTTGAATATTGCTATTGAATCTGCTTCTGTTGTCCTTTTAGACAGGTCATTGCAGATCCAGTCAGAGCTGTTTCCTCATGGCATCTCTGGTTCTTTTGTCTTAAATCTGTATTTGCTGATTACTGAGCCTTCTGTCACTCCATTTTAAAAATAAACATTCATGACTTTGAAGAAAAGAATCTTGACTTACTTCGCTGCGCCGATTCCAGCTTCTCCAATCTCTCCACATGACTGAACTCCTTCGTCCCTGGTTATTATCAACAGATAATATTCTGAAAAGTATTTAACTTCAGATTTGACATGGTATTAATGGATTTAATGAAGGGTAAAATTTAGAAACATCATCACACGGGTTACGGGAGATTGAGTCGGAATGACAGGTAGGTTCGGCTGGCCTCAAAGAATTCTTGGATCAGCAACTTTCTAAAGTTCTGCAGAATCAGTTTAATCTATTTAGCCGATGGATTCAGATGCTGCTTTACGACAACTGGAATAGTTTCTCTGGAACAAAGGCAAAATGCTACAGAGGTCAGATATTTGGAATAAATGGACAAAATGTTGGAAACCCTCTACAGGTAAGTCCTGTCGATAGGTCATCAACCCACACTGTCGATTGCGTTTCTCCCTCCAGAGATGTTGGCAGACATGCTGGGTGGAATTCTCCGACCCCCGCCGGGTCAGAGAATCAGCGCGACACCGCGCGAATCGTGCCACGCTGCCCCGACGCCGGGACGGAATTCTCCACAGTGCGGAGAATCGGCGGTATCGGCGCTGGCATGGTCGGCGCGGCGCTGGTGGGCTTATGCACCAAATCTCTGGCCTGGGCAGGCACAGGCCGTCGCGCCAATTCCCCGGGCCGGATGGGCTGAGCGGCAGTCAACAAAAAGCCGAGTCCGGCCGCTGCCATTCTAACATCCTCTGAGCCGGCGGTGGAGGGGGGGGGGGTCTGACACCAGGGGGGGCTCTGTAGTAGCCTGGCCCGCGATCGGGGCCCACCAATCGGCGGGCTGGCCTCTTTGCCCCCCGGCCTCCTTTCCTCCCCGCCGGCTCCTGTAGCCCTGCGAGGAAGAAGGCGCTAGTTGCCGCAAGCCCAACTGCGCACGTGCGGACCCTGCGGCGCCAGGTTCAGGCCGGCATCGACAGCACGAGCAGCGGAGGCCACTCCAGCGCCGTCCTAGCCCCCTGTGGGCCGCAGAATGGGGTTCCGGAACAGGCGCCGACGCCGGAGTAAAAGATTCCCGTTTTTACTCCGCCGTTGGGAGAATCCCACCTGCTGAATGTTTCCAGCATTTTCCGTTCTGATTTGTGATTCTCGAGAACATGGATTGTTAGCAGCAGGAAGATTTCACAGTGTTGTAACATAATTGGTATAATTTTAAATGAAATTTACCAGTCAGGAGAGTGGGGTTTTTGGTAATTATTTAAGGTACAGTAAATCCAATTCATTAATGGCAACTACTGCACTTTAGGGAGGTCTTGTGGCCCATTGGGTAGTGTCTGGTTTAGCTCACTCGGCTAAATCGCTGGCTTTTAAAGCAGACCAAACAGGCCAGCAGCACGGTTCGATTCCCGTACCAGCCTCCCCGGACAGGCGCCGGAATGTGGCGACTAGGGGCTTTTCACAGTAACTTCATTGAAGCCTACTCGTGACAATAAGCGATTTTCATTTTTCATTTCATTTCCCTGCCTATGAGCCAGAAGCTCCAGGTTCAAGACTCACCCCAAGACATGATGGTCAAGTAAGGTGTATTCATAACACAGCCATACAGGTTAATCATCAATCTTCAAGATCCGTCCAACCTGTTAATGGCAGGTGAGAGTGTGAGAGACTCCTGGTCAGCCTGCTTGATGTGGAGTAGAATCCCGACAGCACTGAAGGAGGCCACTTGACCCACTGAGTCTGCAGAGACACTCAGAAAGAGTTTCCGACCTAGGCCGAATCCCATGCCTATCCCCACCTAATCTTTGGACACTAAGGACAATTTTAGCATGGCCAATCCATCTAAACTGCACATCTGTGGGAAGAAACCAGATCACCCGGAGGAAACCCATGCAGACATGGGGAGAACGTGCAAACTCCACAGAGACAGTCACCCAAGGCCGGAATTGAACCCGGGCCCCTGGCAGTGCTCACCACTGTGCCATTGTGCCTCTCTGTGGTGGCCCTCAAGCAATAAGCCTCTGGCCACTGGAAAAAAATTGCTATGGGAACAGGTGAACGTCTGCCTTGTGCACCACTAGATGTGGGAAGTGAAACAATAACAATGTTTAAGAATCCAGACCGTTGTTGATTCAAGGGTTTGTTTAACCTCCGGAATATCTTCATCATTCAGTCTTGTGCTCCTCTGTAGTGCTGTAAATTTTTGTCAGCCTTCATTAAACTCAATAATGCCACGTCTGAACTGGAACATTGAATTGCTTGTTAATCATTTTCAATCACTTGGGAAATAGTTTGCTAAAAGGCATATAAATGTTCATCCTCTTACACTTTCAGCATTCGTACAGATACCAAACACATAGCAAACCAACGAACTAGCAGAGACAGGGGGAGTTTTCTTTTTTAAACATTTAGAGTACCCAATAATTTTTTTCCAATTAAGGGGCAATTTAGCATGGCCAGTCCACCAAACCAGCACATTTTTGGGTTGCGGGGGTGAAACCCACGCAGCCATGGGGAGAATGTGCAAACTTGGCACGGACAGTGACCTGGGGCCGAGATCGAAACCGGGTCCTCGGGCCGAGAGGCAGCAGTGATAACCAGTGCACCACAGTGCCACCCTGAAATAGGGGGAGTTTTTATGAACATGTTTGATGCAAAGCATATTTTGCCATAACAGGTGGAAGCTATTGCGGCAATTTTAACCCTAGTGGTACAATTGGGCTTGCAGGGACTTAAACTGGCCGCAGTGGCTTCCCTATTTTGATCCTTCTGCTTGCAACCTGCTTGTTTGAGCAGGCCAATCGGTGCCTTGCCAAAGGCAGCCACACCCTTATTTCCCTATGGAGATTGAGCTACAATGGCACCACTGATGCTCAAATTCATTTTTTAAACTGAGCCCTGTGTTTGAAAACTAGGGTCAGAAGAGACCCAAAGAAAGTTAAGTGAGCCCTTTTTTATCCTCCAGGCCCAACAAGTGAACCATGAGCCTCCCTTGATATAAAGGTACGATGGTCCCAGTTGTGTTCTCTGTTTTGCTTTACCTGGATGGCTTGGTGCGTAGTGTTGCATAAAGAACGCAAAGCTTTGTTAATGAACAAAACTATACATTTATTCTACTACTAACAAAGATTTGTTCACATTCCTAAAATAGAAGGTTTCTATATTAATCTATGCCATTTCGAGCTGCAGAACTCTCAAGTACACAACTGCACTCTCTCATGTCTCACTAGCTTCTGTCTGCCTGTTCTTCTTCTTCATCATCTGACCCACAAGGCTTCGCCCCATCCCTTATATACTTATGGGACTAGCTCCCTCTAGTGGATGTCTGTACTCATTTCATTAACTCTTGCATTGCCTTCAGTTCTTTTTTTTTTTAATTTTAGATTACCCAATTATTTTTTCCAATTAAGGGGCAATTTAGCGTGTCCAATCCACCTACTCTGCACATTTTTGGGTTGTGGGGGCGAAACCCACGCAGACACGGGGAGAATGTGCAAACTCCACACGGACAGTGACCCAGAGCCGGGATCGAACCTGGGACCTCGGCGCCGTGAGGCGGTTGTGCTAACCACTAGGCCACCGTGCTGCCCCGCCTTCAGTTCTGATAATACCACATACCCCTTTCTTTCTAAAGAAAAATTATTACACTTTGTTTAAAACATTTTTCTTTGATTCTTATGTCATGTGGTATTAATCATAAATGCATTATCCTGTTCTATTGCTAATGACTATACATGCCATACTATCCCAGTATGGTAGCATAGTGGTTAGCACTGTGGCTTCACAGTGCCAGGGTCCTAGGTTCGATTCCCTGCTGGGTCACTGTCTGCGGAGTCTGCACATTCTCCCCGTGTCTGCGTGGGTTTCCTTTGGGTGCACTGGTTTCCTCCCACAGTCCAAAGGTGTGCAGGTTAGGTGGATTTGCCATGCTAAATTGGCCTTAGTGTTCATTAGGAGGGGTTATCGGGTTAGGGGGATAGGGTGGAAGTGAGGGCTTAAGTGGGTCTGTGCAGACTCGACGGGCTGAATGGCCTCCTTCTGCACTATATGTTCTATGTCTATGTCTATCCCCCTTTCTTCCTGTTCCTTGACTGCAAGATAATTGGAGTTTGCTACAAACTTATGTCAAAATCATTGTCTGTTCATCACAAGTACTAGTGAACAATTGTTCAAACTTTTTTTTTTACAGTCCACAAATTTGAGTATACACTCAGACGCCACTGTGGTAGTGTGTTACAGTGCCAACAAGTCATCAGTCCAAATCGATCAGGTGTTCGACTGGTTGAACCATGTTCGTTGTCTGACGTAGTTTCTTTCTGTGCTTGTGATGTTGCTTTTGTGTTTCATTTGCCTTCAAAACCTGTTTGTTTTCTGGTTTTACGGCAAATACCAACTCATTAAATTTGTTGGCACGACTTATTTTTTGTCTAAACAGTGTCCAGTTCTTCCTGACATTGGACCATTATGCGTGAATTTTGTATTGTTTACACACGCATTTGTCCGTGGTACCCCGATCTGATGCTGTGTTTCACACACTGTCCTGCAGTCCCTTGCTCAGTTGCCATCTGGATTGCTTTCCATCCTGTATGGTCTGTCAAGCCTGTCTGCAAGTTCAAACACTTTCTTGTCATTGCATTGGACTGTACTGTTTAGTTGACCTTCGGTTTCACAGTCAGACCTTTGTGTACAGTCTGTTATTCCGTAGTTACTTTTTGTGTACTCAAGATCTGTTCCTTCTGGCTTTCAACTTTATACTATCAATGTCCTTTGTATTATCTAATGATTCATCAGGCTTTGTGGTCTCAGGTTCCTGTGCATGATCTGATGCATCATTGAGCTTTGTGACATCGGTGCCTTCTGGATGATCTGATTTATCTTTGATCTCTTGGTGCTTCTCATCTGGGGTGAGGGGCTGTTTAGCACAGGGCTAAATCGCTGGTTTTGAAAGCAGACCAAGGCAGGCCAGCAGTACGGTTCAATTCCCGTACCAGCCTCCCCAAACAGGCGCCGGAATGTGGCGACTAGGGGCTTTTCACAGTAACTTCATTTGAAGCCTACTTGTAACAATAAGTGATTTTCATTCATTTTTTTTTACTTGTCCAAGATGTCTTCATTTTCTTGTTGGCTGTTCACAATTGTATGTGCTCTCAGTTGATCTGTTCATTGTTGCACTCTGAAATGAAATGAAATGAAAATGAAAATCGCTTATTGTCACAAATAGGCTTCAAATGAAGTTACTGTGAAAAGCCCCTAGTCGCCACATGCTGGCGTCTGTTCAGGGAGGCTGGTACGGGAATTGAACCGTGCTGCTGGCCTGCCTTGGTGTTGCTCGTTTTACTGGAGTGTGATTAACACGCCTCCGTTTAAAGGCCGTGTGCTTAACACTACTATGGCTCTGTGTATGCAATTATGCTCGGAGTCGCCAGGTGCCATATTTAGACACCGTCACAAGTATATCAAGGTCAGGTTCAAAGTAATAAATCTGTACACCGATTGGTAAGTCCAAACGATTGGTGTTTATTATAACAAATATAATAAATACACATGCATACGCTAAAGAGACTAACTTACTTCTAATACTAAACAACTAAAATACTTATCTAGACAGGAACAGGCAAGGTCAGGGGACAAGGCCTTCATCCCGTTCTTGGTCTGCAACTCTCTGATTCTTAAAGTTGTCAGGATCTAGCAAGGTCTGGATCACGTAGCGATCGTTGTATTGGCACTTACAGTTCGATGGCTGATGCTCAACGGCCGGTGATGAAACTGGAGTCAGGATGCGATGTAACAAATCTGGGCCGGAGTCTGGAAGCAACAGACCGAGTCATGTGCTTGACCTTCTCTTTATAGGTCCTAGAAGTCCATGCCCCCTTGGGGCGGTTCTTTTACCTGCCAGGTATCGATTGGGCCTTTCCCAATCGATACCTTCCAAACCTCCCAATCTGAGGGTCGTTCCTCGATGGGTGGGGCGATCCCTATGGTTCTTTGTGTTGGTTACTGTGGCGCCATTCTGTCTGGGCGTCTACGCAAAAGTATCCATTGATACTTAAATGTTTCTATTGTGCGGGGTCTGGATCTGGATCACCTCATTACTATGCAGATCTGTTCCCATTTGCACCTTTGGCTGAAACTCTGCACCTGGCCAAAAACTGGTTTCTGTATGTGCAGAATGCAAATTAGTCTTCTGCAAACTGCTTGTCCTCACTAAGACTGTTTTTCCCTGCAGCCTTAGCAGTTCTCCATTTTGTAGCCCAGTGTCCATCTTAGATGGCTACATTGGTCTGCTTTAAAAGCCAATTATTTAGCCCCGTGCTAAACCAGCCCCTGGTTTCTAGCCCCAGCCTCTGATTGTCAACCTTTGTGCAGTCCATCTGAGATCTGTCAGTCTCGATTTTGTCCTGCACAGCTTGTATGCTACTTGTGATCACTTTGTCACTCTTTGCAAATAAAGTGGATAGACTGTCATCGTCTTCTTTTTCTTGCTCATTATCTTTTTCTTCACTGTTGTCCTTAGTGGCAAATACAGTGGATAGACTTTCATCGTCTTTTGCTTGCTCATCATCTGTTTCTTTCAGTGCTCTTCCTGGAGTCTTTAATTGCTCTCTTCCTGCAGTCTTTTATTGTTCTATTTCTGGAGTCTTTCAGTCTGTAAACTGCTTGTTCAATGCTGCTGCAAAAGTTATTCTTCTTCATCTTCATTTGCCAGATTACTGTCCTCTACGGATGATTGCGGTATCATCTCTTGTGGGCGGTTATAATGATGCTCTGTCTTCACGCTGTCTGGAACGTGCAGTCGTTGAACGAGGTTCAGAGCTTCACGCGCTTTTGCTCCCAATATGGACTCTCACTTTGTGTCCACAATGGCGAATTGCACGATATGACTTTGATTGTGCACCCATGCTTCTAGGTAACATATCCCTAACGTTTCAATCGCAGTCCCACTGTAGATTTCAGCTTTTGAAATTTTTTGTATACCTTGACCTACACTTTCAATTATATCCATGTAGAATATATCTTGCAAATCCATTTAATCTTATGTGATGTTGAGTTTATACTCTTTACTTTTAGATTTGTGAACATTTTCTTCTGGTTGAAAACTGGTTGTTCAGCTGTTCGGTGAAATTTCATTCCTGTTCTGCATTGCAAAGCCAAATGATTCAGTTTGCTGCAGTTTAAACATTGTTTTCCGATTGCCGGGCATTTTTTCTTTAAGTGGGCGTGGCCACAACGCATGCAGGTTATTGACGTCATGCTCAAACTTCCATTGTGCATGCGCAAATCGATCCTCTTCCGGAGTGTGCTCTTTTTTCAACTGTGCATGCGCAATCTTCTGCGCAGACAGTCATCTCCCGAATCACGGCTGGGATTTTCCCCGACCCGGCGGGGCGGGGGTCCCGGAGGGACGGAGTGTGAACCACTCCGGCGTCGGGCCTCCCCAAAGGAGCGGAATTCTCCGCACCTTTAGGGGCCAAGCCCTCACATTGAGGGGCTAGTCCCGCGGCGGAGTGGCTTCCGCTCCGCCGGTCGGCGCGGATGGCCTTTGGCACCCTGCCAGCTGGGGCCGAAAGGCCTTCGTCGGCCGGCGGAAGTCCTCGCATGCGCTGGTGCATCAGCGGCTGCTGACATCATACCGGCTAATGCGCAGGGGAGGGGGTCTCTTCCGCCGTGGTGAAAGCTATGGCGGGGCGGAAGAAAAAGAGTGCCCCCACGGCGCAGGCCCGCCCGCCCGCCGATCGGTGGGTCGCAATCGCAGGCCAGGCCACCGTGGGGACACCCCCCGGGGTCAGATCGCCCCATGCCCCCCCCCCCCCCCCCCCCCCCCCCCAGGACCCCGGAGCCCACCCGCGCCGCCAATCCCGCCGGTACCAGAGGTGGTTTAAACCACGCCGGTGGGAAAGGCCTGTCAGCGGCGGGACTTCGGCCCATCACGGGCCGGAGAATCGCCGCGGGGGGCCTGCCGACCGGCACGGCGCGATTCCCGTCCCCTCCGAATCTCGGGGGGCGGAGAATTCGGGACACGGCGGGGGCGGGATTGACGCCGGCCCCGGGCGATTCTCCGACCCGCCCCACATCTTTTTTAACGTGGGCATGTGCGAACCGGTCCCGCACATGCACAGAACGTTCAACATACGAATTGTGAGTTTTTTTTCTTTAACTGCGCATGTCCGTAATGTCTGACTTCTGAAGCGTATGTTTTTTTCAGATGCGCTTGCGCAATTTGGTCTTCTTTTCCAGTGAGCTTAATTTTCTGCTGCGCCACAGCTTCAACGGAGACAAAAAAAGTTTTACTTTGCCCATTCAACATATCAGCACTTCTAGTTTTAGATTCTTTGCTCGCACGGGATATGTTACACGGATCTTCTAGCATTTATTTTTGTTGTTTACTGAGCTTTACATTTCTTTTCAGCTCACAATTATTTTAAATTTTTTCAATTATCTCATCAAACTTATTTATTTCAACTTCATTCTCAAAGTGGAATGAGTAATATAATTCTGTAGCCTGCGGTCCAGCCCAATTTAGCGCAATCTTTCGCTTTTCACTGACCACTTCGAGAGTTAAGGCTGAGAGGCAGTGTTCAAACTCTTGTTTGAAAAGTTTGTCACATCTACTTTACCCGATATCCTGAATGAATTTGGAGTCTTCAGACTTCCATGTAGCTTCAGCTGGGTATTTCTTTTTCGTGATGCTGTTGGTTGTAGCTCTTGGAGTCTGGTTGAAATTTTCCCTTCGCACGTTTGTTTTTCAATCGGAGATTCTTTCTTTCTCCATAAACTTTACTAATCTATTCTAGTCAGACCTGGTACCATGTTGTTCTCTATTTTACTTTACCTGGATGGTTTGGATGCATGGTGTTGAATAAAGAACGCAAAGCTTTGTTAACAAACAACACCAATAATGTATTAACTAACTACTATCTAAGATTTGTTTCTATATTAAACTATGCTATCTCTAACTGCAGAACTCTCAAGTACATAACTGCTCTCTCCCATGCCTCACTGTCTTCTGTTTTTCTTCTTCATCATCATCTGATCCACAAGGCTTAGCCGCATTCCTCGTATACTTAATGGGACTAGCTCCTTCTAATGGCTGTCTGTATATATTTAATTAACTCTTGCATTGCCTTCATTTATGATAATACCACAGTCCCTATTTCAACTATTTCCTGTGGCAAAGGATCACTAGTCCAGATAAATCTCTCAGAAAGAAATTCCTTCAAAGCTCTCTCCTGCATCTCTTGGTGACAATTCTTTATTGACGGCCTCTCATTACTGACTCCTTAACCAAAGGAAACAAGTTTTCTGCATTCAACGCAACAGGTATTTTTCATAATTTTAAAAACCTCCATTAAATCTCAAAGAACAAAGAACAATACAGCACAGGAAAAGGCCCTTCGGCCCTCCAAGCCGCTACCGGTCATGATACAAATCTTGGCCAAAGCCGTCAGCACGTCCTTGTGCTGTTTCCTTCTATATCCATCCTATCCATGTATTTGTCAAGATGCCTTTTGAACACTGTTAATGTATCTGCTTCCACAACCTCCCCTAGCAGCATGTTCCAGGCACTCACCACCCTCTGTGTAAAAAACCTGTCTCGGACATCTGCTCTAAACTTTGTCCCACACACCTTAAACCTGTGACCCCTGGTGACTGACCCCTCTACTGTGGGAAAGAGTGCCTACCCATCTACTCTATCCATGCCCCTCACAATCTTGGAATCCTGTAGTCCTCTATCAGGTCACCCCTCAACCTCCGTCGTTCTAATGAAAACAGTCTGAGTCTATTTGGCCTCTCCGCAGATTTAACACCCTCCAGACCAGACAACATCCTGGTAGACATCAAAGAACAAAGAATAAAGAACAAAGAACAATACAGCGCAGGGACAGGCCCTTTGACCTTCTAAACCGCTACCTGTCATGATACCAACCTTTGCCAAAACCCTCACCACACCTTTATGCCATATCCCTCTATAGCCACCCTATCCATGGTTGTCAAGATGCCTTTTGAACGCTGTTAATGTATCTGATTCCACAACCTACCCTGGCAACGTGTTCCAGGCACTCACCACCCTCTGCGTAAAAAACCTGCCTTGCACATCTCCTCTAAGCTTTGCCCAATGGACTTTAAACCTATGCCCCCTGGTGACTGACCCCTTCACCCTGGGAAAGAGTGCCCGCCCATCCACTCTATCCATACCCCTCATCATCTTGTAGACCTCTATCAGGTCACCCCTCAACCTCTGTCTTTCTAATGAAGTGGAGATGCTCGCGTTGGACTGGGGTGAGCACAGTAAGAAGTCTTACAACACCAGTTTAAAGTCCAACAGGTTTGTTTCAAACACGAGCTTTCGGAGCACTGCTCCTTCCTCAGGAGAATGGAGAGGTATGTTTTCAATGAAAACAGTCAGAGTCTATTCAGCCCCTCCATATCGCTAACATCCTCCAGACCAGGCAACATCCTGATAAACCTCCTTTGCACCCTCTCCAAAGCCTCCACATCCTTCTGCTAGTGTGGCGACCAGAATTGTACACAATATTTCAAGTGCGGCCTTACCAAGGTTCGATACAACTGTAGCATGACTTGCAAGTTTTTATACTCGATGCTCATTTCAATGAAGGCAAGCATTCCTTATGCTTTCTTGGCAACCTTGTCTACTTGTGTTGCCACTTTCAAAGATCTGTAGACTTGTACACCCAGATCTCTCTGACTTTCTATATTCCTAAGAGTTTTGCCATTTACGATATAGTTCCCCTCTGTGTTAGACCGATCAAAATGCATTACCTCACATTTGTCTGGACTAAACTCCATTTGCCATTTCTCTGTCCAAGTCTCCAACCTATCTATGTTCTGCTGTATCCTCTGACAATTCTCAACACTATCTGCCAATCCACCAACCTTAGTGTCATCCGCGAACTTACTAATCAAAAATCTCCTCCTAACCTTCTCTGCTCCAGTGGAAAGAGTGCGTGGAATTATCCGCATCCACTACGATATGTTTTGTGACTGCAGATGGGGCTCGCCATTGGCTGGGAGTGGGATCTTCTGGTCCCACTGCTGTTGGCAGAGGTACCCATTGTATGCAATTAAATATTGGGACGACATGAATGTTTCTTTTTATAGTCACACTCAAGAATCCATTCCTTCAACCTGGCAATTGTCCGAGACTAAACCGGACTATTTGAAACTTTGGTGTCATATTTGACGTGAGTTGAGTTTCCAATCTCATATCTGCACCATCACTAAGACCATTTATTTCCACCTCTGCAACATCGCTCAACTGCGCTCCTCGGATCATCCTCTGTTTAAGCCGGGTGGCATGGTGGCACAGTGGTTTGAACTATGCCTCACAGACCAGGCATCTGAGTTCAATGTCTGTGTGGAGTTTGGACTTTCTCCCAATGTCTGCAATGACTGTCATCCGAGTACACCGGTTTTCTCCCACAGTCCAAAGATGTGCTTGTGAGGTGGATTAGCCATGCTAAATTGCCCCTTAGTGTCCAAGGATGTGTGGGTTAGGTGGGGTTACAGGGACAGGGTGGGGGAGTGGGCCTAGTTAAGGTGCTGTTTCCGAGAGTCGGTGCAGGCTCGATGGACCGAATGGACTCCATCTGCGCTGTAGAAATACCAATTCTGTGGAACTCCCCATTACTTTGTGACACTGGATTTAACGGGCGGGATCCTCCCGTACCCGACAGGGCGGGGGGGGGGGGGGGGGGGGGGGGGGTCCTGGTGGGACGGAGTGGCGTAAAACATTCCGGCGTCGGGTCGCCTCAAAGATGCGGAATCCTCCGCACCTTCAGGGGCTAGGCCCGCCACGGAGTGGTTTGCGCCCCGCCGGCAGGCGGGATAGGGGCGCCAACCAGTGCCGAAGGGCCTCCGCCAATCGGCACGGTGGAGTTGTAGACAGTGCGGAAGGATGTTGCAGGTTACAGAGGGACATAGATAAGCTGCAGAGCTGGGCTGAGAGGTGGCAAATGGAGTTTAATGTGGAGAAGTGTGAGGTGATTCAATTTGGAAAGAATAACAGGAATGCGGAATATTTGGCTAATGGTAAAATTCTTGGTAGTGTGGATGAGCAGAGGGATCTCGGTGTCCATGTACATAGATCCCTGAAAGTTGCCACCCAAGTTGATAGGGTTGTGAAGAAGGCCTATGGTGTGTTGGCCTTTATTGGTAGAGGGATTGAGTTCTGGAGCCATGAGGTCATGTTGCAGTTGTACAAACCTCTAGTACGGCCGCATTTGGAGTATTGCGTACAGTTCTGGTCGCCTCATTATAGGAAGGACGTGGGAGCTTTGGAACGGGTGCAGAGGAGATTTACCAGGATGTTGCCTGGTATGGAGGGAAAATCTTATGAGGAAAGGCTGATGGACTTGAGGTTGTTTTCGTTAGAGAGAAGAAGGTTAAGAGGTGACTTAATAGAGGCATACAAAATGATCAGAGGGTTAGATAGGGTGGACAGCGAGAGCCTTCTCCCGTGGATGGAGGTGGCTAGCACGAGGGGACATAGCCTTAAATTGAGGGGTAATAGATATAGGACAGAGGTCAGAGGTGGGTTTTTTACGCAAAGAGTGGTGAGGCCGTGGAATGCCCTACCTGCAACAGTAGTGAACCCGCCAACATTGAGGGCATTTAAAAATTTGTTGGATAAGCATATGGATGATAAGGGCATAGTGTAGGTTAGATGGCCTTTAGTTTTTTTTCCATGTCGGTGCAACATCGAGGGCCGAAGGGCCTGTACTGCGCTGTATCGTTCTCTGTTCTATGAGTCAGCGCATGCGCAGGAGTGCCAGCGTATGCTGGCGTCATCCCCCTGCATGCGCACAAGGATTCGCTTCCGCATCGGTCATCGCGGAGGGCCACAATGGCCAATGCGGAAGGAATAGAGTTCCCCCACGGCACAGGCCCGCCCGCGGATTGGTGGGCCCCGATCGCGGGCCAGGCCACTGTGGGGGCACCTCTCGGGGCAAGATCCCCCCACGACCCCCCAGGAACCCCGGAGCCCGCCCGCGCCACCAGGTCCCGCCGGTAAGGGACCTACTCTGATTTACGCCGGCGGGACCGGCTACAGGTGGGCAGGACTTCGGAACATCACAGGCCGGAGAAGTCGGGCGGCCCCGGCGCATATTGAGTCGCGCTGGACCCTGCCATACTCCGAGGCAGGCGGCGCGATTCACGCCGGTCCGGTTTTTGGCGGGCGGGAAAATTGGGAGGACGGCAGGGGCAGGATTCACGCTGACCCGCGGCGATTCTCCCACCCGGTGGGGGGTCGGAGAATCCCGCTCCACTATTCCAATGCACTCCTGGTTATTCTCCCACATTCTACATTCTATAAACTTGATCTCATCCAAAACTCTGCTGTCTGTTTCTTAACTTGTACCAAGCCCCAATCACCTATCACCACTGACCTACATTGGTTCCCAGTCAAGCAGCATCTAGATTTTAAAATTCTCATCCTCGGTTTCAATCCATCCCTGGCCTCACCTCTCCCTAACTCTGTGATCTCCTCCAGTCTCATAACACTTCGAGGCAGCGGCACTCATCCAATTCTAAACACTTGTGCATTCCCAATTTGAATCACCCCACGAAGATGACCAAGCCTTTGGATGCCTAATTCCTCAGTTTGGAACCTCTCCATCTCTCGATCATTCTTTCATCCTTCACGACGCTCATTAAAACCTTCCTGTTTGACCAAACATTTCCATCAGCGAATCCAAAATTTATTTATTTTACCTCAAAGTCATATTTTCTTTACTAAAAAGCCTTTGGATATTTCATTACAAGGAAGGTGCTATACAATATATGTTGTTGTTGTTGATTTTATCAAAGGGTAAAGTGATCGAGAAATTGTGACAAGAATCAAAATTATATAATTGCACACCTTCTGGAAAGATACACCTTGATGTTGAATTCACAATTAAAATTATGAAATCAGTGCAATGTTTGAGTTTGTGAATATGAGAGAAAGTAAATTGTTGATTAGGAATAAGAGCTGTCGGGCGGTACGGTGGCAAGCAATGCTGCCTCACAGCGCCGAAGACCCAGAATCAATCCCGATCTGGGTCACTGTCCGAGTGGAGTTTGTACATTCTCCCCATGTCTGCATGGGTTTCACCCCCACAACCCAAAAAGAATTGGATACTCTAAATTTATAAAGAAAAATGAATAAGATCTGTGAACAGTTGCTTGTAGCTCATTTATCAGGTACAGGTGCCTGAAGTGCCTCACAGCCAACGGGGCATTTGTTCAATTGTCATTTACCACAGAACCTGTCCGCTCATATCTGGATTAACAAGCTTTCAGAGTTTTGAGTCACGATTAAGTGGTGACCAAATTGCTGAAATAAACATTGACTGAATTCTCATTTACTCATCACCTTTTATGTCCTTCGGGCTTCCTGTTGAATTCCTGTGTAAGTGAAGCCACTGAGCTGAATTTAATGCCCTCCCCTTTGCGAGTTTTGGTGGCATTAAATTGGGCAGGAGGGTGGCAGATGGGGACCCTGCCCCTTCCCACCTCCACCCTGATCACATCTGTAGTGGGGGAGGGGGGTGGGGGGAGGCACAAAGGGTTATTCCCCTGCCCTTGCAGCTGACCCCATCTCCTGGAAATTCGGCCTAGGTATCCAGCAATTATACTAAGTCCGAGGTAGGTATTGTACCAGCAGCAGCTACCACCTTCCCAATGGTGTTGCCAGTCAATCAAGGTAGGAAGTTTTGGCAGGAGGGTGGGATTCTTCCCCCCCCCCCCCCCACCCCCACCACCCCCTGCCCCTCAGGACCTTAACCCTGGGGAAGGCCCACAGCTGTCCAGTTAAGTGCCCAGCAGGCCGACGCTAAAAAAGATGACACAGGCTTCACTGGCTCTCCAGCCATGGTTTAGACACCATCACCTTCATTTAATACCACCACTGTTTTTATTAACATTTAGTCACAGGATTTGGGTGCCGTTGGCAAGGCGATATTTACTCTTGAGAAGGAGGTGGTGAGCAGCCTTCTTGCATCGCTGCAGTAAGCATTGTGTAAATATTCCCATGGTGCTGTTAGGGACATTGTTAAAAGGATTTTGACCCAGCAACAGTAAAGAACAACAATATATTTCCAAATCAGGGTGGCAGGGAACTTATATTGTTTCAATGAACCAATGTTCTTGTCGATGTTCTTGTCAGTCAAGGAGGTGCTGTTGAAGAAGCCTTGGTGAGTTGCTGCAGTGCATCTTGTAGATTTGGAGGGTCTTGAGTGTTGTTGAAGCTGCATTCATCCTGGAAAAGGGAGAAATTTCCATCATACTATTGGCTTGTGCCTTTTGGGAGTCAGAGGGTGAGTCATTGTGCAAAATATGCAGCCTGTAATTTTCTCTTGGAGCTACTGAATTTATGTGTTCAGTTCAACTACATTTCTGGTCAATTGTGACTCCCAGGGTATTGACAGTATTGGGGTGTTCAAGAATGATAATGTTGTTAAGTGCCCAAATGAGGTGGACAGACACCCTCCTGTTGGAGATGGACTTTGTATGGCACCTGTTTAATTAATGTTACTTGCAAATTATCAGCCCAAACCCAAATGTTGACCAGACTGTCCAGACTTCAATGCAGGCACGGTCTTCCTAGTTAACTGACGGGTTCCAAATGGAGCTGCGCACTGATCAATGATCAGCGAACATCGCCATTCCTGGCCTTATGATGGAAGGAAGGTGGCCAGACATAACTCCAAACAGTGGAAAGTATTCCCCTGATTCCCACTGACTTCAGTTTTGCGAGGGCACCTTAATGCTACACACAATCTTATGTGTTAATGTAAAGGGCAGTTATGTTTTGTCAGCTAATCCCCTTTAGTGATATTGGTACAGGAACATGCGTTGGTCAGCACCGGCTTCATTTCTTCGGCATTTGTACCAAATTAACTTATGTGCTATTTCTTATGGATTAACAGGAGTCCTCCACAACAATATTCCGCATGGAAATGGAGTATGAGTTTGAACAGCATTCAAGTGTGACCTTTTCCAGTCAGATGCTCCAGCCAACGGTTCCCATTCTACAGATCTCTCTGTTACCATTTTCTAACTGTTGCACTAAACTGTAAAAAACCATTTGCATCCACTGAGAGCTATTGGCCAACGCTAGGCTGTGTGTCATGTGTCAGATTGTCAGCACTCTGAGCTTTGAGCCCAAAGATTGACGTTGACACTTCAGTTATCTTAAGAAACTCTGTTTTATTGGATGTGCTACCTTTCAGAGCAGATCTTCCCTGGTTATCCACACCAATGCAATTCTCAGCCTTTCGAAAACAATCAGCAGTAGGTACCATAACTGATTGCTTTGCTCTAATTCACCGACACTGAGGCAGCTTGTCTTTTCCCTAGATTAACCTTTGCTAAATATGTACCTGTCAGAGAAACAAAACCATTTCTTTTACTTTATTGGAAGCATCTTCTGAAATAAATTCATCAAAGATGAAAGTATTGACATTGCAATCAATACTGACATTAAAACGCAAAACATCCACAGCGAGGAGAAATATTGAAAAGTTCAGAAAATGTCACGAAATGTCACTCAAGAAAAGGCAACACACCATCAAAATTATACGTTTTGAAGAGGGTTTCAATTTGCATGAGTGAAATTTCCAGTTCATTGATAGATTTATTTACAGCCTCAATGGTTTTAGAAATTAGACATTGAAATGGGAAGGCGGGTATTATGTTTTGACAAAGCATAAAGATCCAATTGGCCTATGCTTGCTTTCATTTCTTCTGCTTTGCGATGTTCCAGCACTGAAACGTAAGAGCTGGACACTGATTTTCGTACATTAGGGGAAAATTTGAAATTTTGAGCCCTGTCTAATTAAATAATCATAGCGTGTGTCCAGCCCAGATTGGGCCTTTTGATTGGCCAAACAAGGAACATAGAGAATATTTCAGGCCTCGGGTAACAAAGAATTAAAGGAGGACTTGCATTTGTATATAAACTTTCACTACCACCAGATGTCTCAAACCAGTTTGCAGCTGATGATCTACTTTGGAAGTACCGTCACTGTTGTAAAGCAGGAAACATAACTGCCAATTTGTCCTCTCACAAATTGCAATGTAATAATGCCCAGAATATCAGTTTTTATTAATGCTGTTTGAGGGATGAATGAGGGCCAGGACACTGTGGGCAGCATGGTAGCACATTAGTTAACACTGTTGCTTCACAGCACCAGGGTCCCAGGTTCGATTCCTTGCTTGGGTCACTGACTGTTTGGAGTCTGCACGTTCTCCCTGTGTTTGCGTGGGTTTCCTCCGGGTGCTCTGATTTCCTCCCACAAGTCCTGAAAGATGTGCTGTCGGGTAATGTGGCCATTCTGAATTCTCCCTCAGTATACCCAAACAGGCGCTGGAATGTGGCGACTAGAGGCTTCTCACAGTAACTTCATTGCAGTGTTAATGTAAGCCTACTGGTGATAATAAAAAATATCATTATTTAAAGAAATCGCACAAGATTTCAAGTTTTAAGACTTTTGCTGTAACAAATAATCTAAAAGCAATAAACACAACAAAGATTATTATTAAGAATTAACCTCCCTGCTTTTCTTTGATATGCCTCCACAGGACCTTTTAAATTCACCTGAGAGGGTCGACGGAGTCTCAGTTAAATAATTAATTGAAAATACAACATCTACAACAACGCAGCACACCAGTAAGCCTAGATTATTTTTCCAATTAAGGGGCAATTTAGCGTGATCAATCCACCTATCCTGCACATAGAACAGAACATAGAACAGTACAGCACAGAACAGGCCCTTTTGGCGCTCAATGTTGTGCTGAGCAATGATCACCCTACTTAAACCCACATACCCGTAACCCAACAATCCCCCCCATTAACCTTACACTACGGGCAATTTAGCATGGCCAATCCACCTAACCCGCACATCTTTGGACTGTGGGAGGAAACCGGAGCACCCGGAGGAAACCCACGCACACACGGGGAGGACGTGCAGACTCCACACAGACAGTGACCCAGCCGGGAATCGAACCTGGGACCCTGGAGCTGTGAAGCATTGATGCTAACCACCATGCTACCGTGAGGCCCCTTTGGGTTGTGGGAGTGAAACCCATGCAAACATTGGGAGAATGATAACCACTGCGCTACCGTGCTGCCCTCAGTGTCAGCTTAGATTTTTGTTCTTGAATAGGACTTAAACCTCCAACCTTCTGACTCAAGTAATAAAAGTGTTACTAACTGGACCACAGCAACAAGGTCAAATGTTACGTGGTTTGTTCCTCAACTCCAATCTTAGAAACAAAACTTCTGCCGTGGAGCCACATCCAATGGTTTTGGAGAGACAGGGGTATCGGCTGAGGGCTGGATTTCAATGGAAAGGGTGGAAATTGTTGTACTGTCATAGAGATCCAGCACAGTCATTGTAAGACTGACATATGAAATGCATTTATTCCTTTTGCTCATCCATAGAATCCCTACAGTGCAGATGAAGGCCATTTGGTCCATCAAGTCTGCACCAACCCTCTGAAAGAATACCTGATCTCGGCCCAATCCCCACAACCCACCTTACCTGGACACTAAGGAGCAATTTAGCATGGCTAATCCACCAAATATGCACATCTTTGGACTGTGGGAGGAAACCGGAGTATTTGGAGGAAACCCACGCAGACATGGGAGAAGGTGCAGACGCCATGCAGACAGTCATCCCAGGCTTGAATTGAACACCAGTCCCTGGCGATGTGAGGCATCTAACCACTGTGCCACCATGCCGATTCAAAATGGGCGTTCAATGTCCATTCAAAAGCACTTGCTGAGCCAGTTGTCACTTACAATGAGGAAGCAGACAGCGCACTTAGACTTTGGGTGGAATTTTTCAACATCACCATCAACTCCTCCCCCCGGCAATGTGTTTGTTTTTCCGATGGTGGAGGCGGCTCAACATTGGCCGTCAGCAAGATCTTCCGTCTTGCCGAGGTCTGGGATGTTTTTCATGGCTAGTCCATCTTGTCACCAGGGAACACACTATGGGGGGGGGTCACCTTTGGCGGGACCGGAAGACCCCACCAGTGGGATGGGCTGGAAATCCCACCCTTTGCAATGATTTTCGCTGGTGACATTTTCACTTCCTTCCTCAGATGCCTCATCACCACGACCCCAAATGAACCCTGAGGATCCCCTCCCACTCTTGATGCCCGAGGAGAAACATCTGCCAGATGCAAATGTATCACATTCTGTCTCTGCACCGTCCACCAGCACAGATGCTGGCATATTGGTGGGCATATGCTTCTCAGATCAGAGGTTGGTGCACTGTGGTGAAGTCATTTCACACTCACTTAAAGTGTTCTTGGAGGCAGAGGACACTGGCAGTAAAGGAGTGCTGGAGTCTGAGGCAGATGATTAGCCTCTGGAGTCAGCAGATGCTCCATGCCCGGCAGAATGCGCGGGAGAGATCCCTGAGGATCTGTGTGCCATTGTGTTTGCCTTTGAAGCACTGCATTAAACCAATGCCCAGCCTCCTCCATAAAGAGTGGCGACTCTCATGGAGAGGCAGCTCCAGGAACTCAGTCAGGGGTTTCTGGGATTGCGTTCCGACCTGTGAGCCCACATATTGGTACTAACCTCAGCCAGTCACTGCCATTGTGAGACATGGATGAGGCACCTAATAAACCTGTTGCCTGCCCATCCAGCTATGGTGAGCAGGGAGGTTCAAATCAACCACATCTTGGCGGATGAGCTGCAACTTGTATCTGCGGAATCCTCTCCGGGCACTCTGGATGATGGCAGCAGTTCCTCTGACCCTCCGCCAGAGACTGTCGCACATGATGAGGCTGCAATAACTGAGCTCAGCCTTGGCACTGGATTCTCCACCATGTGGGACCTGCACATTTCTCGATGACCACAGGACAGCGGTCAAAGTCATCAAGGCCTACAGAACATCAGAGTCAGCAGACTGCCACTAATCCAGCTTCCAGGGAGGAACAGCATCAAGATATATCACCCCATATGTATGTTTACATCACTGTGATCACAAAAAGGGGTTATCACAAGTAATTTATGTTTCCTTGACACATGTACACTGATTCATTCGTACATTTCCCTTCATTATAAAAATGCCTCATTATGTGCAGTGGCCTTTGTGTGCTTCACGTATTTGATAGGGAAGAAGCCTGGGACTTGTGTGAGACACAGAAGAAAGACTGCAAATTTATTTCAGAGGTCAGACCTTGAATTAAGAGTGAGACGATTGCAGGAACAGGAGAGGTCAGGAAGGTGACGTACCCTTTGCAATCACCCTTACTCCTTGGTTTCTATGCCGAGTTGAAAGTCTCTGGGTCAAAGCCTCCCTGGTCTTACTACCTCCCATAAAGATTCCCTGTTCCTGATCCTCACCCAGGGGCTGCTCCAGCTCCTCCTCAGATCTAGCACTTGAGTCATCCTCTGTGGAGCAAGATCACTATCTTCATCCTCCACTGGATCCCCCTTCACAATGCCAGATTGTGCAGCCAGCAACAACAACAATGGAAAGGTGCTCAGCAGGATATTGAAGTGCTCTTCCTGAGCAGTCCGGAGACTGTAACCTCATCTGTGCTCCTCACACCTATTGCCCTTGTTGAGACATCACAATGACAGCTCTCCTTGGCTTCTGCACTTGGGTGTCTCAGTGGCGTCTTGAGTAACCTTTTCAGTGGATAGCCTTTGTTCCCCAAGAAGCCAACTATACAAGCAAGCTGGAACCACAAAATATCCATGCCAACTGGGAGTGATGGAAGATGTGGGCAACATGATAGCTTCCTAGGTACCTGGCAAATCTCCGATCTCTTACTTTTGCGGTCAGACACAATCTGGATGTAAAGGGAGTGGAAATCCTGCCTATTGATGAAGATGCCCGACTCCCCCAATCTGTCACGTTAATATTCACAGTGGGCTTGCCCACACACACCACCCCCCCCCCCACCCCACCCCCCCCCCCCCCCCCCAGCCCCTGTTACCCTTCACTCTTCCTCCCTACCCCTTGGATACAGTGATCCAAGATCAAAAGCCCCCAATGCAGACCCCATTCAGAGGATGGGTGTGAGCGCGCTGTCAGCAGAAGGTCAGGAGTTAGACTTCAGCAGAAAATGAGAACACCAGAGCTCTCCTCACAGCGAGTTACCCTGCAGGCTGCACAAACCCTTGGAAGAGAAATAGTGTGGCCGCGGTGACGGTGGTGTGATGGGACTGAGTATTGAGGAATGGTGGGGCGAGAAGGGGGGTGAGTGCAATTGGGGGAGGTAGGGAAAGCGGGGGAGGGAGCGAGGGATGGCAGGGGTTGGTGGGAGAATTGGGGGCAGTGATGGAAATGGAAGGGATTGGGAGAGGGAGGGAAATGGAGGTAAAGGGGGATTGGTGAAGGGAGGGAATTGGAGGGGAGTAGGCATTGCAGCGGAGGGGCGGAAACGGGGTGGGGAGGAGGAGAACTTGGGCGGGTTGAGTTGGTGGACACAGCCTCAACTTAGGAGAATCTGGAGAAAATGAGGCTCTTCCTGGCATGTCGGACCTTTGCTACCGTCTGTCCTCCATCCCTCTACTCTTCCTCAGGCTCATTCTCCAGCTCTTCCTGGACTACTTCATCCTCCTCCTCAGATGAGGCCATATGTCCCTCTGCCTTCTCCTGTTCTTCCTCCTCCTCCAGCATGTAGCCTCACTGCTGTGCTAAATTGTGGAGGGCAAAGCTCCTCAGAATCGCATTTCCAGCAGCTCGATGCAGCGCTTAACGACAGCACGCGTGGTAATGTGGGCCTCATTGTATCGGGCCGTCGTCTCAGGTTCATGCCTCCACACCTGCGTCATCAGCCATGACCTCTTCAGGTATCCTTTGTCTCCCACAAGCCAACTCATCACCCTGGAATGGTCTTCGAAGACACCAGAGATCTCGGAGAGCTCCAGGAAGTAGGTGTCATGCACGTGCGCAGGGTAACGGGCACACACGTGCATGATTCGGAGTTTGTGGACACACATGATCTGAACATTCAGGGAGAGAATGACAGGGCACTCCCAAATGCCAGTGTCGGTAGGGTAACATGGGTGTCGTCAATAACCCCCTGGGCCTGGGGCATCCTGGCAATGGCAGCAAATCCTGCAGCCAAGACACCTTGGTGGGCCTGGTTCAGCTGGAAGGGGATATGGCGGATGACCGGGCACGCAGAGCATTCATCACCTCCGGATGCACCCGTGGGCTGAAGATTGGGTTATGCCACCCAGGAGCCCTGGGATAACCGGATGGCATAAAGATTCAGGGCTGCAGTGACCTTCATGGCCATTGGGAAAGGGTGACCTCCTCCTCCACACTGACCACACTGTCTCCCTGTTGAAATGCAGTTTTATGTATCTGCCAGCACATTGAATGACGCAGCTACACTTTGCCCCCCTTCTGGGTCCCTCCTCAGCTTGATTGGCGGCCGAATCTTCAGGGTGAATGGCGGCTCCCTGCAAATGGGGTGCCACCTACAGCCTGCATTTTTGTTGCTGCCGCATTCTCCGGTATCTGCCCGCCTCGGCTGCCACAAGCAATGCGAGGGCAGCCGCTTTGGGGTCGACTCCAGCAAACATTGTTTTATCTTGAAGGAACTGGAGAAGGAAAGAGACCGACAATCAGTTCGGGCTTCCATGCCGGGACCCTCAAATCCACCTATGTCTCGCCCATCCTTACTATCACTGTCCGGCTTCTCTCAACCAGCGAGCCAGTTGTGCTGGCAAACTTTGCTCTGCACATTCACATCAGGAGCGCCTAGCCCCCTGATCTCAGACCTCTGCCAGGGACATTAGGCACAGCTGCCCACTCCTCATCCACACACTTACCCTTTGCTGGCAGGAAGGTCCACAGTGGGGAAGCCCTGCTCTTTAGTGTTTAATTGTTTTCAGCTGCCTCTATGATGCTGATGCTCCGAGATCTCAGGCAGACTGTTCAAGCATCAAAGTCTGCTATCCATAAAATATTCCAATTATCTTCTGGGACATGGCACAACTGCCCTCGAGGAGGCAATTGAGAATTGAGAATTCTGAAGTGCTGTCAGAAAAAAACAAGGCTAATTCCTCATTTGAAATACCCTTCAGCTGTGGAGCTCGAGGCTTTTCTTAGTCAAAGGGAGTGAAATTGAATGTCAGGATGAAAGCCACAGCAGGGAAATGTCCTGGAAGCGTTTGGTAGGACAGACAGGCTGCAGTTATGGTTGCCTCTGTTATGGGTCTCCACAATATTTATCATGATATTGACCAAGCCCAACCCCTCCTGAGGGGGTCGCCACCCTGTCCAAGCACTGGGCAGCAGCTCCAGTGCCCTTGAGTAGCATGCCGGAAAATGGAAATGGCTACTCACCTCCTCACTCCTTCCCTGTAGCCATTGCGCCAGTCTCCCGTTTTTGAAAAGGTGTATGAAATGACGCCCGCATGACTTCCCCCTGGCGTGTCGGGTCATTCCCAGGAGGGCGATGCTTTCATCATCAATTTCAGTAATTAATGAGATTGAAATGAATGCAAATGAGGGTTAATTATATTCTCGCCATTTGTGGATGAGATCTGGAGCTCGCCATTAGGAGTGGGCCAGGTGAATCGCAAAATGGTTCACGCCTGGCGTGAATCTTGATTTTGCCCTCACTCGCTATTCATCCAGCGCATCTTGATCAGTGCCAGGCACAATGCGGTTGCTGAATTGCACCCTTGGTGTCCTCTCTTGTGTGTTTGCAGGAGACAGTGGGTAGTGTTATTGTCGATTGACTAGAAATCCAGAGATCCATCTCATACTCTGGGCACAAGTGTTTGAAGCCGACTCTGACAGCTGGTGGAATTTGAATTCAGTTAATAAATCCGAATGGAAGGGTGGGATTTTCCATCCCTGCCTGCTGAATGGATCATAAGGTGCCGTGGAAAGTCAATGGACCTTTGGCTGGGCTTAAGAATTTCCCTTGGTGGGTCTCACCACAACAGCCATCGTCTGAGTGAAGGTATCCATGAAACAATCATTGATTGTTGTAAAAACCCATCTGGTTCACTAATGTCCATTAGGCAGAAAATCTGCCATCCAGGCTTGGTCAGGCAGATATGTGACTCCATATTCGAAGCAGTGTGGCTGACTCTTAACTGCCCTCGGAAATGGAATAGCAAGCCACACAAGAGCAATTAGGGATGGGCATAAAATATCAGCTGTTCCAGTGATGCCTACATCCCACAAAAGAATAAAAGAACAAAAATATAATGTGCTACCTGAAGAAGAACAGGAGAATTGGTTTGGCCAACATTAACTTATCAACACCAAAATCATTGATTCCTGAAGTAATACTCTTGAAGCACCTTAGGCTGGTCTGAGTATATGAAAGGTGCTATCCAAATGTAAACTTGTTTGTTCATTCTTCCTTTCTTGGGAGGTTGTGGAAGCAGATGCGTTAACGGCGTTCAAAAGACATCCTCACAAACGCACGGATAGGACGGGTATAGAATCAGAGAATTTACAGTGCAGAAGGAGGCCATTCAGCCCATCGAGTCTGCACCAGCTCTTGGAAATAGCACGCGACCCAAGCCCACACCTCCACCCCATTTCCATAACCCAGTAACCCCACCCAACACTAAGGGCAATTTTGGGCACCAAGAGCAATTTATCATGGCCAATCCACCTAGCCTGCATATCTTTTGACTGTGGGAAGAAACCGGAGCACCCGGAGGAAACCGGAGCACACACGGGGAGGACGTTCAGACTCTGCACAGACAGTGACCCAAGTCGGGAATCGAACCTGGACCCTGGAACTGTGTTAACCATTATGCTACTGTGCTTCCCATGAGGGATATAGAGGGATATGGTTCAAGGAAATGCTGAGGGTTTTGGCAAAGGTTAGTATCATGACCGGTACAGGCTTGGAGGGCCGAAAGGCCTGTTCCTGTGTTGTATTGTTCTATGTTCCTTGTTTCTTTTGCATCTGGAACATTAAAATGATTGAACAAATGCTCATTGCATAATCTCATACTGCTAATCAATTTTTTTCAAGAATGCACCTTCCCAACTCTATCAATTCTTCATTCCTCATTACAGCCTTCAAACTTCTAGACCACAAGGTATTTAAATATTGTATCTTCAACCTATCTTGTTTCATTAAATTATTTTCAAGATTGTGCTTTGCTCCGAGAACCATGGATGAAATGGTTTAAAACTGAGTTAAACCATTAAACTCAGCTCTTCCATCTTGCCATTTTTCCCAATCCATTAACCCCCTTGGCATCCAAAGATCTACCGGGTAGAATAGGGTGTTTCTAAAATGTCTTTAAAAGTGCAAGGTGTTTGGTGAAATAAAGCTGGCAATTAGCACAAAGACCAGGAAAAGAACATTGATTAATGCAAGAAGACAGGATAAAGCCATAAAGAGCAGTAGGAGAGACAAAGAAAGATGGATGGAGTTAAATGGAATGAGGCACAAGAAGAAGCAAATTGGTATGACTTTAAAATGGTGTAGAGGATTGCATAGGACCTGCCTGGTGCAAGAAGCAACACCATCTCACCAATCAAGAGCAAGGATGACAAGGTGCTATTGATGAATCAGGAGCAAGAGGTCAGGTAGGTGAAAAACTTTCAGGTGGTCCGCAATTTGCCCGACCCCCGCTCCATATTTGCGATCAACAACAGCACTGTACCTAAACAGCTAACGTCAATTTGGGAGAAATTGCCAGATTAGAGGAAATCCAAAGAACCATCAAGAGCCTGAAGAACAGAAAGGCACCTTTAATCAATGAGATACCAGAAGAGCTATTGAAACAGGACAGGAACACGGCCACAAAAGTGCTCATGGACCACTTCAACAACCTTTAGATGATGGAGGCCATTCCAGACATTGGAGGCGGGGAATAATCGTCAAACTGCCAAAGAAAGGGAATCTCAGTGACTGAAGCGATTGAAGGCACATAACACTGTTGTCAGTACTTGGCAAGGTCTTCAGCACTGTGCCTCTCAATAGGTTGAGGAGCAGAAGTGGACAGAAACTTTCATGAAGGACAGGCAGATTTCCAGGCTGGCAGATCTTTACTCTCAGGAACATAACAGATCACAGCCTAGAGTATTGAAAGCCACTTGTTATAATCTTCATTCCTTTCAATAAATCTTTGATGACATCCATCAGTAGTCACTTAGATACAGTGGAAGACAGTACACCATCCCAGAGTGGATTATTAGCACCTTCAAAGACTTGTACTATGAGTTCAGCTGCTATGAAACATCATTGCAAGACTATGACAAGGTTGCACAGTCTCCCCATTCCTTTTGCTCATGATTGTTGATTTCACCATGAAGAAGGCAATGGCAAGTGGTGGCGCAGTAGCCCACTGGTCAGCACTGTTGCTTCACAGCGCCGGGGACCCGGATTCGATTCCCGGCTTGGATGACTGTCCGTGAGGAGGCTGCACGTTCTCCCCGTTTCTGCATGGTTTCCTACAGGTGTTCCGGTTTCCTCCCACAGCTCCCGAAAAATGTGCTTGTTAGCTGAATTGGACATTCTGAATTCTCCCTCAGTGTACCCAAACAGGCGCCGTAGTGTGGCAATTAGGGGATTTTCATAGTAACTTCATTGGAGTGTTAAGGGAAGCCTACTTGTGACACTAATAAAGATTATTATTATAAGTGAAGACTTTGACATCCTGTGGCAACACCGCTGGTTGTCAGACCACATCATCTTACTAGATGAAGAATAAAGTACACCGTATGGTTTGACCACCAGTATTGAACAAAATGGCGCCAATTGGCTAGTCTACGCATCAGCTGCGAAAAGACCAAGGCAGTGATAACTGGACAGCAAAAAGGTCCTCCTATAACCATTGGGCAACAAAACATCGAGGACATCAACCTCTTCCCCTACCTAGTATACAACATCTTCCAGGGAGATGTGAAGATCAGACAAGAATTGGCAAAGAACCATTGGTCTTCCAACAGCTTCAAATGGTCTTGTCATCCAAAACCATCAACACAGCCATTAGAAGAGGACTACCAACTGCGACATGTGCCAACAAGACACGGAAGAGAACAGCAAAGGTCTCACCTAAGTTGGATTTATTTCACCAGCGTTGTTTACGTAAGATCCTGAATATTACATGGAGAGACAAGATAACCAAAATGGCAGTGTTACAGAACACTGGACAGACGTGTCTGGGGGACATTGTGATGGAAAGATGACTGAGACCAGCAGGACAAGTATTTTGCCTCCTGTAAGTGCACCCCTCCAGTAGAACGGACACCACCAGATGGGAAAAAGATGACCGGTCTGGCCTTAGAAGCGTTGGTGAAGTGCATTCATGGAGGACCTTCGAACGTAGGAAAACCACTGGGCTAGAGCAAAATAAATTGTGATGACCTGGGGCTGCTGCGAAGTTTTGTTGCGTATTGACCTGCAGTAAGGAACTAAGTCGAAGTAAACTTACTGATGGAGAAAAATTGTCAGAGGAATGAGTTAAAAATAGAAAATGAAAGTAGGAACAATAATTGATGATGCAAGCTAAACCGTTTCTTGGGAATATGAGCTTTCATGTCAGGAAATATTTCATCAGCATTATCACAGTACCAAAGACTATTAAGTGCAAGGAAGTAAACAGTGGATATGGAGCAACATGCTGAACAGTGGGAATCGGGCTCTGACTTGTATACAAATTAGAAGCAATTAAGATCGGAAGCAGATGTGCAGGTGGATATACTGATGAGCAAATCCAGCAAAGGGAAGAGTTAGGATAATGGTTTGAGTATTACAAGTAAGAACAAAGATGTGTACCAAAGAGACTGTGAAAGGCAAGGCGCAGAAGTGCAGGAGAGCCACATACATGCAATAATTACAGAGAACTTGTAGCTCCCAGTGTAATTGATGAGAGATTTTTTCTCAATAACCCTGCAGTGATTGTATTGTTATGGCTGATTTGGTTGTGTGACGATGACCATTCATCAGGGATAGAGGATGCACTGACAGCCAATGTCAGCATGGAAACAGACACAAAACCAAATGAAGCAGAAACGAAGAGAGAGACACTGAAGCTGCAGGGAGGGTAATCTCAAGGTTCTTATAACAGTTATGAGCCTTTCAAGTTTCACCTGTTCTTGGAATTAATGATACCATTGAATACTTAGTGTTAGATTGTTGCTTCAGATAGCCATTATTCTCTCTGCAATGTGCAGAAAAGGTATAAAACCACAATAATTTATGTAGTCAATTCCTGATCAGTGAATAAGCCAGTACGCCACAGGGTTGTGCTCACTTATCGTGATTCACAGTGATACAATATAAGTAATTTACAATGATGTGACAGTAAATTATTGACAGCACACTAGCAGTAGGTAACATACAGTAGACTGGTACGAACTATGATGGAATATTTCTCTGTGGGTTGTGTGTGGGAAATGGAACATATATTTTTTTCTCCCTATGTCAAGTATCCATTGTCAGCTTCAAAAGCTCCTGGGTCATGTGAGGGACAATTGGATGCAACATAAAATTCCCTCCTCAAGCCCCAAACTCAGATTAGTCAGTCTCCCACTGCAGCCGTGCGATTTTCTTTTCCCCCATTTACTGCAGCAGCCAACCAGTAACATCTCTGAAGAATGGTAGCCATGATGTGGAGATGCCGGCGTTGGACTGGGGTGAGCACAGTAAGAAGTCTTACAACACCAGGTTAAAGTCCAACAGGTTTGTTTCAAACACGAGCTTTCGGAGCACGGCTCCTTCTTCAGGTGAATTCACCTGAAGAAGGAGCCGTGCTCCGAAAGCTCGTGTTTGAAACAAACCTGTTGGACTTTAACCTGGTGTTGTAAGACTTCTTACTGATCTCTGAAGAAAACCTGGTGTCAGTCAGTGCCAAATGGGGAAGTTAATGACTCTGTGCCCTATGGACAGGACTCTGTGCCCTATGGACAGGACTGAGGTGACCAAGAAATGCAACTCCTACAACCATCAGGCCGAGAAGGCTTTCATTCGCAATCAGGTTTAGATTCAGGTGTCAGAAGCTAGTGCAATCGCCGAAGATCCCAACTTTCACCTGTTAACTAAAAGGTTCACTGTATCTCTAATGGGATTAATCAACTAAAGCTCAATTACTTCTCCAGGCAGCACGGTGGCACAGTGGTTAGCCAGACACCCGGGTTCAATCCCAGCCTCGGGTGACTGTGTGGAATTTGAACGTTCTCCCCGTGTCTGCGTGGGTTTCCTCCCACAGTCCAAAGATGTGCAGTTTAGCTGGATTGGTTGTGCTAAATTGCCCATAGTGTCCAAAAGGTGGGGTTGCGGGGATAGGGTGGGGGTGTTTGTTCAGAGGGTGGGGGTAGACTCGATGGGCCAAATGGCCTCCTTCTTCACTGTAGGGATTCTATGATATGGCTATCTGTTCAGAGCACCAGAGGGAGTTAGGGTACTATCTAATCTCTGGTGTCACTTGGAACTTCAAAATTATGAAAGCATTAAAATATTTATAAAAACGCATACCGAGGTCTCATAGCAAGTGATACAATTTCTGGGCTTTCCAGGCTCAGAATCCCATACACCGAGAGTACAGATTGAGGAGTTTGGATGTCTTTCAGGTTGACCACTGAAGGTGAAAATGTTTCCCTCCATAATTATTAACATTGAGAGAAAAAATACATAAACAGGACAACTTATCTAAAATACTCACCTCCCTCTATTTGTGGTGGATGATACTTTCAGTACCTTATGTAATATCTTAAACTGCTCCAGTTGAATCGATACAAATGGAGCTCAAAGGGATGATGCCATTAAAACTTGATTGGAATATTAATGCAGTAGACACAGCTGTGCCACTTTGAAAGTCACGGAGAAATGTTGCTCAAAATAATGATTTAACCCTCAACTAAATTTGGAATTAGTTTTACTCACTGATTTACGATTGTGAATCCCTTCCCTGGTTTACCTGCTGCTCCTTTGTGATTAGTTACCACTGCTAAATTTGTCAATTTCTATTAATTTGACTATGGGATCTATGTCTGATTGTGCAAGCTGCTAGGATGCACTTCCTGAGAGAGTACTGTACATATCTACCAAGACGGATCTCGAATTTTTCCATTGTATTTGCTCTTTATTAGGCTAATTTCCCCGATGGCATGTCTTCTTCGTAAACAGGTTGTGGTTATGGTAAAATTGAATCATTCACGAGGCAAATTCAGAATCAGCCACACTGGTGTGGGACTGGATTCAAATTCAGGTCAGACTAGGTTGAGACAGTCAATCAGTCAAGTTTTCAAAACAATTCGATAGTCATATTTACTGATACCGTATTTCTACTTAAAGCCATGGGCTGGATTCTCCAAAATCCCGGCCAAGTGTTGACGCTGGTGTCAAAACCAGCACATGTGACGCCAGCATCAATGGCCCTCCTGGCCCAATAATTTACCCCTTCCTAGGGGGCTAGAATGACACTGGAGTGCTGTGCGCTGCTCTGGCACCAAAAGCCGGCCCACCACGGCCGGCACGGGTCTACGCACGCACGGCACGGCCATCTCCGCGCTAGCCCACGGGCAACATGTTGAAGCCATACAGGAGCCTGGCGCAGAGGAACATAGGCCCCCACGGAATGAGCCCGCCCGCCGATCAATTGCTCCCGATCACGGGCCTGGCCACTATGGAGCCCCCCTCTGGAGTTGGCCCCACCTGCCGCCCCACCAGGATGGCCCCTGCAGGAGGTCCCGCCGGATAGGACCATACATAAACGATGCCAGCGTGACTCAGCGGAACTTGGCGGGCACTCGGCCCGTCGAGTGCAGAGAATCGCCGGGGGGGACCACTTTCAATGGCCCCCAACCTGCACCGTGGCGACTGCACCGGCGCAAGATCAGAGAATCCCGGCCATGAATTCAAACTAGCAGAAGAGGATTTGGGCTGACGTTCATCGGGACTATTCAACCACTGTCAGATTTCTAGTTCTATAAAATAGTCACTACACTATCATAGCTTCAACTGCTGGCATTGAAATTTCAATACAGAAGACAACAGGGAAGCTATTCAGTGTTCAATTATACAATTGTTCTGAAGTTGATAATGTGAGCCTGTTTACTACTGATGCTCAATGTGCTTGATTGGTTAAGTCTGAGTGCGAATTCAGGGTAAATGTAACAAACTGTATAAAGAGTTGGAAGTCATAGCTGAAGCATTGAGTAGACATTTTAAAGCACTGTAAATAAAACCTGTCACATACAGTGTCATCTCAGCATAAATCCAAAGATATAGAATGTAGAATACGCAGGGAGTGTAAACAAATCTTCATGCTTTGAAAAGGATGTATTAGTTGGGCTCAATATTTTTATTGCTTTCAGTGACTCATGTTAGAAGGCACCTGTGTGTGGTGTCATGTGAGAGTGCCTTTAAGAAATGGATGCTTAAGAAATGTACCTTTGAGAAATAGAGCTGGTCATGTTATTGGAGTGATGTCAGAGTGCGGGTGGAGCTGAGCTCTACTTCTGCTTTTTAGTTTCAGTTTGAGAAAATGCTTGGGTGTGTCTATGTTTTTCAGTGAGCTGCATCTGGAGTTTAAGCAAAGAGCTGTACGGTTGATCTCTGCCATCCAAAGACTATCTATGGATCATTTGGTGAACCCAGAATTGTAAACGGTCTCAGTATTGAATGTAAACCTAATGTGATCCTGTTTGAAGGTTTGTTAACTCTTTGGGATGTTAAAAGGACAGCTTACAGGGTTACCCAGGGTTGTAGTCTTTGGGGTTCTATTTGAATTGATGGTTGACTAGGTGTTCACTGTTTGTTTTAAAAAAGGTTAACTTGCGTTCATAGAATGAACATTATTTTGTGTTAAAAAACACTTGCCCTTTTCTGCTGTACCACACCTGCAGAGTGGGCTGTTTGCTCCCCATACCACAATCTATTAAAAGTTGTGGGTCAAGTGAACTCCATGATAGACGTTGGGGTTCACTAAACCCTGATCCATAACAATTGGGGGCTCAAGGGGGATAAAAGTCTACCTATTCGATTGGCTTAGTGAACTTAAAGACAGTGAGGGGTGAACATATTGTGGTTGCTTTTCAGATGTGGTATTTTAGTTTAAGTGTCCCCAATGGCTCTTTCAGAGGCTCAGAAGTTTTTGGGGGTGGAGACGGTCACACGCAGTACCTTATGGACAGAGACTAAAAGCAGACTGTTAGATTTAGTAAAAAAACTGCAGTTAACATTGCCTGACAAAATGTGAAAAGATGACATAATTATGAAGGTGGCTAAGCATTTAAAGTTGCCTGAGATACAGTCTGACTCATTAGAAATGGCAAAAATTCAGTTGCAAATTTAAAAAATGGAACATGAGAAAGAATTAAAGCAGCTTGAATATGCAATGAGATAAAAAGAAAGAGAGGGGGAGATACAGATCGGGGAAAAAGTTTTAGTGTTGTTACCAGTGGTAGGTGAGCCTTTAAAAGCTAGGTTTTGTGGACCTTATCAGATTGAAAGGAAATTAAGTGAGGTGAATTATGTGGTAAAAACACCAGATAGAAGGAAGACTCACTGAGTGTATCATGTGACTATGCTTAAAGGATACTTTGAAAGGGAAGGAGAGAAAAAGGAGGAGGTTTTAATGATTCTAACTCAAAGTGACGAACCAAATCCAGATGACTGTCAATTTGACATACCTCAAATTAAATTGGAAAATGAGGATGTTCTTAAAAATTGGGATAAATTGTTGAGTTACCTTCGAGAGGAAAAACAAACTGACCTGAAAGAGTTATTGATATCACATGGGCAACTTTGTGGAGATGAATAGGGACGTACTAAAATGGCTATACATGATGTAGATGTGGGAAATGCTGTTCCAATCAAACAACATCCATACAGACTTAACCCTTTAAAATTGGCACAGGTTAACAAAGAGATTGAAAGTATGCTTAAAAATGTCATAATTGAAGTGGGTTGCAGCCAATGGAGATCACCCATAGTGATGGTGCCTAAACCAGATGGTACCCAATAGTTGTATGTGGACTATAGAAAGGTTAACGCAGTTACAAAATTGGACTCTTGTCTTATCCCACATTTGGAGGATTGCATTGAGAAAGTGGGACAATCAGCTTTTATTTCCAAACTGGATTTACTTAAAGGTTACTGGCAGATACCTTTATCAAAAAGGGTGAAGGAGATTTCAGCTTTTGTGACTCCAGATGGTATATACCAATTCAAAGTTAAGCCATTTGGCATGAAAAACACCCTTGCCACATTTCACCGGTTAACTAACAAAGTTGTTTCAGGATTACCCAATTGTGTGGTATATATCGACGATCTGGTAATTTCCAGCCAGACATGGAAAGAACATTTGAAACATCTGAGAGAGTTATTCGATCAACTTGAGGCAGCAGGTTTGGTGATAAACCTAGCCAAAAGTGAATTTGGAGAAGCCCAAGTCACTTTCCTTGAGGAGTTTACGATACCCTCAAGACAAAGTGAAATAATGCAATTTCTTGGCACAAGTGGATTTGATCGAACATTTGTGCAAAAGTTTTGTCGCATGATTGCTCCACTGATGGACTTGCTGAAGAAACATCGAAAATTTCAATGGACAGCGGACTTTCAACAGGCATTTGACTACCTGAAAGCTGTGATAACCAATGCTCCTGTGTTGGAGAATTACAAGGGACTCTGTGATACAATTGAACTAAATATCTGATTTTGAAGAGAAATGCCGAGGCGTAGAGAAATGGACGGATCGTACAGAGACACTCTTGTTCAAAGAGACTGTCAATCAGGAAGGATTTCAGTTGGAGGAAGAAGAGCAAAAATGGACTATATTATAGTACCTGTTTGCGTGTGTTGTTTTTTTTTTCAAACGAAAAAGTATATTTACTGTGTGCATTTCTTAAAGGATGGTGAAAAGGTGAAAAATGAAACCATCTTGAAGTTGATGGTTTATTTTATTTTCTTGGGGGAGGTGTCATGTGAGAGTACCTTTACGAAATGGGTATTTAAGAAATGTACCTTTAAGAAATGAAACTGCTCATGTTACTGGAGTGATGTCAGAGTATGGGTGGAGCTGAGCTCTAATTCTGCTTTTTAGTTTCAGTTTGAGAAAAAGCTTGGGTGTGTCTGTGTTTTTCAGTGAGCTGCATCTGGAGTGTAAGCAAAGAGCTGTACGGTTGATCTCTGCCATCCAAAGACTATCTATGGATCATTTGGTGAACCCAGAATTGTAAAAGGTCTCAGTATTGAATGCAAACCTAATATGCTCCTGTTTGAAGGTTTGTTAAGTCTTTTGGATGTTAAAAGGACAGCTTACAGGGTTACTTAGGGTTGTAGTCTTTGGGTTGTATTTGAATTAATGGTTGCTTAGATGTTCATTGTTTGTTTAAAAAAAGGTTAAGTTGCGTTTATAGAAGGAACATTGTTCTGTTTTAAAAACCCTTGTCCTTTTCTGCAGAGTGGGCCGTGTGCTCCCCATACCACAATCTATTAAAAGTTGTGGATCAGCTGAACTCCATGATACACTTTGGCGTTCTCTAAATCCTGATCCATAACAGTGGCCACTGGACGAAGAAATTAAGTAGATTGGCCATGCTAAATTGCCCATTTGTGTCCAATGATATGTAGGTTAGGTTAGGGGGTTATTGGGAGAGGGTGGGTGAGTGGGTCTAGATCGGGTGCTCTTTCAGAGGGTTTGTGCAGACTCGATGGACTGAATGGCCTCCTTCTGCACTGCAGGGATTCTATGGTTTCAATGAGAGTAACAGGCTGATTTAAACAGCTAACTGTGACTCACTGCCTCAGATGGCCTCACATGAACAATGGTCTTCTAGACAAGGTATTGGTGTGTATAAGACAATAAGACATAGGAGCAGAAAAAGGCCATTTGGTCCATTGATTCTGCTCTGCCATTCAATCATGGTTGGTATATTTCTCATCCCCATTCTCCTGTCTACTTCCCATAACCCCTGATCCCCTTATTAATCAAGAACCAATCTATCTCTGTCTTAAAGACACACACTGATTTGGCCTCCACAGCCTTCTGTGGCAAGGAATTCCACAGATTCACCACACTGTGGCTGATGAAATTCCTCCCCATCTCAGTTTTAATGGACCACCCCTTCAATCTGAGGCTGTGCTTTCGGGTTCTAGTTCGGTTGAAAGATAAAGGACCTGATTTAAACACAGTGTAAGTGGATTACTTTTGAATAAGTTAAAATCTCACTCAGAGCCTTCACTTCTCAGCCCTGCAGATCAGGAAACTCTCCAATTAGCTGCAGGTGTATACGCTTGACCACAATGACCCTGGGTTATTAGAAAGGAAAAGTCAGCCAAGGGCTCCATCCCTCGATCATTATAGGAAGTCTCAACTGCAAATGCCTGCGAGCTCATGCTGGGCTGTGAAACTCTCCTCAGTCAAATAGCCCCCCATCACTCTGCCTAGATACACTATGAGTAACAGGGAGTTTAGCCCAAAACGCCAGAGGCTGGCCATGTGCCTGTGGAACGGAACACCACCAAAGAAGTCAATGCTGTCAGGAGGGAGAAAGCGAACGGTGGAAATGTAGCCAAATAAAGTGCTCTGTAAAATGAAATGATTTTACTTTCTTTTTTTTATATGAATTTAGAATACCCAATCATTTTATTCCCGGCAATTTAGCATGGCCAATCTACCTAACCTGCACATCTTTGGGTTGTGGGGGTGAAACTCATGCAGACACGGGGAGAATGTGCAAACTCCACACGGACAGTGACCCAGGGCCGGGATTTGAACCCAGGTCCTCAGAGCTGAAGTCCCAGTGCTACCCACTGGTCTACATGCCGCCCTTATTTTACTTTCTGAAGTAAATTTAAATCATTGGTTCAGGAAATTCTCGCTGAACGATGACCTGACCTTTTGAAGTATGTTTTCAAATATTGATCAATCACCTTAAATATGATTCATCTATTCTTCTGACCCACAAAGTCCTTTGGATACTACGAAGACTGGTTTGCTCAATTTTTTCACTTCTCTTATATTTCCTGTAGATTTCGGACTGCAGCTATTCAGGATCCTGATGTGAGCAGCACCTCCTAACGCATCTTTTGCATCTTTACTTATCCTGTTACCAACACCTTTGGTCTTCACACAGAGTGGTGAAACTGTGGAATTCGCTGTTGTGTAATTTCAAGAAGTAATTAAATATACCTCTTGGGGCTAAAGGGATCAAGGGATTGGGGGGGGGGGGGGGGGGGGGACGCTGAATCAGGATGTTAAATTTGATGGTGAGCCAGGATCATAATGAATGGCGGAGCAGGCTCAAAGGGCTGAATGGTCTCCTCCCGCTTCTATTTTCTACATATGTTTCTATATAAATCCTTTTGACATTTATTCTCAACCGTCCTTCATGCCATCACTGACCTTACCTTTTGTTCTTTTCCTGCCTTCCCTATTTGACTTGCTCAAAACCTATTACAATTCTAACTTTCCCCACTTCCGACGTAAGGTCACAGAGCCGAAACTCTGAACTCTGTTTCTCTCTCCACTGATGCTGCCAGACCTGCGAGCTATTTCCAGGAATATTTTTTTCTTACCAAATTCCGGGTTTATTTGCCCGAACTCATCACTGTAAAAGGACTCAATAGATGACCACTGTTAGAAAGATAACTGTTTGCATTTATATACCAGTCAAATATAGAAAATAATTTGCAAGGTGTTTCACAAAAGCATAATCAGCCAAAAAATGATACTATTCCAAAGGAGACATCAGGAGAGTTGATCTTGGTGATCTTTATGTAGGTCTTAAAGACCTTAAAGGCAGTTAACAATGAATTGGGAAAAGATTTCAAGACCTCCAGGTGAAGGCAGCTATAGGAAAGATTGCTGGTGGTGGAATGAAGGGCAGCATGATAGCACAGTGGTCGGCACTGTTGCTTCACAGTGATCGGGTCCCAGGTTCGATTCCTGGCTTAGGTGACTGTCTGTGCAAAGTCTGCACGTTCTCCCCGCGTCTGTGTGGGTTTCCTCCGGGTGCTCCGGTTTCCTCCCACAAAGTTCCGAAAGATGTGCGTGTTCAGTAATTTGGACATTCTGAATTCTCCCTCCTGAACAGGTGCCAGAGTGTGCTGACTAGGGGATTTTCACAGTAAATTCATTGCAGTGTTAATGTAAGCCTACTTGTGACAATAATTATTATCATGAAAGGACTGGTGATGCACATGGGACCAGAATCTTGCTTTGGTCAAAGCTGACAATTACCCATTGATGCAGCTATGCAATCTGTATTCCAATTACTGAAAGGATAGAAAAGGGTGAAGCTATCATACTCAAACAGCACATGGTTCAAATACCATCAGACTCCTACAGTGCAACTGGCAGCTCGATTTGAAATTCACTATTGCTGTGGGAGTTTTCCCAGTGATCAGGAAACCTGGCAGTGAAACTGAACCTGGAGCTGTTGGCTCCACCAGGTAAGTGGATGTTTCAGCAGTCGATCTGGGCTACGGGGAGTGGGGCTGCTTCCTCCAGACTCCCTTTAAGGAAACTTTTGGTTTCTAGCTTCCCCTCCTTTAGTCCTCACCACTTCATTCCCACAAGCCCACTTAATCAAGGCCCTATTCCCCATCCCAATCACTTGCAATTTTAGTGTCTCTGGTTGCAGATTCATAGAACATAGAACATAGAACGATACAGCGCAGTACAGGCCCTTCGGCCCTCGATGTTGCACCGACATGGAAAAAATCTAAATGCCATCTAACCTACACTATGCCCTTATCATCCATATGCTTATCCAATAAATTTTTAAATGCCCTCAATGTTGGCGTGTTCACTACTGTTGCAGGTAGGGCATTCCACGGCCTCACCACTCTTTGCGTAAAAAACCCACCTCTGACCTCTGTCCTATATCTATTACCCCTCAATTTAAGGCTATGTCCCCTCGTGCTAGCCACCTCCATCCGCGGGAGAAGGCTCTCGCTGTCCACCCTATCTAACCCTCTGATCATTTTGTATGCCTCTATTAAGTCACCTCTTAACCTTCTTCTCTCTAACGAAAACAACCTCAAGTCCATCAGCCTTTCCTCATAAGATTTTCCCTCCATACCAGGCAACATCCTGGTAAATCTCCTCTGCACCCGTTCCAAAGCTTCCACGTCCTTCCTATAATGAGGCGACCAGAACTGTACGCAATACTCCAAATGCGGCCGTACTAGAGTTTTGTACAACTGCTATTCAGCTGCTAATGTTCTCTCCCTCCCATTGGTCAGCCTGTCCATATGGCTGGCTACCGGACAGAAGACTGACTGATAATGCTAATGAGGTCCCAATGTTAAAATCAGCCAGACCACCATGTCACCAGCCATATCAGGGTCTTTGGCCATTAATGAATGTTATATGGTTTCAAACCAGATGCTGAATTATGAAACTAGGCACAGATCATTTTCTTGTAAGTAGGTTTACTTACAGGATGTAGCATCACATATCTCTGCTTCCTACCTACCATGCCCAGTGACCCAGCAGTCCCCTTTTATATGTGCTCACGATAATTAATTAATCAATATCCTCCCCCTGTTTATCCATAAAATAAATAGCATAACATTAACAATGGACTCCTTGCCTCCCTATAAATATTGGAGCCTACTCAGGTTTTCTGAGGAATTTTGATCAACGTTGAATCATGGAATCTTGGAATGGTTACAGCATAGAAGGAGCTATTCAGCCTGTCAATCTCATGCTGGCTTTTTACAACTGCAAAAGCCATGTTCACTCCCGCGTCCTCTCCCTTTGGCCCCAATAAGTTTTCTTTTACCTCTTCATATGCTTATCCCACAGTTAGATCTGCCTCCATCACCATTTCAGCAGTAGCCAATTGTTGTGTATCTGTACTGCAATCTTAAATATGCCAGGATCAAAAATGTCGCACCCCTTTCAAATCACCCGAGCTGTTTTTGAAAGTTCATCCGAAGGATACATAGAGACAAAGGAAATAGAGCGGGAGAAAATGATTAAGGTTGAAAATGGGAGGCTATCTACCTTATTCCTGTCCTGCAAGTTGCCGTGCTCTTTCATCTTCCGAAATGTAGGAAATAACTTTTTTGTAGTCACTTGGTTCATGTATCTCTTCAGTCTGTGAATAATCAACAATATGAAATAGAGCTGACTATTACTGGATTTCCCATTTAGTTGAATTATACAGTTTAGTTCAGAGGACTGACTGCAAATTTGGGAAGCTAAACATGAAATGAAACTTGCAAAGTTGATATAACCATGATTAAACTATGAAAACCAAAGTGTTTAGGAAGATTTTCACAGGTGAAATTCCATTTTCTGTTGCTGTTATGCAGCCATCACATCTCTCCTGGATCCTTTGGGGAGCTGCACTCTATTTAGAGATAAGCTCTTTTTATTTCAAGGTACGAACTGCAGCCCGTAATATAATATTGCAAGCAGAACATCAATGCTAATGTGAAATTTACAAAAGTGTTTACCGTACAGAATGATTTTTAATCTGCTATTAAGAAGCATATTGTCGGTAATAATGCAGTGCCTCAGGAGGAGCAGCACTGAGCAATTGGACGCTGATGGGTGCCCTCTGACAATGTACAAACTCAACTGCTAACATAACATGAAGGCATTTGATAACAGCACTGCCTGAACGTTTTTTTTTCTCATTATCAAATGAGGACACACAGCAATGGATTCCAAACAGTTAACTTCTAGTTAGATCCTTATTTGCACTGATGAACCACATCTTGGAAAGAAGGAAAACAAACTCAGTTTTCGCCACATTACCCCCCCCCCCCCCCCCCCCCCCCCCCCCCCGCCACCCTTGGAGGAGCAACAGTCTTTTGTAACTCAACTTGATTTCATAAAATCCCTACAGTGCAGAAGGATGCCTTTCGGCCCATCGGGTCTACACTGATCCTCCGAAAGAACACTTGGCTAACTGCCCAGCCCACCCCGCCCTACCCTAGTAACCTAAACTTCACGTCCCTGGACACGAAGGTGCAATTTTTATTATCATGGCCAATCTGCTTAAGCTGGACATCTTTAGACTGTGGGAGGAATCCGAAGCACCCGGAGGAAACCCATGCAGACACAGGGAGAACGTGCCGACTCCACACAGCCACTCAAGGCGCAAATTGAACCCGGGTCCCTGCCGCTGTGAGGCAGCAGTGCTAACCATTGTGCCACCGTGTCACCCACGTTGCAGTTGCACACGGTCGCACACTGTTAATTGTTTGGCTGCTGTGTTGGCTGAAAGTACCAAACAGTGCATAGCCAGCAACAAGAGGTCAGAAAAACATTTGCAGAAGAAAAATATATAAGTAACTGCATGTCAGAGCAATCTCCACAATGAGAGATTTCCACTGTTCAATTCCCTAATGCTTGTGTATTACTGTTTTGAAAGACACATTATACGTACCTGCCACAGTGATGCATTTTCTAACATGTTTTCTATAGCTCCACAGTGGGTTCTGTCTGCTTGAAATCACAGTCAGGTGCCGTGGGCAGGAGCCCACAAGCATATCCAGGAGCTGTGATATCACAAACCCCTGTTCTTTTGATGACAGTCCCCAGAGATGTCTGCTTGCTTATGAGACATGGGACTGGATCAACGACACAAAAGTGAAAAGGGGATGCGGGACCTTAATGTTCCCTGTGTCCTTGGCATGTCATTCTTGATGAAGATTTTTCCGCGAAGGTCATGTATTCATTTCAGTTCAGTCACCATATGCTCAAAACATGAGGTGCTGAAGGTCTGGCAGGTTCAGCTTTGGGTTAAATAGGCGTTGAATGGAGCTGTCACACTGAACAGCAAATAATGCTGGAGGTCTTTTAGGCTGTATTGTTTAAGGTTTTGCAGTACGCCAGAATGCCTAACATTTGTGCAAAGCAGGTTGTTTACGGAATTACTCTGTGAGCTCCTTTCATCAGGATAAAAGATTTCTGCTGTGTGCAAAGTCTCTGCGGACAAAAGATGCGAGTGATTTATAAATCTGCGTGTTGATCTAGATGCAGTGGTATTAAAATCAAGAATTTTTTTTTGTCTGGCAGCTGCAGCTGTCTGGTTGGATCGAATCAGAGAGTCATGTACAGCCAAGAAATAGGCCATACAGCCCACTTCCACATGGCGAGTTTTCATTTCAACTGACTGAGGTGGAAGACACATCAGATGAAGTCTTGGTTCTCCTCTGCATAGGAGACATTGAGAGAATCTGGACAGGAGGTCACCTGCCTGCCCCCTTTACCATTTGACACAAGAGAGAGATGCACCACAACAGAATGCACTCTTAGCAGCTATCAATGGACGTGACAGTAAGGATGCTGCTGAAGGTCTCTATGGGTGGAATAATAGGGAAGGTGGGTTAGGGTAGGGGGGTGGACAGCCCCCATTCCGTCCCCAAAAATCCAATTGTTGGCTCCACACTGCCTGCAGCCATAAAGCACTGCGGGGATCATTAATGAAGGCCGAGTGGGATTTATACCCCTCATTAGTGGGCGCGGGGGGGAGGTCCCACCCTCTGAAGCTGTTGGCCAATTGTGATGCCTAATATGTCAAAATAGAATGTCAATAATTGTAGCGGTATTTACTAAGGAAGACAGATCTGAAGCAATATTGGCAGAAGTGGAGATGGTAGAGGTAATGAATAAGGTGAAAATTCAGGAGAATGAGATAATGGAAAGGCTGGCTATTCTTAGAGTTGATAAGTCATCTGGCCTGGATGGCTTGCATCTCAGATTTCTGAAGGAAGTGAGAGTGGGGATCGTGAAGGAGCTCATCTTAATCTTCCAATTTTCCTTTGATGCGGGGGAGTTGCCACAGCATTGGAGCGCAGCAAATGTGACACCCTTAACCAAGAGAATGGGTAAGGACAGTCCCAGTAACTCTTGGACAGTTGATTCAGATTTAGTAGTGGTTAAGGTTTTAGAAACTATAATCAGGGGAACAAAATCAGCAGGCACTTTGATTTGATTTTGATTTTATTGTCACATGCACCGTAGTACAGTGAAAAGTATTTTTCTGTGGCCAAGGGAAAATGCACAGTTCGTACATGGTAGATAAAAAAGAATAATCATCAGACAACATTGACAAATGGTACATTGACAAACTGCGATTGGTGACAATGCGGAACAAGGGACCAAACAAAGCAAATACAAGAGCAAGAGCAGCATTTTCAGTTAATTAAGGAGAGTGAGCACAGATTTGTAATGGCAGATGGTGCTTGACTAATTTAATTGTTTTTTGTTGTGAATTAACAGAGAAGTTTGCTGAAAGCAATGCAACGGAAGTTGTCTCCATGAATTTTAAGAAAATGTTTGATAACATGCCACATAAAAGGTAGGTTAACAAAATTGTTGCTAATGGAATAGGAGACTCACTGTTAGCTTGCAGAAAAGAAAATGGCCTCAGGGCAGTAAACAGCAAATTCAGTAAATGCTTATTTCTCAGACTGAAAGTTGGGAGATAATAATGTGCCCCCAAGCCATAATATTCAGACCACTGCTTCTCATGATACACTTGATGACTTGGATACATGAATACAGAGTAAAATTTCCCGATGACATCAAACTTGGAGAGTGGCCAACAGTGAGGATGATACAAATCGACTGCAACAATCATAGGTTGGCTGACAGAATAGACAGACAAGTAACAAATGAAATGTAATACAGAGAAATGTGAGATGATGCATTTTGGCAGAAGGGATTGGGAGAAGAAATATTGACTTCGAAAGAGTTCTAAAGAGTGTGCAAGGACAGAGGGGCATGGTCGTGCATGTCTATAGATCTTTGAAAGTGGGAGGACATATTAAGAGTTTGGTGAGCAAAGCGTGTGGAACAGTGGGCTTTTTAAGTAGAGGCATTGAAATCAGAAGCAGGGAAGTTTTGCTGAACATTTGTAAGGCTCTGGTTAGGCCACAGCTAGAGGATTGCATCTAGTTTAGGACACCATACATTAGGAAAGATGTGCAGACAATATTTACCACAATGGTTCCATGGAATTTTAGCTACAAGGTTAGATTGGAAAAATAATGGAGTTATTCTCCTTGAAGTAAAGGAGATTGCAAGGAGGCTTGATAGAGATGGATAAGGTTATGACAGATTTACATAAATTTGACAAGGAAAAACAAGATGATGGATAAAGAGGTAAGAGTCACAGACATAAAGAGCGGGATTCTCTGCGAACCGATGGGGCGAGCCACTCTGGCGTTGGGCCGCCGCGAAGGTGTGGAATCCTCCACACCTTCAGGGGCTAGGCCGGTGGCAGAGAGTTTAGCGATTCATCAACCGGTGCGAAAGGGCTTGGCCCCACGACAACCGGCGCCAAAGGGCCTCCGCCGGCTGGCGCGAGTTGGCACATGCGTGAGAGCGACAGTGTGTGCTGGCATCAGCCCAGCGTATGCGCAGGGGGGTTCTTCTCCGCACCGGCCATGGCGGAGGTTGACAGCGGCTGTTGCTGTGGAAAAGAGTGTCCCCACGGCACAGGCCCTCCCGCGGAATGGTGTGCCCCGATCGCAGGCCAGGACATCGTGGGGGCACCTCCCGGGGCCAGATCCCCCTGCGCCCCCCCCCCCCCCCGAGGACTCTGCAGGCCGCCCGTGGAGCCAGGTCCCACCAGTAAGGACCTGTTGTGATTTACGCTGGCGGGACCGGCCTAAAACGGGTGGCCACTCGGCCCATCGCGGGCCGGAGAATCGCTGGGGGGGGGGGGGGGGAGAGCTGCTGCCAACGGCCCCAGAACAGCGCGGCGCGATTCCCGCCCTGCCAAAGCCCCAGCGCCGGAGAATTCGGCAGCTGGTGGGGGCGGGATTCACGCCGACCCCCGGCGATTCTCCGACCTGGCGGGGGGTTAGAGAATCCCGCCCAAAGTTTTTGGCAATAGATGCAGGAGGGATTTGTCGATCATTTTTACACACAAGTGGTAATAGCAAAAAGAATAAAGAAAAGTACAACACAGGAACAGGCCCTTCGGCCTTCCAAGCCTGTGCCGACCATGATGCCTGTCTAAATTAAAATCTTCTGCACTTCCGTGGTCCGTATCCCTCTATTCCCATCCCATTCATGTATTTGTCAAGATGCCCCTTAAACGTCACTATCGTCCCTGCTTCCACCAACTCCTCCAGCAGCGTGTTCCAGACACCCACTACCCTTTGTGTAAAAAACGTGCCTCGTACATCTCCTCTAAACCTTGCCCCTCGCACCTTAAACCTATGCCCCCTAGTAATTGACCCCTCTACCCTGGGAAACAGCCGCTGACTATCCACTCTGTCTGTGCCCCTCATAATTTTGTAGACCCCTATCAGGTCGCCCCTCAACCTCCATCGTTCCAGTGTGAACATCTGAGTTTATTCAACCTCTCCTCATAGCTAATGCTCTCCATACCAGGCAACATCCTGGTAAATTTCTTCTGCACCCTCTCTAAAGCCTCCACATCCTTCTGGTAGTGTGGCGACCAGAATTGAACACTATACTCCAAGTGTGGCCTAACTAAGGTTCTATACAGCTGCAGCTTGCCAATTTTTATACTTAATGCCCCGGCCAATGAAGGCAAGCATGCCATATGCCTTCTTGACCACCTTCTCCACCTGTGTTGCCCCTTTTAGTGACCTGTGGACTTGTGCTCTCTAGATCTCTCTGACTGTCAATATTCTTGAGGATTCTGCCATTCACTGTATATTCCCTACCTGCATTAGACCTTCCAAAGTGCATTAACTCACATTTGTCTGGATTAAACTCTATCTGCCATCTCGCTGCCCAAGTCTCCAAACGATCTAAATCCGGTTGTATCCTCTGACAGTCCTCATCGCTATCCACAATGCCACCAACCTTTGTGTCGTCTGCAAACTTTCTAATCAGACCAGTTACATTTTCTGCCAAATCATTTATATGTACTACGAACAGCAAAGGTCCCAACACTGATCCCTGCGGAACACCACTAGTCACAGCCCTCCAATCAAAAAAGCACCCTTCCATTGCTACTCTCTGCCTTCTATAACCTAGCCAGTTCTGTATCCATCTTGCCAGCTCACCCCTGATCCCATGTGACTTCACCTTTTGTACCAGTCTGCAATGAGGGACCTTGTCAAAGGCCTTACTGAAGTCCATATAGACAATATCCACTGCCCTACCTGCATCAATCATCTTTGTGACCTCCTCGAAAAACTCTATCATGTCAGTGAGACACGACCTCCCCTTCACAAAACCGTGCTCCTTCGCGCAAATATGTCCATTTGCTTCCTAATGGGAGTAGATCCTATCTCAAAGAATTCTCTCCAGTAATTTCCCTACCACTGAGGTAAGGCTCACCAGCCTGTAGTTCCCTGGATCATTTTGCTACCCTTCTTAAACAAAGGAACAACATTGGCTATTCTCCAGTCCTCCGGGACATCATCTGAAGACAGTGAGGATCCAAAGATTTCTGTCAAGGCCTCAGCAATTTCCTCTCTTGCCTCCTTCATTATTCTGGGGTATATCCCATCAGGCCCTGGGGAATTATCTATGTTCATATTTTTCAAGACGCCCAACACCTCGTCTTTTTGGATCTCAAAGTGACCCAGGCTACCTGCACACCCTTCTCCAGACTCAACATCCATCAATTCCTCCTCTTTGGCGAATACTGATGTAAAGTATTCATTTAGTACCTCGCCCATTTCCTCTGGCTCCACACATAGATTCCCTCACTTGTCCTTCAGTGGGCCAACCCTTTCCCTGGCTCCTCTCTTGCTTTTTATGTATGTGTAAAAAGCCTTGGGATTTTCCTTAACCCTATTTGCCAATAACTTTTCGTGACCCCTTTTAGCCCTCCTGACTCTGGAAGTCACAGCCCATGAGAGTTTTGGGAGGAGAAAGTATAAATGATTTCACAATGTAATTGGATGGAGACATGGAAGATATAAACTTGCGGGACTCCGGTGATAGAAGGAGGGAATTGGACTGACTCATTTACAAAGTGCCAACATGGAGGTAATGGGCTGAATGGCCTCTATCTGTGCCGTAAATTACTTTATGACTCTAATCACTACTTAAGATCAGGGGAAAATGGTCATCTGGATAGGTAGTGTGAATCACCTGAGGAGCAGTCTCCAGTAGAATCCTACTTTCTTTTTGGAGAAAAGGGGAGAGGGATACTGAAGCAGCGACTGCTCTGAAGGGCAGAATGGGACTGTTTTCATCTTCGCAGTCTAATAGGGTACCTGTACAAACTGGATTTCTGTGTGGGATTCATACTGGGTTCCTGCCCGTTCTGACTCTCTGCAATTTTACATGGGGGGGGGGGAATTTGGTGGGTGGTGAGGGGGTCCCTCAGCAGCCCACTTTTAACCCCAGTCATCCCTGCCCCCTTAAATATACAGTAATCACTGGACCTCCGCCACTACACCTCTGCACGCCTACTCCAATCCCACACTTTCCATCCCCCTCTCACCCCAGGACTCCCCTGTCCTCCCCACCTTGAAACCTCCAAAGTTAACCTTTTCCTGGAATCCCAGTACTTAGATTCCGTGGAGTTCTCGCAGTCCCAGTCGTGTCCACTGCAGCTTCTGGTGCTGCAAGGACTATAGGGCAATCAGATTGGCTGGTACCTCTCTAAAGTTCATCCCAAGTGAAGGACGGAAGTCTAATTGACTGCAGCCCATAATGCTCATTTGAGCATGACATTTCAGCGGGGTCGACAGTGTCGACAGGGAAATCTGCAGACCACACAAAGATTGGCGGAGTGGTGGACAGCATACAAGATAACTATAATCTCCAAAATTATATAGATTGGTTGGTGGAGTGGGTGATAATGTGGCAGATGAAATTTAACATAGCCAAGTGTGACATCATGCATTTAGGGAGGTCAAACAATTATAGGGATTACACAATAAATGGGAATATCAGAGGGCTATATGAAGTAAGAGATCTTGGTGTACAAGTGCACAGGTCCTTAAAGACAGCAATCCAAGTAGACAAGGTTGCAAAGAAAGCATATGGAATGCTCTCCTTCATTGGCAGAGGTATAGAATATAAAAGTAATGATATAATGTTGGAATTTTATAAAACATTGGTGAGGCCACAACTGGAGTATTCCGTGCAATTCTGGACACTACATTACTAGAAGGACGCAATTGCTCTGGAGAGAGTGTAGAAGAGGTTTACAAAAAATATTGCCAGGGCTCAAAAAAATAGCTATGAGGATAGATTGGATACGTAGGGGTTATTTTCCTTGGAACAAAGAAGGGGTGACTTAATTGAGGTGTACAAAATTATGAAGGGAAGAGGTAGAGTGGACAGGATAAAATTGTGTCTCTTGCTGGAGAATTCTATGACCAGGGGACATGGATTCAAGATAAGTGGCAGAGGTGCAGAGGGGACATGAGGAAGAAACTTTTTATGCAGAGGGTACTGAGAGTCTGGAATTTGCTGCCCAAGTTGGTGGTGGAGGCAGAGACCCTAAACTCTTTTTGAAAAGTACCTGGATCTTCACCTTAAGTGCTCTAAACTATGGACCAGGTGCAGGAAGGTGGGATTAGAAAGAGTACCTGGATGACCTTGGTCTGGCATGGACAAGATGGGCAGGAAGGCCTCCTTCTGTGCTGTAACTTTTCTATTGTTCTATGGTTCTAACTTGGAATTTAATCTTCAATGTTATTTATCTGCCATAAGTGTGGCATAAAGTAAAAAAAAACATGTGCGAGCACATCATGCAAAAGTACCTTTTCTTTAGTTTGTGTTGTATTTGCTTGTTAAATATTGTTTAGTCATGTTAATTTTAGTTTGTTTGTTGCAGCAAAAATCGTAAAATGTGAAAATTTGTCCTTTGAGCATTTCCATGTCTGGAAAATTAATCTCTTCGTAAAAGCTAACTGTCTCTATGGGGATCATTTTCTAAAGTTTTCTTTTGTGGTTTCAACTTCAGAATTTATTCAGAAGCAATGTTTTGAAAAATCACGTCCTCAAATTGTTAGAAGTTTAGTCTATCAAGATTGCAGTTGTGATAAGTACTCACCACTGTCTAATCCTCTTGGATCATCTGCCAAGATGTCTCCAACAGTGCAGAAAATGATTATTCGTGACAGGGATATAACTGCTGAAAAAATTATAGCTACCTTGGAGAAAACAAATGGAGACTATTTTTAATCCTCCAATTGTTCAACACAGAGAAATCTTAAAGGAATACACCTGACTATGCTTTCAAGTTTAATAAACAGTGATCATTCATAATTCAAGCAGGACACCAGTTCCCTTCTTTTCTCTTTGTTAAGGTTTTAATTTGCATTTCCTGTGGACTGAATCTACAGTGGTGCCAATATTCAATCTATCTGGCCAAATCCTCATTGTCAACATGACTTTTGGATGGTGAGCATTTATGTAATTAGCTCTGCTTCATAAGTAGGCTTCATCCACTGCATGACTGAACAAGATAGTTTTTTTGTTCTGAATCTATATTTTAAACAATTTACTTCAGAAATGTCTAAACTAAACACTGTTTAGAACTCAGCTCAAGAATCCACTTTTGAACGGATGTGAAGACCCTGCAGACTGTGTGGGAGGTTTACTGCAATTAATGCCCACTTGAGGGTTTCCTGCCCATCAGCATTGGGATTTTTCTCCCATGGTGGTGGAGATTCCGGCCAAAGGTGTCCATCCACCAAATGAAACCAGGTGGCATTATGGTCTTGTTGGGTGGCTGGTGGGTGCCCCATTTTGGACACTCTGTGTATTTGCCTCCTGCTTTTACCCTCTCCCCCACCTTGTTGATCGTGGTCACTCACCCTCTTCGTCAGAGCCTGCCAGCCTAGTCCTGGTGAGACCCAAGACTGTCCACAATCCATGCTCCTTTTCTTTTTTTCCCTTTTTAAAATAACTTTTAGAAAATAATTTTTTCCAATTAAGGGGCATGCTACTACTTTACCCTTAATGCCATGCATCTTTATGTTATGCAGCAATCTTTTGTGTGGCACCTTGTCAAAAGCTTTCTCGAAATCCAGATATACCACATCCACTGGCTCCCCATTATCTACAGCACTGGTGGTAATGTCCTCAAAAAATTCCACTAAATGAGTTAGGCACGACCTGCCCTTTATGAACCCAGGCTGCATCTGCCCAATGGGATAATTTCCATTCAGATGTCTCGCTATTTCTTCCTTGATGATGGATTCCAGCATCTTCCCTACTACCGAAGTTAAGCTAACTGGCCTATAAATACCCGCCTTCTGCCTACCTTCTTTTTTAAACAGTGGTGTCACGTTTGCTAATTTCCAATCTGCCAAGACCACCCCAGAGTCCAGTGAATTTTGGTAAATTATCACAAGTGCATTTGCAATTTCCCTAGCCATCTGCTTTAGCACTCTGGGATGTATTCCATCAGGGCCAGGAGACTTGTCTACCTTTAGCCCCATTAGCTTGCCCATCACTACTTCCTTAGTGATAACAATCATCTCAAGGTCCTCACCTGTCGTAGCCTCATTTCCATCAGTCACTGGCATGTTATTTGTGTCTTCCACTGTGAAGACCGACCTAAAACACCTGTTCAGTTCCTCAGCCACTTCCTCATCTCCCATTATTAAATCTCCCTTCTCATCCTCTAAAGGACCAATATTTACCTTAGCCACTCTTTTTTGTTTTATATATTTGCAGAAACTTTTACTATCTGTTTTTATATTCTGAGCAAGTTTACTCTTATAATCTATCTTACTCTTCTTTATAGCTTTCTTAGTAGCTTTCTGTTGCACCCTAAAGATTTCCCAGTCTCCCAGTCTCCCACTAATTTTCTAGTCTCCCACTAATTTTTGCCACTTTTTATGCTTTTCCCTTCAATTTGATACTCTCCCTTATTTCCTAAGATATCCACGGTCGATTTTCCCTCTTTCTATCGTCCTTCCTTTTTGTTGGTATAAACCTTTGCTGAGTATTGTGAAAAATTACTTGGAAGGTTCTCCACTGTTCCAGTGTTTCACCATAATGTCTTTGCTCCCAGTCTACCTTCTCTCATCCCATTGTAATTTCCTTTGTATAAGCACAAAACACTAGTGTTTGATTTTACCTTCTCACCCTCCATCTGTATTTTAAATTCCACCATATTATGATCACTCTTTCAAAAGGATCCCTAACTGTGAGATCATTAATCAATCCTGTCTCATTGCACAGGACCAGATCTATGACCGCTTGTTCCCTCATAGGTTCCATTACATACTGTTTGAGAAAAGTATCGCGGATACATTCTATAAACTCTTCCTCAAGGCTGCCTTGACCGACCTGGTTAAACCAGGTTAAACCAATCGACATGTAGGTTAAAACCCCCCATGATAACTGCTGTACCATTTCTACATGCATCAGTTATTTATTTGTTTATTGCCTGCCCCACCATAATGTTAATATTTGGTGGCCTAGAGACTACTCCTATCAGTGACTTTTTCGCCTTACTATTTCTGATTTCCACCCAAATGGATTCAACCTTATCCTCCATAGCACCTATGTCATCCCTTACTATTGCCTGGATGTCATCCTTAAATAACAGAGCTACACCACATCCTTTACCATCCACTCTGTCCTTCCGAATATAGAACATAGAACATAGAACAGTACAGCACAGAACAGGCCCTTCGGCCCTCAATGTTGTGCCGAGCCATGATCACCCTACTCAAACCCACGTATCCACCCTATACCCGCAACCCAACAACTCCCCCCCTTAACCTTACTATTAGGACACTACGGGCAATTTAGCATGACCAATCCACCTAACCCGCACATCTTTTGGACTGTGGGAGGAAACCGGAGCACCCGGAGGAAACCCACGCACACAGGGGGAGGACATGCAGACTCCACACAGACAGTGACCCAGCCGGGAATCGAACCTGGGACCCTGGAGCTGTGAAGCATTTATGCTAACCACCATGCTACCCTGCTGCCCCAATAGTTTGATACGTTTGGATATTTAACTCCCAGTCGTGACCATCCTTTAACCATGTTTCAGTAATGTCCGCTAAATCATAGTCATTCACAATAATTTGAGCCATCAACTCATTTACCTTTTTCTGAATACTATGAACATTCAGGTAAAGTACACTTATGTTGGCATTTATACCTCTGTTTTGAATCTTAACACTTTGATCAGTAACCTCTCCTAAGTTACTTTTCCTCTTAACGTTTCTCCTAATTTTCCTTGTCGTTGAACCCATATCTTCATGTAACAACCTGCCGCGTCGCTTTCCATTCATGTTTTTACTTCCCGTATTATTCCTTTTAGTATTACTGGGCCTATTCACTGAGTTCCCCTCAGTCACTGTACCTTGTACTGTCGCCCTTTTTGATTTTTGACTATGGCTTCTCTGCCTTACACTTTCCCCCTTACTACCTTTTGTTTCTGCCCTTGTTTTACTACCTTCTGACTTCCTGCATTGTTTCCCATCACCCTGCCACATTAGTTTAAACACTCCCCAACCGCTCTAGCAAGTAGCCCCCCCTAGAACATCAGTTCCAGTCCTGCCCAGGTGTAACCCGTCCAGTTTGTACAAGTCCCACCTCCCCCAGAACTGGTCCCAATGCCCCAGGAATCTGAGACCCTCCCCTGACACCATCTTTTCAGCCACGTATTCATCCTATATATCCTGTCATTTCTACTCTGACTAGCATGTGGCACCAGTAGTAATCCTGAGCTCACTACCTTCGAGGTCCGATTTCTTAACTTCATTCCTAGCTCCCTGTATTCTGCTGTCAGAACCTCATCCCTTTTTTTACCTATGTCGTTTGTACCGATGTGGACCACGACCATTGGCTGTTCACCCACACCCTCCAGAATGTCCTGTACCCCTCCGAGACATCCTTCACCCAAGCACCAGGGAGGCAACATACCATCCTGTTCGAGTGCCAGTTTCTCTCTGGTCAAGCCCTGTGGTGAATCATAATAGCGTAATTCACACTGTTATCACACATGTTGTACCATGCCTCTGTAAGCTCAGCACACGAGCAGTTGCGCGGCTCTGCCCCTAGGGGGAGGTGTACTGGGAATGTACGGAAGTTTGTACTGGGCTCCACCCTTGGCTCAGCCCATGACTCCTCCCCCCCCACTGGTTGAATAAAGCTTGGCAGTCGGAGCCTGCCTGCCAGTTCATCTAGAGTTCATCTCGTCACAGGCAGGCTCTGTTGTAAGACGATTAAAACCACTGTTCACTTCTAACCATGTGTCGCGTGAATTGATAGTCTCATCAAGCTCACACTTAGAAACCCTTCCAGCAGTGGGGAGTTAAACTCACCAGCGAGACCAGCGCTTCAGAGAGAGATCAAGAAGCCATTTTGAGAGGGTGCTCTGATCTCTAAATGAGCATGAGGGTCCCCCACAACCCTCTCCACATATGGTAATGCCCCCTACCCCTGTAGACATGGACACTATCAACACCCTCGATCCAAGTGAGGACATCGTGCAATGGGGTTGCTGATGGCTCCCCTTTTTCAACAACCCCCCCCAAGCCCCTTTCAGGCATCTCCCTTCAGGGCTACTTCCTTTCCCCCCCCCCCCCCAACCTTTCTGAGGCCCCTTCATACCTCCCTCAACCCCCACCCTTCATATAACCCCTCACTCCCCCTCTCATGGGCATGGCCGCATCAGGTCCCAACACTTGGAAGAGTGAATATTGCAAGTGAGTAACCTGGCACTGCCATCCTGGCACTCAAGCAGTGCTCCTGGCACCCTGCCATGGTGAATGGTTGCCATTACCAGGGTTCCTGGATGCTAGGGTGCTGCCAGGCCCTGACCCTGATGATCCAGCAGGCTCTAATGGTCTAATGAGACACCCAGGTAGCCATCACAACTTGTGGACACCAGTACTAATCTGCGCTCGGTTGTGGCCTTGATGGTGTGGCCGGTGAATGTGGTGTCAAGGTGGCCCTGCATATTTAAATTAACCTAATAGTTCTTTTAAATATCATTCCCTGGTGACTCACGATCTATTTGGCACCTGGCACAAAGCCGAATTTGGACCTCTCCTGCGATCTACTCGTTGCATCTGGCACAGAGCCAGGCAGGATGCGGTTGGAAAATCACACCCCATGTCCTTGGAACTTGGGTTGAGTGTGAGTTCCTGTTGGATCAGAAAAGGAGCTGGAATTCCACCTGAGGAAGTTAAGAGCTTTGAACGGCTTTGTGCCTCAAATGGATGCCACACATCCTGAGTGGAATCATGTATTGACCTGTGTGGTATCCACTTTTTAATGTGTAACTGACTGCAATTTTCTTATTAATTCATGCTTAACTTATGTTATGTTAAGTGATTTAAAAAACCGGGGCGGTATTCTGCCCCCCTCCCGCCGGATGGGAGAATCGCCGGGGCTCCGCGTGAATCGCGTCACACCGCCCTGACCCCTGCACGTGATTCTCCCAGCCCCCCGATACCAGCGCCGCATGAATCGCACCGGGCCGCTCGGAGAATTGCCGTAAACGGCGAGCGGAGATTCTCCGGCCTGGATGGGCCGAGCAGCCGCTCCGACACGATAGGGTACCGCCGGCGCCGTCCACCCCTGGTCGCTGCCAGCGGGAATTCTGCAGGAACGCTCGGGGGGGGGGGAGAGAGGGTGGCCTTTTGGGGGGGGAGGGGAGCTCCTTCACTGGTGGGGGGCCGCTGAAGGAGTCTGTCCCGCAATCGGGGCCCACCGATCGGCGGGCCGGCCTCTCCCCCTCTGGGCCTACTTTCTGCCGTGGCCGGCCCCTGAACACCCACGCCATATTGCGTTGTGGCCGGCACGCTTAAGAAGTTCCCCGCGCATGCGCAGGATGGCGTGGCCCAACTGCGCATGCGCAGGATTGAGCTGCCCCAACTGTGCATGCGCGGGTTGGCGTGGCTGTAAGGACCCTGGAGTGGCGTGAACCATTCCAGCGCCATGCTGGCCCCCTGCGACGGCCCGGGCACTTGGTCCGCGGAACGGAGAATCGCCCCCATCTTGTTTTTCCAATTGGTTTTCCAATTGGGGACATTTGGTGAATTCAGTTGTTCTGATTTATTGGCTTCCATGGGGATCACACACTGTTCTTCTCTCAATGTCCATTCATGGAGTAGTATTGAGATGCCTCAGTTTCACAAATGATTTCTCTGCCATTCGCAGAAACCATGTGGAGGGAGCATGTCCAGTTGCACAAACATTGAGCCACATCTGGCCGGTTCCCAGGTTAATGTAGGCTTAAAGCAAATCTGCATGAGGTGCCCACTTTGCATGGATGAAGAAAATTAGATAATGCTCAACAATATGACAATCCCAGAAATGTGATTAAACACACAATTTCGAACCAGCACCCTAGCGTTTCCGCGATGACTTTATCTGGAGCTTTCACTGGCTGCTATGTGTATTTTGTATGGAAATCAATTCCCTTCAGCATAATTTTTTTGCTGAAATGTACAATAATTATCAACCATGACATGATGTATGCCTGGTTTTAAGAAAAATCAATGAAGCTTAAACTACAACATATATTTTTTTAAATCTATTCGGCCAAATGTAATTTCACCTAGGAAAACACCATTATATGCAATCTGGTGCAGGCTGAAATGAGATTTGTTTATTAAAGAATAAATGAGCATACAACTACTTTTCTTCTTCATTCATTCTGCAATGGTATGGGTAAATCATTAACTGAACAAGAACCTCCGCCCCCGGCATTTCCTTGAAGAATAATTCTCGCCACAAGTTCAAGACACTTCTGCATTGTTCAAAGTGTTCCCAGGAAAGTGTCAGTCAGACGCAGGTCCGCCATTTTCTGTGTTCTGTGCTCTGCTCTCCTTGGTCTGAAACACAAATCAAAAGAGCTCGATCCTGTCTGACCTTTCTGTCCTCAGCCTCCTACACTGTTCCAATGATGTTCAGTGGAAACAATGTCCTTTGATGAGACAGGCTGCTAGACTCAACATTGACTACAATTTCCGATCATAATCATTGCTTCCAAATTTTCAAACAGTCTGCGTTGGTAATGATTCTGCAGTTGCCATTTACAGCTCATCAAGGCCTATCCCGTGGCTCTTAGCTTGTCCCATTATCCCCCATCTTTTCCTTTCACCATCATCCAATTTGCTATTTAATCTTTCCCACCTTCCATCCTATCACAGACTTTACTCATTATTCCTTCCCTTCCTCCCTCCTTTTCTCTGTCTCTGTATTTGTTTAAATCTGTTAACTCTCCAGCTTCTTTCAGTTCTGATGAAACCTGAAATGTTGGGCAAAATCGTCCGTCGCACCAGCAGTGGGAAGTGCGATGCAGGGATCTTCATTTGGAGGGCGGCCACAAATCGTTTTCCCAAATTTGGGATGAATTGTTGGAATTTCATTCTCAGATCTTTAAAGGGGGATTAAAGGCTGGTTGAGTTTCCCAACAAACGTGCGTTAGTCATGTGTCATGCCTTTGTCATGCATTCTATTTATTGATTGATTGATTCATTGATATTTATTGTCACATGTACCGAAGTACAATGAAAAGTATTTTCCTGCGGTCAAGGGAACGTACACAGTACGCACATAGTAGACAAAAAAGAGTTTTCACAAGGACCCTCCCATAGTGCATTGCCATTTGGGGGGAGGTCGAGGGTCCCATCGGGGGCCTCGGAGATCGTGGCGAAATTTAAACTGAGGAGTTCTGGTGAGCAGAGCTCCTCAATGCACAAAATGGGGCTATGTTTGGCCTTGGCTACACGCTCCCCGCTGAGACCCCTTGTATAGCACTGCGAGTGCCGGGAAACACACGGCTAAATACACGCACTATGGGACTCTGTTCCTATTTGGTTGAATTGTGCCCAAAGAGTACTTATGATTCATTAAGTAGGCTTGTAAAAAGACATTGGCTGGAATTTGATCCAACGTTCTCGTCAGAAGAGCAGCCCCGCCAATGGGTATTGTGGTGGCGTGGGGTGGATACAATGGGAAATTCCATTGACAATCGCGGGAAGATAGAATCCCACCGCCAGTGGATGGCGTGCGGCCATGAAACATGGGGCTGAGGAACCGGTGCATCCAACTCATTGACCCCGAGAAAATTATTATCATTAATTAACATGCATACCAGCTATAATACAAAACAGAAGTTAGTGATTCCAAACTGTATCCTGGTCGCTGTTAAATCAGATTCATCATAATATTTGACTGAGTTATTCCATTAGATTATTGGCAGCACTTGCTGTTTAATTAAAATTAGGGCTGGGATTCTTCGCTATCCGGCGGGGCAGGCCGTACCGACGCTGAGGAGTGGCGTGAACCACTCCGCCGTCGGGCTGCCCAGAAGGTGCGGAATCCATGCCGGCTGGCGGGGTTGGCACCGACAACCGGCACTGAAAGGCTTCCGCCGGCCAGCACGAGTTGGCGCATGCGTGGGAGCGTCAGCGTGTTCTCGCGTGATCCCAGTGCATGAACAGGTGAATTCTTCTCCGCGCTGGCCATAGTGGACCATTATAGCGGCCGGCGCGGAGGGAAAGAGTGCCCCCATGGCACAGGCCCGCCCGCAGAACGGTGGGCCCTGATCGCGGGCCAGGCCACCGTGGGCACCCCCCCCACCCCTGGGGCCAGATCCCCCCCCCCCCCCCCCCCCGTGACCCCACCCCCCGAGGACTCCACAGGCCGCCCGCAGAGCCAGGTCCCACCGGTAAGGACCTTGTTTGATTTGCACCGGCGGGACTGTCCGAAAACAGGCGGCCACTCGGCCCATCGCGGAGCGGAGAATTGCCGGGGGGACCACTGCCAATGGCCCAGACAGGCGCGACGCGATTCCCGTCCCCGCAGAAAAACCAGCACCGGAGAATCTGGCAGCCGCTGGTGGGGCGGGATTCACGCTGCCCCCCGGTGATTCTCCGGCCCTGCGGGGGGTCGGAGAATCCCGCCCAAGGTGTCAGCTTTGATTGAGTTGGTAACATGTTCATCCATGAACCGGTAGGTTGATGGCTCTCCATGGGTCTGAGCAAAAAGTCTCAGCTGACATTTCAGTTCAATACTCTCACAGTGCGACAATGTCTTAGGTTCCATCCTTTGCTTGAGATGCTAAATCAAGAGTCTATCTGCCTTCTTGGTTCGGTGACACTATTTCTTGGGTCACATGACACTATTTCAAAGAAGAGTAAAAACATTTTCCGTCATCATTTGAACAATATTTATCCTTCAACCAACATTATTAAACATCGGTTATCATTGTGTTGCTTGCTGCAAATTAACTGCCATGTTTCCAACATTACAAGAGTGACCATATATCAGAAGTGCTTTATTGGCTGTCGGCTGCTTTGGGATATCTTGAGATAAGATAGTTGGTATAAAAATGCAAGTTATTGCTTCTGTTATCAAAATATCTATTTTATCAATGAAAATACTTTCCAATTTAACTCTAAATTAGGCAGATTGAACGGTTAATAATGGAATGGAATAAATAAAAGGTGCTACCGTTTTGGTAATTTTCTAAGCTTCCATCCAGGCTTTTTCACCTTCGGATATGGATAAGCTCCAACTCTTCAGATCTTATGATCTAGCTAAACTTTTGGCAGCACTGTATGTCTGGGGGGAAAAGCAGGAAACCTTATCGAGGAATTTCTCTTTCTAAACTTTAAAAGTGTCCGAACAACACATCAGACCTCTGTTTCAGCCAATGTCAAATAAAATCTTTTCAAAAAATGAACGCGTACATTCATAGCAGGGGTGTTATGGATACACATTTTCAAGTGGACAACACAATAAAGATCACGACCTCTGATAGCTTAGCTAACATTTTGTAAACGATGCTTAAATGATCATCTGTTCCTTATATTTGTCAGCACTGTGTTCACTGAATTCATTTAAACTGGCTGGTTCAAGGTGATCATATTGTTTCTTTTCTCTCTCGTTCATTCAACTCAATTGACAATTCCTGAACTGTGATTTTCTCATTGACTATTTGATTCAAATAAAATTGCTGTTTCTAATATCCCAGGAAGGAGTTACCAGGATTTACCGGATTTTGAATAAAATTACCAATAAAAATCAGAAAAGAAACTGGAGGTCATATGAAAATTATTTCAATTGCTCTTCCAACCTGTAACCGATGAATTAATCAGAATAATGTTTTGTAAATGTATTTGGTTTATTGAATCAGTTTCGTTCCAACAGAGGGAATACAAATGATAGCTATTTAAGCAAAACGGATCAGAAATTCCTTGTTTTTCTACAAAAAAAATGAAGGACTTTAAAATTAACATATTGGGGTAATCATTTGCTTTGATGTTCCTGGCATGGTGTACATTGTGGCAACATATTAGACAATCAAAGATAAAGGATAAAACCAATGGCAGAAACTCAGGTTGTATGTGATTTATGGTGTGAACTGCTTTGCACTGAGTGCACAAGATTCCACATTGGGCAGAATTTTCTGAAAAAAAGCCAGGGTGGTACAGCAGATGTGAAAAATGCAGAGGAAGGGGTCAGCCTCAAAGGCGGAAATTAGGGAAAGGGGAGCTAATATCCTTCCTCACTATTGCATTAACTTCCTCTCTAACCAGCAATGTAACCCACCACCTTTTCCTTTTTGTCTGATCTTCCTAAATACTGAATAACCCCCCCCCCCTCATTGGCATCTCACTCTCCTCAGCCACCAGCTCAGGCCTGACACAAGCCAAGCCAAGCCCCTGGCTGGGCCTTCCCCACCGACAACATGAGCCTGGAGCATGAACATGAACAATCCCTAAGCCACCTACTTTGTGGTCCCATCCAGGCTACTCGTCAGCTGGTTGATTGTGGATTCTGTTCAATAATGCAGAGACACCAAATATATCTGGGCAGTAGCAAGAGAAGCTCTGAGCAGTTCTCCCCGTCACAGCTGGAGGAATAGGGAACAATAGGTGCCTCAGAAAGCCTAGGCATAGGACTTGGGGCAGCATGGTGAGTCCAGGAAATCTGGGAATGGTTCATTACCCTTGGGCTTCACGCACCATGGCTGCCATTCCAATCCTCATGCTTCAGTCACGATCACCATTCACCTTCCCATTGCTCCTGCAATCACACACTGTTTCCTTCCAAGTGTTTTGTTGATCAGATGAACCTACCAGCAGCAAGCGCAGGAGAGAAACACATTGGAGGAGCAGCTCAATACCGGATCTGTCTCTTCCCCTTGGTCATCCCCATGAGTGACTGAAGCGGGGCGGAATGAACCAAACTGGTTGTTACGGAAAACTAAAATTGTGGAACATGTACTCGTGAATTAACTCCCGGTGCATAACTATTTTAGTACCAATGCATTTTTCTCTGTGTGGAGTAGAATGTGTTATGATCAGCTGTATTACATGCATGGTCACTCATGTACAGAGATTCCCACAACACACTATTTTATTAACAATATCTGTCATCATGAACAACCCATGCTGCCAGCAAAATGATGAGAAGAAATGGGGGTATGAGGAGGAGGAAGAGGAGTAAGAGGTGGAGGTGAAAAAGGAGGGAGAGAGAGAAGAGCTGCAACGTAAAACAGCTCCTTTCTGCTGAGGCTGTACATGAAGGACTAATTCAGGTACAATGCCAGTAGCCTGAAGTCCAATTCCCCAGAAGCTCCACAATGAAGGAGAGGCAGAAGCTCTAGATGAAGTTTGGACGAGTACCGACGGGGGGGGGGGCCGTGGGAATACAGTGCAGGGTCAGAGGGGCAGTGAACGAGTATGGGAAGAAGACAAGCGTATCAATTAAGGAGGCGCAAGGAAGATTGGGCAGATGAGGGACAGGAGGGGGAAGCTGCCAATTGGGTAGGAGAAGGCAAATGGGGTGGTTGAGGTATTTTGTCCAAAGTTGTGCACTTCGGAGCCCCTGGCGGGGGATGAGAGCATGAGGTGGTTTATGGATGTGCTGGAGTATCCAAGGGTGGGTGAGGAAATTGTGCTGGGGCTGGGTGCCTCGATAGATCTGTGAGAAGTGATGGAGTGTGTGGGGGTAATGCAGTCATAACTCTGTTCCCTGCAGAGTTTTGTAAGAGGTTTGGATGAGGGCAGCATGGTGATGTAGTGGTTAGCACTGTTGTCTAACAGCACCGAGGACCCGGGTTCGATCCCAGTCCCGGATCACTATCCATGTGGATGATGGATGTCTGCATGGGTCTCACCCCTACAACCCAAAGATATGCAGGATAGGTGGATTGGCCACGCTAAATTTCCCCTTAATTGGAAAAAAAATGTGGGACGGAATTCTCCGACCCCTCGCAGTGCGGAGAATCGGTGCCATTGGCGCCGGAGTGGTCGGCGTGGCGCTGGTCAGGGTATGCACCGACACTCTGGCCCGGCCGGCACAGGCCGGCGTGCTGATTCTCCGGGCTGTCAACAAAAAGCCAAGTCCCACTGGCGCCATTCTAACATTCTCTGAACCGGCGGGACCTCGGCGTTGAAGGTCCGGAGGCGGCCTGTGGGGGGGGGGGAGGGGGGGGGAGGGGGGGTCACACCTCGGGGGGAGGGGCTGGACTCCATAGTGGCCTGCCCCGCGATTGGGGCCCACTGATCAGCGGGCCGGCCTCTCTGTCCCCGGGCCTTCTTTCCTCCACACCGGCTCCTGTAGCCGTGCGCCAGTTGGCGTCGGGGCCACCGCGGGGAAGAAGGCCACTACGCATGCGTGGACCTTGCGGTGCCGGGTTCAGGCCAGGATCAGCAGCTGGAGCGGTGAAGGCCACACCAGTATCGTCCTAGCCCCATGTGGGCCGCAGAATTGCATCCTGGAACGGGCGCCGACGCTGGAGTAAAACACTCCCTGCTTTACTCCGGCGTCGGCACTTAGCTGCCCTTTGGGAGAATCCTGCCCCAAGTCGTTTGGGTTGGAGCTGGGGCCCCTGTTACTGGAGATTTACAATGAATCAATGGGGAAGGGTGAGCTTGCCCCCATGCTGTGTAAGGCATCAGTCTCACTAATTTTAAAGAAACATAAAGACCCAGAGCAGTGTGGGTTATACCGCCCCTATATCGTTGTTGCATGTGGATGTGAAGCAATTGATGAAGGAGTTAGCGGTACAGTTAGAGAATTGTGTGCCGGGGTGACATGGGAGGATCAGACGGAGCTTGTGAAGGGGCAGCAGCAAATGGCCAATGTTTGGAGGTTATTGAATGTGGTAATGATGCCCTCAATAGGCCAGGAGGTGGAGGTGGTTGTGTCTATGGATGTGGAGGAGTTCGACCATGTAGAATGGCCATAGGTTTTTGGAATGTTGGGGTGGTTCGGGTTTGGGCAGGTGTTTGTCGACTGGGTGAGATTGTTGTAAAGGGCTCCTAATGTGAATGTGCGGACCAATAGTGCCAATTCAGAGTACTTTGGTTTCTGTCAGGAGATGAGACACGGCTGTTCACTCTCCCCATTTCTCTTTGCCCGAACAATTGAACCATTGGCAATCGGACCTAGAGCTTTGATGGGGTGGCAGGGCACTGAAAAGGGGGGCTGGAGCACCGAGTTTCTTTATACGCTGATGATCTCTTGTTATATGTTGCAAACCCGGTCGAACATTTTGACAGGATAATGGGGATCTTGGGGAGTTCAGTCTTTTTCTGGGGTACAAGCTCAATATGGAGAAAAGTGAGGTAGTCCTGATCAACACCTGGAGACAGGAGGGAAGTTTAAGGAGGATGCTGTTTTGGTTGGTATGGGCAGACTTTTAGTATCTTGGGATACTTGTGGCGCAGAGCTGGGTCCAGCTGCACAAGTTGAATCTGGGAAAACTGGGAGAGGGAATGAAAGAGGACTTTGGGAGGTGGGATGCTTTGTCTTTGTCGTTGGCAGTAAAGATGACGATGCTCCTGAAGCTTTGATCGTGTTTCAGAATTTCCCGATTTTTATGCCCAAGGTTATTTTGGTAGGGCGAATAAGATGATACTGGGGTTCACGTGGGAGGGTAAGGTTCCCCAGATCAGGAGGGTGTTTCTGCAAAGGTATGCATGTGTGTGGGGGGGGTGGGGGGGGGGGGCTGACACTGCCGAATCTGCAGAATTATTATTGGCCGGTAAACTTAGCCATGGTACGGAAGTGGGCATTGGAGGAGAGGTCGGTGTGGGGAAGGATGGACGAGGTTTTGTGTAAATGGACGAATCTGAGGGCACTATTGTTGGCAGCTGTTCCGTTCTCGCTGGCTTGGTGATGATATCAGCATTGAGGGTGTGGAATGAATCTTGGAAGCACTGTAGGATGGAAGGCGCCCTAAGGGTGCCGAATTGTGGCAATGAAAGGTTTGTTCTGGCGTTGCTGGATGCGACGTTTCGCGTGTGGGCAGTTGGGGATAGAGTATTTTCGGGACCTGTTTTTGGGGGGCAAGTTCATGGAATTGGAGGAGTTTGAGCAGGTGAACTTGCTGCCAAAGGGGAATGGGTTCAGGTACCTGCGGGTGAAGGACTTCCTGAGGAAGTTATTGGGTTCCTTCCCGCAGCTGCCGCCTCCAGCGCCACAAGACAAGCTTCTCTCTGAGGATGAAATAGGCGAGGGCAAGGTGTTAGATATATATGGGGAATTGAGGGAGACGCTCTGGTGGAGGAGGTTCGGTGCAAGTGGAAGGAGGAGTTTGGAGGGGCGTGCAAGCCGGGGGTGTGGAGTGAGGCGCTGTGGAGGATAAACTTGTCTTTGTCGTGTGCCAGACTGAGTCTCATACAGTTTAACGTGGTGCATAGGGCTCATATGGCGGGATCCAGAATGAGTGCTTTTTTTCCAAGAGTGAAAGATAGATGTGGCCGGTGTGCAGGCACGCTCGTGAACCAAGTCCATGGGCGTGATTCTCCGCTGCCCACGACGGGTCGGAGAATAGCGGGAGGGCCTTCCCGACATTTTTCCCGACCTCCCGCTAATCTCCCCCCCCCTCCCCCCCACGGCCGCCCCACGACACGAATCGCTGCTCGCCGTTTTTTACGGCGAACAGCGATTCTCCCCAGGCCGATGGGCCGAGTTCCCAGGACTTTATGGCCGTTTTCACGAACGCAAACACACCTGCTCTCACCGTTCGTGAAAACGGCCGCAAAGTGCCGACCCGGACAACCATAGCACCGATTGGCACGGCCGCACCACGGCCGTGCCAAGGGTGGCATGGGCCTGCGATCGGTGGGCACCGATTGCGGGCAGCGGGTCCGATACCCGCGCACTATTTGTTCCTCCGCCGCCCCGCAGGATCAGTCCGTGAGGCGGCTGAGGGGCATGACGGCCTGCGCATGTACGGGTTTCACGCATATGCGTGATGACGTCATCCGCGCATACGCGGCTGACGTCATCGTGCGCGTCAGCCGCCGTGACGCTTGGCGCGCGGGCTTAGCGACAGTCGCTAAGCTCGCGATGCCGTGCTTCACGGGGCCGCGCTGCTAGCCCTGCCCGGGGGAGAGAATCGGGTCCTGGGAGGGGGCGCGGAGGCTGCCGTGAAACACGGCCAGTTTCACGGCAGCCTTTACGACTCGCCGCATTTGCGGAGAACGTTTTAGGCATATCTGAAGTTGGAGGGGTTCTGGAAAGATTTGTGAATGTAATGTCGAAGATCTTGGCTGTGGAGGTGGTGCCAAGCCCATGAGTGAAGATATTTAGGGTGTCGGAGGGTCTGGGAGTGCAGGTGAGGCGAGAGGCTGATGTTGTATCATTTGCCTCCCTGATAGCCCAGAGGCAGATCTTGTTGTGCTGACGAGACTCGGAGCCGCCGAAAGCGGGGGCATGGGTGAGCAACTTGGCAGAGTTCATCCACCTAGAAAAAACCAAATTCGGCATGAGAGAGGCAGAAATGAATTCTTCACAAGGTAGAGGCTGTTCATTGAGTTCTTAAAGGGACAGTAACACAGGGGGCGGGGGGGGGGGGGGGGTGCTTTTTTTGTTTTGTTTGGGTTTGGGGGGGCTGGGTGTAAAAGGAGGGGGTGGTACAGGGAAATAGTGGAAATTGTGCTAGGTTAAGTGTTGCTGTTGTCGTTTGCTCAATTCTGTTGTGTATATATTTGAAAATACCACCAATAAAATATAAAAACCTCCCTTTCTGGTAAACTGGCACATGTGCTATCCTGTCTACAACACACCTGTGTCTCTTGCCTCACCACATGACGATACGTGCTCTGTGGTGTCCTCATATGCAGTGAAAGAGGCTCAAAATCAAAATTAAATTCAATGAAACCCTGAACGGGAAATAAGCACTGGAACACTTGACTGACTTCAAATGAACATAACATTGACCGGCATGTATTATGGGCCAATGATGTATGATGAACTGTGATGGGTAATGGATTGTCAGTGGTGTTTAACAGGTGGCTGATGTATAATGGGCAGCTTGGTGATGTTGGAGGGGCTTTTTGCTCATTGGAATCATCTCAGCCAAGCCTGATCATAGCCTTGCCTTAAGTTGAGGTATTAACGGGAAGGAATCTGGCACAGGAAATATCATTGACATTCCCCACCGGATCCAGGAGGCACTGATACCAGGCGAAGAACACCCATTGATCAGTTGACAGGGTACAAACGGGGCACTGAACCTTCTGGCCTGTATGGTATAATTTTCAGATCCTCCGTGGAGCATTGACTGCCCAATTCTTATCACAGTGGTAGCATTGCATACCACACAAGTTCCATTTTTTGTCCACAGTAAAATATCGCTGTGTTCTTCATGGGGTTAAACAACAAGAAGTGTGTGTATTATTTCCTCCTGGTTAATGTGTACTCTCTTTTGTGCTGTGCGTTCCTCAATCTCATTACACTCAACAATCTCCTGGGGTAAACACCAAAATAATTTTGTCTCATCTTGATAGTTGAATTGATGAGACAGAATACAAAAACTAGAGCTGGCAATTTCAAATGTGATTTATTTAATCTACACACCAAAGGATTCATTAAAGAAATAACTCACACAATAATGGGCTGTTTCCACTTCACAATATGATCATTTGATAATGTAAATGACAGAATCCTGTCGTGCACTGACAATATAGACAAATTATTATGGAGTTTCTTTTATAATTGATATGTTTTTAAAAGAGGTTTGGGCTGAATGATGAATAATTTCGTTGACTACAGTTTGAACCACACAGTGGCTGATTAATTGTTGCACTGCAATAATAAAACTTTTTATTCTGAAGTGTGGAGACTGAGCATGCAATTAATTTTGTTTGATGTGTGATGATATGGCTGAGATCATGTATATATGAGCTTTGGAATCACCTGCACTGAATAATGTACCACTGCTGGTTCAAAGTAACTTGTGACTAATGTCACGTTACCATTGCCAAACTCAGACTGGTCTAATAATAATCTTTATTAGTGTCACAATTGGGCTTACATTGACACTGCAATGACTTTACTGTGAAAAGCCCAGAGTCACCACACTACGGTGCCTGTTCCGGTACATTGAGGGAGAATTCAGAATGTCCAATTCACCTAACAAGCACGTCTTTCGGGATTTGTGGGAGGAAACTGGAGCACCTTGAGGAAAACCACGCAGACACGGCGAGAACGTGCAGACTCCGCACAGTGACCCAAGCCGGGATCAAACCCATGTCCCTGGTGTTGTGACGCAACAGTGCTAACCACTGTGCTACCGTGTTCAGTCCAATGCACAACTTGGAGACAGGAGTGATACAGCTAATTACAAGTCTATGCAAGTCATTGCAAAGTCAGTCAGAAACAAATGCAGTGTTCTGCTTCCTACATCATTTTGTTTTAACATTGATGCCCAGAGGCCATGTGGATGGAAGTGATGAAATTGTAAAGAGACAAAGTGAATGGGTAAAACTTTGGCAGATGGATTTCAATGTAGGTAAATGTGAGATTATTCACTTAAAAATGAAAGAACAGGGTCCATTCTAAATGGTGAAATAGTGGTGGTCCAAATAAATTTATTGGTTATAGCTTATCGCTCTTTGAAACGCTGGAATCCACAACTTAACAGGTGTGGTTAATTCTGGGCACCACACCTCGGAATGATAATTACTTAAGAACACAAATTTAAGAAATAGGAGCAGGAGTAGGCCATTTGGCCCCTCAAGCCTGTTCTGCCATCCAATACGATCATAGCTGATCTGATCATGGCCTCAACTCCACTCTCTTGCTTGTTCCCTGTAATCCTCGACAGTCCTGTCGCTCAAATATTTTACCAATGTCGCCTTAATCGTACTCAATGACTTACCCTCCAAAGCTGTCATAATTCCAAAGATTAACAAGTCTCTGACAGAAGAAATTCCTTCTCATCTCTGTCTTAAATTGGTGACGCCACGAGGGGAAACACCTTTCGGAATCTACATGTGGAGCCCCCCTCGGATTGATGTATTCTTCAATAAGATCAGATACCATACCTCTAAATACCAATAAAGTCCCAATCTGCTTCTCGTAACACGGTCCCTCCACCTCAGGAATAAAACAACTGAAAAAGGTTCATTGATTCAACATTTTCAGGGGCTTATCAGCATAGATGTTCAAAGGATGGTTTTACCTGGCTGGATAGACTAGAAAATGGGCCAACAGTCTCAGATTAAGGGGACAGCAATTTAGGATGATAGATATTAAATAACCAAAGGTTATTTTAAGGGATTCATATTTGCATTGGTAAAGGGCTGCACGGTGGCACGGTGGTTAGCACTGTGAAATCCTAGACTGGATTCACTGTTAAAAGTGGAGTGGAAGTTTTTTTTCAAAAAGTGTCATTTGGAAAACTTGGTTTGGAATTTGGAATGCAAACTGCTAAGGGAAAGCAAACTTATGAGTGTGGTGAACGTATTGCATTAACCATTCACCATGTATGTAACCGTATCACGCTGTTGCCCATGAGAGCTCCACCTATGGACCATTGTAAGGTATTACCTGGAATGTATCACATTGGTGCCTTTGTGGGCTCCGCCTCTGGCTCCACCCCTTGAAGGGAGGTATAAAGAGCAGTCGCCCTGTAGGCGGCTCTCAGTAGCAGAGCAGTCGCAGGGAGGCACTGTTCTCGTCGATTAAAGCCACAGTTTACTTCTGCTCCTTGTTTCGTATGAATTGATGGTCGCATCAATGAGAGAGAAGAATATAAGAGGTTTTTGTTGGGGGGGAGCCCTCTGTGCAAACTCCACACGCCAGCTCCGTTTTCCAGCGCAGCGCACCCCACCGGCAGCAGGATTCTCTGTTCCCGCAGCTAGCTAATGGGGTTTCCCATTGTGGCTACGCCATCGGGAAACCCACAGGCGTGGGTGAGCTGCCAGCTAAGTAGAGCACCCTGCTGATGGAGAATCCTGCAGAAGGAATATGGACAAATGCAAGGAGGTGGAGTTAGGTAAGAGTTTAGCAATGATTTTATTGAAGGTGGAGCGTGTTGGAATGCTGAATGGCAGCCTCCCATTCCTATTCGCTTAGGTTCTTATGTTCTGTTCACTTGGGCTAAGCCCCAGAAATGGCAACTAGGTTTTAGTTGCAATCCTGCATCGATGTCCTTCTGAAACAAGCAAACTCAAAAATGGTGGTTATAATTGCACTCAGGCGTAAGCTGGGAGTAAATGGCAAGAATATCGGTGATTGAGATAAATGCCAATCTCAAATGTGCATTCGATTTAAACAAAATCCCAATTAACGTTACCGTTTTAAAATAAATTTGTACATTCTCTCTGACTCCTTCAAGTTTTCTTACATTAGTCATACACTTCAAAAGTACTTAATTGGCACTAAAACTTCATAGCATCTCTTGAGGTCAGGAAAGGCTCAGTATAAATGGAAGTCTGTCTTTAGTTTTTACATTTTTCCTTTTACCTGCAGGTTTGACATTTGGAAGTTCACGTCGCCTATTAACATGGCTAATTTTTCCCTTTTTTTTTCGTGACCTGTCACTTATTGCACTGACTGGTTTTCAGTCATGTGACAGGAACTTTTAAAAATTAATCTATACAGGATTAGATCATGCAATAACACCAGTAATGAGTGTTTCTCCAAATTTTGATCCTATTTGTGGAATAAGCTATGTTACACCGGGTAACATTTTCACACTTTTAAATTTCACCATTATTCTTGAAAATAAAGGTCAATCAATTGATCAGATGCATTTGGACCTCTCCATAATTGATGATCTCCTCTAACATATTCAATTGTTTATATCCTAAAGAAGCAGAGAATCTGAAAATAAAAGGCTGTTCAACCTTTACCCACCAGATGCAACCCAAACGATCATGTACTCTTAGCAACCCATTGTAAATCCTGAAGGAAGCTGCTGCCAATGATGGTGCTTAAATATAAATCACACAAAACTCCAAAAAAAGCTACATACCTTTAGACCCCATACCATTGTGGCCACCCCACTCGGTCGGAAATCCACCGCTGTAGGTGCGTTGCCGTTGTAGGATCCCGCCGACGGAGAATTTCACCCTCTGGATTTTGAGTCATAATCAAAACAATATCCAAATTCTGGTGTCTGAGATTCATAATAAATTTGTCAACATATTTGTGTGGAATTCTTCCATTTCTGTCATAAGCACATTTAATAAAACAGTGGGCAAAGATATGAATGTCTCAGAGCACAATTTCAACTCTTAAATGCTTTGTAACTTGCTGAAATGTCTTCAGCTCTTGCTTGTCTATGCTATGAATATGATGTACAATGTAAACAGCTGAGGTTTTAGGGCATAAAAAGGAATTCTGGGGTGCATTAATTATTAGCTCAATATTCTGTATTTAGACTACTTGAACACTAATTTACCGAAAACCTAACATTCAAATAGTTCCTTTGTCCCAAAGTTCTCAGTAGGATAGCATGGTAGCACAGTGGTTAGCACAGTTGATTCACAGCACCAGGGTCCTAGGTTTGATTCCGGCTTGGGTCACTGTCTGTGTGGAGTCTTCACGTTCTCCCCGTGTGTACGTGGGTTTCCTCCGAGTGCTCTGGTTTCCTCCCACAGTCCAAATATGTGCAGGTTAGTTGGATTGGCAATGCTGAATTGTGCTTTGTGTCTAAAAAAGGTTGGGTAAAGTTGCTGGATTACGTAGATGTGTGGGCTTAGTTAGGGTGCTCTTTCCAAGAGCTGGTGCAGACTCGATGGGCCGAATGGCCTCCTTCTGCACTGTAAATTCTATGGTTCCAGTCAGTTCTACAGTGTGGTCACTTTCTTAATATAGGGCTGGATTCTTCCGCCCCGCCCGCCACAAGAAAGCCACGGGCGAGACGTGGACAACGGAGAAGTCTATTGACCTCGAGCGGGAATCTCCGGTTGCCAGGCGGATGCAGCCGAAGAATCCTGCCCTAAGACCGGAGATTCCCGCCCTTGCATTATGCAGAATCTTATTTGCACACAAGTGAAATGTTTGACGAGATGGTTTGTTTGAGTGTTGTTGATTGAGATTTCTAAGCTGACCCGGGCACTGCATTTCATCAGAATGAGGAAATGGGACCTCGGTTGAATGTCTCAATCAAAGATGGCACTCTCTCAATATCATGTTGAAGTGTCTGGACAAGTGCCTAGATTGTGTCTAAGGGCTATAATGCTCTGACTCTGTAATAAGTCCACGGAGGCAAAATTCCCCCACCAGAATTCCTTTTATTTACAAACCCAACAGCTGAACAACCATGACCATTCAGTCTGCTGTCTACACCGGGTGTGCAGAGGATCTGACACTCCCTGTTATATACACAGAAAGGGGTTCCCTGTTTGGTCAACTAATCAGGGAACTCTTATTCTAATTGGCCAATCTCAAAGGCCTGGCCTAAGTTATTACAGACTCAAAAGCATGATGGCTACTTTTGAGCTAAGGTTTTCCTGGTATAGCATGAGGATGCCTCGAGGATACAGGGAGTGCCAATTCATATCTGCAAAACACAGTTTAAGCAGTAATTGGACACGGCGACACTGCTACAGGGTGATGCACTGGGCGTGTGGCACGAACCTGAGGATTTCTGGCTCATGGTGATGGTTCCTCACCTGGATATTTCCAATCTTAGCTTCGCTATCAAGTGGAAATGCTGAAGAGTTTGCTGAAGGAAATGCAGGCTTCATTAGCTGCCAATTGGGAATATGCAATAAGTCAATTTTCACCAAAAGACAGTAACTAAAATAAATAGGAAAAGAAAAAAGATTGGCTCACAAATGTGCGGATAACTTAATTAAACAGCAGGTTTGGGGGAAATGCTTAGTTCTATGAGATTTTAAATGACACAATCTATCAACTCTCCGTAGTCTGGCCTTTGAAGCAGCTTATTGGTGGCACAACGGCACAGTGGTTAGCACTGCTGCCTCACAACACCAGGGACCCGGGATCGATCTCGGCCTTGGGCGACTGTGGAGTTTGCATAATCTTCCCGTGTCTGTGTGGGTTTCCTCCCACAGTCCAATGATGTACAGGTTTGATGGAGTGGTCGTGCTAAAATTGCCCCTTAGTACCCAAAGGGTAGGTGGAGTTGCAAGGTAACAGGAATAGGGCAGGGCATTGGACCTAGGTAAGGTGCTCTTTTGGGGATCGGTTCAGACTCAATGGGCTGAATCACTTTCTTGTGCACTATTGGGATTCAATGGCTCCTATGAAAACTGCAGTCTTCGTTAATGAGTTTCTCATGTCTTTCTCCTGAGGATTTAGCAAAGGCATCAATTCATTATTGATATGGCACAGGGGTGCTTTCAACTTTCCCTTTCTCTCATGGTGTCCCTCACACAGCTGAAGTCAGGAACTCAGTGGGACTTTCAATACATGGGAAACACAAATACTCAATTTCAGATATTTCAAAAAAAGCTGTATTTAACTGATACTGAATTTAACTATAATTCACACTAAAGATTTTTTATAAAAGGAGCACTGATCATGAAATGGTTCACATGAAGATCAGAAAATTCTATTGGGAATTAGTGCCTGCTAGCTACCCAATCAAATAGGTTGATTTTAATTGAATATCTACTGATTAGGTCACATTGAATTAGTATACATAATATATGCCACATAATGAGGATTTCAAGAGGAATCCAAAGTCAAGTCCACCTATCTTGTGAATCATTTTCATTTTGCCGTAATCCATGCAGGACACGTCATCACTATTCATCCACAAACTGTGCAACACAAGAGCAATAGATTTATTTCTGGTCTGTTCCGAATTCTGCTTCTTTCCCCTCGCCTCACTCTCTGTATCAACTGAGACATTGCGCAAAAATTCAAATAATCAAATTTCTTCAATCAAGATCAATTAGCTCACTGGGCTAAATTGCTGGCTTTTAAAGCAGACCAAGCAGGCCAGCAGCACGGTTCGATTCCCGTACCAGCCTCCCCGGACAGGCGCCGGAATGTGGCAACTAGGGGCTTTTCACCGTAACTTCATTGAAGCCTACTCGTGACAATAAGTGATTTTCATTTCATTTTCATTTCAATTATCCTAATTCAAGGATCCCATTTAATCAAACTTCTCAAAATAAGATGTGACTAAATATGTACTTGGGGCAGGGGCGGCGGGGGATGGGGGGAGTTCCAACATTTGTACACAACAATAACGAGTCTGTCATCTGGTGTGGTTCATTTTATCGTCATCCCTGTCCCAGATGAAAACAAACTGTGAGGGGCTCCAAAATTAAGGGCCACTGTCACCAATCTATCCAATCGAGAATTCAGGATGAACCTCTTTGCCCAGAGAGCTGTTAGAATGTGGTACACATTAACACTAGTTGAGACGAGTAACATTTAAGGAGAAGCTAGACGAACACATAAAGGAGAAGAAAGTTATGCTGATTGGGTTAATTAGATGAAGCGGCATGGGACAAGACGCGTATGGATTGCAAATGGATCAGTTGAGATGAGTGGACTGTTTTTGTGCTGTACAATCTATGTAAATTCAAAACAAGCAGACTACCTCCATGTTTAATCTTTTTCCAACTGCAATATTAAGCATTAGGGTGCTGAACAGGTTAACTGACAAATCTGCAGAGTGAACAAAAAGTTTAGTCCTCTCGGGTTATGACTGGGATTATACATGTACTTGTGTCACGAGTGGGTTCATTTTTAATGACATTGGATATTTGGTAAATGCTTCTTTCTCCCCTATAATGTGTGAAGTGTTCTTTTGCCTTTACTGTAGGCATGGAACTTGTTTCTAAGACAGACTGTAGAAATGCTCTGGTATCTGTTTAACACTAATTTATTAGTACTGCATCTAAATAAAAAGTTACAGTGTAGGCACTTACATATGGGGCGCGATCAAACTGCCATGTTGTGCTTGAAAGGCAGCGGGCCACGTTGCAACGTGGCCAGTGGAAGCCAAGAGACCCCGGTCCCGGGGTCTACCCAGCTCACAATGCCTCGCAAGATCCTATTGTGGGCGGGATCACTTTTTTGCAAATCTGCATATCAGACAGCTAGTCTCACTTTAATATGTAGTTTCCCTAACCCCTGTTATCCATGCAGGGGCGTTTTTTGTGTTGCCTACTGGAGATCAGGGTGCCCTTTTCAAAGCATGTCCCAATCTTAGGATTCCAAGCTGCAGTCTTTTTCCGTCCCTACCACACCAGTGTGATGGTGCGGGCCACTCGTCCAGATGTTTTCTGCACAGAGTTCAGGATTATCTAGCCTGCCAGCTGCATTCTTGTTTTCTCGCCTCAGCCATTAAATGGAAAATTCTGCCCTATGTCTTGGACCACTCACATTACTTTTTACAATTACAGATTCTAGCACTACAGTTCCCACTCATCTCCTGCCCAAGTCACAGGGCTGAGGCATTCAATCTCTCACCGTATTCCTGACCCTTAGAAAATACTTCTTTGGGACACAAGAACTTGTTTTTTCCCCTGGTAGAACATCAACATCTACAGAATAGGACAACACCTTATCGGCATTGCTAGGAAGCTGAATGTAGGTTTCATGGTGACTGAACTGCAAGGACAATGCAGACCATTTAACGAAAGACTGATCCCAAAGAGAAGATTGAAGAAAATCAAACATTGGGCTCTGTGGGGCTAGAGGAGAAGAACTCTGGGCACTCTGAATAACTTGTTATTCCCTTAAGGGACTCTGAGAAGAAGCTTTTGAAGAGGAATGATCTTCAACTCCTGGCAAGACTGTAACAGTTGTACCAGCTGGTGTATCAAAGACTGAAAAGATGTTGAAGACCTGAGATGTCAATGAACATGAGGCAACAATGGAACAAACAACCATTTTCCAGTAAGACTGACAGGAAAAGGAGAGATGATTTCCCAATGATATTTCAGGTGAACTATCTACTTTCTGTAGGCAGTGATAAGAAAGGCCCATCTCTCTACATTTGAGGCTGCTACAGGGTGAGCAATGGGAAGAACTGCTGAGAAAATTGAGACAAGACAGCCTCATCTTCTTCAATGGGAGGAATTTTCAGCAATCAATTCTGGGACAAGGGTGCCACACTCTGGCGCCTGTTCGGGTACACGGATGGAGAATTCAGAATATCCAATTCACCTAACAGCACGTCTTTCGGGACTTGTGGGAGGAAACCGGAGCAACCAGAGGAAACCCACTCAGACACAGGGAGACCCAAGCCGGGAATCAAACCTGGGACCTGCCGCTGCCTCCTGTATGGACTGACTCCATACAGAAAGGAACTAACTTGAAGCTTTGGCTTCTTTTCATGAAGACCTGGGGCAGAATTCTCCAACCCCCTGCCGGGTCGGAGAATCCCCGGGATGTGGCGTGAATCATACCCCGCCGCTCCGACGCCGGCTGCTGTATCCTCCGCCACCGGTTTTCGGGCAGGGGCGGGGACCGCGCCACACCAGTCGGGGGCCCTCGGACAATTCTCCAGGCCCCGATGGGCCGAGCGGTCGTCGGTTTTTGGCCAGTCCCGCCAGCGTGGATTGGTCCCACATGGCGGTACTATGCAGATAAGTTGGCTAGTGCGGTCCTCAGGGGGGATTCGACACCGGGGGTGGGGGGTCCCCATGGTGGCCTGGCCCGCGATCGGGGCCCACTGATCTCCGGGCGGGCCTGTGCAGCCGGGACACTTCTTCCTTCCGCCCCGGCCCCTGTAGGGCTCCACCATCGCTGGTTCAGAGAAGACACCCCCCCTGCACATGCTCCAGAATACGCCGGCCGGTCTGCCCATGCTGGACTTTCTGCGGTCAAAAAGGCAGGGACTGCTCATCAGGTATCGTCATCTTTGCCTCTCCAGTTTGTCACATTCTTCTGCCAAAGTTTCTTGAGCTGCTTTTAAAGGTTTCCTCAACTCTGTGGTTCATTCAATAACACTAATTTCTTATTGGATTTCTTGGTGATTATCTTATCTTGATGGCCTCTGGTTATATCCTTCCCCACAAGAGAAAAGATTCTCTCTGTATCCACTCTATCAAAACCTTTCATAACTTTTATGAACTTTAAGGGACATCCATCAGCCTTTTTTCTTCCAAGAGACAAGAGATCCAGCCTGGCATTACTTTTCTGATATCTATACCCACCATTTCTGGTTCCATCCTTGTAAATTTCCTCTGCACCCTCGCTATCGTCTCCATATCAATTTTATAATATGGCAACTAGAACTCCACACAGTACTCAAAGTGTGGTCCAACCAAGTTTCAGTATAAGTTTAGAATAACCTCTCTTCTCGAAATAAAGCTAATAAGACTGTAAGATATAGGAGCAGAATTAGGCCATTCGGCCCATTGAGTCTGCTCCTTCATTTGATCATGTCTGATAGATTTCTCATCTCCATTCTCCTGCCTGCTCCCGTAACCCCTGATCCCCTTATTAATCAAGTACCTATCTACCTCTATCTCAAAGACACTCAGTGGCTTGGCCTCCACACCCTTCCGCTGCAATGAGTTCCACAGATTCACCACTCTCTGGCTGAAGAAATACCTCCTCATTTTAGTTTTACAGGATTTTCTTTTCAGTCTGAGGCTGTACCCTTAGATTCTAGTCTCTATGACTGGTGGAAAACCTTCCCCCACGTATACTCTAGCTCGGCCTCTCTAATCCTCGTGCTTGGTTTGCTTTGTTATGACTTTGATAAACTTTGGCACAACAATTAATGGGGCTGGATTCTCCCCTACCCGGCGTGACGGAGGGTCCCGGCATAGAGGAGTGGCGCCAACCACTCAGGGGTCGGGCATCCCCAAAGGTGGGGAATTCTCCCCACCTTTGGGGGCCAGCCCCATGGCACCAGAAGACTGGCGCAAAAAACCGGCGCCCCCGGCAGCAGGGCTGGCCGAAAGGCTTTCGACGGTCGGCGCATGCGCCGGCAGTGACATCAACGGCCAGCTGCCGCTGACGTCACCACCGGCGCATGCGCGATGTGGGTTTCTCTTCCGCTTCCGCCATGGCGGAGGCCGTGGCGGCCGCGGAAGAGAAATAGCGCACCCAGGGCACTGGCCCGGAGTCTGAGCGGAGGGCCCCGATCGCGGGCCAGGCCACCGTGGGGGCACCCCCGCCCCCCCCCCCCCCAGGACCCCGGGGGCTCGCTCGCGCCGCTGATCCCGCCGTTACAGAGGTGGGTCAAACCTCGGCGGCGGGAGAGGCCTCCCAGCGGCGGGACCTCGGCCCATCCAGGGCCGGAGAATCACCGCAGGGGCCTCGCCGAGCGGAGTGGCGAGATTCCTGCTGCCGCCACTTCCCGGGTGGCGGACAATCTCTGGCACGGCGGGGGCTGGATTTTCGGCGGCCCCAGGCGATTCTCCGACCCTGCTGGGGGTCGGAGAATTTCGCCCCCGATTTGTGCTCTGAGACTCCTTTGTTCCTCTACCTTATCTCCAGGTAAAAAGTGATCACCCTATTCTTCCTATCAAAATGTACTACCTCACATTTATCGTTGTTGAACTTCATTTGCAAATTATTTGTGCATTCTACAACTTTAGATCGAGTACAATGTTCGGAAATGTGAGGTCATCCATTTTGGTAGGAATAACAGCAAAATGGACAATTATTTAAATGGTAAAAAATTGCAGCATGCTGCTGCACAGAGGGACCTAGGTGTCCTTGTGCATGAATCGCAAAAAGTTGGTTTTCAGGCGCAGCAGGTAGTTAAGAAGGCAAATAGAATTTCGTCCTTCATTGCTAGAGGGATAGAATTAAAAAGCTGTGAGTTATGTTGCAGCTGTATCGGGTGTTGGTGAGGCCACACTTGGAGTATCGTGGACAGTTTTTGTCTCCTTCCTTGAGAAAAGATGTACTGCCACTGGAGAAGGTGCAGAGGAAATTGGACGGCACGGTAGCACAGGGATTAGCACTGCTGCTTCACAACGCCAGGGTCCCAGGTTCAATTCCCGCTACGGACACTGCCTGTATGGAGTCTGCACGTTCTCCCCGTGTCTGCATGGATTTCCTCCAGGTGCACCGGTTTCCTCCCATAAGTCCCAAAATACATGCTCGTTAGGTGAATTGGACATTCTGAATTCTCCCTCTGTGTACACGAATAGGCGCCAGAGTGTGGCGACTCGGCGATTATCATAGTAACTTCATTGCAGTGTTAACGTCAGCCTACTTGTGACAATAATAAAATTGTTATACTAGGTTGATTCCAGAGTTGAGAGGATTGGCTTATGAGTAGACTGGGACAATACTTGTTGGAATTTAGAAGAATGAGCGGGGCGGGGGGGATTCTTCCAGGAACATGTAAAATTATGAAGGGAAGAGATAAGATAGAAGCAGGGAGGTTGTTTCCACTGGCGGGTGAAATTAGAACTAGAGGGCATAGCCTCAAGATAAGTGGGAGCAGATTTAGGACTGAGTTAAGGAGAACCTCTTCACCCAAACGGTTGTGAATCTGTGTAATTCCCTGCCCAGTGAAAGATTGAGGCTCCCTCGTTGAATGTTTTAAGGCAAAGATAGATAGACTTTTTAAAAGTAAAGGAATTAAGGGTTACGGTGAGCAGGCCGGTAAGTGGAGCTGAGTCCACAAAATCAGCCATGATCTTATTGAATGACGGAGCAGGCCCCAGGGGCCAGATGGCTTACTCCTGCTCCTAGTTCTTATGTTCCTCCTGTAATTTGTTACAATCCATCTCATTATTAACTAGCCCCACATTCACAAATTTAGAAATTGTGCTTTTGATTCCAAAGTTCCAATCATTCATGTAAATTGTGAATAGTGTGGTCCCAGCACTGATTCCGAGTGGGACAGCACTTCCCACCTTCTGCCACATTGAATAATTACCCTTTACTCCCACTCTCTGCTTTCTCTCTGAAAAACAACTGGAATCAATCCTTGGTAAATTGTGGAAAGGACAAATGCTACCCTGGGCAATGCACATTGTCTAGATTCAACTGTTCAAATCTTTAGCCTGGAAAGCTGCACACATGTTCCAGAACGGATCTTAGAATGGTAATGTGGATTTTGGTTAATTTTCCTTTCCCCAAGTCTGGGTTTTTAAGATAATATTACTACCATACATACCATTATTATACGGGCAGCATGGTAGCACAGTGGGTAGCGTCATTGCTTCACAGCTCCAGGGTCCCAGGTTCGATTCCCGGCTTGGTTTCCTGTCTGTGTGGAGTCTGCACGTTCTTCCCGTGTGTGCGTGGGTTTTCTCCGGGTGCTCCGGTTTCCTCCCACAGTCTAAAAATGTGCAGATTAGGTGGATTGGCCATTCTAAATTGCCCTTAGTGTCCAAAAAGGTTAGGTGGGGTTACTGGGATACGAGGATAGGGTGACGGCGTGGTGCTTAGGTCGGGTGCTCTTCCCAAGCGCCGGTGCAGACTCGATGGAGTGAATAGCCTCCTTCTGCACTGAAATTTACATGATTCTATTATCTAATTTGCTTTTTAACTTTGAGTGTTGAGACAAAGTTCTATTCCACCTAAACACACTATTGAGCACATGTTCCTCAAGGTAAAGTATCAAAATTACTTTTTTTTTGTTTACATAGAATTTACAGTGCAGAAGGAGGCCATTCAGCCCATCAAGTCTGCACCGGCTCTTGGAAAGAGCATCCTACCCAAGGTCAACACCTCCACCCAATCGCCATAACCCAGTAACCCCACCCAACACTAAGAGCAATTTTGGACACTAAGGACAATTCAGCATGGCCAATCCACCTAACCTGCACATCTTTGGACTGCGGGAGGAAACCGGAGTACCCGGAGGAAACCCACGCACACACGGGGAGGATGTGCAGACTCCGCACAGACAGTGACCCAAGCCGGAATCGAACCTGGGACCCTGGAGCTGTGAAGCGCCTGTGCTCTACACAATGCTACCGTGCTGCCCTAATGGTGCAGGGTCTTGTATTTTATGCAGATGTTCAGCAAACCTCACTATTCTCATCGAGAGATGAACTCTTCATGCAGAGAAAGTACAGAAAATGACAAGAGTGGAGAGATAAAAGCAACATTGGTAGGGGTGTGTTAACTACTTACTAATATTTGAAGTACCCATTTTGAAGTCATTTTGATAGAAGCAATTGGATCTATCCCCATGAGAAAATCAACTTGAAGAGGGTAAAATTCTCATCTCGGCAGACCAGCCATTATATTTTGAATAGAGGTCAAGCTACTCCAAACCTCAGTGGAATACACTATCAGAAGCAATGTGGATGCTTTTAGTTGGGACATCTATCTTCAATTATAGCTGTGTCAGTACAGGACACTGGCTTTCAGTCTGCAATTGTGAACACTATAAGCTTTCAAATTTAAATACGTGCTTGCAATGTTAAAACCTGCAGCATTTGTACTATCATTTTTGCATTACCTGGGTGGCTATCTGCAGGTTGTGGTGTACTTCTTCCTGATCTCCATCACACCTTTCAGGTTCTGAAGCTTTATTCCCCTTGTTATAGCCAGTGTTCATTCATCATATTCCTAAATATGACTGCCAGTCCCAAAAATATGGCTGTTACTGTTAATGATTTTCGGAGCCTTAATTTATTTCACGCCAACCCTTTGTCAATTCTGAAACAGACTCTAATTTTCTATTGAGGGATTAGGAAAGCAACATGCACCAAGGCCTCTGTTTGAGCTGTTCCCTTGAAAAGCCTGGGTATTAAGGAATACAGGTGAAGAAAGGCAAGTCAATGCAAGACTTGAAGTTGTGAGGTAACACAAAGCTTCAGGTTCAACTGTCTCTAGATTGTCATTCTAAGAAAAGGCAGAGAAAGGAAGCAGAATAAATCTTCTGGGAAGTACAAAGATGTACTATAAATTTATTACTACTAAGTAACAAAGAGTCATAAATTCATGAAATGTGACATGAAGAAGGGAAGACCCTGTGCATAATTTTCACCAGAATTGTCAAGCACTTCTATTGAAACCTCTTCCAATGTGGTGGATGCAGTTTCACTCGAGGCATTCAAGAAGGGATTGAATTATTTTCTGAAAATGAAGAATGTGTTGAGCTACAGACTGAAGCCTGGGAAAGGGCACTAGGTAATTTCCTCGTTCCAAGAACTGGTGCAGATACGATGGGCTGCATGGCCTCCTTTGTGCTGTAACAATTCTGTAACCTGCACATCCCTGCCATCTCCAACAAGCCTACTGCCATTTTACGTTTAATGAGCATCAATTGGCAATGGCAGGACAACTGTCCCATCACTGGGAGAAAGTTGCACCTTGGAGAGCTGCTAGGCAATCTGATTGGCCGGAAGCTCTTCAAGTGTAGCGTTGCAGTGGCCGGAAGAGGTTCAAAGTTTCGGAATATGGAAGCCAGATAAGTAGTAGGGATCCTGACGAGGATAGGGGAGATCGTGAGGAGGGGAGGGGTTGGGTGATTGGTTTCCTAAAGGATAGGTCAGGGGATCAGGGAGGTTTGGAGGGCTCTCAACCTTCATGGCTGGGTTCCCACAATCAGAAGGGGGCTTCTGATGGAGGCAGCCCAACCCACCTCTGCAGATGTTGGTTTTAAAATGTCATCCGCCCACCATTCTAACATTGAGGTTGGGTGGGAAAGTGCCCTGAAGTGGCCATTAAACCTCAAAACTTGCTGGTGGTGATGGAATAACATTCAAGACTGTGATTATGTTACAATTTCTTTATACAGAGCATACTGTTTAAATATATCAAATATTCCAACTTGATTTCCACTAGGCAATTGTTCTAATGGCAGTTAATTTCAGGGTTGTTGCATTATTTTATGTACTCTTGTTTATTCACATCAATCTTGGACTACACAAATCAAACAGGTTAAGACAGATCCTTTCTGCTACATGTTTGTATTTTTCCCCATTTCTGAGTCAGCTGCATTGGTTTCCAATAATGCACAATTTAAGCCTTTTTATAGTGAAGAGCACAGGTAAACACTGCAGCCACTTTATCCCCCAACTCCAACAGACATAATCTTTATTCAGTGAATAGTCACTTGAATAGTCAGGACTGTAAGTCAAATGCTAGGCCTATATTGAGATGTATTCACAGAATAAGGACAATTGAGAGATACTTCAATTGATCTGAAATTATGTTGGTTTAATTTCATTTTATATTTAAGGACAGTGGCAGACTTAAGATCAAATGGATGTCATGTCTCATTTTATTGTTTTAGCAATGGTCAAGCTGTAAGTGCTCTTGCCCTTTTATTTTGTTCATCATTATAAATTAGTTGTTGCCTCTTCCTTTCGAAAAGCGGAATGAATTAATTTAATAATCTAACCATGGAATTTCACCAAAGTGTGATGGCTTGGAGACTCGTGGTCAAGTTGCCGTGGCCCCGTTCCAATTCGCCTTGGCACTTCTAATGTTGAATCTAAAGTGAAACATGTAGGATTTAAAGAAGTCTTCAGTCGTCAGTGTGTAACAGTGCAATGGACCGACGTGGAGGTTCAATGCAGGAGGAATGGATAATGCGCTGGAACAGGACACAGTCTTGGGTCAGCATCATGCAATGTATATTTGATTGTTCCCTTAATATCAGCAGTGTGATGGGTCAGTGCAGTTAGATGGTGTCAGAACCCCCACGAGGCCCACAGCAAAACCATTATCAAATCCCCCACCCCCACCCATGGGACTGATGGAGTCCCAGGTAGGGGGGCTGAGGGGAGGGGGTAGTGTTTGCATTCAGTGTGGTAAGATATGCAATGCGATAGTCCGGTTAAGTAATGCAGCTGGAGTCATTACACTATTATAATCTCTAAATGAAGCTAATCCCATCTAACAGTTTTGAGATGATTATGTCATCAGAATTCCAATTTGCTTTGTCAGTTAAGCACTCTCAATGGTCACACTTCACTGCACAAATGTAACTCAGTAATCCATTCACAGTGTCATATGCAAATTTGCATGGTCAATGAGAGCAATGAACAAACAAATCATATTTGCATGCACAAAGCCAATTTATATATAACATTGAGCTGAAATGTATGGGCTGGAGAAAGATTGTAAAATCCATGATATTAACGCCACAACAAAAAATGTTCGTCTCAAAATTGTGTCCTTTCACAAGTCAATCAATGTTGTAATAAATATGAAATGCGGTAGGATTCATCCTGACAAGATAATCCTGAAACAAATCGTGATTTTATTCTATTTCAAAGCTAATGGCATCTAACGTTGGCTAAATTGACTGAACTCAGAGCAGACTTTTTTCATACATTGACATGGAAAACTCAATATACCAATCTCAGATATTAATCTGAAATGGAATGAAAGTGGAAAATGTCAAGAATCATTTATTTGCGGAATATTATTACATTTAATATTCATTAAATTGTTGCTTTGTGGTTGGATCCATTCTATGGAGAATGCTGTGGAAGAGGAATTGAACGCATTGATATCCTGTTCTGGAAGGAAATACTGCGGCAGTGTGGACACAAGTGATAACGTTCAGCAGAGAGAATAGCTGGTGTTTGGGGTTGACTCGGGTCAAACCAGCGTAAACTCTAATAGTTACCCACATCCTTCTTGAATTTGTTGGCCGATTGTAATATTTTGCTTTGCCTCCTTTCCCTGAATCTCTCTTTGAGAATCTGAGATTCATCGATGCACGGCTTCTGCCGCTTTCAATGTTAATTTAACCCAGCATTTTTCCTCTTCCCTTTCTGAATCCACATTGTTAGTCTTGTTTTCAGTGATGTGTTGAAAAAAAACATTGGATGTCAATCTTGCAACGAGGTATCCAGCGAAGTAAACTGATTCTCCAGGGATTATCACAGCACAAATAATTTTCATTTCTCAGTTGACATGGGCAATTGTAGCTTTTGTGAACTCCTTAAACATTGGGCACACTGAAATTGGTTGTTGAACCATTTAACTAACTAGTTGCCACAAGTTTTGTGTATTTCAACAGGGCTAGCTCCAGACCAGGTGCCATTCTACCAGAATGCAGCCAAATGGCTGCTGCTACCTCTGGTGTAGTATAACAAAGCATATGTGGCCCAATTTAATGCAAAGGTTTCTACGTGTGGTTGTGAGCAGGAACTGCCGCGAGCTTCCCGACAGTCAACCTGGCGAGACCTGTCACCAGAATTAACTGTTAATTGGCCCGCTTAACGAGGCCCCATGGGCTTCACGCTGCAAATTATGGTCCCGCGGGCTGAATCACTTAGTCCGCACCGCCAGCTCCCCTCCAACAGGGGAAGCAGAAATTAAATCAGAGCAAACCCACACAGCTCACAGCCATGCCACCCAGGAGACCAGCCCCACGATTCAGGGATGCTGAACTTTCCAGATTGTTGGACGCGGTCAAGTCCAGGAGGGATGCCCTGTTCCCTTGAGGAACTCGGAGGGTCAGCCACAGAACAGCTAGTGTCGCCTGGGAGGAGGTGGTAGCATCCGTCAGCTTGGGAATATCACCAGGAGGACCAGCACTCAGTATCTTAAGAAGATCAACGACATCCACCAGGCCACACAGCACACAGGTGGTTTGGCACCAGCCCGCCCTGGCATTGGCCCTGTCTGCCAACCCTGCCCTCCCCGATAACCATGCACTTGGCACCGCCCCACCCAGCATCACACCGTGCCCTGGCCCACCCATGTCCAGCAGTGCTGCCCACGCCTGCCCCCCACATCAGCCCATTCCCCCCCATCACCCCCTTCAACCCCCCCCCCCCCGCCAATTCCTCTGCGATGAACAAAGCGTGCAGCTCATGATGCCCGTTTAGTGTCCCCACAGGAGAATGGAGCGGTGCTGAACATCAGAGTCCTCAGCAGCTTTGAAGAATGGGTCTTAGGAGGTCGCGGGGTTGGCTGAAGACAGATCAATCACTGACAATAAGGTTGAGGTACAGCGCAGAGGTAAGGATTCACCAGCGCCACCCAGATGACCTGCACACATGAGTTGCTAATGCCATGCAAAATGATTCATCCCTCCAACTGACCACATGTGCATTATCCCGCAGGCTCATCTGGACTGGTTCTCCTCTCCCTACCCCCACCCCCCATGTGGAGGTAGGAAAACCTGGGCGAGACAGCAGTTAGAGGTCTGCTGGGTCCCTGGACCAAGCTGGGGACCAGTCGGAAGCTGAAACTCTGGATGAGGTTTACCTGGAGCTGATGCAATCGATAGAGTGTGGCCGTGGTATTCAGAGGGAGATGTCAGCAACATTCCAGCAGGTCCATAACCGATTGGAGGAGTCCCAGAGGCTTTGGGTCCAGGAGATAGCACTGGCAATACGTGGCACCGAGGCCACACCGCTGGGGTGGAGAGCCTTGCGCATGACGTCAGCAGCATGAGTGGAGGTGTCCAAAGCGTGGCTCAGTCAGTGACGGCCATGGCTGAGTGCCTTGACAGAATGTCCAACTTGCTGGGGGAACGAGTGCCAGTCCCAGGTGGACATTTCGGAGGCCCTGTTGTGCATATGCTAGTCTCAGGTGGGCATTGCTGAGGTGCTCCAGAGCAGTTCCAGTCACTGAGGAGCATCGCTGAGGGCGTCGACAGCATGCTGCAGACATTGGTGAGCTGCCAGGGCTGGCAGAGCCAGATGATGCAGGGGTAGCCTGGGCTCAATCTGCCCCTCCATCCTGAGGTGACCTCCCAGTGCCCTGTGGGCACTGATGAGGAGGAGGAGGGGCTAGGTGACAAACCGGATTTCTTTTGGCTTAACTGGGTCTTGAGTCCAGAACCTTGGGAATCAGAGGAGAGACTGCGACCAACTGAGCCATAGCTGAGACCTTCACTGGTAACTCCCCCCAGAGATATGCAACTCCAGCTTACGCGGATGTTAAGGCTGAAATGTTGGAATGGAAGGCTGGAAGGCAGCAAAGGTTTATACCAACAAAATGGAAGGACGGAAGAAAGAGGGAAAATCGACCGTGGATATCTAAGGAAATAAGGGAGAGTATCAAATTGAAGGAAAAAGCATATAAAGTGGCAAAGATTGCTGGGAGATTAGAGGACTGGGAAATCTTTAGGGGGCAACAGAAAGCTACTAAAAAAGCTATAAATAAGAGTAAGATAGAGTATGAGAGTAAACTTGCTCAGAATATAAAAACAGACAGTAAAAGTTTTTACAAATATATAAGACAAAAAAGAGTGGCTAAGGTAAATATTGGTCCTTTAGAGGATGAGAAGGGAGTTTTAATAATGGGAAATGAGGAAATGGCTGAGGAACTGAACAGGTTTTTTGGGTCGGTCTTCACAGTGGAAGACACAAATAACATGCCAGCGACTGATAGAAATTAGGCTATGACAGGTGAGGACCTTGAGAGGATTGTTATCACTAAGGAGGGAGTGATGGGCAAGCTAATGGGGCTAAAGGTAGACAAGTCTCCTGGCCCTGATGGAATGCATCCCAGAGTGCTAAAAGAGATGGCTAGGGAAATTGCAGATGCACTAGTGATAATTTACCAAAATTCGCTAGACTCTGAGGTGGTCCCGGTGGATTGGAAATTAGCAAACGTGACGCCACTGTTTAAAAAAGGAGGTAGGCAGAAAGCAGGAAATTATAGGCCAGTGAGTTTAACTTCGGTAATAGGGAAGATGCTGGAATCTATCATCAAGGAAGAAATTGCGAGGCATCTGGATAGAAATTGTCCCATTGGGCAGACGCAGCATGGGTTCGTTAAAGGCAGGTCATGCCTAACTAATTTAGTGGAATTTTTTGAGGACATTACCAGTGCAGTAGATAACGGGGAGCCGATGGATGTGGTATATCTGGATTTCCAGAAAGCCTTTGACAAGGTGCCACACAAAAGGTTGCTGCACAAGATAAAGATGCATGGCCTTAAGGGTAAAGTAGTAGCATGGATAGAGGATTGGTTAATTAATAGAAAGCAAAGAGTTGGGATAAATGGGTGTTTCTCTGGTTGGCAATCAGTAGCTAGTGGTGTCCCTCAGGGATCCGTGTTGGGCCCACAATTGTTCACAATTTACATAGATGATTTGGAGTTGGGGACCAAGGGCAATGTGTCCAAGTTTGCAGATGACACTAAGATGAGTGGTAAAGCGAAAAGTGCAGAGGATACTGGAAGTCTGCAGAGGGATTTGGATAGGTTAAGTGAATGGGCTCGGGTCTGGCAGATGGAATACAATGTTGACAAATGTGAGGTTATCCATTTTGGTAGGAATAACAGCAAACGGGATTATTATTTAAACGATAAAATATTAAAGCATGCCGCTGTTCAGAGAGACTTGGGTGTGCTAGTGCATGAGTCACAGAAGGTTGGTTTACAAGTGCAACAGGTGATTAAGAAGGCAAATGGAATTTTGTCCTTCATTGCTAGAGGGATGGAGTTTAAGACTAGGGAGGTTATGCTGCAATTGTATAAGGTGTTAGTGCGGCCACACCTGGAGTATTGTGTTCAGTTTTGGTCTCCTTACTTGAGAAAGGACGTACTGGCGCTGGAGGGTGTGCAGAGGAGATTCACTAGGTTAATCCCAGAGCTGAAGGGGTTGGATTATGAGGAGAGGTTGAGTAGACTGGGACTGTACTCGTTGGAATTTAGAAGGATGAGGGGGGATCTTATAGAAACATTTAAAATTATGAAGGGAATAGATAGGATAGATGCGGGCAGGTTGTTTCCATTGGCGGGTGACAGCAGAACTAGGGGGCATAGCCTTAAAATAAGGGGAAGTAGATTTAGGACTGAGTTTAGGAGGAACTTCTTCACCCAAAGGGTTGTGAATCTATGGAATTCCTTGCCCAGTGAAGCAGTTGAGGCTCCTTCATTACATGTTTTTAAGGTAAAGATAGATAGTTTTTTGAAGAATAAAGGGATTAAGGGTTATGGTGTTCGGGCCGGAAAGTGGAGCTGAGTCCACAAAAGATCAGCCATGATCTAATTGAATGGCGAAGCAGGCTCGAGGGGCCAGATGGCCTACTCCTGCTCCTAGTTCTTATGTTCTTATGTTCTTATGTTGCAACTGAATCTTTTAATACTGAATCGTGAACCAATTCAGATCCAGCTACCTGTTAGATTTGTGCTAATAGTTCATTAAGTAATAATTCTACAGGAGACAGCATTGTCCTTCTAATAATATTCTTACATGTGGATGATGGGAGGCTCACATCTTAATTCGGGACTGCAGTGCATATTCAATGCTGACTGCTTAGTGGAGACACTGGCAGAATGCTGCACTGTTAGAGGCTTAGCAGGGATTTGCCTCTCTGGCTTGCAAAATGCAAGTCAGGCAATTTTCTTTCTTCCAAAATGCACGCTGAACACATGATAGACTTTGCCTGCAATGCTCATCCTTTCATGCAGGGTTTTGGGTTGGCCTGACAGGTTGTGAGCTACAGTGGAGTGCAGGTGGCATGTGGGTGAGTAGCTGGGCTGGTTAGAAGCCCCTTTGCATCCTCATGCTCCTTCATATCCCCCAAGTCTCTTCCATGTCCCTCGTTTCCTTGTGCTACCCCATGTTCCCTCAGATATCCTCATGGCACCTTCATATCCTCCCTGCCACTCCTTGCCCCGCCATGTCATCCATCTATCCACTATTTGGGCAGCTCGGTAGCACAAGTGGAAAGCACTGTGGCTTCACAGCGTCAGGGTCCCAGGTTCGATTTCCCGCTGGGTCACTGTCTGTACGGAGTCTGCACGTTCTCCTGTGGTCTGCGTGGGTTCCTCTGGGTGCTCCGAATTCCTCCCACAGTCTAAATACGTGCAGGTTAGGTGGATTGGTCATGCTAAATTGCCCTTAGTGACCAAAAAGGTTAGGAGGGGTTATTGGGTTACGGGGATAAGGTGGAAGAGAGGGCTTAAGTGGGTCGGAGCAGACTTGATGGGCCAAATGCCCTCCTTCTGCACCGTTTGTTCTATAGCCACTTACTCAGCAGCAATATGTACCAACCTCAGGAGGCATGGTATTGCAACGGGATTTATTTTTAAATGCAGACATAAAAACAAAAACTCTTGGCAATCTCATAAAAGTCTCATTTTGAAATTTGTCATTGATACAACAGAAACAAAGTTTCATCCGTTACATTGCCATCAAATTGTGCAAACAGATAACCATATAAGGCAGAATATGTTATTACAACTTCTTTAAACTGTTAATCATTCCATGAGCAGCAGTGTCATTCAGCCATCTGCTTTGTTCAGGACACTAACAGCTTTTAGAAATCAGCCAAGCATTTATAATAGCCATTACTATCAAAAGAAAGCATTACATCCAAAGGCGCTAAAAATAAAAGAGCAGATGGTGTGACTTTTCCATATGAAAGCAGATTGCCTCTCAATAAATGGAGGGGAACAGACGCTTAGGTTTAAAAACAAATTTCAACAACAAGAGTTCTTTATCAAAGTCAGAGACGTTTGTATATTTAAATCGAAGAACCAATCGTGATAAAAAGGTTTGCAAACTCATTTTTCTACATTTTTGAATACATTCTGGCATTTTCTCCATTGGAAAAAGAATTGCAATGCATGTCAACGCTTACACAGTAACGGTCCATGCAATGGTCACATAAAAAATTGGGGGAAATTAAGGGCGAAATTCTCCGCACCTGCGGAAAGTCGGCAAACCGTCGTAAAAATCGGGACCGTTTTACGACGGTCGCGAAGGCTTCATTTCCCGACGGATTCACTTCCTGGAAATGGGCTAGTAGCGCGGCCGCGTCAATTACGTGCGTGATGACGACGGAACGCGACGACGACACGAACCCGCCCATGTGACGCCGCCCGACGCCGTAAAAAGGCGCGGGCGACCACAGAATCTGTCGGGCAGGATGTCGGAACCGAGGAGAGCTGCTCCTCGCTTTGTAGATGCAGACGTCGAGGCGCTGCTCGATGCCGTGGAGCAGAGGAGGGGCATCATCCGCCCGCGGAGAGGGCATCGCCAACCTGCCAGCATGGTACGCCAGGCCTGGCGTGACGTGGCTGCTGCCGTCAGTGCTGTGGGGCAGACCCCTCGCTCAGCAGAGCAATGTCGAAAGAAGCTACACGACCTCACCAGGTCTGCCAGGGTAAGTGCCATGAGGGTGCCCCCTAGTCACAACCATCCCTCCCCCTTAACTGCCCGGGGGGGAGGGGGGAGAGGGATTGGGGCAGAGTTATTTGAGGGTGGTTCACAAAGTTGTCACAGACCCAGCGCTCTGGCCCCGAGGAGAGATGCAATTGTCTGATGACAACTTGCCCCCCCCAAACTGTGCCAGTATCTGAACGGACTGCTGATACCTACCGTTTTGTAATGATCTACCTATGTTCCCTCCCCCAACAGGCCAAGGCCAGTCATAACCACCGTGAGCGGCACAAGACTGGAGGGGGTTTGCCCAACATGCACCCCCTCAGCACCTTTGAACAGAGGGCACTGGACCTTGTTGGGGGGTCTGCCAGCCGCGATATCGCGCAATGCGAGGTTGGCGGAACTGCAGCAAGTGAGACAACCCTCCCTGACAAACACCCCCCCCTCCCCCATCCTCTGTCCCTTCACAAACCCTGCCCACTGGGACACCTCCCCCATCCTCTGTCCCTTCACACACCCTGCCCACTGGGACCGTCCAGCGGCCTGCCGAGAAAATCGAAATAACCCGTCTCATTCTCTTCCCTAGGACGTGATGCCGAACGACCAGGGCCATCTGGCTGCAGACGGAGACAGGAATCTGCCGCCACCTCACCCGGGGCCTCACAACAGAGGGTGCCCGATCAGCGGGCAGCCCTATCCGCCCCAACCCAATCTGCGGACCAGGACGCACAGAGGGTTCGAAGTCCACCACCACTACCAGAAATGGCCAGGGACAACCCTCCTGTCGCTGAGCAGTCCCACACCATGGACGAGGCCCTAAGCATTGAGAGCGTCGGGCTTGCGGCACTGCTTTCTCCCACCACATCCATCATCCCAGAGATGCACACCCCGGCGGGCCTATTTAGTGATGAGTCTCCTGGGGCACAGTCTGGTTGGCACATCACAGATGAGCAGGTACAGCAGGTGGAGGTCGGAGCAACAGAGGGCCCGGACTCGCGGAGGCCAGACCAGGCCCAGGATGCAGCTGGCTCCCAGACGTTTTCTGAGTTCCTGGAGTTTATCAACCCACCCGCACAGCCGATGCCTCAGGAAACCCAGGGAAACAATGACGGGATGAGGGCTTCCTTCCAGACTCTGCAGACGCTGTTAAAGGAGTCGAACCGCGTCCAAGAGCAGGGAGTGGTGCCGCTCATGGCAGAGACCCAGTCCGACACCGCACGGGTGGCATCCGCGGTGGAGGCAATGGGTCAGGTGATGCAAGACGTTGGGGTTAATGTGCACGCGTCATCCTCGGCCCTGGACAGGGTTGCCCTCTCACAGGCAGCAATGTGCCAGAGCCAAAACGACATTGCCGGCGCCCTGCGGGCCATGGCCGAGTCTCAGCAGGTCATTGGCCAGTCGCAGCACGCCATGGCACAGTCCCAGCAGTCGATAGCACAGTCCCAGCAGTCGCTGGCACAGTCCCAGCAGTCGCTGGCACAGTCCCAGCAGTCGCTGGCACAGTCCCAGCTGTCACTCGCGGAGACCATCAACCGCCTGACACATGTGCTGGATGGCGTCGTGCACACACAGGTTGAGATCGCACAGTCCCTGGCGGGAATGTCTAACTCCCTGGACTCCGTCTCTGCAAACCTTCGGATCCTGGTGGATACCGTTGCAGGCCTCCAGGACTGGCAGCGCCAGGTGTCGGTGGTGCGACGGGGAACCTCCCCGCTCGCACCTCTGTCCCAAAGTGAGGCCCGGGGGCCACCGGGCTCCCCGAGGGAGGAGGAGGTTTCGGGGCCCGTCCCATTAACTCCATCACGGGACGTCCCGGAATTTTCGGCCTCCCCCCGTCCCATCCCTGGTGCATCGGGTGGGCAGCAGGCAGAGCAGGGTGGCACATGTCACCCGAGACGCCCGCAGAGCAGCCTGGCCCATCAAGGTCGGGTCGCCCCAGGAAACGCATAGCCAAGGAGAAATGAGTCGAGGGGGGCGATTCGCAGCAATCCTCCTCCACTCCTGCTGTATCATCTGGGGATTCACTTAGACGTAGTGGTAGGGCCCGTAAGGCAACTAAGATAGACACTGAGTAAGTTGGCACGGGTGAAGGGCACAGTTTAGTTGTAGGAGCTAGGGCACCTGTAAATAATTGTTAATATTAAACGCACTGTTCCACCTTACTTGTAATACCGTGTGATTGTTCCACAGCCACAGGAATCGTGATGGTGACCGAGTGTCGCTGGGGGTGACGGGTGGTGAAACCTCGGTGCCGGGTGTGCAGTCCCTGCCCCTACCCCCCTCCCACAGCTAGCCCACGCGGGCACGTGATGGAGTGTCAGTGACGAACTCAGCGGCCACCAAGGTGGATGGTTCAGCTATTGCCATGGGTCAGACTCTCTCTAACGATTCTGAGCTCACAGCTCTTCGCAGAGCGGGCTGTCATCATTCCACATGGCACTGATCACACCCGCTGACACAGCCATCAATGTTGTGCCATTCCGTCTGTACCCAGTGATAAGCGTCATGTCGAAGTGGAGCAGTGTACATTGAGGGGGGGGGGTTGTGGTGGTGGCAGTTGTGTGGTGACCCTCTGCATGACTAGCGATGCAGGTGGTGGTTTGGTGTTCATCGGGGACTTCACATGCGATGCGTGAACCGTGCTGCCACCAGGGCGTCGCGTGCCCGCCGCCTTGCCGGGTCCGTCGTGCCGCCTCCTGGACATCACCAGCACCTGGGTCGTGTCTGCGTTCTGCGCCCGCCACTCCGCCAGCCTCCTCCTCCTCCTCCTCCTCCTCCTCCTCCTCCTCCTCCGTGCTGGCACCACTGCCACTAGCTTCTCCCTCCGCCTCCTGCAACAGGTCATCTCCCCTCTGCATCGCGATGTTGTGCAGCGCACAGCAGACCACTACAATGCGAGCGACCCTGTCGGCCTGGTACTGCAGGGCCCCTCCGGAGCGGTCCAGGCACCTGAATCTCATCTTCAGGAGGCCAAGGCAGCGCTCCACCACACCCCTGGTTGCTGCATGGGCCTCGTTGTATCGTGTTTCCGCATTGGTCTGAGGCCTCCGTATAGGCGTCATCAGCCAAGACCTCAGCGGATAACCCCTGTCACCTAGCAACCAGCCCCTCAGCCGGGGGGGACGTCCCTCAAACATCGCAGGGATGAACGACTGCGCTAGTATGTAGGAGTCATGCACACTCCCTGGGAACCTTGCACAGACGTTCATGAACCTCATGTGGGGGTCGCATACCACCTGGACATTAATGGAGTATGTCCCCCTCCTGTTTGTGAACACTTCCTTGTCCACAGCAGGCGGGCGCATGGGGACGTGAACACAGTCGATTGACCCCTGAACCCTCGGTATCCCGGCCACACTGGCAAATCCACGGGCTCGTGAGTCTTGACTTGCTTGGTCCTCGGGAAAGGTGATGTAGCGATCGGCGATGGCATAGAGGGCGTCGGTCACATCCCGGATGCACCTGTGCACCGATGACTGGGAGATCCCAGAGACGTCCCCGCTCGGAGACTGGAAGGAGCCGGTAGCATAGAAGTTCAGAGCGACCGTCACCTTGATGGCTACCGGGATCGCGTGTCCTCCCCCCGTTCCACGTGGGGCGAGGTGCGACAGGAGTTCGCAGATATGTATCACCGTCTGCCTACTCAGCCGGTGTCTTCTCCTGCAGGTGATGTCCGGCATTGTTAGGAAAGAGACCCGGACACGGTACACCCTCGGCTTTGGTCGTCGCCTCTGACGCCGTGGCTGCACCCTCACTCTCTCCTCTTCCTCTTCCTCCTCCTCCTCCTCCTCCTCCTCCTCATCCTCCTCCCCCCCCCCATGCTGCTCGACGACTGGCAACTCCTCGGCCCTTCCCTCTGCTGCTGCAGCTGGCCCTGCAGCCACTGCGGGTTGTGGCTGTGGATGCTGATGCATCTCCAAATCCAGTAGAGCGGCCCCAACCATTGCGCAGAACATAGCCGTTCTGTTCCCATTCATCGTGCTAACCTACAGAAGGGTGGTAGGAGGCAGAGAAACGGGACATGTTAGACGGACGTTAGTCGACACCTCGGCAGCCGCCAGCCATGGGATACCAGTGTGTCCCGGTGGCCTGGTCGCGCTGCTGACACGCGGTCAGCCTAACCCCTGGTCACTTTCTGCATCCAACGGCCAGTAAACTATGGCCTCCTCACGGGTGCGTCAGTGGCCTGTGGCCGGAAGCCACAGGGGAACCAGCGGCCGTGTCCTCGTCACCTGCACACCATGGCATGCTGGCAGACATTTTGTTACGGGGTTGGACGGCTCACTCTCTACCTAACCCCCCCCCCTCCGTCGCCCCCCACTGCCTCCCCCGTCTCCCCCACTGCCCCCTCCGTCTCCCCCACTGCCCCCTCCGTCTCCCCCACTGCCCCCTCCGTCTCCCCCACTGCCCCCTCCGTCTCCCCCACTGCCCCCTCCGTCTCCCCCACTGCCCCCTCCGTCTCCCCCACTGCCCCCCCGTCTCCCCACTGCCTCCCCCGTCTCCCCCACTGCCTCCCCCGTCTCCCCCCCACTGCCCCCGTTCTGGACCCCCTCCCGTTCCCAGGGATGCCTTCCCCGTTGTGGCCAGACTCGAGCGGTGCGCTGAACGGTGCGCTGAGCGGTGCGCAGAGTGGTGCCCTGACCTCCTCCAAGCAGTCGTCAGCCAGGCCAACTGGTTGACGAATTTAAAAAGCAGGTGTGTTTCACGACGTCCAAACAGGGCGCCATGACGTCGGGACTTCGGCCCATCCGGGCCGGTGAATAGCGGGGGGGCTCTCAGTGGCGATTCTGGTCGTGTCAGGGGCGGGAAGGAGGCATTTGTCGGGAAACGCGACTCCGACAATTTGCGGGGTTCAGAGAATAGCGGGAGGGCGTCGGAACAGCGTCGCCGTAAAAATTTCCGACGCCCGCTATTCTCCGAACCGTCGTGAGTCCGGAGAATCGCGCCCTAAGTTTAAAAAAACAAAGTAAAACAGGGAGTTGATTCGAGATAGACGTCTAGGGAAATGATGAGGTGCAGATTGACCGATCAGTGAAAAACAAGTATTTTACATATGTGACTAGAGAAACAATGGGGCAATAGAGGTGGTAACTTCAAAGTGGAGAGATAAGGAAATTGACAAATGCCAGCCAAAAGCCAACCGCGCAAGGTGAATAATATCAAAGAGAAAAATAGTATAACTGCAGTACACTACAAATAGTATAACTAATGGGAAAGTGAGAGAGACAGATAACATCAAAAGCCTTTTTCCACTTTTACTGAACCTGGCGACTACTCCCCAGAAGTGGCCATCTTAACCTTGTTGTGATAATTGTTTGCTGGATTTAGTTCATAGATTTTCTTAATATTGAATGTTGTTTATCTCAGAATTCAGGTAATTTAGGGATTTGGGGACAAAGGGATAGTTTCCTTTGTAGACCTAGGTGTCATAGCATATGATAGTCCTTTTTGTCGTATAAGTGTTTCGCTTTCTTTTAAGTTAATAAATATTCTTTATTGATTCTTTACACAATTCTCACAATTGTTTACTCAACTGTTCCTCACTGAGTTGTACCATCATTCCTCACATTACACCAAAAATCACATGCACAGCATTACCACCCGATGTTCCAAGTTACCCCTCTGGGTTTTGGGATACTCTCGCACTTAACATCAACGTGGTTCATAACAGTTACCTTACCTTTACAGGCCAGACCTCTGTGAGGAATCATTATGTTGAAAACACATTACAATGCAGCATCTAATTGTGACACTTGAAGGTGTCAAAACATTTACACTTACCTGTCAGACTGCTCCCAACACCTCTACGGGCTGCTCCTGGTGCTCAAAATCTCACCAAGGTGATCTTTTTGGGGGAGGTGGGGGTGGCGGATGAGTTTCCAAACCCAGAACAGCACACAAAAACAGTGCAATTATTACCCTGTGGTCCACACAATGGGAACACAACCTCAGAAGAGCTGCCTGTAGGCAGCACGTTGGTACAGTTGGTAGCAGCGCTGCCTCATGGCGCTGAGGTCCCAGGTTCGATCCCAGCTCTGGGTCACTGTCCGTGTGGAGTTTGTACATTCTCCGCGTGTTTGCGTGGGTTTCGCCCCCACAAGCTAAAGATGTGCAGGTGGAGCGGCCACACTAAATTCCCGGTTCATTGGAAAAAATGAATTGGGTACACTATTAAAAAAAAGAAGAGCTGCCTGTGCATTTTGCACCAAAGTCCTTTGTGGTGAATGAAAAAGCCTCCCAAAAATGGTACACGGAGATTAATTTTACTGCAGAAATAAAAGTATATTCTGCATTTCGCAAGCCAATTCACAAGAGAAGACTGATACACTCAATTTGTCTTTCATAAAATGCCCTATAGCATGATTCGAAGGGGAGCAGAGTGTTATGTTCTTTGATTGGGCTGATGTTGAATCTTGCTATTGTAGTATGAACAAAAAAAATTAGACTTTGTTTTAAAAATAAAGTTATTTCTTACTAACTCTACGCTAACGAATTACTAAAAGGTTTAAGATTAATACAGTTCGAAATAATGGTCCAACACTATCTTACATGGAGATCCTACAGAGCTCCTCTAATATGCAACCTCAACAAATTCTTCACCAACACATTGCCCTGAAACACATGGGGCGCGATTCTCCGCTGCCCACGACGGGTCGGAGAATAGCGGGAGGGCCTTCCCGACAATTTTCACGGCCTCCCGCTATTCTCCCCCCCCTCCGGCCGCCCCCCGACACGAATCTCCGCAGGCCGATGGGCCGAATACCGCGGAGTTTACGGCCGTTTTCACGGCCGCGATCACACCTGCTTTCAGCGTTCGTGAAAACGGCCGCATAGTGCCCGTCCCAGACAACCATGGCACCGATTGGCATGGGCCTGCGATCGGTGGGCACCGATCGCGGGCAGCGGGTCCGATACCCGCGCACTATTTGTTCTTCCGCCGCCCCGCAGGATCAGTCCGCGGGGCGGCTGAGGGGCATGACGGGCCGCGCATGCGCGGGTTTGGCGCGTCTGCGTGATGACGTCATCCGCGCATGCGCGGCTAACGTCATCGTGCGCGTCAACCGACGTTCGCTAACTCCGCATCGCCATGATTCCCCCGGCCCCGATACTAGCCCCACCCGGGGGGGGGGAGACGGAGCTCCGAGGCTGGCGTGAAACACGGCCAATTTCACTCCAGGCTTCACGGGACGCCAGATTTGCGGAGAATCGCACCCATGGTGTGTCCGGGTCATGTGTCTGCATATTCACACCGCCTAGTGGTCAGATGCTGGGACTACAACAGTTGTACATATATTATTACATGCAGCACGGTAGCACAGCAGTTAGCACAGTTGTTTCACAGCTCCAGGGTCCCGGGTTTGATTCCCGGCTTGGGTCACGGCTTGAGGAGTCTGCACGTTCTCCCCATGTCTGTGTGGATTTCCTTCAGGCGCTCCGGTTTCCTCCTACATTCCAAAGATGTGCGGGTTACGTAGATTGGCCATGCTAAATTGTCCTTTGTGTCCAAAAAGTTTAAGTGGGGTTACGCAGAAAGGGTGTGTGGTGATATGCATGTAAATACACAAGGGGTTAATGTAAATACACTGCGACCAAATAAACACGAGAGGGAGCACCAGAGGCGTCATAACATGCAGACATACAGCTAATGAACACATAGAATAGGACACGTCCAATGGCCAGTCAAGACACCCAGAGGTGACACTACCACAAGGGGGCATTACACAACCCATATATAAGGACAGGGCACACATGCTCTGCCTCTTTCCACAGGCGACACTTAGAGAGTAGGACAGGGGGAGATCAGAAACATCACACCCACCATGTGGCTTAGAGCAGACTGGTCAGTTAGACAGAGTTACTATAGCAAGATTTGCAGGAGAGTCAAACTCACAGAGAACTGTGCTAATGGTTCAATAAATCACACTGAACTTACTTCAAAGTCTGGAGTATCTTTTGGTCAAAGCTGCATCAAGTTGCAGCCTGTGTTATCCCAGAGTACATAACACAACAGGGTGGAGGCATGGGCTTGAGTAGAGTTCTCATTCCAAGGGCCGGTGCAGACTCAATGGGGTGAATGGCCTCCTTCTGCACTGTAAATTCTATGATTATTTACATACAGATGATAAGACAGATGACAATAGAACATAGAACATAGAACAGTACAGCACAGAACAGGCCCTTCGGCCCTCGATGTTGTGCCGAGCAATGATCACCCTACTCAAACCCACGTATCCACCCTATACCCGTAACCCAACAACTCCCCCTCTTAACCTTACTATTAGGACACTACGGGCAATTTAGAATGGCCAATCCACCTAACCCGCACATCTTTGGACTGTGGGAGGAAACCGGAGCACCCGGAGGAAACCCACGCACACACGGGGAGGACGTGCAGACTCCGCACAGACAGTGACCCAGCCGGGAATCGAACCTGGGACCCTGGAGCTGTGAAGCATTTATGCTAACCACCATGCTACCGTGCTGCCCTTCTTACAATCTACTTATCATCACACAGAGATGCTGTTCTGGCTTACCAACATGATCAAAAAGAAGCTAACTGGTTATTTAACAAATTGGTGTTTGGAGAACATTGTTGCATGCAAATTAATTGCAACTGCTACCTATGTAACAGTAAATATATTTCAAAAATGCCTTTGATAACTATGCAATTGTGGTGATTGCCCCTTTAAGTGCAACACAGCCAAAGAGGTTCACCAGGCTTGGCGGACCAGGGGGGGCAGATTCCTCTCTTAGGCAAAAACATGTGAGGGATTGGGACAGCGGGCTGGGCATCCCAAGCATAGCCGTGTGGTTGCTGGCCTCTGTACAGCTTTTCTTACTAATAAATATCTTTTGTCTTTTTGAAGAAGTCTGTGAATGTGCATTTATACCATACTTTCAGCACCTCTGGATATTTCAAAGCATTTCTAAATGAAATATCCAGAGGTGCTGAAAGTATGGCATAAATGCACAGTTTTATTCCTTGCTGCGTTGTTTTTCAAAGTTATAATAAAGTTTTAGTTCCATACAGAATTATGCAGTTGCCACTGTATTCATGTTTTCCTTGTTCTCTGTTGTGCTGTTACCTGAAATTTGTTCCTGTCTTCTTTCCCATGCGCTTAATTTTCTCAGGTAGTTTATTTTTTGTCACAAAAAAGCAACTCTTGCATTTTCTGTCTTCTCCCTTCAATTAACCAAAGCTTAGTGTATGACTTATTTTGCAAGAAGGTTCCTTTCAAACATACTTCTCTCAGCTCTATTTCTTGGCTAATCCCGATGATTCTGCCGGAAAAAAAGAGAAATGGATGGATGAAGCACACACAATAGGCGTGATAACACAAAGGATTCGCAGATTGCCTGACACTGCAGTAAAAAGTGTTTGCAAGTGCCACGCTCGGTGGCCTGCCTGTGCTGAGTTAGCCAGTCTCGAGCGAGGAGGCAGTGGAGCTTCTCCAGTTGTCCTCTGAGTAAAAGAAGAAAAATAGCCTGCTCCTGATCATTATCCACTGACGTCTTCTGAAATTGGGCTCATGGATATGAGATTAAGGAGAGAATTGGGCTGAACCCCCTCATGCACCTGAAGGCTGAATGAACTGCTGATTGTCAAAACTCACGCATGGAAAATGGCCGCTTGTGTGAGGTGCCAGAGTGCGACTAACTCATTGAATAATATCAGCAAGGGCCGAATTACTTCAGAAGAGAACATTTAACAATTGGCTCGGAGAGAAAAGAAAAACGTGTTTAGCTGTTCTTTTTCTGAATATGCGTTCTTAACTTTCAGTTGCTCTTCGGAGAATATCTGTTTTTTTTTTCTTTTAGGCACATACACATTGATCCATTTTTTAACATCCTGATAACTTTTGGATCCTTCTTGGTAGTTTTGCGGACTATGACCGCAGGGCCGGGATTCTCCCCTACCCGGCGGGGAGGGGGGTCCCGGCGGGACGGAGTGGCGTGAACCACTCCGGCGTCGGGCCTCCCCAAAGGTGCGGAATTCTCCACACCTTTAGGGGCTAGGCCCGTGCTGGAGTGATCCCGCTCCGCTGGCCGGCGTGAACGGTGTTTGGCGCCCCGCCAGCCGGGTCCAAGAGGCCTTCGCCGGCTGGCGGAAGTCCGCGCATGCGCCGGTGCGTCGGCGGCTGCTGACGTCATACCGCCACATGCGCAGGGGAGGGGGCCTCTTCCGCCTCCGGAATGGTGAAGGCCATGGTGGGGCGGAAGAAAACGAGTGCCCCCACGGCACAGGCCCGCCCGCCGATCGGTGAGCCCCGATCGCCAGCCAGGCCAACATGGGGACACACTCCGGGGCCAGATTGCCCTGCGCACCCCCCCCACCCCCCCCCCCCCCCCACCCCCCAGGACCCCGGCGCTCGCTCGCATCACCGATCCGGCACCAGATGTGATTTGATTCCCACCGGGGGGTCGGAGAATCGCCTGGTGCCGGCATCAATCCCGCCCCCACCATGGCCCGAATTCTCCGCCACCCGGGAATCTGCAGGGGCGGGAATTGCGCCGCGCCGGTAGGCAGGCCCCCCGCGGCGATTCTCCGGCCCGCGATGGGCCGAAGTCCCGCCGCTGACAGGCCTCTCCCATCGGCGGGAATCAAAGCACGTCTGGTGCCGGTGGCGCGGGCGGGCGCCGGGTTCCTGGGGGCGGGGCACGGGGCGATCTGGCTCCAGGGGTGCTCTCACGGTGGCCTGACCCGCGATCAGGGCCCACCGACTGGCGGGCGGGCCTGTGCCTTGGGCGCACTCTTTTTCTTCCGCCCCGCCATGGCCTTCACCATGGCAGGGGCGGAAAAGACCCCTCCCCTGCGCATGCACCGGTATGACGTCTGCTGATGCACTGGCGCACGCGCGGACGTTCGGCCCCGGCTGGCGGGGCGCCAAGGGCCGTTCACGCCGGCTGGCGGAGTGGGAGTCACTCCGGCGCGGGCTTAGCCCCTAAAGGTGTGGAGAATTCCGCACCTTTGGGGAGGCCTGACGCCTGAGTGGTTCACGCCACTCCGTCCCGCCGGGAGACCCCGCCCCGCCGGGTAGGGGAGAATCCCGGCCCTGGTCTCTGTTGGCCTGGTCGCAGACCTTTGCTCACCAAAACTCCCTCGCAAAATCTGCTGCGTTGTTCCACATTTATAATTGAAGCAACGTCACTGAAACATGGTCGATCTGTGCTTTTTTTCATTTGATTGGAAATTTACACTTCCACTGTTACAGCCGTTAAGTACGTCACATCTATCCTCAAGCCATCGTGTTGAAGGACAAAATTGAAATGTGTTTTAATGATGTACTGCTGGCAGTAAATTAAGTTGCAGTGGATCTACCTATGGTCATTAAAAAATCTCAGCAGTCACTGTCTGCTCATCTTAACATCAATACTCTGAATCATTTTCCCTAGCAACTATGGGTCAGTTGGCCACGCAAATGCATCTCTGAATCCTGAAGGAAATGAGTTAGAAAATAGGTCAATATTTCTCAGAGATCTATAAATATGTGATGTTCCTGAGGACTGGGACTTAGCAAGTGTTTGTCTTATATGCAGCAAAAGGACTGACACATGAATCAGAGATTAATTAGTCTAACGTTAGTACTGAGGAAAATATGTGACGGTGTTTTATGGGGTGCTATCATTGTTCATTTCAGCGTACAAAGATAATAACAAATTGTCTTGATTCAGAAGCTATAGGCGATACTTTACAGATTTTCAAAGGTCCGTTGAGGAGATAATGGTGCTAAATTCAATAGTCCCCATAAACGAGGGCAGGGATCATGATGTGTGATTAATCGGCTCTCATTGATTGCAATGCATTGATTGCAGCATGCCAACTTCATGCTGCCTACTCATTTCAATGATTTCATTGCCTCCAGCCGGCATGAACCATACTCTTTGTTGGCTGGAGTCATCAGTTGGGTGTCAACGTTGTGAGTGGCAAGCAGCACTTAAAGTTTATCTGCAATGCAGAAGGCGAGCCTGTACTTATTTAAATGGGAGGTGCATGTCGGGTGTGTACGATAAATGATTCTAAAAATGGAAGTGACTCTGACCTGGTGAACATTGAAGAACGTCACGAAGGGGGAGCGTGCGGGCTCCAGAATTATCAGACAGTGCACCAACGGCCTTGATAGAGAAGATGGAAAGAAGGAGAGAAGTCTTGATTACACAGGGATCAGGAGACACCCAGCCCACACACGCACACACACACAAGGTAATGCGAAAAGATAGCCGTGGAGGTCAGTGCTAGGAGTCAAGCCATGAGTAACTTGATATGGCACAAAAAATTCACTGACCTCACACGAAGGGTCACGGTCATCTTGAAATGTAATATTCTGTCAAGAGCATCACTAGGCCGAGACACTGCTCAAATTAAAAGCAGATGAAGCAGAGAAAGCATAAAAAAACAGTGAGAGAGCCATTAAGTAATCACTCGCCCACCACCAACAACAACTGTTCTGTTGTCTTTAATTTAGTAAAGTGCCAAGGCACTTGATAGGAGCATTAAAAAAAGCAAGCTATGATATTGAACCACATAAGAATATATCAGGTAAGAAGCCCAAACAGTGGTCAAAAAGAAAGCTTTAAGGAGCCTTAAAGGGGGAACACAAAGTAGAGAGACAGAGAGGCGTAGGAAGCATGTTCCAGAGCTAGGGCACTAAGCCACCAATGGTGGACACATAAGAGGACAGAATTAGAGAAGATAATTTTTTGTGGAAGGTGTGGCTGATGGTGGAGGTTGCAGAGATAGGGATGAGTGAGGTTGTAGGTTTGAAATCAAGGATGAGAATTTAAAAAATAAGATGCCACTTGACAGGGGAGCTGATGTATGTCTGCAAGCAAAAGTAATAAAGGGAAGTATGATACTTGCTGTGAGTTAAGACAAAGACAGCAGTTTAGGATGATCTTATGGTGATGCACTGAGGGATACCAACCAGGAGCCCATTTGAATGAAGGCAACTCTAGGAGTAACAAAGTAAGAAATTAGGCTTTCAGGAGAAGAGGAGCTGAGACGGGTGAAATCAGGTGATGCTATGGAGGTGGAAATCAGCATTTGAGTGATGGCATAAATATGAGATTGGTGTTTTGTTATGCTCTTGATGTAGCATAAGCTGCTTCCTTGATGTGCACTCTGACAAAGGAAGGTTCAGACTTGGAGATAGCTTTAACACATTTATTAAACTGTTAACAATTCTCCTACTTGGATTCGACTCTCCTGTTAATCCTGCTATAGCTACTCAGACTGACAAACCAATCTGCTACAATCCAGGTGGTGGGTGTGATGTGTTTCAAATTAACCCTGTGTACTCACTGAGTGTCTCCACTGGAAAGAGGAAGATCATGTGTGCTGTGTGCCTTTTATATGGGTTGGTGTAATGCCCCCCTGTGGTAGTGTCACCTCTGTGTGTATCGTGAATGCCCATTGGTCGTGTCCTATCTTACTGACCTATTGGTTGAATGTCCTTGTGTCATGTCTCTGGTGCTCCCTCTAGTGTCTATCTAGTCTACATGTATTTACATTAACCCCTTGTGTATTTACAGTGATGCATATCACCACAATCGGAAGCTCACCTCAGGGTTAAAAGAGACACGAAGTTTGCTAACAGACTGGATTCATCTCCTACTGTTGGCAAGTAGAGAAGGATGGGGATGGGAACAGAGTTTTGTGCCAAGATTGGAAAAAATTATGGGATCCACCCCCCCCCCCTCCCATGGCATGGTTTCTAGCTTTGGAGGCAGCTCACCATTAGTTGCCGGCAGGATCTTCTGGTGCTGCCGAGGTCTATGGCGTTGCATTTGGCTCACCAGTCCTGCCTCTGGGAGACCCGCTGTGGGGGGGAGGGGGGTCATTTCTGTTGGCGCCAGAAGATCCCCTCAGCAGAAAGACCGGACAATCCCATGCAATGGCTTCAGTCATCATAGAATCAATTTGGTGCAGTAGGAGGCCATTTGGCCCATAAGGCCTGCACTGACCCTTCGAAAGAGCACCAGACCTAGGCCCAATTCTCTGCCCTATCCCTGAAACCCCACCTCACCTTTGGACACTAAGAAAGCTGGTTTAGCCCAGGGTTAGACAGCTGGTTTGTGATGCAGAACAAAGCCAGCAGCATGGGTTCAATTCCTGTACCAGCTTACCCGAACGGGCGCCGGAATGTGGCGACTCGGAGCTTTTCACAGTAACTTCATACTTGTGACAATAAAAGGTTATTATTATTAAGGGGCAATTTAGCATGATCGTCCCACATAACCTGCACATCTTTGGATTTTCCAATATGTTGAGGAACAAATGAGAGAACCGGCCTCCTAGACTGGGTATTGTGTAATGAGAAAGGAATAATTGGCAATAAAGTTCTGCGAGGCCCCTTACAGATGAGCGACCATAATATGATAGAATTCTTCATCAGGATGGAGATTGATTCTGAGACTACGGTCCTGAATGTTAAGAAAAGATCGAAGGAGGAGGCATACAAATTGGCCGGAAATACAACCGAACTGAGGATTGAGAGCAGTTTAGAACTCAGCAAAGAAAGGCCAAGGGATTTATTAAGAAGGGAAAATGGAGTATGAGTTAGCTTGCGGGAACATAAAAACTTGCTGGAAAAATCTTTATAGGTACATGAAGAGAAAAAGATTGGTGAAGACAAATGTAGGCCACTTACAGTCAGAAACAGGGGATTTTATAACGGGCTGGCAAACTAAACATACTTTTTTTCTATGTTTTTCTTTTTCTATGTTTTTAATATTTAATTTGAGTAAATTACTGCTCATCCAGTATGAGATGTTGAAAGAGAAGACTGATAATTTAGCAACAGTGGAGGAGCCGAAAGAGGTGGTGAGGAGGTGGAACTGTGTGATGTTAACCATAATAACAATCTTTATTTATTGTTTAGTTCTTGTTGAAACCTGATGTTTAAAATTGTTCAAATTCTAAATGCCTCAATGAAATATTTTCTAAAAAAATAAATAATAATCTTTATTAGTGTCACAAGTAGACTTACATTAACACTGCAATGCAGTTACTGCGAAAATCCACTAGTCGCCACACTCCGACGCCTGTTCGGGTACACTGAGGGAGAATTCAGAATGTCCAATTCACCTAATAAGCCTGTCTTTCAGGACTTGTGGAGGAAACCAGAGCACCCGGAGGGAGGCCATGCAGACACAGGGAAAATTTGCAGACTCCGAACAGACATCCCCAAGCTGCGAATCAAACCCGGGTCCGTGGCGCCGTGAAACAACAGTGCTAACCACTGCGAGACCGTGGTGCCACCCATGCTGTGCCCTCGGAAGATGCTGCTGGTGGAATTCACCTCCATGAGAAATCCCTGGGATAGTCACCAGAGGCAATGGTGAAGGAGAAGGAAGAGCAAACATTGCATATGATAATCTGCCTATTATTACATAGATAATAATGGAACCAAGTGAGAGTGGTCTCACCCACTGGGCGTATTAAAGAATGTTGAGGTGGTCAACATGTCAAAGAATTCAGACAGGTTGACAGTGTCCAGTTGGGAAAGTTTACTTTTGGTCACAGTCATATCGGATGTCATTTGTGGCTGTGATTAGACTGAATTCAGTTTGGTAGGGGTAGAAACCTAATTGTAACGATTCATGCATAGAGTTCATGAAAAGATAGAAATATATTTGGGAAGCGATAACATTTTCAAGAACTTTGGGATGGAAAGAGGAATTGTACCAACAAATTCTATAAATCAGGACACATATCTTCATATGGAAGTTGGGTGGTTGGGTTGCAGTTTGGAAGGGCATGAGGGGCTGTAGTTGGGAGTAGGAGAGGGTCAGGCAGTGGAGTGGGTAGTCATGTGGTGGGGGGGGGGGGGGAAGGTGGGAGTGATAGTAGTACAGTTACCTGGGAGTTAGAACTGGTTGTAATCCTTCTAAATGTTCTGCGAAGAAAATTGGAACCATCGGAAAATCAGAGAGTTCCAGATGCAAAGGAATTCCCAATGGCAGTGGAAACTTCCTGGGCAATTCGTGTGCAGTACTCACCTGGGGGCTTCCGAAGCGTCGAAAGGAGGAAGGGGCTACATGTCTGTGGAGGAGAGCCCGATGCCAATGGTGTGGGTCTGATGTCTGTAGGGGGAGCCCAATGTCCGTTGGGGGGGGGGGGGGATATCCGTAGGGAGAGGGCCCAATATCCATGGGGTGGACTTGATGTCCGTAGGAGGGACCTGATGTCCATACCGGGGGGACTGCGATGTCCGTGGGGGGGGCTACTGTCTGTGGTGTGGGAGTACGATTATCATAGAGGGTGGGGGGAGCCTTTAATTGAGCTTTGAGATCGGGGCACGCTTTGTCTCAGAATCCTGGTGTTGCCTGCGTGTTTAGGCCCCGCCCCTCCAGCTGGCTGTGTGTATCTTACCAGCACTTTGAAATTGCAGAGTTATGTCAAATCAGACAAGAAAAGGCGGCTCTGAAGACAGTGAGTTTCACACAACTTTTCTTGCCTCATCCAACAGTCTGTGCAATTTGGGGAAAATTGCATCCATCAAGACACTTAGTTGGAAATCCCGGAATTTAGGCCCAGAAACCTGAAGACATGTCCACCAGGGATTCTTAAGAGGCCAGGATAATAGGAAAGTAGGCATTCTGGAGGGTTGAGGGCTGGGAAAGATTACAAAGACAATGGTGCATGGGCCCAGGGAGGGATTTGAAAATAAGGATGGAAGCTTTGAATTTGCATCAGTTGAACCAGCCCAATGCAGGTCAGTGACCACAGGAGTTATGAAGGAATTTAACTCGGTTCAAGTTAGGACTTGCACAACATAATTTTGGATGGTGTCAATTTTCCTGAGGGTAAAATGTTGGATACCAGCCCCATGCATTGGGATAATCAAGGATGGATTAGGGTTTGAGCAACGGAGAAGCTGCTGCAGGGATGGAGTCAGGGGATGTTACAAAGGTAAAAATTGGTAGTCTTAGCGATGGTGTGGGTATTCGGTGTGAAGCTCACCTCGGTTGTGAACAGTCTGGTTCACCCTCAGGCAGTTGTCAGGGAGAAGGATGAGGTTGATCACAAGGGCAAGAAGTTTGTGTCAAGAACCAAAGGCAATTGGCTTTGTTCTTTTCAATGTTTCATTGGAAGAAGTGTGTGTTATCCAGGATTGGATAGCAGGCAGGCATTCTAATACTTCAGCGACAATAGAGAACAAAGAACAAAGAAATGTACAGCACAGGAAGAGGCACTTCGGCCCTCCAAACCTCTGCCGACCATACTGCCCGTCTATACTAAAATCTTCTACACTTCCGGGGTCAGCATCCCTCTATTCCCATCCAATTCATGTACTTGTCAAGATGCCCCTTCAATGTCACTATCGTCCCACCTCCTCCAGCAGTGAGTTCCAGGCACCCACTATCCTCTGTGTAAAACACTTGCCTCATCCATCTCCTCTAAACTTTACCCCTCGCACCTGAAACCCATTCCCTCTAGTAATTGACCCCTCTACCCTAGGAAAAAGTCTCTGACTATCAACTATGTCTATGCCCCATATAATTTTGTAGACCTCTATCAGGTCGCCCCTCAACCTCCGTTGTTCCAGTGAGAACAAACTGAGTTTATTCAACCTCTCCTCATAGCTAATGCCCTCTATACCAGGCAACATCCTGGTAAATCTCTTCTGCACCCTCTCTAAAGCCTCCACATCCTTCTGGCAGTGTGGCGACCAGAATTGAACCCTATACTCCAAGTGTGGCCTAACTAAGGTTCTGTACAGCTGCAACATGACTTGCCAACTTCATTGAATACATACTCAATGCCCTGGCCAATGAAGGCAAGCATGCCGTATGCCTTCTTGACTACCTTCTCCACTTGTGTTTCCCCTTTCAGTGACTTGTGGACCTGTACACCAAGATCTCTCTGACTTGAGGGTTATACCATTCACTGTATATTCCCTACCTCTATCAGGCCTTCCAAAATGTATTACCTTGAGAAGCTGAGAGAGGTGGTGGAGTAGAGCTGGGTGTCGTCGGGGTACATTGAAAACTGATGCTGTGTTTTTTGATGATGCCGCTCCGTCTCAGCTTCTCAGCTGACTAACCCCTCATTTGCTTTTTTATTATTTCTAGACTTGATTATTCAAAATCCCACTCTGGGCTGCTCTACCGCACTCTACCCTTTGTGAACTTAACGTCACCCAAACTCTGGTACGTATGTCCTAATTTTCCATAATTTCCTGTTCTATTAATCCATGCTCGTTGACCTACACCCATGGTGGGAAACCTAGGCTACTGGGTGGGCTGCCCGAGTTGTCCTCCTTCATCCCTGTGGGCCCCAGGCTTGAAATTAGGCATGTTCACTAATTGTGACCCCATGAATAAGATTGAATACATGCTGAATATTTCACAACGTGTTACAGAAAACGCTTAATCATTTATATATTAATAGAACTATCAACTTTAAACGGTAAAAATTAAAGAAATATTTTCGGTAAAAATTAAAGAAATATTTTCAGTTTGGATGCATGGCACTCACAGTCAAAGTTGTGAGCAATCAGCACACACCACACTTCACTTGCCCTTGCTCCATATGCCTATCACTTCAGTCATGCCAGTGGGAAAAAGCCTTGCAGAATGTGGCAACCCTGCATGTGGCTACCGGTCAACAAAGTCTCTCGTAGGCCGCACTCTGAACCCAGATGGGCCGCATTTGATCCCAGGGCCATAGGCTGCCCACTGCTGGTCTATATTAACTCCCTGCCTCCAATTCCATTTCCGAACTACTGACAATGCGCGTTCGAATGTGAAACTGGTAGATAATGAAATGCTATCATTGGCAATTGAAAGGAAAATAGGTAGTGAATACATAACAATAATGGGATACAACTTAATTTGAACAACAGTGCCTGAAGGGTGAATTCTCAGCAATGAATCACACTGGACAGGAATACAGGCCAGCAAAATAGTGTTTCACATTTTATAGCCCTATCTTTTACTCACACTTCGCTTCTATATTTGGCGAATGGGAGATTGCAGCATTTCACATTGAGTATTTCACATTTCACATTGACTGGTCAATAAAATGAAAAAAAAAATGTTTGATGAGCATAGTGTGGGATTATCAAAGCATCTATTCACATTGCCAATATTCATTATCTTTGCAGTGCAAAAGATAGAGAAAAGAACCTGAAGACTTCAAGGGTGAAGAGGAGCAACTATGAGGAAGCATTAAAGAAGTTTCAGCTTTACTATCAGAAAAGAAGATCAAAGGGGAATTGATGGAAGTAGAGAAAATATGAAATAAAATGGATATGTTAAAACGTAGAGTATCACTTAAAAGCAGTCAGGAAAGCAGGATCAAAGATATGAATCTAAATGAGTGAGTAGTAAATTTGAAATGGGGATATCAAGATAAATGTGTGCACTCAAAGAATAATAAATGCTTAAAATAATCACAGCTATAACTGCCGCCAATTGACAATACATCAGGATCATGCACCTGTGCACTTAGCCAGTGCTGTGGCCACTGCACATGACAAAGTCAGAGCTGGACAGAATGCTGGACGCAGTGGAGGAGAGGTGGGACACCCTCTTCCCCAGGGGGGACAGGAGACACAAGCCCGCCATCCTAAACAGAACCTGGGAGGAGGTGGCCAATGTGGTCATTGCTGCCAGCCTCACCAGGAGGACTGGTACCCAATGCAGGAAGAAGATGAACGAGCTCCTTCGGGCAGCTCGGGTGAGTCACCATCTCTGTGACCCTAGCATCACTCCTGTATCTCACTCCTCACATCAGCACCCCCCCAACGCCACTGTCCCATCCCCCCACTCCACAGGAGACCAACAAAAACCCACCTGTCTGCATCTCCCTGGTAAGGATGCAGACATAGAGCCAGGATTTACAGGAGGGAGTGTCAATGACTTTCCAGCACCTGCAGTGGCAGCTTGAGGCATCCAACTGCCTTCAGGCACAGGAGGTTGCGCCGACAATGCGTGGTGAATGGACTATCACTGAACGGGTGACGCCAGCGGTGGAAGCCTTGGGGTAAGAAGTTAGACCAACGGGTCAAGACGTCCGAGGCTTGGGGCAATCTGTGCGGTCTATGGCTGAGACTCAGGACGGAGGAGCCCAGCCACAGGCAGACATGTACCAGGCCCACATGGATATTGCTGTGGCGCTCCAGACCTTGGCCCAGTCACAAATTGTCATGGCTGAGTACATCAAGACCATTGGCCGGGCGCTGATTGACTTAGCCAGTCTGAGAGGGACATGTCACAGTCACAGAAGAGATGTCACAGGCAGTGAGGGACATGACCAAGATAGTGAGGGACATGACTCACTCACTGAGGGATGAGGCGAGAGCGGACCTCCAGGACGGGCAGCACGAGGTGATAATGGAGCCTCTGGAGCACAATCTGGCCTCACCTCCATTCCACGGAGAGCCCAGTTGTCATGGAGCACCCTGAGGGAGGAGGAAGTGATGGGGCCTGTGCCAGTGCCTCCCTCAGGGACAGTGCTGGAATACCTCAGCGCTTCTGAATCCCCCCCCCCCCCCCCCCCACCCCACCTGACACTGGCACATCTGATGGGCAGCAGGCAGAGCAGGGTTGCACTTTGTAACCTGTGACATTTAAAAGTTGGCCGGACACATGCAGGTCCATGCTCTCCAGAGGATAGCCACCAAAGACATCTCTGGTCAGAGGGTGAGCAACGTAACAGGCCACCTCCGTGTCTGATGCACTGTCTCTGGTATCACCCAGAAGGAACGGTAGGTCATGTAAAGATAGAAAGTTAGACACTACTTAAGTCGGAACAGGTGTAGCACATCGGTGATAGTTCGGGGTCAGGGCACAACACTGTATATGAACACCAGTAAACACTTTTTCACCAACATTTCAGCCTGTCTCAAACCTCTGTCTGAAGGGTGTGAGGGATGGGCTGGGTAGAGAGTGTGTGCCAGGTTTGGGATGTGGGATGGTGCGGTGGGTGGTTTTGTGGGCTGGGGTGTTGGAGGTTGATGCAGGGCAGCCGCCCAGTCTGGGGCCACCCTCAGAGAGAGGTGGCAAGGAACGGGACCGGAAGTCTGAGGCCTCCTTGTAAGACAGCTTACTCTGTGAGTGACGCGTCACCACTCACTATCTCCATAACCACCCTTCCCGCCATCCTTCCTGATGAACCATCAATTGAACGCAAGACGAGTTGCTGTACAAAAGTAAGGCTTTAATAAGCTAGATGTTAGCCCTGCGGTCGACTACAGTAAATGGATGACCGCCGGGCGTACTGGGTATTTATACCTCGCCCTAGAGGTGGGGTTAACTCAGCCTCTCGACCAATCGGGGAGCCGTCACATGACTGGTCTCAACCAATCGGTCGAGAGGCACATGACCGACCAGGGCCAATGGTAAGCCGGTGTTCTGCACCAATGGCAGGCAGCTATGTTAATCATACCACCGCATTCACCCCTTGCGGAGAACGAAGCCGGGGGGAGTGGTTATCAACGAGAGCTGGGTGGGGAGCGAACTGGTGGTATGAGTAGTAGCCAGAGAAGGGGAAAAAAAGTTTGGCTTCCCACTGGCCCAGACATTTAACAATAGTACATATTGTCCATACAAGGTCCATGGTGTTGTTGAAAATTAAATAGACTCGATCAGCCTTTTCGTGGCCCATGACGTCCTGGGCCCATGTCCCAAGGTGCTGCTGGCAGGACCCACGGAGAGAGTGGGGGGAGAGATGTGATGGTGGGATGGAGAGAAGGAAAGTGGAACAGGGAAAGTTCAGTGAAGGGAGGAGGGACGGGGAAGGTGCAGAGAAGGGACGGGTCAGGGGAAAGGTGGAGTAAAGGGAAGAGGGACAGGGAAGGTGCAGTGAAGGAGAAGGGACAGGTGGGAGGTGGAGTAAAGGGAGGTGGGCCAGGGAAGGTGGAGTAAAGGGAGGAGGGACAGGGAAGTTGGAGTGAAGGGAGCAGGGACAGGGAAGGTGGAGTAATGTTGGAGGGACAGAGAAGGTGCAGTGAAGGGAGGAGGGACAGGGAAGGTGGAGTAAAGGGAGGAGGGACAGAGAAGGTGGGGTAAAGGGAGGAGGGACGAGGAGGAACGAGGGCAGGGGAAAGTTGGAGTAAAGGGAAGAGGGGCAGGAAAGGTGCAGTGAAGGGAGGAGGGACGGGAAAGGTGCAGTGAAGGGAGGAGGGAAAAGGAAGGTGCAGTGAAGGGAGGGGAACGGAGAAGGTGCAGTGAAGGGAGGGGCACGGGGAAGGTGCAGTGAAGGGAGGAGGGACGGGGAAGGTGCAGTGAAGGGAGGAGGGACAGGGAAGGTGCAGTGGAGGGAGGAGGTACGAGGAAGGTGCAGTGATGGGAGGGGCACGGGGAAGGTGCAGTGAAGGGCGGAGGGACGGGGAAGGTGCAGTGAAGTGCGGAGGGACGGGGAAGGTGCAGTGAAGGGAGGGGCACGGGGAAGGTGCAGTGAAGGGAGGAGGGACGAGGAAGGTGCAGTGAAGGGAGGAGGAACGGGGAAGGTGCAGTGAAGGGAGAAGGGACGGGGAAGGTGCAGTGAAGGGAGGAGGGACAGGGAAGGTGCAGTGAAGGGAGGAGCGACAGGGAAGGTGCAGTGAAGGGAGGGGCACGAGGAAGGTGCAGTGAAGGGAGGAGGGACGAGGAAGGTGCAGTGAAGGGAGGAGGGATGAGGAAGGTGCATTGAAGGGAGGAGGGATGGGGAAGGTGCAGTGAAGGGAGGGGCACGGGGAAGGTGCAGTGAAGGGAGGGGCACGGGGAAGGTGCAGTGAAGGGAGGAGGTACGAGGAAGGTGCAGTGAAGGGAGGGACGGGGAAGGTGCAGTGAAGGGAGGAGGGACAGGGAAGGTGCAGTGAAGGGAGGAGGGACGAGGAAGGTGCAGTGAAGGGAGGAGGGATGGGGAAGGTGCAGTGAAAGGAGGAGGAACAGGGAAGGTGCAGTGAAGGGAGGAGGGACAGGGAAGGTGCAGTGAAGGGAGGCGGGACGGGGAAGGTGCAGTGAAGGGACGGGCACGGGGAAGGTGCAGTGAAGGGAGGAGGGACGAGGAAGGTGCAGTGAAGGGAGGAGGGACGGGGAAGTTGCAGTGAAGGGTGCGGCATGGGGAAGGTGCAGTGAAGGGACGAGGGACGGGGAAGGTGCAGTGAAGGGAGGAGCGACGAGGAAGGTGCAGTGAAGGGAGGAGGGACGAGGAAGGTGCAGTGAAGGGAGGGGCACGGGGAAGATGCAGTGAAGGGAGGAGGGACGAGGAAGGTGCAGTGAAGGGAAGTGGGACGAGGAGGGTGCAGTGAAGGGTGTGGCACGGGGAAGGTGCAGTGAAGGGACGAGGGATAGGGAAGGTGTTAGCAGCTATGGGGAAGCCAGGGATCCATCCTTGAAGCTAGGGATGGGGATGAAGAGGTCGGATATGGCGGCAAGTTGCCATTAGCCAAGCCTCGTAGTGGGCAAATCTGAAGGTGGTAAGGTTGCCCCGTGCATAGCGTCCTTGGAGTACATGCTGGGCGTTCTGCCCTGTGAGATACCCTCAATTATGACACAGGGGAGAAGATTGGTCATTCAAATTACCAGAGAACCGGACAGCTGCCGAGAAGTCTGGTCACAGCACGCTGCCCAGTGAGCATCACCTTATATACCGTTTCCTGGGGCGGAGCCAGAGGCGGCGTCCCCCAGGGTTCCAAGCCCGGTCTTAAAGGGCCAATGTATTAATGGTAAGGTAGAGTTCCAGCAGTTACTGATACCATTCATCACATTCACCGCCTGTTTTAAAAAAAAAACCATAATCCGTCGGGTTGAAAGTTGAGTTATAAGTTCAGACTTTTGGGTGGTCTGACCATCTGTGCTGACCTTCTCCGCTCCAGTGGTGGTACTGTGGATATGCTCGGTTTCAGTGATGGTATATCCGGGAACACCGTTGACTGAGCCTTTGCCCGCTTTGGAGCGGGAGGGGGGGGGGGTTATGCGGGGTGACTAGGGTGATTGGTGCTGACGCCGGCTGGGGGCGCTATGGGGGGGGCACTGTCAGGGTCGGTAGTTGGTGCGGGGAGTGGAGCGTCGGTAGGGGGGGGGGGGGGTCGGTGGGGAAGCTGGTGGGTGCCAGGTCTCGCAGGGAGATGGTGTCCTGCCTGCCATTGGGGTGCTTGACGTAGGCGTAATGAGGGTTTGCGTGTAGCAATTGGACCCTCTCGACTATCGGATCTGTTTTATGGCTCCTCGTGTGTCTCCGGAGTAGGACTGGTCCTGGAGTCGTCAGCCAACGTGGAAGCGAGACCCCAGAGGTGGACTTCCTGGGGAAGACAAACAAACGATTGTGAGGGGTCTCATTCGTGGCCGTGCGGAGGAGCGATCTAATGGAATGTAGGGCATCGGGTAGGACCTCCTGCCAGCGGGCGATTGGGAGTCTCCTTGACTGTAGGGCTAGAAGGACAGCCTTCCAAACTGTCGCATTCTCCCTCTCCACCTGCCCGTTTCCCCGCGGGTTATAGCTCATCGTTCTGCTTGAGGCGATGCCCTTGCTGAGCAGATATCGACGCAGCTCATCGCTCATGAACGATGTACCCCGGTCGCTGTGGATATACGCGGGGAAACCAAACAGTGTGAAGATGCTGTGCAGTGCCTTGATCACGGATCCACTATGGCTTGTGCCTCCTTCTCGACTGCATAGTGCCGAATTTCCGAGGCGGTGAGGGTTCGGGAGAAGAACGCTACTGGTTTGCCCGCCTGGTTGAGGGTGGCAGCCAGGGCGATGTCTGATGCATCGCTTTCTACCTGGAAGGGAATGGCTTCATCCACCGCGTGCATGGCGGCTTTGATGATGTCGGCCTTGATACGGCTGAAAGCCGACTGGGCCTCAGCCGTCAGGGGAAAAACCGTGGTCTTAATGAGTGGTCGGGTTTTGTCCGCATATCTGGGGACCCACTGGGCGTAATAGGAGAAGAGCCCCAAGCACCGTTTGAGTGCCTTGAGGCTACGGGGAGGGGGAGTCCCTTAAGGGGACGCATGCGGTCAGAGTCTGGGCCTAGGACCTCATTTTCTACAACGTAGCCGAGGATGGCTAGCTGGTTTGTGTGGAACACGCATTTCTCTTTGTTATATGTGAGATTGAAGGCCCGGGCGGTCTGGAGGAACTTCCTCAGGTTTGCGTTGTGATGCTGCTGGTCATGGCCGCAGATGGTGACGTTGTCCAAGTACGGGAAGGTAGCCCATAAGCCGTACTGGTCCGCCATTTGATCAATCATCCTCTGGAAAACGGAGACTCCGTTTGTGACACCGAAAGGGACCCTGAGAAAGTGAAACAGCCGTCCGGCTGCTTCAAAAGCAGTGTAGGGGCGGTCCTCTGGGCGGATAGGGAGTTGATGATAGACCGATTTTAGGTCGACCGTGGAGAATACCCGATACTGGGCGATTTGAGTCACCATTTCCGCTATGCGGGGAAGTGGGTACGCATCGAGTTGTGTAAAGCGGTTTATGATCTGGCTATAATCCACTATCATTTGTTGCTTTTCCCTGGAGCGGACTACCAATACTTGAGCCCTCCAAGGGCTGTTGCTGGCCTCTATGACTCCCTCATTTAGTAGCCGCTGAACCTCTGACTTGATGAAAGTCATGTCTTGGGCACTGTACCGCCGACTCCTAGTGGCGATGGGCTTACAGTTGGGGGTGAGGTTCGCGAAGAGGAGGGGTGGCGCAACTTTGAGTGTCGCCAGGCTACATACCGTGAGTGGGGGCAGGGGTCCGCCGAACTTCGGTGTCAGGCTTCGGTGGCTGCACTGAAAGTCCAGACCGAGCAGCAGGGGGGCACAGAGGTGAGGGAGGATGTAGAGTTTAAAACGGGTGTATTCAGCGCCTTGAATCGAGAGGTCTGCGACACAATACTGAATGGGACCCTAAAGCGAGGGCGATAGTTTGGGAGGCGGGGGGGTGCGCAGGGAGAAATGCCTTACCGTGTCTGGATGAATAATGCTCTCCGTGCTCCCTGAGTCGAATAGGCAGGGAGTGTCGTGGCCATTGATTTGTATCCGCATCATTGAGTTCCGCAGATGCTTTGGCCGCGATTGATCGAGCGTGATCGCTCCTAGTTGCGGGTAGTCAGACTCACAAAATGGCCACCTGGAGTCACAAAATGGCCGCCGCCGTCTGTCGCACGTGTCGGGATTCGAAGATGGCCACCCCCATGACTCGCACGAGGTCGATGATGCGTCAGAAGTAGGCATGTCCGGCCGGCGTGCGGCCGCGTTGCGGGGCCTGTGAGGCCGGGAGCTTGATTTCTGGGCCTGGTGAGGCATTTGTTTGCGGCCTTTGGGCCCAGCCAGGCAGACCTTAGCGAAGTGCCCCTTCTTCCCGCAGCCGTTGCAGATCGCGGAGCGGGCCGGGCAACACTGACGTGGGTGCTGGCCTTGCCCACAGAAATATCATGGGGAACCCCCGGAGTGAGCGGTTCGCCGCGCGGCGCAGGCCTGTAGAGTGGCCGAGTCTGGAGGGGATCGAGAGGGGTTCGCAAGGTCCACGGAGTATGTACGGAGGTTACGGTGGGCCATTTCTAGAGAAGAGGCAAGCGTTACCGTGCCTTGGAGATCCTTTGCCCTGTCTTAAAGGGCCAATATATTAAAGGCAAGGTACAATTACAGCAGTTACAGATAACATTCATCAAACCCTGCCAGCCGATTCTTCCTGGACATCCACCTCATCAGATGAAGCCTGCTGTTCTTCCTCATGCTCCAGCATGTACGCCCTGTGCTGCACAATGTGCACAGGTGCACCCGTGTGTGGACATCTGCGAGACCCCAGACATGTCCCCGCTCAGCCCCTGAATGCGAGGCATAAATGGTCAGTGAAAGCGGGTCTCCTCCTCTAAATTGCCGCGATGTCAGGTGCACCACCATCTGGCAAAGGTGGCACATGGTCTCAATAGTTAGCCAAAATCTTAGGTGGCACACGCGGTCCAGCAGCTCCTCGAAGGACAGGGGACAATGATATACACGTGCCCTCATGCAGTGCCTCCTTGGCACCTCCTCCTCGGCCTTTTGGAAAATCGACACCCAAGCCTAAACGGCTGGCCACTGGTTTTCTTGTGCATGGTCCTCCCTGAGCAGGCCTTGTTCCTCCAGCCACAATGCATTGCAACAGCAGCTGCGGCCAAGTAGATAGCAAACATTGCTGGCTGCACACTGAAATTCATTCTTTGCAGAGGGAGAAATTAGCAGACATGTTAGTGTCATGGAGGATCATGGGAGAGCCAATAACATACGGATCATGGACTTTGGCTGCGGTGGAATCAGGCCTTCTTTTTCAATTTGGGTGTAAATGTATTCCACCGCAGCCAAAGTCCATGAAACGTATGTTATTGGCCTCTCCCATCATCCCACATGCAGTGGGATAATACTGCCCCTATGCCGTCAGGTAAGGTATCACATATCACCAAAAGTGGCTCGAAAGGATCATAACGGGTCAGCTTTACCCTGGTAAAGGCTTCCTAGAGAGACGTTCGCCATGCCCATTCTTGGTGCATCTTCAGCAATGCGTGAGAGGGTGGTCACCAGGTTAGGAATAAATTTCCTCTCGTAGTTTACAAGGCCTAATAATGACCGCAACTCTGCCAGGTTTTCCAGAGTGGGAACTTGTCTTATTGGCACATCTTCTCCTCAACCAGGTGCAGGGTATCATGATCAACTCGATACCCCACGTTCTTGACTTCCTTGGCATGGAAAACGCACTTTCCTCTCTTGAGGCAGACACCCATCTTGGAAAACCAGCAGAGGACTTCCTCCTGGCTGTTCAGGTGCTCCCTTTTCATGGCTTTGGTGACTAGGACGCCGTCCAAGTAGACCCCTTATGCGGTACCCCCTGAGGATGTTCCCCATGACGCGCTGGAAAATTCTGCAAGCCAATGACACTTCAAATGGCTACTTTGTATATTCATAGAGGCCCCTGTGGGTAATTATGATCACGTCTGGAATCGACATTCAACTCCAACTGGAGAAAGACGTGACTCATATCAAGCTTGGAAAAGGAATGACCCCCAGCTAGCTTTGTGCAGAGAACTTCTATCCTTGGCACTGTACCTGTCCAGACGAAGTCCTTGTTTACAGTCAATTTATAATCCCCACACAGGTGTAGGTTTGGTCAGGTTACGATCTGGGACTACCGGCACTGCCCAATCGGCAAAACATAGCAGCCGGATGATACCAAGGCATCCCAATCACCTGCGCTCGTTCTCAACTTTTGCCAGCAATTCCTAGGGGACCAGGCAGGTCCTGAATTATCTTGGCTAGGCCTTAGGGTCTATGTGTATTTTGGCCACTGCCCATTTAATTTTGCTCAAGAAGACCTCTGGGTACTTCCACAAGACTTTGAAATGTCCTCTGGTGCCCATCCAGGTGATCCATTGCCAGTTCAGCCGGATGCATTGGAGTCAATTGTGGCCTAACAGACTCGGTCCAAGGCCTAACGGGAGTGCAGTCCACAGGTGACTGAGGTCATAGGCAAGCTGGCTATGTCCAGGGGTTCTGACATAGCTGCTAGTCTTACCCAGGTGTCTTGTAAATCCAGCTGTTGAATTACCATCCTAATTTCCTCGAATGTCTGTCTCTCTATCACTGTAGCCCCCATGTTCAGCTCCATATCCAACGAACGTCTGTTTACCTGGACAGTTATTCAGATAGGTTAACAAGCACCACGGCAATGCAATTTAATTGCATGCATTCTTCTTGACCGGCCAGGTGGAGAGTCCTGGCTCTGGGTTGGTATCTCCCTCAGGTAGGATGGCGGGTTTTCTGGCTAACCTGTGGTTTCCCATTTCTGTGGGTTCGCCAACCGCAAGTGCCGCATCGCCACGGATCACCCTCCCTCGACTCCTGGCAAGTGTCCTGCCTGTAGAAGTCATTGGCCAACAGACCTGGTCCTGATGGTGTTCGGGCCAAGGTGGGGTTCAAGGGGTCCCAACTCTATGGGATAGTGTGCATCCAAATGGTGGGGGGGGGGGGGGGGGCTCCGGGGCTCCGATGGTGTTTACCTCCATCCCAGCATTTATGAGCTGTTAATGAGAAAGCCAAAGTTGCTGAAATTGTAACTGTTCCAGCTTTTGAATTTGACTTCTGCTGATGTTTTCTGACTGGTGGGCATCACAGATGCCAACACGTGAGACATTTTATTTCTCCCTTTTCCATTCAGCATAAACTGAAGCTCAAACAATGTTGTAATGACTGGCTGTCAGAACATTTTATCACACAGTGTAATGCCAGCTCTCAAAATGACGGGTAGAATAGTTTCCGCATGCATTCTCTCAAGTCAATAAAGAAACAGAAGATTGTAAGGACATGAAAGAATTTGATGGGACTACATTGGACTTGGTGCTCAACCTGCTGGATTGGTTTCTAATTGAATTATAAGAGAAGAGTGTGCGAAAAGAGGACGCAACGGCAGTCAGCATCACCTAGAACAGCTATCTGATCCAATCCAGTCTCGTCTGCGGTTGCAGAGCAGAGTGGCTGTATTCTGATAGAAAGTGTGGCATAGTGGTTAGCACTGCCGCCACACTGCGGCAGGGACTCGGGTTCCATTCCGGCATTGGGTGACTATCTTTGTGGAGTTTGCATTTTCTCCCCCTTGCCTGCGTGGGTTTCCTCTGGGTGTTCAGGTTTCCTCCCAGAGTCCAAAGATGTGCTGGTTAGCTGGATTGGCCATGCTAAATTTATTTTCAGTGACCAAAGGTGAGATGAGGCTGCAGGAATTGAGCAGGGGATCTGGCCTGGGGAGGGCGGTCTTTTGAAGGGTAGGTGCAGACTTGATGGGCAGGATGGCCTCCTACACTGTAGGGGTTCTATGATTCTATGAAATCAAAGTATGATATCACATGAAGTTGATAAAGGATTGGTTGGTGAATATTTTGTACATTTATTTTCAAAGCCCATGTAATTTATTAGTAATTGTAAGGTTTATTTGTTGTAGTAATATTTACCAGCAGTAGTAAATGTTATTGGGAGTTGCAGTCATTAATTACAAATTAATTAAGAATTATTAATTGATTAAAGGATGATAAATATGGCAGGGCAGGTGATGTATTGAAACTGCAGAATGTATGTATGGACACCAGTGTAATCCAGGGCAAACAATTTTGCAGTGAGTGTCACAGCTTGAGGAACTTCCGCTTAGAGTCATTGAGCTGGAGGTAGAGCTGCTGACACTGTGATGTATCGGGGAGGGGAAAATACCTGGACACTTTGTACCAAGAGGCATCCACGCCCATAGTACAGGGTCTTTTTGTTTGGCCATTGGTCAGGGGCAGGAGGATATTGCGACGTTATGAGAAATGTATAGAACTGTAAGGGTTGATGTTATGTCCGAATCAACCACTAGAGGGCGCTATATGCAGAACTATATAAAGCATTGATGCTAAGCCTTCTGGGAGACTTCTGAGAAGGCGAGGGAGAGACCACGAAAGCTAGCGTGAGTGAGAGCAGATCATAGTTATTGTATTAGAGTAGAGATTAGTGGTAGATGAGTGTAGATTGTATATTTATTGTCAATTGTTTATTACATAGAAGTAAGAGGTCAAATTCAATTAAGTAGTGTGAATAAATATTTAGCTTTGTTTAATACAATACGCCAACCATCCTAGGATCTGGTGCACAAAAAACATCACAGGTATGACTGCAAGTAAGGTAGGCAGGGGAAACAGAAGGTAGAAGCAGAGAAGCCTCAGCCTTTTGTGAGAGGAGTGGATTTAAGACTAATGTTTTAAACTTCAAAAAATGCAATTATGAGGGAATAAAGACAGAACTGGCTAAAATGAACTCGGAAATTAGATTAAGGGACAGGTCAGAAGAAATGCAATTTCAGAAGATATTTCAGAATCCTCAGAATAGATACATAACAGTGAGAATGAAAGACTCTCAAGGAAGGATACATCATCCACAGCGAATTAAGGAAGTTAAAGATGGCATCCAATTGAAAGAAAAAACGTACAATTCTGCGGGGATAAGGAACAAGTTAGAAGATTGTACAAAATATTTTTAAAATGCAATGAGTGATGAAAAGATCAATAAGGAAGGAGAAATTAGAGCATGACTTGGATGAAGGGACTGAATGTATGATTGCTAAATACCTTGCTGACACAAAGATAAATAGAATAGTAAGTTGTGAAGAGGATATAAGAGGCGGGATTCTCTGTTAGCTGACATCTAAATCACAAACGCAATTGGCTGGCGGCGATTTGACGGCAAATCGCTAATCTCTGCCACCTCGACAGTGGCGTCAATACGGTCTGGAATGCAAGCAGAGTAGATACCATTTGCATATCATTAGCATGCCCAATCTGATATTCTCCTTGGCCTCTGCGATGCTCTGCCTCTGATGGGCTGAGTTCCCAACAGCGCGGTTCACTTGTGCTTTTAAAAATCATGAAACAGGTGTCGTGGCTGCTGACGAAGAGAGAGAAGGTACGGAAAGTGTCCAACATCGCCATACTTTGCTGACATTTTTGCTGCTGGCCGGGTGCTTCTGCCAGAGCCAGGTGGAGTAGCGGGGGTGGCCAGGAGGTGGGCTGTGGTGGACGGGCACACAACACCATTGCCGCAGCTGGCAAGGCAGTCATGCAGCTGAGCACGCTGCTGACAGCCCACTGTGAACTTAGTGCCACGCCGTATAGGTGTCCCCCCCAAGGCACTCCCCTCGATACCCCGAAGCCCCAGCTGATCCATCAGCGGAATAGATGCACTCCAGCACAGTGTGTGGGGATTGTACTGTGTATATGAGGCTGCAGCATGTCAGCCTCCCGAGTGTCAATCTTGGACCCGATGAATCCCTCACCATTTTTCATTGGAATCCATTGTGTTCCACGTAGTACCAGCTAGCACTTCCATAGTTGCTGAACCTGCGTTGGCCTCAACACTTAGTCCTAGAAATGGAGAATCACACCGAAGGAGTCGGCAAAGGGACATACACAGTTCATAGTGTAGGAAAATATGAACGTGTCCATTTTGATAGGAAGAATGGAAAAGCAGCATTTTTTTAAATGGAGAAATATTGCAGAACTCTGAAGTATAGAGGGATTCGGAAGCCCTGGTGCATGAATCACAAAAAGTTAGGAAAGCAAGTGATTAGGAAGGTGTCATAACCCCCATGAGAACCAAGAGGAAGCCATCATTGATCTCCACGTGGGACCCCTGGAGTATGAGCTTCCCACAGTCGCCCATCTGCGGCCCGTAATGAACTAAGATAAACGCTGGCCCAAAGATGGGCCTGGTGCTGTCGAGGCCTCCCAGCAAGGACTGTACTGGGAGTGATATTCTGCCTTGAGCAGGACATTGTAAATAGATAATAAAAGTTATATTCATTTACCGTCAGCTTCCTCTGAGTTATTAACAAAGGCAACTGGAATATTGTAGTTTATTGCAAGGGGAATGTAATATAAAACTAGGCATATTTTGCTACTGTTGTACAAGTGTAAAAGACATCTACAGACACTTAAAGATTCCTTATTTGAACGGGATATGGCGCTCAACTCATCGATCGACAGTTCCAACGCTCCACAGCAAAAAGCCGCACCGACCTCTTCAGAAGACAAACACGGGACACAACCGGCTGTTCGTCATCCAATACTTCCCGGCACAGAGAAACTATGACACCTTCTTCGCAGCCTTCAACATGTTATCGATGAAGGCGAACATATTTCCAAGGTTATCCCCACACCCCCATTACTTGCCTTCAAACAATCGCGCAACCTCAAACAGACCATTGTTTGCAGCAAACTACTCAGCCTTCAGAACAGCAACCACAACACCACACAAGCCTGCCATGGCAATCTCTGAAAGATGTGCCAGATCATCACCATTACACTTGAGAACACCATTCACCAGGTACATGGTACACATGCGTGCGACTCGGTCAACGTTGTCTTCTGCAGGAAAGGATGTCCCAAATGCAATACATTGGCGAGACAATGCAGATGCTGCGACAATGGATAAACAGACATTGCGCGACAATCGCCAGGCAGGATTGTTCCCTTCCAGTTGGGGAACACTTCAGCAGTCAAGGGCATTCAGCCTCTGATCTTCGGGTAAGCGTTCTCCAAGGCGGATTTCAAGATGCGCGACAATGCAGAATCGCCGAGCAGAAACTTATAGCCAGGTTCCGCACACATGAGTACGGCTTCAACCAGGACCTTTGATTCATGTCGCATTACATTCACCCCACACCATCTGGCCTGGGCTTGCAAAATCATACCAACTGTCCTGGCTTGAGACAATTCACAACTCTTTAACCTGTAATTATCCCTCTCTCCAGTTGCTCTGTTTGGAGATTCACCTGAGGAAGGAGGTGCGCTCCAAAAGCTAATGATTCGAAACAAACTTATTGGATTTTAACCTGGTGTTGTAAGACTTCTTATTGTTGTACAAGGCATTGGTGAGACCGCACCTGGTGTTCTGTGTACAGTTTGGGTCTCCATAATTAAAAAGGATTTAAATCCTTAAGAAGCAGTTCCTGGAAGGTTCACTTGACTAATATCTGGAATAAGTTATCTTATGAGGACAAGTTGAACATGCTGGTATCCATTGGAGCTTAGAAGATTGAGAGGTGATCTTACTGAAACATATAAGATCCTGAGGGGACTTTACAGGGTGGATGCTAAAATGATGCTTCTCCTGGTGAGACAAACTATAACTAGGGGGCACAGTTTAAAAAATACGGAGTTCCCATTTAAGAGAGAGATAAGGAGAAATGTTCTGTCGAAGATGGTTTGAAATTTTACAATGCTCCTCACAGTGGTTAAGGTAGGGGCATTTAATATTTTCAAGGCAGAGGTAGATAGATTTTTCACTCATACCGGAGTCAAAGGTTTCTGACGGGTAGGTGGGAATATGGAGTTGATGTTATAATCAGATGAGCCATGATCTTATCGAATGGCGGATCAGGAGTCAAATGGCCTACTCCTGCTCTTATTTGTGAGTATGTAAAACATCAAGAAAAAATTGTTGGGAGTATATTGGTCAGAGAAGTGGTTCTTAAAGAAGACTTTGTAGTCGTTAGTGGGTTAATTGTAAGACTTTATGATGAAATAAAACTATTTAGACATGTATAGTAAAGAGAATGGGCTACAAACTATCTCCATGCTCTACCCAATACGACACTGACCCTTGCGTCTGGGTCAGTTTCCTTCTTACATCACTGTGTGGGCAATACTGTATTCAGTCCCACATTAACCCAAAAATGGCAATCACTTAAACTACCATAACATTGCTTGATTGACAGCTCTGGCTCTCTGATCTCTGCTGTCAATTTCACAATGCTTATTTACACAAAAGAAGAGGTTTCATGTGCTTACAATTTCAGATGTTTAAACTGCTCCTACTTGCAGTTTGCACAGTTGCATGTAATTGATCCAGGCATCAATTTCAGTTGTGGAGAACAATTCCAAGTTGTAGCCTTAAAGTGGCCCACATCTATGCTTCATCAGCAAAGTAACCCCATACATATCTTCTGCAGCACAACTGAAGACCATAAAGACAAAACATTAAGGACCCATTTGACCCATTCTACCTGTGCTGGCTTTTTGCAAGACTCATCTAATTAGTCTCACTTCACTGCCCTTTCTTCATAGACATGCAATCTTTTCCACTTCACTTTGAATACTTATCCAGTTCTCCCTTGAGATGAGATGGTAATTTACATCAAAATTTAAAATACTGTTGGGCACCCAGCCCAAATTATTCAAGCAGGTTTAAGTCAACACGATATTGCACAGAATGTTGCTTTTAGTTTATTGTGGGGGGAAAAAAATGAAAATATCCAGCATATGGGAAAAAAGAAACAAATTTCTCACTGTGATATATGTCATCAATAGATAACAATGACCACACTGGAGGAACATTTTCATGAAATGGTGATACTTATGCTGCTGGTTTTAGATGACAGCGTGCAGGAGAGTCCAGTCAAATAACTAATGCTGCATGAGACGAGAATGGCCTCCAAGTTAATCAAGATAATTAACATTTTCAGAAAGGATGACTTGCTAGCCAAGTTGTATTCAACTCTGTGAGACTGGGTCATCCAGACCTGCTGCAGTGCACAAGAGCACTCTCCTTGCTGACACCATGTCAGAATCCACACGGAAAGGCAGCATCGGGGCAGCACGGTGGCACAATGGTTAGCACTGCTGCCTATGGCACTGAGGACCCTGGATCGATCCAGGCCCCCGGTCACTGTCCTTGTGAAGTTTGCACATTCCCCCCGTGTCTGCGTGGGTTTCAACTCCACAACCCAAAGATGTGGAGGGTAGGTGGATTGGCCACGCTATATTGCTCCGTAATTGGAACCAAAACAATTGCGTACTCTACATTTAATTTTATAAAAGGAAAGGCATCATCAACCTCAGCAGAAGGGGGAGATGGAGGAAATCAGAAATTGCCGACCCATTTCACTGATGAACGTGGATTATAAAATTCTGTCCAAGTTCATCACCGATCAAGTCAAGTGTGCTCCATCACGTGCATTAGAGATCCATTTGGATCAGTCCTGCACTCTTCACGGCCGGAAGATCGCCTCTGATAGTCTTGCGCTAGACAGGGTTACGATCACCTATGTGCAGGATGGAGATGTGGGCATTTACCTTATCAACTTGGACTAGGAGAAGGTTTTTGTCAGAATATCACACACGGTAGCATTGTGGATAGCACAATCGCTTCACAGCTCCAGGGTCCCAGGTTCGTTTCCGGCTTGGGTCACTGTCTGTGCGGAGTCTGCACATCCTCCCCGTGTGTGCATGGGTTTCCTCCGGGTGCTCCGGTTTCCTCCCACAGTCCAAAGATGCGCAGGTTAGGTGGATTGGCCATGATAAATTGCTCTTAGTGTCCAAAATTGCCCTTAGTGTTGGGTGGGGTTACTGGGTTATGGGGATAGGGTGGAGTTGTTGATCTTGGGTAGGGTGCTCTTTCCAAGAGCCGGTGCAGACTCGATGGGCTGAATGACCTCCTTCTGCACTGTAAATTCTATGAAAAATTAAGGGTGGGCATGCATTCCAAAATGGGATTTCGGGACTTGAACCTGGAACTGGAGCCAACTGTTGCACAGAAACATCAGATACATGTTTCAATCAATGGATGGGAACCGGAAAAATTCACAATCAAAACTTGAGTCAGGAAAGGCTGTGCCCCCTGCCCTGTCTTGTTCGTATGTTGCATCAAACCTTTTGCTGGGTCCATCATGAAGGATAAGAAGGGCGACAATCACAGAGAGAGGAGGCACTCAGATCAAAGCGTCCCTGTACATGGTGACATAACTATCCTTTGCTTGGGTCAGCTGTCGGCGCACAGACTGATGAACATCTGCAATCAGTTAGAACAGGTTCGGGAGCCAAAATAAAGTGTGGCAAGAGTGAGCTCAGGATCTCTGGAAATTGGGCCCACTTGACCCTATGTCCCCTTCACTGTCAGGTCAGGCTACCTGAAGGTTTTGGGGATTTGGTTCAGCTTGTAGCCATGGTAAAACCAAAACTGGTCATGTGCAAAATGTTTTTCACCAAGTTGATGGTCCTCCAGAAACAGTTGACGTTTGTTTAGGATTGCATTCCCGGGAACAGGTTACAGAGCACAGAGTCCTGTGTCACATGGATGCTGGGGACAAACTCCGATAAACCACTATATCTCTTTTCAGACCTTCTTTGCAAAGGCACATTCCAGAAGGCGGTAAATGATGGCAGATTCCCTCCAGCAGTCACCGTCAGTGAATAGAATCCCATAGAATCCCTACCGTGCAGAAGGAGGCCATTCGGCCCATCGTGTCTGCACCGACCCTCAGTTAAACACCCTACCGAGGCCCACACTCCCGCTCTCTCTCCGTAACCCCACTTAACCTTTGGACACTAAGTGGTAATTTAGCATGGCTTATCCACCTAACCTGCACACCTTTGGACTGTGGAACAAAGTCAGAGAATCCAGAGGAAACCCACGCAGACGAGGGGAGTACATGCAAATTCCACACGGGCAGTCACCCAAGGGCAGAATCGAATCCAGGTCCCTGGCAATGTGAAGCAGCAGTGCTAACTACTGTGCAACCATGCCGCCCACAGGGCAGCGTGCAGATATGTTAAAATTTCTGGAATGCAGAAATATCCTAATGGGGAGGGTCTTTCTCACCGGCAGCCAAGCTTTACCTTGGTACTTGTTTGAAAGTTCTGGTGATGAAGCATTCTGCCAAATAATTTTGAGGGTCTGTTCACAGAACATTCTGACAGAATCCACCATCTCCTTTTCCGAAAGGACACTGCCTGATTAACCTATGATCAAAGGTGTTTTTCTGCATTAATTTCTCCACAAGAGACAGGTGGTACAGAATGGTTGCAGACTGTTACATTCCAAGGTCCAGGATTACGTGCTTGGGGATGCACTGAAGCTTCGGTCAGCCACAGTAAAAGCTCAGATGAGAAAAGACACTGTCTAAGTTCCATCTGCTGAGATATACTGAGGATCCCAATGCTGTAAAACCCCTCACGTAGTATCTTTATTATGGAATGTATATTATGAAAATCACATGCATTATATTAAGACACCTGAGAGTTCGACATGCTTTATGGAAAGAACTTGAACTGTAATACTCTTTTGGTAATGTCCAGTTTGAACTGAAATGGAAAGTAATGGAAAGTAATCTTACACTTTTTAAAATTAATTATTAATTAATTCATTATTAAAAGTAGAACGAAATGTTTGACCTGCAATGCATATTGTAAATATTTTTTAAAAAAATTTAATGAATTTAGAGTACCCAATTAATTTTTTCCAATTTAGGGGCAATTTAGTGTGGCCAATCCACCTAACCTGCAATCTTTGGGTTGTGAGGTCGAAATCGATGCAAACACGGGGTGAATGTGGAAACTCCACATGGACAGTGACCAGAGCTGGGATCAAACCTTGAACCTTGGTGCCATGAGACAACAGTGCTTACCACTGCGCCACCGTAATGCCCTGCATATTGTAAAGATTGATGATAAATGTAATGGGTAACATACAGAAATGAAGGAACCTGATTTGTTTAGCTCTTTATGTAATGACAGCTTTGAATGATTAGGAAATATACTTCTATAACTGTTATGAATCAAGTATGATTTTGCTCATAGACGTGTTGCTGGCATTGTCAGTGAAGATGTGAGATTTATCCAGAGTCTATATTGGGACCAAAGAGAGAGCATCAGGATAAAACACCAGTTTTCAAATGCTTTTTTCCTGGGACCAACTTTTGGCAACCAGCCCACCTTCGAGACCCACGCTGGCCGACCATCACGACGCACGCTGTCCGACCTTCGTGAGACATGCCAACCGACCTTCGCAACGCACGTTTACTGACCTTTGCGATACACACCAGGGGAAATTCTCCGCTCTGCGGACCAAGTGCCACGCCGTCGTGAACGCCGACGCATTTCACAAAGGCGCACAAAGGGCATGACGTATTCTGGCCCCACAGGGGGCCGATGAATCGCCGCTCGCCATTTACGCCGATTCGCCGAGCGGCCCGGCGCGATACTCGCGGCGCTGGTTTCGGGCAGGTGGGAGAATCGCGTGGGGAGGCATGGCGTGATTTGCGCGGCGCCCCAGCGATTCTCCTACCAAGCCGGGGGCGGAGAATACCGCCCATCATATTCGATTACCATGTAATGTGAAAGGGGAGAGGAGCCTGCTTTGTCCTCACGATTTCACTTGAATCTGGCTCGAAGGAGCAGAGGACAATGCACATATGAGACTTCAACCAATTCATTTTTGCCACCTTCACCTTTATGAAAAGGGAAAATCCAACCTTACACATGCTGGTTGCCATAAAGGGCAATATCAACAAAATGCGTGTTTTACTCAGCACTGGATACTCTTGCAAGCTGCTACACGAGAAAGCAGACAGCCCATGGGTTTTTGGTGTGTTTTTAATGTGGTATTGCAGATAAGCTACAGCAGCACAGTCTTTTAATTTGGAGTCAGCTCTAAGTTAACAACTGACTTTGTGGAGTCAGTTGAAAAGGTATTTTTCACACACCACTTCTCTTTCAAATTCTGAAACTTCTCTCATTTGCCAGTACTTCTCTGCATATAACATACATGGGCTTTGCCTCCTTATTTGCATTGTCACAATTGACAAAACCATATCTCAAGATATCATATTTATACTCCTTTTTTCCGAGTTAAGATTATATTTTCAGGGCCGTTAACCAGAGGCCCTGGAGCTCTAATATTATCACTGGTCTGTCCTGCCCTGGACTCTCCTGTGCAGCTCTCTCCATCAGATTCTGGGGCGGGATTCTCCGCAGACCGTCGTAACGCCGATTTCCGGCGAGAAAAATCGGTGTACATGACTCCGGCGTCGGGGCCTTCTTTTAGGCCGCTATTCTCCGTTCCCGGAGGGGCCAGCAGCTGACTGACGCGATACACGTCAGTTTCACCAGCTGCGGAAGTGGTGAGACCCGACGTTTTTTGGAGGAGGAGGAGGAGAGAGACAGACCCGGCATTTGGGGGGGGGGGGGTTCCGGCATTTGGGGGGGGGGAGGGGGGGTTCCGGCATTTGGGGGGGGGGTTCCGGCATTTTGGAGGGGGTTCCGGCATTTGGGGGGGGGTTCCGGCATTGGGGGGGGGTTGCGGCATCGGGGGGGGGTTGCGGCATTGGGGGGGGGGGGGGGTTGCGGCATCGGCGGGGGGGGGGTTTGGGGGCAGCGGCGTGCAGAGAGGGGGTGCGACGGATGCCCGGGGCCAACGCACCGTCGCCCCCCCCCTCTGTACGCCGCTGCCCCCTACCCCAACCACCCCCCCTCACCACCCCTAACTCCCTCCCCACCACCCCTACCTCCCTCCCCACCACCCCTACCCCCCTCCAACGCCGCCCCCCATCTCTCGCAACGGCGCAACCCCCCCCTTAACGCCGGGTCCCCCCCCCTCAACGCCGGGTCCCCCCCCCTCAACGCCGGTACCCACACCCGTCCCCCTCCCTCTGAAGGCCGGTACCCACACCCCCCCTCTCTCCTCCTCCCCCCCTTCCTTCCTCCTCCCCCCTTCCTTCCTCCGTCCCCCCCTTCCTTCCTCCGTTAGTGGGGGGGGGGTGCGGCATTAGTGGGGGGTGGGGGGTGGGGGGGTGCGGCGTTGGAGGGGGGTAGGGGTGGTGAAGGGGTAGGGGTGATGGGGAGGGGGGTGGGGCGTTGGAGGGAGGTAGGGGTGGTGGGAGGGGTGGTTGGGGTAGGGGGCAGCGGCGTACAGAGGGGGGGGCGACAGTGCGTTGGCCCCGGGCATCCGTAGCCCCCCCTCTCTGCACGCCGCTGCCCCCAAACCCCCCCCGATGCCGCAACCCACCCCCCCGATGCCGCAACCCCCCCTGATGCCGCAACCCACCCCCCCGATGCTGCAACCCCCCCCGATGCCCCCCCTATGCCCCCCCCCGATGCCCCCCCCGATGCCCACCACACGATGCCCCCCCCGATGCCGCAACCCCCGGATGCCGCAACCCACCCCCTGATGCCGCAACCCACCCCCCGATGCCGCAACCCCCCCCCGATGCCCCCCCCGATGACCCCCCCGATGCCGCAACCCCCCGGATGCCGCAACCCACCCCCCGATGCCGCAACCCACCCCCCGATGCCGCAACCCACCCCCCGATGCCGCAAACAGCGGCGTACAGAGGGGGGGGCGACGGTGCGTTGGCCTCGGGCATCCGTAGCCCCCTCTCTCTGCACGCCGCTGCCCCCAACCCCCCCCCCCGATGCCGCAACCCACCCCCCCGATGCCGCAACCCCCCCCTGATGCCGCAACCCACCCCCCCGATGCCGCAACCCCCCCCCGATGCCCCCCCCGATGCCCCCCCCGATGCCCCCCCCGATGCCCCCCCGATGCCCACCACACGATGCCCCCCCCGATGCCCCCCCGATGCCGCAACCCCCCGGATGCCGCAACCCACCCCCTGATGCCGCAACCCACCCCCCGATGCCGCAACCCCCCCCCCCCCGATGCCCCCCCCGATGACCCCCCCGATGCCGCAACCCCCCGGATGCCGCAACCCACCCCCCGATGCCGCAACCCACCCCCCGATGCCGCAACCCACCCCCCGATGCCGCAAACAGCGGCGTACAGAGGGGGGGGCGACGGTGCGTTGGCCTCGGGCATCCGTAGCCCCCCCTCTCTGCACGCCGCTGCCCCCAAACACCCCCCCGATGCCGCAACCCACCCCCCCCCGATGCCGCAACCCCCCCTGATGCCGCAACCCACCCCCCCGATGCCGCAACCCCCCCCCCGATGCCCCCCCCGATGCCCCCCCCGATGCCCCCCCCGATGCCCCCCGATGCCCACCACACGATGCCCCCCCCCCGATGCCCCCCCGATGCCGCAACCCCCCGGATGCCGCAACCCACCCCCTGATGCCGCAACCCACCCCCCGATGCCGCAACCCCCCCCCCCGATGACCCCCCCGATGCCGCAACCCCCCGGATGCCGCAACCCACCCCCCGATGCCGCAACCCACCCCCCGATGCCGCAAACCCCCCCCGATGCCCCAACCCCCCCTTGATGCCCCCCCCCCCGATGCCCCCCCCGATGCCGCAACCCCCCGGATGCCGCAACCCCCCCCGATGCCGCAACCCACCCCCCCGATGCCGCAACCCACCCCCCCCCCGATGCCGCAACCCCCCCCCCCCCCCCGACACTGAACGGCGTCAACCATCAACGTCGGCGGGACTTCGGTCCATCCGGGCCGGAGATTTGTGGAATCTAAAAAAAAAATGAAATCCCGCCGGCGTCAGCTGTTTTCAGAGGCTGCCGGCGGGATTTGCACAGCGCCGGTTTTTGGCCGGTCAGAGATTTAAAAACCCTGCGGGAGCGGGAATAACGCCGCTGCCGGCCGATTCTCCGACCCTGCGTGGGGTCGGAGAATCCCGCCCCAGATGTGAGAGCCTATCCAATATGTAAACTGTCTGTCTGGCCATCTCTTACTTTTAAGAAAACCACATTGATCTTCACAGTTCACTAGCCTTGCTTGCCAGCATCTCCACAATCAACACAACTCTGCTCCCTGCTTTGGCGCCAAAAGCACGTACCTGGAAGGCGCTTCACGTCAATTCAATGTGCAGGGTATGTGAACTGCTCTCTGCTGCCACTTCTGACTGAAAGGCTCCTCACAGCCTGATCATTTCCATTTAAAAGGCGGTAGTGGCCGAAATTCTCAATGTAAAAGCCAGTAGCCGGTATTGGGCATTCCTCCCACGGTTCCGACTACAGCGGGAACAGCGGGACCGATCGCTCCGCAACCCTTCCAACATCCGCCCGCAACCCACCCGTGGGCCACAACCCTGAATTTGAAAATGCCTGGGCTCGAAGATGGACAGTCAGAAAGGTTTCAACTGAAGAGAGGAGTATGACAAGGCTGTGGCCAAAATTATTCAATCTGTTCACAGAACAAATATTCAGGGAATTAGAAGTATTGCCAGGGGTGGAAATTAGAGGCAAGAACATAATACATTTGTGGTCCTCTGATGACACTGGGCTATTTGCAGAATCAGAAGAGACCCGACAAAATATTGTAAATCAAGTAAAATCTGGAAGTTTAGAACATGGATGGATATGAACACCAAAAAGACAAAACAATGGAAGTTTAAAGGAAGACATTAGAATAAACTAGAGCCGAGATTGAAGAGGATGGTGTCACGCTGGAACAAGTAGATTGTTTGTCTATTTGAGAAAAGTGATAACAGAAGATGGTAGATGTGATGCCAAAATTAGAAGAAGGGCCACTTATGCCGTGAAAGTTGGAGCCAAATTTGCTGATGATACAAACATATATAAGGGGCTGGATTCATCGCTGCCTGCCGCCAGTAGCGGAGTTCCTGATATGTTGGAGAATCCAGCCTTGGGCAAAAAACTGGATTGGCACCATCTGTACCGATGCTCCAATCCCCCACTGGCAGCGGCATTGAGGTTCGCGCCCCACGCAACGGGAGAATGCAAATGGGTTGTTTTGACCCATTTGCGTTCGATCAACAGATTGGGCACCATATCCTACATGTACGCGTGAGTCTCCGGTCCTCTGGGCTGGGATTCACTTGGGAGAGAACTTTTGCAGGCATTTTCCAGCTTGCCCCTGATGTGGTGAACCTCGCAGTGCGTCAAAGGGGTAACTCATTAAGGGAGTTGTCCCGAAAGTTCATTGGAGGGCCATCCATCCTCCCACAATGGAGATCCTGCTCCCCCGTAGACCCCCCCAAACCCCACCAGAGTCCAAGAGTCCACCCCACAAGATGGACGTCCACCAGAAACCTCCCAATTTCAAAGACCCCCACCAGAGACACCCCAATGAGAGAAAATCCCACCAGAAGATCCCACCCACTGTATTGAAAGAAACTAAACTGCATTAGATTTGGATAGGATTTGGATTGGATTTAGATTTATTGTCACATGTACCGAGGTACAGTGAAAAGTATTGTTCTGCATACAGTCCAGGTAGATCATTCCATACATGAAAAACATAGGACATACGATAAATATGTTCGTGTCACATTTCACTCATTACGCCATGTACCTTTGCAAGTATGATGAATATAGTTATAGCGAATAAAAGAGCTCACCACTACCTTCACAAGGATAATTAAGGATGCGCTAACCTCGCCCACTAATGGTGCCCACATCCTGCTAAGTAGCCGGATATTCCCAGCCGTTCCTGCCAGCAGGATCTTACGGTCCCACCGATGGTGTTCCCCCATGTGCGGGGTTTATCCAGCAGCAGAGGGCGGGAGTGACGCAAAACCTCGGAGACATCCGCAGGACTGGAAGATTTTGCCTCTGCCGCTGGAAACATGTCATGTGGTTGGGGGTGTGCTGAAATCCCACCAAGCAACTGAAAGTCTTGACTGTGTATCAGTATTGTCTTGTTACCAGCCCGTACCAGCCTCCTCGGACAGGCGCCATAATGTGGCGACTAGGGGCTTTTCACAGTAACTTCATTGAAGCCTACTCGTGACAATAAGCGATTTTCATTCATTCATTATGCTCTTAACATTGCATAAGCCGCTTGCTTGATGTGCACACTGACAAAGGAAGGTTCAGACGTGGAGATAGCTTCAACACGTTTATTGAACTATTAACAATTCTCCTACTTGGATTCTACTCTACTGTTAATCCTTCTATAGCTACTCAGACTGACAAACCAGTCTGCTACAATCCACGTGGTGGGTGTGATGTTCAATCATCCCTGTGTCTGTACTCACTGAGTGTCTCCACTGGAAAGAGGACGATCATGTGTGCTGTGTCCTTTACATATGGGTTGGTGTAATGCCCCCCCCCCCCTCCCCTTCGTGGTAGTGTCACCTCTGTGTGTATCGTGAATGCCCATTGGTCGTGTCCTATCTTACTGACCTATTGGTTGAGTGTCTGTGTGTCATGTCTCTGGTCCTCCCTCTAGTGTCTGGCTAGTCTACGTGTACTTACATTAACCCCTTGTGTATCTACAGTGATGTATATCACCACCAGTATGAAATGCACTTCTGTTAATTTAATATGATGTGGAGATGCTGTCGTTGGACTGGGGTGAGCACAGTAAGAAGTCTTACAACACCAGGTTAAAGTCCAACATGTTTGTTTCAAACACAAGCTTTCAGAGCACTGCTCCTTCCTCAGGTGAATTAAGAAATATGTTCCAGAAACATATATAGAGACAAAGTCAAAGATGCCAGACAATGCTTGGAATGCGAGCTTTTACGGGTAATCAAATCTTTACAGATCCAGAGATAGGGGTAATCCCAGGTTAAAGAGGTGTGAATTGTCTCAAGCCAGGACAGTTGGTAGGATTTTGCAAGTTCAGGCCAGGTGGTGGTGTGGTGAATGTAATTTAGTGATTCACACTGTATTTACCATACCATTGTAAGCGCAGTAGCGTTATCTGACCACTAGGGGGAGTAGCTCTGGGAATGCTCAGGAGTTTGTACAGGGCTCCACCCTTGGCCCCGCCCACGACTCCTCCCTCTGGACTACTGTCTAAATACCCTAGTCCAGAGCCAGCCTGCAGTTCATCGAGAGTTCAACGGGTAACAGGCTGGCTCTGTAGTAAGTAGATTAAAACCACTGTTCATATCGTAAAGCACGTGTCTAGTGAATTGATGGTTCCATCAATTTAATCTACTTAAGAACAGTCAGGATCGATCATGGAATCAGCCCTCAAGCCTGGACGCATGGAACTCGACCAACAGGATGCAGAGTCAAAAGAAATCTCCCACTGGCTGCGGTGCTTTAAGGCCTACCTGGCAGAACCGAGCACAGCCGAAACGACAGAGGAACAGAAGTTAAGTCTACTGCACACGAGGGTGAGCCACAGAATCTCTACGCAACTAAACTTGGCCGGTTCATATACTGCAGCGCTAGCGATAATCAATAAGATGTATGTAAGGCCCATTACGAAGTTTACGCACGCCATATGTTCACGACTCGCCGCCAGCGGCCTACAGAATCACTTGCTGAATTTTTAAGAGAGCTCAATAATCTATCAAATGACTGTAACTATCAAGCGGTTACCGCGACTGAACATAGAGAACTTGCTGTACGCGATGTTTTTGTAGCGGGCCTCAGGTCTAATTATGTGCGCTAACGACTGCTGGAAAAGGGGGCCCAAGACTTAGAAACAACTGCGGAAATTGCTACCACAATGGAGGTCTCCTTCCGCAGCCTCACCTCGTTCCCCGTGGACCCCGCGACCCAATCATGGGCCCCCGGCGAGCGACTCCCCCAGGCCTATGCCACGCAGCCACCCAGCGACCATGCTGCCCCAGCCAGCCACTATGCTGCTCCAGCCAGCCACTGTGCTGCTCCAGCCTGCCATTTCTGCGGCCAGAATAAGCACCCGCGGCAGCACTGCCCGGCCCGCAACGCGACCTGCAGCAGCTGCGGGCAGAAAGGCCACTGCGCGAGAGTGTGCCTCGCAAAAAGGGCCCCAGTTTCCAACGCCCCAGCGGCACGAAGTAATCGCTCCCCACACCCGCAGGCCCGCGGGGCCCGTAACGCTGTGGCCTATGCCCTGACCCCGCCCCCTCCCGCAACATGCGATCCATGGGGGCCGCAACCTTGGCAAACCTCCACCACGCGGCTGGCCACGTGCGACTCATGGGGGCCACCATCTTGGACGCCATCTTCCTCGCCACCCGCCACATGCGATCCACGGGCCCGACCTGCATCTCCACGCTCGGACAACTCATCAGAAGAATACGGCCTCCCCGGGCGCTCGTCACGCGTCCCGCAACTCGGCGCAGTCACCCTGGATCAATCACGCCTGAAGCATCTGCGGAATTCGATGGCAGAGGTCCAAATCGACGGGTACAACACACCATGCCTTTTCGACTTCGGGAGCACTGAGAGCTTCATACACCCAGACCTGGTAAGACGGGGGGCGGGGGGAGAGGTCAGACCCCCGTAGACTCACAATGGGAAGTGCGTGCATAGATTTTTTAATAAATTTAAAACCTCCATCATGGATCTAATTAAAACAACCCAGAAACTTACCAGGAACTTACAAGGTCTTGCTGTCTGCACCCCATCTGCCGCACGCGCTTGCACCCCGCGCTGCATGTCAGTTTCAAAGGCAAGGCTGTGTGAGCCGCCCCCCGTAGACTCACAATGGGAAGCGCATGTATAGATTTTTAAAATAAATTTAAAACCCCCATCGTGGATATCCACGGCTCGGATGCAACGCGGGTGGCTGTCTTGGACCCCAACACCCGCGTTATAAAGGGGGACTACTGTACGCCCAGTGGGTCCCTCAATATGCAGACAAAGCCCACCCACTCTTTAAGGCCACACAATTTACCCTGTCAGCTGAGGCACGCCAGGCCTTCAACTGCATCAAGGAGGACATCGCCAAAGCAGCCATGCGGGCGGTGGATGAATCCACTCCATTTCAGGTAGAGAGCGACGCCTCAGAGGTAGCTCTAGCAGTCACACTAAATCAGGCAGGGAGACCAGTCGCATTTTTCTCCCGTACCCTCTCCACTTCAGGACTCCGACACGCCTCAGTCGAGAAAGAAGCACAAGCTATTGTGGAGGCTATTTGTTACTGGAGGCACTACCTCGCAGGTAGGAGGTTCACCCTCTTCACCGACCAAAGATCGGTTGCCTTTATGTTTGATAACTCGCAAAGGGGCAAAATAAAAAAATGATAAAATTCTTCGGTGGAGGATCGAACTCTCCACCTATAGCTACGATATTAAGTATCGACCCGGGAAGCTCAACGAGCCTCCGGATGCCCTATCCCGCCAGCGCGCAGATTGACCGACTGTAAAGTCATCCACAACGACCTCTGCCACCCGGGGGTCACCCAGCTCGCCCACTACATCAAAGCCCGAAACCTGCCTTTCTCCAACGAGGAGGTAAAAGCGGTCACCAGGGACTGCCCAATCTGTGTGGAGTGCAAATCGCACTTCTATAGACCAGACAGGGCCCACCTGGTCAAGGCTTCAAGGCCCTTTGAGCACCTCGCGATTGATTTCAAAGGGCCACTCCCCTCAACTAACAAGAATGTTTACTTTCTAAACGTCGTAGATGAGTTCTCCCATTTCCCATTTGCTACTCCGTGCCCCGACATGACCTCCCACACAATCATTAGGTCCCTGCATAGCATCTTCACCCTGTTTGGTTTCCTCAGCTACGTGCACAGCGACCGGGGTTCGTCCTTCATGGGTGACGAGCTGCGTCAGTACCTGCTCGACAAGGGCATTGCCTCAAGCAGGACTACCAGCTACAACCCCGGGGGAACGGGCAGGTGGAGAGGGAGAACGCAACGTTCTGGAAGACCGTCCTACTGACCCTCCGGTCTAGAAAGCTCCAAGTCTCCCAGTAGCAGGAAGTCCTCCCAGACGCGCTCCATGCTATTAGGTCCCTCTTATGCACAGCGACCAATCAGACCCCTCACGAGAGGCTCTTCATTTTTCCAGGGGCACTACCATGGGGGTCTCACTTCCGGCATGGCTGAGGACACCGGGCCCGGTACTCCTGAGGAAACACATCAGGGCACACAAAACCAACCCCCTTGTTGAGAAGGTGCGCCTGCTCCACTCCATCCCCCAGTACGCCTTCATCGAGTTCCCTGACGGCCGTCAGGACACAGTATCCCTCCGGGATCTGGCACCTGCCGGATCCAGCGCCCCCTCTACCCCCACAGAAGAACCCCTCACCCTACACCCCATGCTGCCGCCCCCTCGCGCTCACGAGCCCAGGAGCTCGCTCCACCAGTTCCGTGCACCCGCGCCGGCCAGCCCCCAGCGCCCCCAGTCCCCGGTCGAACCAGAAGAGTATGAAGCTCGGACACAACCGTCCCTGGAGTCCGCCATTGTACCCCAGACCGCAACACCCATCCAGCCACCGCAAGAGGCTGCAACCCCGGTGCTCCGCAGATCATAGAGGACAGTTCGACCACCGGACAGACTTACTTTGTAGACCACCACCCCCGCCGGACTTGATTTTTTTTTGCAGGGGGTGAATGTGGTGAATGTAACTTAGTAATTAACACTGTATTTACCAATACCATTGTAAGCGCAGTAGCGTTATCCGACCACTAGAGGGAGTAGCTCTGGGAATGCTCAGGAGTTTGTACAGGGCTCCACCCTTGGCTCTGCCCACGACTCCGCCCAATGGAATACTGTATAAATACCCTTGTCCAGAGCCAGCCTGCAGTTCATCGAGAGTTCAACGAGTAACAGGCTGGCTCTGTAGTTAGTAGATTAAAACCACTGTTCATATCTTAAAGCACGTGTCTCGTGAATTGATGGTTCCATCAGGTGGGAGGTGAATGTAATGCAACATGAATCCAAGATCCCGGTTGAGGCCGCACTCATGCGTGCAGAACTTGGCTATAACTTTCTGCTCAGCAATTCTGCGTTGTTACGTGTCCTAAAGGCCGCCTTGCAGAACGCTTGCAGAGGCTGAATCCCTTGACTGCTGAAGTGTTCCCCGACTGGAATGGAACATTCCTGCCGGGTGATTGTCGCGCGATGCCCGTTAATTCGTTGTCGCAGCATCTGCATGGCCTTGCCAATGTACCACGCTTCAGGACATCCTTTCCTGCAGCCTATGAGGTAGACAACATTGGCCAAGTCGCACGAGTATGTACCGCGTACCTGGTTGGTGGTGTTCTCACGTGTAATGGTGGTATCCATGTCGATGATCTGGCATGTCTTGCAGAGATTGCCCTGGCAGCGTTGTGTGGTGTCGTGGTCGCTGTTCTGAAGGCTGGGTAGTTTGCTGCAAACAATGGTTTGTTTGAGGTTGCGCGGTTGTTTGAAGGCAAGTAGTGGGGGTGTGGGGTTGACCTTGGGATGTCGATCGATGAGTTGTGCGCCATATCCCGTTCGTACGAGGGCATCTTTCAGCATCTGTAGATGTCTGTTATGCTCCTCCTCGTCTGAGCAGACCCTGTGTATATGGAGGGCTTGTCCATAGGGGATGGCTTCTTTGACTTGGATATGGCACGCGACTCATCGATCGACAGTTCCAACGCGCCACAGCAAAAAACTGCACGGACCTCCTCAGAAGACAACCAAGGGACACAACTGACAGAGTACCCGTCGTCGTCCAGTACTTTCCTGGAGCAGAGAAACTACGAAACTACGACATCTTCTTCGCAGCCTTCAACACATCATCAATGAAGATGAACATCTTGCCAAGGTCATCCCCACACCCCCACTACTTGCCTTCAAACAACCGCGCAACCTCAAACAAACCATTGTTTGCAGCAAACTACCCAGCCTTCAGAACAGTGACCATTACACCACACAACCCTGCCATGGCAATCTCTGCAAGATTAGCCAGGTCATCGACATGGATTCCACCATTATACGTTAGAACACCACCCACCATGTACGCGGTACATACTCTTGCGACTCGGCCAATGTTGTCTACCTCATACGCTGGAGGAAAGGATGTCCCGAAGCGTGGTACATTGGCGACACCATGCAGACGCTGCGACAATGAATTAACGGGCATCGCGCGACAATCACCAGGCAGGAATGTTCCCTTCCAGTCGGTGAACACTTCAGCAGTCAAGGGCATTCAGCTTCTGATCTCCGGGTAAGCGTTCACTAAGGCGGCCTTCAGGACACGCGACAACACAGAATTACCGAGCAGAAACTTACAGCCAAGTTCCACACGCATGAGTGCGGCCTCAACCAGGATCTTGGATTGATGTTGCATTACATTCACCTCCCACCATCTGGCCTGGACTTGCAAAATCCTACCAACTGTCCTGGCTTGAGACAATTCACACCTCTCTAACCTGGGATTACCCCTATCTCTGGATCTGTAAAGATTTGATTACCCGCAAATGCTCGCATTCCAAGCATTGTCTGGCATCTTTGACTTTGTCTATATATATGTTTTGGAACATATCTCTTCCTTCACCTGAGGAAGGAGCAGTGCTCCGAAAGCTCGTGTTTGAAACAAACCTGTTTGACTTTAACCTGGTGTTGTAAGATTTCTTACTGTTAATTTAATAAGCATACTTTGCTGCAGTGGTCACATTATCCTATGTTTCATGTGGTTCAATAATGCAGCCACTTTCTATGACAACCCTTCACTTTACTTGATCTCTTAAATTCTAAGATTTATTTTTAAAAGGATGGGATCATATCAGTCTGCACAACAATGCACATTAAATCTGTGTCTATTTCACTCAAGACATAAATTGATTTATTTTTACATTGGTTGATGTAAATAGGTTGATTAAAATAGCACACAGGAAGTTTTATGTAAACATGCTCGATAATCAATGCAAAGCAACTTCAAAAATCAGTCTCAAAAAGACATAACTCCCCATTGGCAGGTTGACTGGAATATTTTAGTTATCTTTACATTTTCAAATGCGTGCAATCTAGGTCAACTGCTGCAAGTACTGAACAAAATGGCAGCAAAGGCAAACAAAATGGTGGATGGCGATGCAGCAAATCACAAAGCCTAGCTGTCTCCAGTGAATTATTTCACTAAAAAAAATCAAATAAACTGCAATAAGGTATCGTTGAGTTTTTTGAGAGAGGTAGCAAGATTTGGAAATAGCTTTTTGTGCTCATTAGAAACCACACCACCCACAGACACACACGCTCACACACACACACAGACACACACACTACATGCTCTCAGATTAATCTCCAGGCACATGAAGATATTCCTTTGCTACTGCAATCAGCCTGAATGGGAGGCACTTTGGGGTATTTTTATTTGAAAAAATAGAAAACAGATTATGATGGTTTATAAAACAAAAGTGAGGATTATGCAGCATCCATAAATCATATCCTGACAGCAGTTTGCCTAGTAGCTGAGTAAATTATGCCACTTGAAGAATGGGTAGGTGTTAAATCTAGCAATCATTCCTGTCAGTGAAGGATACTCTCGACACCACCTGCTGGAATAAAATCCGTTTGAATAAACTCAGCATCATGTTTCCCACCCGCTGTTTTTGGTCTGGAAATCTCACAAAACACAGGCAAAAGAAACACACAAAGCGCACGCATTTTCACTGAAGATGTGAAAGAGGTCCCGTGCCTTTGTAATTAGGAAGTAATATGGCCCAAGTTTCAAGATGTTAAAACTCCTTTGGATGTCCTTGTTCATTAAAAGCACAATGGAGCGCCTATTACTGTTTATCATACAGCAGCAACAACTCGCTTTTGTATAAATCGGGACCCTCTATTGTGAGTTCACCCCGCTACCACTGCTGGCGAAGATGGGGAACGAGAATCCCGTTGCCGTGAACGGATTGAGAATCCCACCCACAGTTGTTATAGTCTACACTCTTGCGTTCACTGGCCTACAGTAGCTTCAAGTCAAACCAGGGGTGGGATATTCCGGCCTTTCCTGCTGGTGGGATCTTCCAGTTCTGCCGAAGGTGATTCCATGTGGCGGGTTCTCCGGCGGCGGGATGGTTGAGCCACGCAAAACACCATCGACGTCGGTGGGACTGGAAAATCTCGCCTGCGGCCAAATGTGAACCACCTCCACCATCAGAAAACGTGCTGCGGGCGTGGCGGAGGAGGGGGGGGGGGCGGTATTGTGGGGCCGGAAGATCTCAATCAAAGTCTTGATTTTAATATTCTCATCCTCATTTAAAATCCCTCCATGGCTTTACCGCTTCCCCATCTCTGTTCTTTTATTCCAGCCCACTACCCTCCAAGGCACCTTCACTTTTCCAATTTTTCTCCTTTGTGTATCCCCCGAATCTCAACCTTTGTGGAACTGCCTTCAGTTCTCTATGGAACCCACCTCCAATCCCTCCCTGCTGCTCTCTGCCTCATTTTCCTTCTTCCAGACACTCATTAAAACCCATCTCTTTGACCAGACTTTTGGACATCTGACCTAATATGTCCTGATATGGTTCAGTGTCACTTATTCTGTGAAGCATCTTGGGATGGTTCATTACATTAAAGGCACTATTTAAACTCAAATTGTTGCTGTTGTCACTTCAGAAAATGTCCAAGGCACTGGGACATTGTCAAATAAAACCTGACACCTGACACTGGCATGTATTGCGGTGGCAGAGGCAGCCCGCTATTGGTCAGTGTCGGGATCTTTCAGTCTTGCCACAATCAATGGCAATTCCCATTGATCACACCCTCTGTGGCCCGGGAACCCCGCACCAGGGTTCGTCATCAGTAGGATCAGAAGATCCCGCCGTTGTGAACGGCTGGAAAATCCCACTGTCTTGAGGCACATCGGGAATAATAAGGTTAGATGAGGAAAACCTGGGTCAAAGAGCTTTTAAGAGGGGTCTTAATGGAAGTGAAAGAAATAGAAAGGCATCTTGGGAGGCAATTACATCGTCTGAGGGCTTGGCTTCCAAAGGTGCGGTAGCCAACATTGGAGTGATCAAATTCAAGCTTAGTCAAGGAACCGGAATTGGAGAAGTGGAGATATCTCAGAATGTTATGGGGTTTGAAGAGATTGCCGAGACAGGGAACGGAGGGGGGGGGGGGGGGGGGGGGGGGGGGGGGGGGGGGGCAAGCCCATGAAGGGATTTGAAAACAAAAATGTGTATTTCAATATCAAGGGGTTGATTAACCATGAACCAGCATGGGTCAGCAAACACAAGGGTAATGGGTGATCATGATTTGGTGCAAGTTATGACATGGGCTGCAGAATTCTGAATGACCTAATGTCGTAGTCACATTATATATCTTCCACAGCCGGACTAATTTATAAAGTCATTTTGTAAGATGTTTTGCAAAATGGACAATTGCTGAGCTGACAAGATGGTACCAGCTGGTCCCACGCTGGCTTCTGGAAGTTTCAGAGCCATTTCAAAGTGAATAAAGGTTGACCTTCTCAAAAGTCTGGCATGCGAATCTCTTTGCATCACATGAACATTTTAACCAAGCTAACACAGTAGTTCAACAGACAGTCTGTCTGCTTCAGTTAGCTACAGACGAAGACAGCCATTTACAAGTCCTAATCTCTAATAATTATGCTATTGGACTGGAAATTAACTGTACTAACACAATGGTTTAACAAAAGGGCCTTGCTTAATGACACAAAACCAGTATTACATGACTGGGCGGCATGATTTGCTTTAATTATTCAATCTTTGTACCGTATAGCCACTACTGTTTCATGTCTAACATTAACAGGAATCCAAGCAAACAACCTGCTCTGTCCACCATCAAACAGGTGGCAGCAGTAAGAACTCTGGTCCTCAGCAAACCTGGGAACCACTGGAACCTAGGAAGTCGTGCCTTCAAGAATAACTGACAGAATCACAGAAAATACAGTGCAGAAGGGATCCTTCGGCCCATCGAGTCTACTCCGACACATGAAAAACACCTGACCTACCTACATAATCTCAATTGCTAGCACTGGGCCCATAACCCTGAATGTCACAATGAGCCCAGTGTTCATCCAGGTACTTTTTAAACTTGCCTCTTGTGCCTTCTCCATGGAAGTCTCATTTCTGGAAAGACAGGATCACCCTACAAGCAGTCAACATCTCTTCTGATGGGACAATGCATTAGATGTTTCATTCCGGACTCTGGATTCATTAAAACCCATAACTTGTATAAATGGTTGTGCCCTGAATCCTCTTCCTCTAGCCTGATCCAACATTTATTGTGTGAGCGAAAAAGGGGTGGACACTGCAAAACACCTTCTGCATGCATGTGTGTGTGTGTGTTTGTTTGTGTGTTCAGCGAAATCAGAATAAAAACACATCTTTCTATTTACAGACGGGGTAGTGAGATGAGAAACCACAGCAGTTTAAAATGATCTTCCTCCTACCCATTGTACCTACCGTTTACGGAGGTGAGAGGGGGGGCCACTCAGGAGTTCATTCGGATAATCAAGTCTACAGGTAATAAAGGTGTGGTGAAAATTTCCGTCGCAGTTGAGCTGAGGAAGGATCAGAGTTGGAGAATAGTATGGAGGTGAATGTCGGCAGTCTTTTTAATGGTGGCTATAAGTGGCCCACAATGGAAATAGTAGTGTTGAACACCATAAATTAAAACTCCCAACAGCCCTGACCCTCCAGTGGCGAAGTCATGCCATAGCTCGCTGGAAATTAGACTAAGGTGAACTTAGTGACAGATCGAGAGCAATGTCCAAATCACATCTAAAGCGCCAGGGTCCAACAAAGAACAGAACAATTTAGTAAAAGCCAACAACTTGTGTAAGTTTCTCACTTGCAAATTTAATAAAAAAATAATGAGTAGAATTGGAACTAGTTTTAATTTTAATTTTGTAATTAAGTTTCATTGCCAAAATTGGTACATAGCGAAAAGGCAGCAATCTGTCAAAAGAACCATCGGTCATTGTCACAAATCCAGGTGTGTGCTCCATCTCTGACACTTTGGCTTGTGGGTGTCTGGTTCCTTTGTTCCAAACAACATGCTGACGTTACACAAAGGATCTTTTGAGAAATAAATGCTGGAGCTGTCCTCTCATTACACAAACAAAACAACATGTATTTATATAGCACTTTTAACATAATAAAATGCTCCAGAGTGCATCACAGGAGCATTTTAAAGCAACATTTTTACATTGAGCCACAGAAGATATACGAGGGCAGATGACTAATAACCAACTTATTTCACTCCCATTCTATCCCAAAGATGCAGTTCAAATCTACACTTTGGTCCTCAATTTTCTTGAAGCACGTCAACCACTCAATAGCTTCCTTAATGCTAATCTGTCCCATGGACTATTGTCATTATCGGGATTCATGTTTTAGAATTTGCAATCTAGCGTCAAAGTGAAACATGTGAGACGTTAAAAAGTGAAGTCTCCCCGTGTGCCTTGCTTCTCTAAGCTTTAACATGATCTGAGTCTTAGTATCAAAGCGAAACATAGTGGGACCTGTGTTGTACAGCGAGATGCTGTGATCACTACAATTTAATTTCCTTGCTCATTGATTAGGACATGGAAGAACAAATGACATCAGACTGCAGCAGTGCAGCTTCAGATCAATAGTGACAAACCATAAAATATTGCAGTTTTCATGGTTTAATGCCTCCCCTTTGCTTGCTGTTATCTTTACAGTGAACGGCTGGAAAATCCCACTGTCTTGAATATAAATTGGCAGGTGTACAATGCAGAATTTCTGCCTCAAAAGCTGCAAACAATGGGCTAAACTCATTGTTACGGTTCCTTTTCTATTTATTCCTTCCCATGCCATCCATTTTATTTACTTCTAATTTCAGCATGCAAAAGGAATTTGTTTAAGCTGACATATTGCTTGAGTAGACTGATGTGGAACTGATTCCTCCATGCACCGCCCTAGCAAAAAAAGAATAATTTGATCACGCATTTCTTTATGATTTTGAATTCCAGTGCTTGTCTTTTGTTCGTTAATGGGATTAGAAGCAACCATCATGGAATAGAATAGAATTATAGAAAGGTGACAGCACAGAAAGAGGCCATTCGGCCCAACTTGTCCATACCATATCAAGGACACCCAGGTACCCTTTCTAATTCCACCTTCCTGTGACTGGTCCATAGCCCTGTAGCTCAGAACACTTAAGTTGCAGGTCCACGTACTTTTAAAAAGATTTTAGGGTCTCTTAATCCACCACCAACTCGGACAGTGAATTCCAGATGCCCACTATCCTCTACCTAAAAAGGTTCTTCCTCATGTCTCCTCTACGCCTTCTGTTACTTATCTTGAATCTCTGTCCCCCTGGTTCTAGAATTCTTCACCAAGAGAAACCAATTTTATCCAGTCTGACTGCTGCAGGACCCAGTTTTCTTACCATAGGGAAATATCATATGAGGAAGCTTCCAGTGTTTGGAGAAGAATTTCCACACAAACATTCCCAATCTCCCCTTCAAAGTCCAGTGGGAGTCTGGTCCAAATATATAGAAGACTAATACCAAGAATTGGTGGATTGTCTTCTGAGAAAAGGTTTGAGTGGTTCGTTTTGTAACCATTGGAGTTTAGAAGAGTAACAGGCAACTTGATCAAAACCTAGTGGATCCTAAGGGGTATTGACAGAGTGCATATTGACAGGATGGATAGGATTCTCCGTCGTTCATGGCAGCGGGATTCTCCAGTCCCGCTGGAGTGAATGGGAGATTTGGCTGAGGGTCAAGTTCTCCGCTCTTGCTTGCAGTGGCGGGATGGAGTCGCAACAGACAATGTTTCCTCTTGTTGAACAAACTAGAACTTTTAGGGGGTCACTGTTTTAAAATAAAGGGTCAATCATATTTGACAGAGATGGGGAAAAATCCTCAAAATCCTGGGGAGGCAGATCTTTGAGTATTATTAAGAAGTCTTACAACACCAGGTTAAAGTCCAACAGGTTTGTTTTGAATCACTAGCTTTCGGAGCACAGCTCCTTCCTCAGGAGAATCACGTTGAATGACATTGCAGTGTGAATCCCGCCCATTATGTGCAGGTTCATTTTTTAGCAAATCTGCACATTAAAGCTCACATTAGTCTCACTTTAATGTGCAGATTCCTGAGTTACCCGTGGTGGGGGATTTGGCCCTTACTTGACTCGAGACGTTAGGTGACCCAATTCAGTACTGGTCTCCAGAAACGGGGACCCAATGGAAGGCCCAGGGGGTCGGACGCCCAGGTGCATGCCCTTTGGGCAGGGTGGCACCCTGAAACTGCTGATGCCACCAAGGCACTGCCAGTCTGGAACCCTGGAAGTGCCACCTGGGTGCCAGTCTGGCATTGCCATTGTGCCCAGGTGGCACTGCCAGCCAGCAGGGGTACTGCCTGGGTGCCAGTTTGACACGTCCCAGGTGCTAAGTTGGCTTTTTCTGCACTGGTATGATCAGGCCAAGGGTGCCCTGCACAGGTGTTGGGGGGAAGGAGAGGGGGAGGGACAAGGATGGAGGGCCGGCAACCCGCCCATAATACAGTGGGGCTTGGGGGGCGGGGGGGTGGGAGTCAGGGGTCACCTCTGGAGTCCCAATCTCTTGCTACATTGAGGAGTTCCGGTGAATGGTGCTCTTCAGTGTACAAAGCAGGGCTGTGCATGGCCTCAGCCATGCGTTCCCTGGTGAGGCCCCTTAGTAAACGCGAGTTGCATTTTATAGCCTTGTTTCATGCCCCCAAGAATACTGGTCTGAACTGTTTTTTTCCATCAGGGATGACGTCTGTGGCACCGAAGAACAGTGGCAGCCATGTGTACCATCTACAAGATGCACTGCAGCAACTCACCAAAGTTCCTCAGACAGCACCTTCCAAACCCACTACCGCAACCATCCAGAAGGACAAGAGCAGCAGATACCTGGGAACCCCACCACCTGGAGGTTGCCCTCTAAGTCACTCACCACCATGATTCCCTAACAGCACAGTGTGTGTATCTACACCTCAAGGACTGCGGAAGTTCAAGAAATAAACTCACCATCACCTTCTGAAGGGCAACTAGGAATGGGCAATAAATGTTGGCCGAAGCAGCGACGCCCACATCCTGTAAATACATTTTTAAAAAATGAACACGAGATTAGATCGACTGGGCCAAAGGACCTGGTTCTGTGCTTTAAAGAGATACAGAAAGGTTGAATCCAGTTTGCGTTTAGTTATTGTACTGGTCTTTATTATATTGCCTGGGATATACCATGCATATCAGCCCAACAGTTAGAGATAATTCATCATTTTTCATTTTGTCCCAGCAACAACCTACAGATGTCAGAATTTTAATGTTTATGATTCCTAAACTATCATGAAGAGGCAAAAAATTCATAATTTCTCAATATGTTCTATCAATCCAGCCCAAACTGCAAGGATTGCTCAGCGAACATCTGTGAGTCTCATGGCACAAGAGGGTGTCCTACCAACGCACAGCTAATATCAGGAGGAACTGCCTTTAACCTAAAGTTATTGGGTGAGACAGATCACCAGTGCCACTGCCTACGAATCCCACTGAGCACCCATTGTGGCCTGTGGTTGTGCAGAGTGGCATTGGCTCTTCGACGGTGAGGGGCCACAGATCCGGCGGGCCTCTTCCTAACTTCTCTCTCCCTGCGCTTATGCACCGCCTTCTCCTAGGGTGGGGGTGAGTGTGGTCGGTGGGGGAGAGACAGAAAGTGCACAGAGTTAGGGAGTTGGACGCATGTGGCACAGGGGGTGGACAGCTGGTGGCCTTTGTGAGCAGGACACCCAACCATGGCGGACAGTATGGGTGTTGGCATGTGGTACAGAGTGGGGTCCCGAAAGATGTGCTTGTTAGGTAATTTGGACATTCTGAAGTCTCCCTCTGTGTACCAGAACAGGCGCCGGAATGTGGCGACTGGGGGTTTTTCAGAGTAACGTCACTCCAGTGTTAATGTAAGCCTACTTGTGACAATAAAGAATCTTCTTATTATAGTGGACTGAGCATTAAACAGCTGTTAAGCACTGAAACATATGTGGGGTAAATTATATTGCATTGGATGAGCGTATGAATCCAGAAGGGGGTTAAGTCAATGGGTTGATTTTTCCATTTCAATTGCCATCAATGGAATTACATCAATATGTCTTGACATTTTCATGTGATAAATTCACCTCAATTTTAACTGTGTAAAATTAAGCTAAAAGGCCAATACTCAAAAGTACAAGCTGCTATCCAGATCATAGAGTAGCAAAGAAAACAAGATATATCACAGGGTGAGTTACTTGTAGTTCCCAGATTTAAATGGGGAATTGGGACCTGTTAATTCTGAGTAAGTACAGGAATTCCTAAATCTATTGCTTGATCTGAATCTGTTGTTGTGTTTTTATCAATTGAAAACGTCAATGAAGTTAATTAGAAACAGTGATTAATTAGGTCTATTACTCAATATTATGGCGACGGTGCGACACACAGTCAAATGTGAGCAGTTTGGCATTAACATCCTTCAACCATTAACAGCCACGCAAAAGGGAAAACTTTATAGCTGGTTTGGAGTTTAACTCTTAAACCAATGCAGGAGACGATTTATTTAAACACAACGGATGCATTCTGCACAGAACTGACAAAACTGATCAACTCGGGAATAAATTCTTGTTGACAGATCATTAAGAAAATGGTCACACTACAGCACTGAGGAGATCCAAATGAAATGTTATTAAAAGCGCATTGCAGGACATCAAATAATTCAAAATGAATGGATTCTGTGCTTTGCACATTTAATAAGCTAGATGTACACTGACAAAATGAAGAAAACCTTAAGGAGCTCTCTTAAGAGCTTAAACACTGATAATGGCGAGGCAAATTTTTTCATAATGAATCTTCCCTCTTGGCTCTTCTAACTAATACTGCCTCATCTGGCCTCACAGTTAATCCTGATCATGGTTTTAAAATGTCAGGTGGATTTGATAGGGTAAAGATGGAGAAAGTACTTCCTCTAGTGGGTGAATCAAAAACAGCAGCATCTTACAAATAGAGTTTGGCTATTGAGGAGTGAAATCAAGAAGGACTTTTTCAAACAGTGGAAGAATCTAGAAGTCCATCCAATCTCCCTGCTGAAAAGACTGTGGGTGGAATCCTACCGATAGCTCATCCCCCCCCCCCCCCCCCCCCCCCCTGTGGTGAGTCAGGCAAACCATGCAAAATGTCACAGACATAGAGTTCGCTGTCGGACAATGGTGAACCACTTACGCCGCCAGAAAACATGCCACAGGGGTTTGGGGGGGGGGGGGGGGGGGGGGGGGAAAGAGTGCTGACGACGGAAAATTATGGTCTGCGTCTGCTGGGACATTTGGAGCGGGATTCTCCAGTCTCGTCTGTAGAGGGAACCCGTTGCAAGTGATAGCGGAAAATTAGGCATTCCAGCCACACCATTCACTGTCAGTGACATTGGAAAAGCCGAGGACGGAGGTTTTTGACCTGAGGGTCAATAGATTTTTTTAGGTCGAGTATCACAATATCTGGAGCAAGAGTGAGCAGATGATTTGGGGTGCAAATCTGCCGTAATCTAATTGAATACAGGTTCAAAGGGCTGAATGGACCTGAAAGAGAGAGCTGAGGAGATTGTAGAGGCATTGAGGGTGATCTTTCAGCAATCATTGGAGGCAGAGAAGGTCGCAAAGGAAAGTAGCTAATGTAACACCGCTGTTTAAGAAGGGAAAGAGGCAGAAGATGGGGAATTATAGGCCGGTTAGCCTGACCTTGGTCATTGGTAAGATTTTAGAGTCCATTATTAAAGATGAGATCGCGGAGTACTTGGAAGTGCATGATAAAATAGGACTGAGTCAGCACGGCTTCGTCAAGGGGAGGTTATGTCTAACAAATCTGTTAGAGTTCTTGGAGGAGGTAACAAGGAAGTTAGACAAAGGAGAACCAGTGGAAGTGATTTATTTAGATTTCCAGAAGGCCTTTGAAAAGGTGCCACACAGGAAACTGTTTAATCAGTCAGAAACCCATGGTGTGAATGATAAGATCCTGGCATGGATAGAGGATTGGCTGACTGGCAGAAGGCAGAGAGTGGGCAAAGGGGTCTTTTTCAGGATGGCCGGTGACTAGTGGTGTGCCTCAGAGGTCTGTACTGGGACCATAACTTTTCACAATATACATTAATGATCTGAAAGAAGGAACTGAAGGCACATTGCAAAGTTTGCAGATGATATAAAGATCTGTAGAGGGACAGGTAGTATTGAGGAAGCAGGTGGGCTGCTGAAGGACTTGGGCAGGCTAGGAGTGTAGGTAAAGAAGTGGCAGATGGAATACAATGTGCAAAAGTGTGAGGTTATGCACTTTGGAAGGAGGAATGGAGGCATAGACTATTTTCTAAATGGGGAAATGCTTAAGAAATCAGAAGCACAAAAGGATTTGGGAGTCCTTGTTCAAGACTCTCTTAAGGTTAACATGCAGGTTCAGTTGGCAGTTCAGAAGACAAATGCGATGTTAGCATTCATGTCGAGAGGGCTAGAATACAAGACCAGGGATGTACTTCTGAGGTTGTTAAAGGCTCTGGTCAGACTCCATTTGGAGTGTTGTGAGCAGATTTGGGCCCCATATCTAATGAAGGATGTGCTGGTCTTGGAAAGGGTCCAGAGGAAGTTCGCAAGAATGATCCCTGGATCCCTGGCTTGTCGCATGAGGAACGGTTGAGCACTCTGGGTCTGTACTCATTGGAGTTTAGAAGGATGAGGAGGGATCTTATTGAAACTTACAGGATACTTCGAGGCCTGGATAGAGTGGATGTGGAGAGGATGTTTCCACTTGTAGGAAAAACTAGAACCAGAGGACACCATCTCAGACTAAAGGGACGACCCTTCCAAACAGAGATGAGGAGGAATTTCTTCAGCCAGAGGAACTCTTTGCTGCAGAAGGCCAAATCACTGAGTGTCATTAAGACAGGGATAGATAGGTTCTTGATTAATAAGGGAATCAGGGGTTATGGGGAGGAGGCAGGAGAATTGGGATGTGAAAAATATCAGCCATGATTGAATGGCGGAGCAGACTTGACAGGCCGAGTGCCCTAATTCTGCTAATATGTCTTATGGTCTTATGGCCCATTCCTGACCTTAACCATCTGCCCTTTCCATGTCCACATTTGCACATTAACCAGGGAGTATCATTGGATGATGATCAGGAACAAGACCTTGACTGAGTTTTCCCTTTTCCAAACAGTAAAGTCAACATAGTCCCAGATGGCCATAGGTGGTTTTCCGCTTTGAGGGGGCGGGCTGACTGGTGGTGATTTAACCTGAGGATCATCACACCTCAGGCGGGGGACAAGATTGAGAAGGTGGGGCCTTCATGAATAACCTCAGCCAGTACAGGAATTGAACCAGCACTGTTGGCCTTCCTCTGCATCACAAATCAGCTGTCTAGCCAACTGAGCGAAACAGGCTCCCTATATAATACCACTGAGGTCAGTTGTCAAACGCATCAGGAAACTGTGTGCAGCTATTGAATATGTCACCTGGTTCTGCATAGTAAAGTTACAAAATGAATAGTGGGGTTGTCAGCTGAGCAATGTGAAAGGGTATTTAACTCAACCCCCACTTCTAGTGTCACATCAGGGACTACACCACTGGAAAATGAGGGAAAGGTCAACAATTATCTCCCAGTCTCTGTCCGCGCTGCTTTCAAGCTTTTCTCAGCTAGAGACTTGTTAAAAAATAACATGAAAGGCAGATGTTGGACACCATGAGAAATGGTGGCCTGATGGCTAATGCGTTGGGGCTATGGGCTCAAATCCTACCAAAGCAGCTGGTGGAATTTAAATCCAATTAATAAATCGGGAATTGTAAAGCTCATCATCGATAATGATGACCATGACAACTATCATTGATTGGCTTGAAAACCCGTCTGGCCCACTCATGTCCTGCCCAGAAATCTGCCATCCTTATCTGGTCTGGCCATATGTGACTCCAGACCCACAGAAATGGGAAAAGGGCAAACTGCCCTTTGAAACAGGGTGGGCAACAAATGCTGGCCTTGCCAAGGACGCCCACATCCAATGGTTTTCTCTCGTTTATGAAGTTCAACAATTTCTGCCATTTTAGAAATGGTTTGATTTCTGAGTTTGTTGCGGCACTTTGGAGTACACCTTTCTCAGGCGTGTTGAGCCACTGTCGTGGAAAATAGTTTCAATTTCACTGGGTCTCCAAAGTGGCACACATAAAGGGAGTTGAAAACCCTATTTCAGCAAAGGTCTTTTGCAAAGAGGCATCGGATAAACTGGAAGCAAATGTGGAAATTATTAACTGTAAAACCTTCTGAGGTAAAAGGGCTGGAAAAATATCCTTATTCTTTTCATTGGGTCCCTTCCTCTGAAAGCTTACGGCAGTGACTTTACAGCGGCAACACGTTCACAGTTAACCTGCACCGCATATTTTTAATTAATCACTTAATTTGAGAAAGGCTGACAGATAAGCCACCCTGAGAATTTGGCTAATTCCAAGAATTGAAAATGACATCTTACTTGGAACTGAAACTTTAGCATTGTGTGCAGTCAATATCCTTTGAGAGAAAGACTTTGGTGCTCAGACTCTGTATTTTGATTCATAAGAGCAAGGTTTTTCAATGGTCTCCTTCACTACCAAGGGCTGAAAATGTGAAAAGATTGAAATTTTCAAGAGAACATTAGATGCTAATCAAACTAGGTACTTTTGCTCATAATCAGGAGCACTTTAAAAACTCAAATGGTTGCAAAGGCAAATAAGTAATGGGCAAGATTTTCCCGGAAATCAGAAATGGCTGATGGCAGGCAGGAAAAGTGACATGGAGGCCACCTACTGCAATGATGGCTTTTCCGGCCTTATAGTGCAGCACTTAGTGCCAAAACCTTTCAGGCACGGATTCTACACTGCACCACTGGCAGGACGGCCTCTGGTTCGCTGACCCCACCACCACATCACACTACAATCATTGTGGTGCCCAATGCATAGCGGCCATAATTCATATGTCACTTGAAAGTGACGTCTGCCTGGAAATATGTCCCAAAATTCTCCAACGTCTACCGTGAGAGATTCCTCGATGCTGTAGAGGCCCGACGTGATATAATCTACTCACACTGAGCAGCAAGGTCACAAACCCAGCATGGAGGGCGGTGACAGTGGTTTTGAGTGTCAACACCCTAGAGGGCAGCGGCAAAGGTTATGAATGCCAACTCCAAGCAGAATAAGACAACCTCTAGTGCCGCTAGAGGATGAATGGCCTCCTCTGTTCTGCCAGGGTAAATCACTCCTTTCATCGCTTACGACTCACACCTTCACGCACCTACGGGCAGCACGGTAGCATTGTGGATAGAATAATTGCTTCACAGCTCCAGGGTCCCAGGTTCGTTTCCGGCTTGGGTCACTGTCTGTGCGGAGTCTGCACATCCTCCCCGTGTGTGCGTGGGTTTCCTCCGGGTGCTCCGGTTTCCTCCCACAGTCCAAAGATGTGCAGGTTAGGTGGATTGGCCATGATAAATTGCCCTTAGTGTTGGGTGGAGGTGTTGACCTTGGATAGGGTGCTCTTTCCAGGAGCAGGTGCAGACTCGATGGGCCGAATGGCATCCTTCTGCACTGTAAATTCTATGATAATCTATCATGGTTGTGAGTGTCACCATCCTGCAGAGCAATGGCAGTGGTTGTGTGTGTCAACACCCTGGAGGGCAGTGGCAGTGGTTGTGAGTGCCAACATCCTGCAGAATAAGACAACCCCCAGGCCAATGCCGCAAGTGGATGAATGGCCTCCTCTGTTCTGCCAGGGTAAATCACTCCTTTCATCGCTCACAACTCAGTCCCAGCTCAAGGCACACACAACTTAGTCTTCCAAACACATCATCATCTCCCCTGCAGCTCATGTCCTCATCAGCTCGCTGGTCCTACTCACCCTCCACGCCAGGCATCTTCATAATTTCCCTGCCATACGATCTGCGTACACTCCCTGTAATGATATGTATATTGATTGGGATGTAAAGAGTTAAAAAGTTAATGATAATGCTTCTTACCACCAGAGGGAACCACAGAGCAGTCATATATATATCATGTGACTTGGGACATTCTGGCATAAGATAGTGAGACATGAGAGAGAGCAGTTGTACTTGAGAAAGTCTGCTAGTTAGAGATAGCATAGGTTAATATAGAAACCTTCTACTTCAGGAATGTGAACAAATCAAAGTCCAACAAGAGCATAACAATGAACGTGCAACAGTGAACAGGTCAATTGAGAGCATCAATCGTGAACAGCCTACAAGAAAATGACATCTTGGAGATGTTGACTCCAGATGAGAAGCACCAAGAGCTCAACGATACATCAGATCATCCAGAAGGGAATGATGTCACGAAGCTCAACAATGTATCAGATCATCCAAGGAACCTGAGATCATAAAGTGCAGCAAAATATCAGATAATACAAAGGACACTGATAGTATAAAGGCTGAAAATGAATCAAACAAGCCAAAAGGAACGGTACTTGAGCACATAAAAAGACACAAGGGAACAAAAGACTCGACACAAAGGTATGGCTGTGAAACCGAAGGACAACTGAACAGCACAGTCCAATGCCATGACAAGAAAGTGTTTGAAGTTGCAGTCACACTTGACAGACCATATAGTATGGAAAGCAATCCAGGTGGCAACGGAGCAAGGTACTGCATGACAGTGTGTGAAACACAGCTACCGGTCAAGGTAACATGGACAAATGCGTGTGTGGACAATACAAAGTTCATGCATAACCGCACCAATGCGAGGAAGAACAGGACACTGTTTAGACAAAATAGACATCATTCTAACAAATTTAACAAGTTGGTATTTGCTCAAAGATCAGAAACCAACCCATTTTTTTCAGGAAAAGGACACACAAAAACGACACCACAAGCACAGAAAAAAGACCAGGTCAGACAACGAACATGGTTCTACCAGTCAAACACCTGATCGATTTGAGATGATGGCTTGTTAGTTATGTAACACACTACCGGAGTGAAGACTGAGTACAGACTCAATTGGTGGACTGTAAAATGGTTTTTTTTAATGTTAACTACTGTACAGTTTCAGTAATCAATTACATGTAAAGAACATATAATTTTCTTACTATACGCATGTTTGTAGAAATCTCCAAACATCTTTGAAAAAAAGTGGATGTGAAAAAAGGGGGATGTAATTATATGTATATTGACTGGGATGTAAAGAGTTAACAAGTTAATGATAATGTTTTTTAGCACTAGAGGTAACCACAGAAAGGTCAAATATATCATGTGACTTGGGATAAGATAGTGATGTATGAGAGAGAGAACAGTTGTACTTGAGAAAGTGCTAGTTAGAGATAGCATAGTTTAATATAGAAATCTTCTACTTTAGGAATGTGAACAAATCTTAGTTAGTAGTGTAATAAATGTATAGTTTTGTTCATTAACAAAGCTTTGTGTTCTTTATTCAACACTACGCATCCAAGCCATCCAGGTAAAGCAAAATAGAGAACATAATACTCATTCCATCCGTTTTTATGCAGGCGTAGCTGGCACACAACAAGAGGGAGAGATCCCAGACGAGTGGAGGGAAGCCAGAACTCAAGGTCTTCACTGACTTTGAAGATATTGCCATCTGACTGGCCGGCGAGGATACCCATCACTCTTGTGCTGATGGTGAGGTCCGCAACAATATTGAAGATCCAGAACTGCAGCATCAATCAGACAACAATACTGTGAGTCATGTCTCCTGTTTTTCAGGCCCCTGCCATGCTCTAATGAACAATCCTTTCTTTTGCAGGTACATCTGGAAAGCAGCCCAGGGAGTCCCTCAGTCAGGCCTTCCAATCTAATTCTGTCAGCAACACAGTGGAGGAAACAAATGCCTCCATTGATTTCTACTTTGGTCCTGTCTATGAGCAAGAAGAACTACAGCGAGATCACCAGGCTCCATGTTTGGTATAATATCCTCATTGCGTTTGCCTCCAAAGGACCACTCTTTACCCATTCATTATCTGAAGCTGCTTCCCAAAGCCATTTACTCATGTCCTGAACACTATATTGATACTCACTGCTTACTTCACCTTCTGCTTTAATAAGACCTGGACCACCCTTGTTCCACACCTTTTGCCATTCTCCTGCATCCTGAATTCTCACCTCAGACACAGGCATGGATCAAATCTTCTCACCAAGGCCTTGCACTCAACCTGGTCTATGGGAGGTTTTGTCAATAGGCACCTTAGCACACAGCCAAGGATTACGAGCACTCTCCTTGGGCAGTGAACCATTGCAAACTCTCCAAGCGGGATACAGCTTCTGGCCCAGTCAGCCAATGACACAGCCATATCATAGCAGTCAGTGATTTGCATGGGTTAAATGCTGAGCAGCAATCAATAGCACATGCACGCATAAGTGGTGCTTGATTGGGCACAACTGCGTGACTAATTTGACTTCAGGCATGTCAATTGAGTTACAGCTGAACAGTCTCAGCTCCAATGCAGTACTGATCACTGATATGTCTTTCCATTAGCCTTTGACCTTGTCAACATCTGCCTCCAGAAGCCACCCCACCCCCCCCAGATTTGATTGGAACTGTCAGTCTGTGATGACTCCCACCCAACCATCTATTCACTGCCTCAGGCATGCCTCCCCTGTGTAAGACCCTTCCAAGAAGCCCATGCCCGAGCAGCAGAAGACATCCTCAGAAACAATGCTTTTCACAATTGACAGTCATGTCCCCCACCTCCCCTGAGTCAACCATCCAGTCAGTCCATGGTACCCTGGAGTGTTTCCCCGGCCTTCCTTGACTAGGCCCAAGAACCCGGGACTATTTCCCCTGGTACCTTTCCAGTGTTACCCAGGTTTCCCTCACGTGTAGCCCTTGTCTCCCCTGAGTGTTACCCCACCATCCCACAACACGAGACCTTAGTCATCCCCGAGTCAGGTCTTGGTAACCCCCAGTGAAAGTCTGGTGACCCTGAGCCAGAGCTGCTACCCCCAAGTCAACCTCCTAAACCTGCAGTGCTGTTCAGCGAATGCTGCACTCCCCTTTCAGCTCCCCCTGCAGGTGTGGTCACCAGGTGCGCACCCTTTGAGACAGTTGTGATTTGCCGTTAAGGCACCATCGTGGATGGATGTTTTCACCGCTGGGGTGGAGTTAAAATTCTGGTGTATGTGCCTGATAATAAGATGTGAATGTATTATAATGTGTTCTAGACACTGAATGGCAGAAAATGCAGCCTGTCACTGATGGGGGAGGGGAAAATCTTACACAATGGCATAAAATGTGACTTTGGACTTTGTGATATTTTACACTTCTGTCACCGAATCTACCCAACATGAGCAGGATAGAAAATTCTGGCTAATGCGTTGAATTTTGCAGCTTAGGTTGCAAATTGTGGATAAATGTGCCAATCCTGTGCCCACAGTGTGGAGATACATCTAATGGCAGCAAACCTGGAGATAGAGTGGTGCACACTTGCTGACTAGTATGGCCTCTGAGCACAGATACCTCCACAGACTGTTGAAAGTTTAGGCCGTATTTTCATGAAGTAAATGGCTGATCTGGCTTTTCCAACTCCGCAAACTTTTCGGCATTAAGGAGGCCTCTGCCCGCTAAAATTTTGTTCTGGGGATATGGAGGCAGAAAGGAATCAGGCCAGCCACCTCTGAAGTCCTGGCCTCAGGCAGCTATGGAGATGGGTGGATGTGAAATCCAGCAGGATAGAAGGCTCGCCTCAGTTTACTGGGACATTAGCCAGTTTTAATTGTGACTACTGGGCCCTCAAAATCTCAGCCCTCACTCCTTTACATCCCCACCCGTCCTCATGCTCTCTATACCCTCTTATATCACCCATACCAGCCCCCCCGAACAGGCGCCGGAATGTGGCAACTAGGGGCTTTTCACAGTAACTTCATTTGAAGCCTACTTGTGACACTAAGCAATTTTCATTCATGGCTCTCCATGTATCTCATACTCTCCATGACCCTTCCATGTCCCCATGCAGACCAACTACCTCATTAACGATTACAGAACTATTGGAAATCTGGCAAGTCTTTGAAATTATCCTGAAACTGACACAAAAGTCTTTGAAGATTTACTGTTAAAATAACATTTAAAACTTACATAAAGTTTTAATCAATCCTGGTCATTCATAATATCAATGCCAAAAAAAAAACTGTTATCTACTTCACACCTCTTAATCATGTAAATAAACATACAGAAATTGAAAATCGCTTCAACAGAAGGATCGTGGGCGGGATTCTCCCATTTGGGACTTTTAAGTCCCGACGCCCGCTGGAAAATGGGTGAGAATCACTCTGGACGTTTTCCGCGAACGTCCGGGGTGATTTCCCGTTTTTCAGGGGATTAGCAGGGCCCCGACATGCGTCCCACAGCTCTGGCTGCAGGCGGGGCCCTGCTGTCAAGACCGCGTGGCCGCACATGTGCGTGACGGCCCACTTCGCCGTGGGCCCCGCTGACATGGCGGAGCCACTCAGTGAGCCCACGCGGAGTAAGGTAGGTCCCTCCCAGATTGCATTGGCCAGCTGATTGTTGTCCCCCGATTGTTGGCTTGGCCACCACTGAGGTCCCCCCCACCGCCGAGTAAGTATCCCCTCGGCCCCCCCACCAGGACCACCACCTCGGTAGCAGGTCCGTGCTCCCGCCGGGTGGTACCAGATGTGAACTACGCCTGCGAGAACTCGGCCGCTTGACCGCGGAGAATCACCGCGGGGGCCTCTTCCAACGGCCCCCGACCGGCGCCGCGTCAATCGCGTCAACTGCGTGTGACTGCCGGCTCTGCAGAGAAGTGCCGTTGTGCTGGATTTCCGGTGTGAGCGGCTAATCTCCGCTCGCGCGCTAGGCGCGATTCCAGCGCAGAGGGTCAGAGAATCCAGCCCCACGTTACTACAAAGTAATTATAATAACTCAGAAGGAAGAGATCAAAATGAAGATGAATTTATTTATGTATTTGCAAGTTCATGCCAGACATAACATCTCACTCAGGGAGGAATCTTTGAAATATTTTATTTCAAAGTTGACAGCCAGTCCTTCTGTCTCAATTTGTGCGTATCGGCATTCAGCGTCCATCAAGGTCTGCGAGACGCATGCAATGGGGTGTTCCATACCATCATCCCACATCGTGCAAGCACCTCCCTGATGCCATAAGTCGAAGCATCACAAATTAGTATTTAATATCTCGTTGGGTCGTAATGTGTCAGGAGTTGTCTAGAAAATAGGTGCCTCTTCACAGCCACAAATGAGGGGCTGGTTTAGCACAGTGGGCTAAGACAGCTGACTTGTAATGCAAGACAAGAGCAGCAGTGTGGGTTCAATTCCAGTTCCAGCCTCCCTGAATGTGGCGACTAGGGGCTTTTCACAGTAACTTGTAAACATTGCAGCTCTGCATTCACCTTAGGAAGTAGCACATCGGGAACCAGTCGGATCAACATAGATGTGGGCTCTGGCACCCTTAATCCTGCCCAGGTTCTCCTGGAAAACCTCTGAATATTTACTCAACACCTCGCAAAGATTGACAGATCCCATTCAGATAATTTACTGCCAATCAAACCGATGGACTCTCAACTAGTGTAACTGCATGGAGCTGCTATTGCGTCATCCTCCAGGGCATCCATTTGTAAAGCGACCTTTACTACTGTCAATGGCAGCGTTCCCTGTGGCGTTTCGGGTGGCCCTGACCCTCATGAGACCCCGAACTATAATAGTGGCCTGGTGACCGGATTTCCCCATCCTCCTTGTGCGCAGTATCCCACTGGGCTGCAACAGCACCTCCAGCCATACTCTGACTCAGGGACAGCTCCACTGGAGGTATCCTTGCCGGACCGTACTCTTCCATGACCAACATGGAGTGTCAATGAAAGGGCAACCCAAGCTACGCACACCGTAGCCAATGGATTCTTGCAGTTCCCATGCACCCTACTCTGCATGTTCACGATAGAGGGAAAGTTCAAAAACCCACTTTAATTCCAGCGTAGTTTCCGTCAATAGCTCCCGTTGAGTGGTCGAATTATTGATACGACAGATGGGTCTGTCCCATAACATTTCTGAGCCTGGGTTCCTGGTGCTGTGAGGCAGCAGTGATAATCACTGTGCCATCTTGGCTGTGCCCTTTTTCAGTGCTTATAATAATACATCACCTGACATCTGGAACAGGTTCCCTAGCATCCTTCGAACTGGTGTAATATTTCCTTGACTGCCAGAGGACGTGAGCTGAGCTCTGATTTGGTGGTGACTATTTACATGTGGGCCTTCAGTTGAGGAACGTCACCAATCTAATAACTTTGCCAAGGCCAGTCTTCCAACACCAAAACCCACGGGGAGATCTATTGATGGCCCTCCTGTGTCCTTCGTGGCCACCATAATACGGGGTTATCAAGATTCCCAGAGGCAAATAATCCTATATTGACCACAACAGATCTCCAAATCTGCCACTGAGCATGTCCATCATCCTCCAACACCCACCTCAGGAGCTGGAATGCATTAAAGATTAACTTACATTTTTTGGAAAGCTGAGCCGGAATAGAGCGCAGGTTGAAAAGTCAATGGAGCCTGATCTGGGATTGCTTTCCCTTTGCCTGAACGTCTCACAGAGACACAGGATTTTTGCATTTATCCATAGAGCTCATTGTTCAATCCCTCTTTAACTCAACTCTTTCAAAGCACTCAAACTCTGGGACTCCTTACAATTCATTTTACAATTTTAATACTCAAGATGGGGCTAGCTAGTGACTGCTCTTTTATCTAGCTCCTTAAAGCAAGGGAGGTTAAGGAGGGATTTGACAGATCAAAATGATTAAGGATTGTGATGTTGTGAATGAGGAGAAGCTCTTTCCAATGGCAGAATGGTCCGTAACCAGAGGACATAAATTTAAGGTAGCTGGCAAAAGAACAGAAGCTAAATGAGGAGAAAATGTTCCATAAATCAGCTGTTGAGATCTGGACTCTTTTTCGAATAGCAGTCATTTACTTTGAAAGGCAAATATTTTGTGCGGCCACCATTTTGGATAGCCTTTTCAAAGAGCTGGCTTAGCCACAGTGGCCAAATGGCCTCCTTCTTTGAGATAAAACTTTCGGATCCCATTTTATCTCCTATTGCTTTCCCCAGCAATGATGACATCCTGCACTGTGGGTCTCAGGTCCTGCATTAAACAGAACAAATCTGACAACCGTAATGATCAGTAATCCATACTTCAATTGCAGCGTAATGACAGCTTCTCTGAGTGTTCAGCACCAATTATTGACTCTTGCTACTCCAGTTCCTTCAAATGTCACAAACAGCATTGTACTGTCGGAGTAAATGAACAGGAAATGGAAGGACCCTTGCCTGGCACGGCAAATAAAAGTGATTTTGAACATACTGTGCCAGTCTTGAATAATTCACAGAACTATAATATGCACAAAGGGTATGGTAAAAGAGTCCCTTACAAGTCAGAGTCTTCAGGGACCCACAGTAATGAAAGCTGCCTCATATATTGCACTTTCAATTACTTTACTAATAATCACAGTTGCTGCTTAATTGTAAATTCTTTCTGGTTGTGAGTGATTGCAATTAAGAGCACAAGAGCACTAGACTGTATATGATTGCCTTCAAAGTGCAAAATAAATAACCACTTATTTTTATTTCAATGCCATTCGTGATTGCACAGAACTGCGACACGCACGACTATACAAAACATGATCGATCCAAAGTTAATTATTAGAGTTCAGTGCAAAGAATTGGTCTCACCATCAGGCTCCTCTTCAAAACAAAAACCATTGCGAAGAACTCTATTAGCATTTAAATATTTTTTTCATTCCACCAATTTGAATTTTTAATACTCTTTGTTGCAAGTCTGCTGATAAGAACCAGACATTGGGGCTGTAGAGTTACCAGGCTTGATTGTGAAGGAGGTGGACTATCATTAGCCGAGATATGAATGGAGAAACTGCTGTTGACAGTATTACTGGATGAATCCTTAATGCAATAGTTGGTCACACCATTATCTACTGCCTTCGAAGAAACATTAACCAACTTAACATAATTATATCTGTATCAGTGCTAAAAAGGTGCAAAAGAAACTTATTTGAGCACTCAAAAAAAGTAAGATTGACAGCAGAAGCTTCCACACTGCAGTCGGAAACACAGGGTATATATTTCCATGTCTGTTAAGGATTACTTTTACTAACAGAATAGACAAAGCATAATCAGATTGCCATACCACAGGTTACTTAACCAGTTATCAGCGTCTATTGCAGTGTTATTTGCTCACAGTCTACGATGGAAGAGACGGAAATCTCTCAAATGCTTCTGGTGATGTCACCGCATAATCATGTGACATTTATACAGAAGGGCATTGGTTACAATACATAACACATACAAAAAAGAAATTGTGCTTTTCTATTGTAGCTTCGATGACCTTAAGGTGTTTGTGAGCTTCACAGCCACTGAATACTTGGAAAATTGAGTCATTGTTATAACCTAGGAAATGTTGCAATCAATATTTGCACAGCACAGCAAGATCCCACAAACACCAATGAGATAATGATCTGTTTTACTCATGCTGTTTGAGGGTACAATTTTGGTCAGGACACAAAGAACGCAATTCTTCTTTGAAATAGTGCCACAGGATCTTTTGCATCTATTCAGGAGAGTAGAAGAAGGTATAAGTTTACTTTGATTAAACAACAGCATGTCTGACAGTGCAGTACTCCCTGAGTATGTTCTGTTGGTGTAACAGCTGAAATTTGGTGCTTAAGTCTCGAGAGTACGACTTGAACTTGCAAATCATCGAAAGGTTGTCAAGCAGCCCCAGCAAAACAGACATTAGTGGGAACTGGGGAAAAAACTCTGGCACAAACAAAAGTGGCTGTGCTTGCTGGAGCCCAATCACCTCAGCTCTCGGCGATCACTGCCGGGGTTCCTCAGGGTAGTTTCCTAGATTCAACCATTGTCAGCTGCTTCATAATTGTCATTCTTTCCATCATGAGGTTAGAAGTGGGGATGTTCACTGATGATCGCACAATGCTCAGTAACAATTGCAATTCCTTAGATACTGAAGCAATCCGTACCCCTATGCAACAAGACCTAGATAATATTCAGGCCCGGGCTGATAGGCGGTGTATGCTAATGTATTATTTACTTTTCTTTTACATTTTATCCATGTAACAATCACCTTTTAACCATGTAACAATTTCAATATTTATTTTATATTAATGAATATAGACCGGTTGCTTGGTAGCTGTGGGTGCAGAGTTTGTCTCATGATGGTAACATGGAACATCTAAGAAAAACAGTATCCTGATTGAAGACACATGAAAAATCATCTTGTGCATGCAATCAGTCTTATCATAATGATCACTATCCTGGGAGTTACTATTGAACAGAAACTGAACTAGACGGGCTACACAAATGCTGTGGCTACAAGAGCCGATCAGAGGCTGGGAATCCTACAGCGAGTAATTCACCTCCTGACTCCCCAAAGCCTGTCCACCAGCTACAAGGCACAAGTCCAAACTGTGAGAGAATGCTTTTCACTTGCTAGATGAGTGCAGCTCTATCAACACTCAAGATGCTGGGCACCATGCAGGACAAACCAGCCCACTTGATTGGCACCCCATCCACCAACGTAAACATTCAACCCCTCCACCACTGCCGCACAATAGCAGCAGTGTGTAACATCTACTAGATGCATTGGAGCGACTCACCAAGATTATTTTGATACCACCTTCCAAACTATTCTAATTCTCTCTAGTCTTGTATCCACTGGAATTTAGAAGAGTCAGATGTGACTTGATTGAAACCTTTAAGATCCTGAGGGGCCTTGACAGGGTGGATGTGGAGAGGATATTTTCTCTAGTGGGAGAATCTAGAGCTAGAGGTCACTGTTTAAAAATAAGGGGTCACTCACTGAAGCCAGAGATGAGGAAATCTTTTATCAGAGGGTTGTGAATCTTTGGAACTTCTTTAAAAGGTAGTGGAAGCAGATTCTTTGAATAGTTTTAAGGGATAATCAGGTACATTCCTGGTAAGCAAGGGGGGTGAAAGGTTATTGGAGGGTAAACAGGAACGTGGAGTTGAGGTTATAATCAGTTAGGTCATGATATTATTGAATGGCTGATGATGCGGGGCTGGAATATAAGGGACGCTGAATTTAATGGCATGTTCTCTTCATCTCGTATCCATTCATTTCTTTTATATCTCACACAAAAGGAGCAATTGATAAGAGAGTCTTGCATTTCTGTTCAGCTGATGGCACCACAAAAACACTTATTAAGTCAAAGCAGTTTTTAATGCTGATCTCAAACCATTGTTGCTCCAATGCAAGTTTGCCATTGATGAGGACAACATTGTGTTGTGTACCAGTTTGAGATGGGTGCTGGTTGAGAACTATACAAAACAAACAGACCCAAGTTATACCTCCAGCTCTGCATTGCCTTTTGAATGGGGGAAATTATCACTTAATGACTGCGGACGAAGAGCTCCACTTATCAAAGTTCGTAATGAAATCTTAATGTCAACAAAGAGCTCGGAGGACAGGTGTGTGTTGGAAGAATAAAGTCTAGAAGTAACAAAGGCAAGAATGTTAACCATGAACCACAATGAAACTCTCTCAACTTGAAAAAACAATTTGCATTTATATTGTGTCTTTCACAAGGACCGCCCCAAGAATGTGGTAGTCAATTGCATAGGTACTTTCGAAGAGTAATCACTATTGTTTTATAGAAAACGTACATCCAATCCATGTTTCTCTTTGAATAGGGCCATGGTATCTTTAACATATTTCCTCAAGGGAGGATGTTAACATCTCATCTGAAGAACAGTACCACTGACAGTGTAGCACTCCCTCAGTTCTGCACTGGAACATTAACCAATATGTTGAGCTTTAGACTCTGGGACAAGTCGGAGTTAAACTAAAGCTCTTATAAATCCAAAGTATTGCTAGGGTGGCTTCACACTTTTCTTGCCACAAACCGGACTTTACCAGTCAATTGCACAACACATTGAGGATAATCAAAAATCATTTTGCAGCAACATGTCATTGTTATAACCCGGCTGGAGGGCACAGCGTCTGCAACCTCAGAGTCGAATGGCCTCAACTGAGTTTGATCTCCCTAGATGAGGGGGCGGAGCTACACCCTTAAGCATGGGCCTCATGGGACAGTAATACCCCGTTCCAAGATGCAGGATACCCTTCAGGGAGTAGGAGTGTAATATGATAATAAAAATAAATTTGAGTTTTCCTACATGTGACGTTCTCATAAATGTAAAGAACTGCAAGAGTTAATGTAATGTCTAAGTCAATCACTAGATGTACAACTGTATAAGGCAAACCTAGAGTACAGACTGAAGGAAAGAGTGTGAGTGAGAGCAGATCATAGTTAATGTAATAGTGTAGAGATTAGTAGCAGATGAGTGTAGATTATATATTTATTATCAACTGTGTATTATATAGGAGTAAGTGTCAAATTCAATTAAGTAGTGTTAATAAATTTATAGCTTTGCTCAATTCAAAAGCTATTTGTGGTCTTTGTGAACACTACGCCAACCATCCTGAATTTAATAACACAAAGAACACCACATTACAGTCGTTGCTTCCATGTGATCGCTCGCCTGGATCTTTACAGTCGTATAAATAGCCTATCCCCATATTAAGTAAGTAAATGTCTTATACTCTATAATACAGCAATCTGACTAGAGTAAATAATTACATTTTGAGTTTTGATTTAGTGAAATGGCATCTCTATGATTTAAGGTCATCAGTGTCCCCTTCATGGCTGTATTGTGGGAGGAAACTCCTCAGGAAATTAGCAAGATACATATGGAGTAGGCAACGTGAAAATAAATCTGACCTGACAAGTATTTGAGTCGAACAGTAACATTCAAGGGCAACAACTGGTTCATCACAACTGGTGATCAAAAATGTTGCAAATTACCAAAGAGTGTGATGCCAGAATCAGTTACCTTCTGCACTTTTGTCTATCAAAATAAATTTGAGACATTAAAATTCCATTTTTTATAAATGTAGGAAGGTAAGTCTTTAGGTTTGATTCTGATTATCAGTCGATAGCACACCTAGAGGGTATTTTGTATCACATCTTGAATAGTAATAATGATCCCTCTAACTGAATCATTTTAGCTGTAAGGTATAATTAGAGGATGTTTCATCCACTCAAACACGCATGCAAATGTTTAAAATTAGAAAGCTCTAAGGGGGGCTGACTGTGAATATATTAGAACTGCAAAAAGACTGAATGACTTGAATAGCATCAAACACCACCCTTTCACATCTGTAATTAGATTCCAGCTCTGACAGATGTAATGGAAGTATCTTTACTCTGAGGCTGGAAATGCATTTACTCTTCCCTACACCTTTTGCCAACACTGTCGCAATTTACACATTCTTAATCTCTGTGAAATTCAGGTATCGTCAATCCTATGCTGAACCCATACTTCACTCAGGTGAGAAAGGGCTGTGCTCCGAAAGCTAGTGATTCGAAACAAACCTGTCGGACGTTAACCTGGTGTTGTAAGACTTCTTACTGTGCCCACCCAATTCCAACACTGGCATCTCCAGATTGTTGTAGTAATAGGTAAGAGTAATGAGGGGTATGGCTGACAGCATAAGATAGCAAAAGGTCAGAAGTGGGGATGTTCGCTGAAGACTGCACAACGATAAGACCTATTTGTGGCTCCTGAGGTACTGAAGCAGCCCATGTCCAAATTCAGCAAGACCTGGACAATATCCAGGCTTGGGCTGACAAGTGGCAAGTAAGATTCACGTCACACCAGTGTTATGGGCCAGGGTTTAGAGAACCCCAAAGTGTATCATGGAGTTCACCTGACCCACAGCTTTTAATAAATTGTGGTATGGGGAGCACATGGCCCACTCTACAGGTGTGGTACAGCAGAAATGGAAAAGTAATTTTTAAAGCAAAAAAATGTTTATTCTATGAACTCAAGTTAACCTTTTTGAAACATACAGTGAACATCTTAGCAACTATCAATTCAAATACAACCCCCAAAGAATAAAACACTAAGTAATCCTTAATAAATTCCCAAACAACATCCAGAAGACAGAAGAAACACCTTTTAACAGAAGCACATCAGGTTTACATTCACTACTGAAAATATTTATAATTCTGAATTCACTAAATGATCAAGAGATAGTCTTTTCATGGCAGAGAGATCAACAATACACCTGCTCTGTCTGGCTTCAGATCCAACACTGAAAACAAAACTAAAACACACCCTGCAGTAAATAGCCTAAAACAAAAGTAAAAAGCTGACACACAGCCCAGCTCCACCCTCCCTCTGACATCACTTCAGCAGTAAACACACATTTATCAAAGGTTCTCTCACTACAGATATTTATATACACACCGATGTATAAACACCCATTTCTTAAAGGTACTCTCACATGACACAAGGCAATGACCGTCTCCAACAATAGAGAATCTAACCATTGCCCCTTGACATTCAGTGGCATTACTATTGGCACCATCCTGGGGGTTACCATTGTCGAGAAACTGAACTGAACTGGCCATATAAATACTGTGTCTACAAGATTAGGTCAGTGGCTAGAAATCCTGCAGCGAGTAACTCACTTCCTGACTTGCCAATGACAGTCCATCATTTACAAGGCACAAGTCAGGAGTGTGGTGGAATACTCTCCACTTGCCTGGATGAGTACAGCTCCAAAAACACTTAAGAAGCTCGACATCATCCAGGACAAAACAGCCCGCTTGATTGTTACCTCTTCCACAAATATTAAATCCTTCCACCACCAATGAACAGTGGCAGCCATGTGTACCATCTACAAGATGCATGGCAAGAACTCACCAAAATTCCTTTGGCAGCACCTTCCAAACCCACAACCACTACCATCTAGAAGGACAAGGGCATCAGGTACCTGGGAACACCGCCTCCTGGAGATCCCCCTCCAAGTTACTCACCGTCCTGACTTGGGTGGTGTTACTGGGTTCAAATCCTGAAATCCTTCCCTGACAGCACTGTTGGTATACATACATGCCAGGGTCTGCAGTGGTCCAAGAAGGCAGCTCACCACCACCTTCTGATGGGAAACTAGGGATGGGCAATAAATGCTGGCCTGACAAGCAATGCCCACATCCTGTAAATGAATTTTGAAAAAGCAGTAATAAGGAGACTGGGATTGTTTTGTCTTTCATCTTGTTCAATTAGGACTATTTAAGGAGGTTTTAGTTTTTAAATCAGTAAGGTTGGGTGAGTTACTGGTAGATTGGTATGAAAGACAGTCAACCTTATGGTATAGCCCATTGGAAAGTCAACATTGTTTGGTAGAATGCCCAACAAATTATGAATGGACACATGGTGGATTCTTGATTTCATCCCATTTTCAGAAAGAGCAAGTTTAGTTATTGGACTTCCCTTTAGAGTCGTAGAGTCAGAGGTCTGCAGCACCGAAAAGGCCCTTTGGCCCAGCGTGTCTGTGCTGGTCAAAAACAACCACCTAACTATCCTAATTCCATTTTCCAGCACTTGGCCCATAGCTCTGGATGCTCTGCAAGACCATATCTAGACACTTCCTAAATGATATGAGCGCCTCTGTCTCAACCGCCCTCTCAGGCAGCATTTTCCAAACTCCCACCACCCTCTGAGTAAAATAGTTTTTCCTCATATCCCCTCTGAACTTCCTGCCTCTTACCTTAAATCTGTGCCCCCTGGTCATTCATCCCTCCAACAAGGGGAAATGTTTCTTCCTGTCTACTCTATCTACACCCCTCATGATTTTATACATCTAAATCACGCCCTCCTTCAGTCTCCTCTGCTTCAAGGAAAACAATCTCAGTCTATCCAATCTCTCTTCATAACTAAAACTCTCCAGCCCAGGCAACATCCTGGTAAGTCTCCTCTGCACCTTTTCCAGTGCTCTCATATCCTTCCTATAACGTGGATTCTGGAATTGCACACAGTAATCTAGCTGTGGCCCAACCAATACAAAGCCAGAACTATACCACAAACAAAATAGCAGGTGTTCTTTGACATCAGACTGATTTAGACCAGACATTGTGGTTCATAGCAGAGTGGTAAATATAGATTAATTAGTTGATTTCCCTACTGCAGGGTAATGCCTCTTCATTCAGTCTACCCATGAGGAGCTCACTGATGAATCAAGTTTGCCACTTGTCATGTAGGGCTGAATTGGCCACAAGGCAGGCAAGCAGGTGATTAGCTTCATTACGGAGCTTATGAAAGGTAAAGAGGTGGATTGGGACTTTCCAGTCAGCCTACATGTCTCCGATGAGACGAGGCAGCAGATCAACTGCCTGGAGCTGTGCATCAAACAGCAAACTGGATTGACACTTCTCCTGGCATTCCTACAAGCCCTCCATGCCTGATTGGGTGGGGTTACAGCAGAGGCCACCCTGCAGAGGTATTCCCCACATGAGATGACCTGGCTGCTTTTTCTCTGTTGTTATGAACATTTCTAAAACATGGCTGGGAGGGCACCTTCTTGTTGAGGCAGCCACCCAGTTGATTACCTTTTACTGGATCCAGGAAGGCCTCCAGCTTTGAAAGACCATGCACAGGGCAGGTTCTCCGTCCGCATCCGCCCGGTGATTGGAGAATCCCGTCCGAGGTCAATGGAGTTCTTCATTGTCTGATGCTCGCCCGTGGCATTCTTGCGGCACGTGTGGCGGAAGAATCCAGCCCATTGCCTTTAATTTGGCAGGGAACATGTCTCCATGCCAATATGGATCTCACTATGTGAAAAGTTTAGCTCACCACCTGGACCCTGAACCAGACCCAAAAACAAATCCAGCACCTGTTCCCTGTCATTGTGTTGGCTCACCACAGGAAGAAATATAGCAAACGTTCTATTCTGCCCTTGTTCTATTTGGGCTCTTTCACATGCTATAACAACTCATACTTCCCACTATCAAGATATCATCCTACAGCTGGCGAGGCCATGAATGCATTTTCAAATAAACCCAATGTAGTAATCCAAAGGATACACTGAAGCAACAATGGGCCATTTTAACAACACATATCATGTTTGAGTTTTTTTTTTCAACAGAAGGACAAAGACTTTATGCAGTAATTACCAAATTAATTCATTTGTGCGATAGCTCTGTGAATGGTCACTCTGATCCACAGGATATTGGTAACCAACTTCAATGACAATCAGGGCCTCATACCACAATGGTCAACACTGGATTTAGTTAAGCCTAACTTTCTAATTTTGTTCCAGGTCTTTTGTGCTGAGAAATATTGGCAAGGTTTTATTGAATCATGTGGTATTCGCACAGGAAATCCCAGTTGTTAGGAGAACACTGAGAATTTTGAAAAAATAGACATGTCACAGACGGAGGCAGTTCATTGCAAAGGACATTGATTAATGATGATTTTGGTGTGAGGACTTAATGATTATTTGTATTGGGATTTTAAACAGAAAATGCTAAAGTGCATAGGTCAATCAGCATCTCAATGGAGAGATTGGTTAAGACTTCAGAACCGATCAGGATGATATTTTAACATTCCTTGCGTCTTCATTTTATCCTGATTTAGGTGTCAGCTTTGTCCTCTGACAGTTATGTTACCTTTATTCCCCCCGGCACGTGTATATCTTCCTTTGAAATGGTCAGGTTAAAACCAACAACTTAAAATAAATTCCAAAATTTCGTAAGAGCTTAATTAGCTATGTTAGATAGCAATTTGATCTTAAGATAAATGGCCTTCCAAGAACTTTTGAACTAAACCTTGAGAAGAATCATATACGCTACGCTGTAACTGGTCTGTGCCTCTTAAATAATTTCTTCTATAAGAACTTAGAATCTTAGAAGGGTTATAGAGCAGGATTTTCCAGAAATACTCACCTGATGTCAATGGACCTTTCGCTGTTGTCAACTTTTCTGTCCCGCCTACGACGATTCACGTGGTGGGCGGCTGGTCCAAAAAATGTTTGCAATGGGGTTCACGAGGCTTACAGGTTGAGACTACAACCTTCTTAATAGTTGCTGTATAATACTTGAATATGCGTTTAAACCTTGGATTACATCATAATGTTGTTTTGAATCCCACAAAGTGTAAATTCAAGACAAAGTAATTCATCTAAAAATACCAACTTAATATCTCAAATCCACTTTAGAATGGAAATAATGAAAATGTCCAAACAAATAACAAACTTGTTTTATACTAAGTGCAGATTTTGCTGTCTTTCTCTCAGTTCGCGGGAGTCACCCTGTGACTCCAAAGAGCATACTTCCTTGCAGATTTTGCTGATCTGACTACTTTTTTACTTAGAAGCAAAGGAATAGGAGCAGAAGTAGGCCAGTCAATCCATTGAGCCCTCTCCGCAATTCAATATAAGCGGAGATGATCATCCTCTTCAATGCCTTTGTTCCACACTATCCCCATATCCCTTTATGCCATTGGCATTTAAAAATCAGTCAAGCTTTTCTTTAATAATGCTCAATGGTTGAGCTTCCACAGCACTTTGGGGTTAAGGATTCCAACGATAACATTAAGTAGAAGTATCGATTAATGTAAACTTAAAGTTTTGAACATAACAAAAATCTGCTACTTTTTAGAATAAGACCCTATGTACTTTATTGTTGGAGCCTCTTTGTTTGGGGCAATTCTTGAGAATCAAAATAAATTATTTTTCTGAGAATAAGTGTCATGTGATCAGGTTAAGCCTGGTTAGCTGTCTCGAGAGGCTTCTCTTGTTAGGCTTCCTGTTTGAGCCTATGAAAGTAATGTGTACTTTTCACAGAAGACATTTGGGTTAAACTTCTTCATAGACTGAGTCAATTCACAGGACAGCGTGATGGCACAGTGGTTAGCACTAATGCCTCAACTCGCCAGGGACCAGGGTTCAATTCTGCCCTTAGACAACTGCATGGAGTTTGCACATTCTCTCCGGATCTGTGTGGATTTCCTCCTGGTGCTCCGGTTACCTCCCACGGGCCAAAGATGTGCAGATTAGGTGGTTCGGCCATGCTAAATTGTCCCTTAGTGTCCAAAGATGTGCAGGCGTTATGTGGGTCACAGGGTTACAGGGATAGGGTCAGGGAGTGGGACTGGATGGATGTTCATTCAGAGATCGGTGAGAACTTGATGGGCTGAATGGCCTCCTTCTGCACTGGAGGAATTCTATGGTTCTACAAGCAGTCCCAAAGGCACTCAGATCTCCAGAGTCAGAAGATAGTTGTTGCAATACCCAATCCTGAGACATGATCTTATAATTTGAGCAAGTACTTCAGTGCAGTAAGGGAGGAATGCTGCATTGTCCAAAGATGCCATGTTAGATTAACACCCTATCTGGCTTTCCAGTCAGTCAGCCATAAAAGAACCTATCAAACTATTTTTTTAAAAATTCATTTACGGCATGTGGGAGTCATTCGTTAGGCCATCACTTATTGCCCATCCCTAGTTGCCCTTCAGAAGGTGGTGGTGAGTTGCCTTCTTTAACCACAGCAGCACTTGGGGTGTAGGTACACCCACTGTGCATTTAGTGAGGTAGTTCCAGGACGTTGCCCCAGCAGCAGTGAAGGAGTGGCGATATATTTCCAAGTCAGGGTGGTGTGTGACTTGGAGGGGAACCTCCAGGTGGTGGGGTTCCCAGGGATCTGATGGCCTTGTCCTTCTGGATGGTAGTGGTCATGGGTTTGGAAGGTGTTGTCCAATGAACCTTGGTGAGTTCATGCAGTGAATCTTGTAGATGGCACGCATGGCTGCCACTGTTCACTGGTGATGGAAGGTTTGAATGTGGAAAGGGGGAGAAATCAAGCTGGCAGCTTTGTCCCGAATGGTGTTGAGCTTCTCGAGTGTTGTTGGAGCTGCACTCAGCCAGGCAAGTGCAAAGTATTCCATTAGACTCCTGACTTGTTCCTTGTAGATGGTGGACAGGCTTTGGGGGGGTCAGGAGGTGAGTTACTCGGCTTAGGATTCCTAACCTTTGACCTGCCGTAGCAACCACCGTATTAATGTAGCTAGGTCAGTTCAATTTCAGATCAATAGTAACCCCCAGGATGTTGATTGTGGGGGATTCAGTGATGGTAATGCCATTGAATGTCAAGGGGTGGTAGTTAGATCCTCTCTTGTAGGAGGTGGTCATTGCCTGGTACTGGTGTGGCGTGAATGTAACTTGCCACTTGTCAGCCCAAGCCTGGATATTGTCCAGGTCTTGATGCATTTGGACATGGATTGCCTTGTTATCTCAGGAGTCATGAATGGTGCTGAACATTGTGTAGTCAACCGGAAACAACCCCACTTCTGACCTTATGATGGAAGGGAGGGCAACAATGAAGCAACTGAGGATGTTTGGGACTAGGACGCTACCCTGAGGAAGCCCTGCAGTGATGTCCTGGAGTTGAGATAATTGATGTCCAACCACCACAATCATCTTTCTTTGTGCCAGGTATGAATCCAACCAGCGGACAGTTTCCCCTCTGATTCCCATTGACTCCAGTTTAGCTAGAGCTCCTTGATGCCATACTCAGTCAAATGCCTGGCTGGTTTAGCTCACTCGGCTAAATCGCTGGCTTTTAAAGCAGACCAAGCAGGCCAGCAGCATGGTTCGATTCCCGTACCAGCCTCCACGGACAGGTGCCGGAATGTGGCGACTAGGGGCTTTTCACAGTAACTTCATTGAAGCCTACGCGTGACAATAAGCGATTTTCATTTTTCAAGGGCAATCACTCTCACCTCAGGCATTCAGCTTTTTTGTCCATTTTTGAACCAAGGCTGTATTGCGGTCCTGAGCTGAGTGACCCTGGCAGAACCCATGCTGAGCATCCACGAGCAGGTTACTGCTGAGTAAGTGCCACTTGATAGCACTGTTGATGACTCGTTCCATAACTTTGCTGATGATAGCAGGTAGACTGATAAGGTGGTGATTGACCATCTTGGCCGAACCACCTAATCTGCACATCTTTGGACCGATGGGAGGTAATTGGGCAGCATGGTACACAAGTGGATAGCACTGTGGCTTCACAGCGCCAGGGTCCCAGGTTCAATTCCCTGCTGGGTCATTATCTGTGTGGAATCTGCACGTTCTCCCCGTGTCTGCGTGGGTTTCCTCTGGGTGCTCCTGTTCCTCGCACAGTCCAAAGACGTGCAGGTTAGGTGGATTGGCTGTGACAAATTGTGCTCAGTGACCAAAACGGTTAGGAGGGGTTATTGGGTTATGGGGATAGGGTAGAAGTGAAGGCTTAAGTGGGTCAGTGAAGACTCAATGGGCCAAATGACCTCTTTCTGCACTGTATGTTCTATGTTCTATGTTTTGACTGGGTTGGATTTGTCCTGTTTCTTGCGTACAGTACACACCTGGACAATTTTCCACATTGCCGGGTAGATGCTAGTGCTGTCACTGTACTGGAACAACTTGGCTAGGGGTGCGGTAAGTTGTGGAGCACAAGTCTTCAGTACTATTGCTGAGATATTGCCAGGGCCCATAGCCTTTGCAGTATCCAGTACCTTCAGCCATTTCTTCATATCACGTGGGTGAATCGTATTGGCTGAAGACTGACATCTATGATGCTGGGGACGTCTGGGGGAGACCGAGATGGATCAGCCACTCTGCACCTCTGACTGAAGACTATTGCGAATGCCTCAGCCTTGTCTTTTGCACGTATGTGCTGGGCTCCTCCATCATTAAGGATGGGCATATTTGTGGAGCCTCCTCCTCCAGTGAGTTATTTAATTGTGCACCAGCATTCATGGCTGGATGTGGCAGGGCTACACAGGTTAGATCTGATAGATTAATTATGGAATCGCTTAGCTCTGTTGATTACTTGCTGCTTATGTTGTTTGGCATATAAGTATAATAATATATAATAATCACAAGTAGACTTACATTAGCACTGCAATGAAGTTACTGTGAAAAGCCCCTAGTCGCCACATTCCGATGCCTGTTCGGGTTCACAGAGGGAGAATTCAGAATGTCCAAATTACCTAACAGCATATCTTTCGGGACTTATGGGAGGAAACCGGAGCACCCGGAGGAAACCCATGCAGACACAGGGAGAACATGTAGACTCCGCACAGACAGTGACCCAAGTCATGAATCAAACCTGGGACCCTGGTGCTGTGAAGCAACAGTGCTAACCACTGAGCTACATTAGTTGTCCTGTGTTGTAGCTTCACCAGTACACCTCATTTTTCAGTATCACGGATGTTGAACCTGGCCTGCTCTCATGCACTCTTCATTGAACCAGGGTTGATCTCCTGGCTTGGTGGTAAAGGTAGAGTGGGGATATGCCTGGCCATGAGGTTGCAGATTGTGGTTGAATACAATTCTGCTGTCGCTGATGGCCCACAGCGCCTCATGGATGCCCAATCTTGAGTTGCTAGATCTGTTCAAAGTTTATCCCATTTAGCTTGGTGGTAGTACCACACAACATGACGGAGGGCATCCTCAATGTTAAGATGGGACTTTGTCTCCAAAAGGACTGTGTGGTGGTCACTTCTACCGATTGTGTCGTGGACAGATGCATCTGTCAAGTATATTTTCCCTCTTGTTGGTTCCCTCACCACCTGTTGCAGTCCCAGTCTAACAGCTATGTCCTTTAGGACCCGGCCAGCTCGGTTTGTGGTGGTACTACCGAGCCACTCTTGGTGATGGACATTGAAGGCCCGCACTAAGAGTATATTCTGCGCCCTTGCGACACTCACTGCTTTCTCCGAGTGGTGTTCAACATGGAGGGGTATTGATGCATCAGCTGATAGTGACCGGTACATGGTAATCAACAGGAGGTTTCCTTGCCCATGTTTAACCTGAAGCCTGAGATTTCATGGGGTCCAGACTTGATGTTGAGCACTCTCAGGCCACTCCCTCCCGACTGTATACTATCGTTCCACCACCTATGCTGGGTTTGTCCTGCCGGTTAGACAGGGCATACCCAGGAATGGTGATAGTGGTGTCTTGGACATTGTCTGTAAAGTATGATTCTGCGAGTATGACTATATCAGGCTGTTGCTTAACTAGTCTGTGAAACAGCTGTCCCACCTTTGGCACAAGCCCCCATATGTTATTAGGGAGGACTTTGCAGGGCCAGCAGGGCTGGGTTTGCCGTTGTAATTTCCGATGCCTGGTTCGATGCCGGTGGTTTCATTTCTTTTTTGTGTTTTCGTAGCGGTTGAATACAACTGAGTGGCTTGCTCGGCCATTTCAGAGGCCATCTAAGAGTTAACCACATTGCAGGAGTCACATATAGGCCAGACCAGTAAGGATGGCAGATTTCCTTCCCTGAAGGACATTTGTGACCAGATGGGCTTTTACAACAATTGACAATGGTTGCACGGTCATCATTAGACTCTTGGTTCCAAATATTTTATTCAGTTTTAATTCCATCACCTGCCATGTTGGGATTTGAACCCGGGTCCCCACATCATTATCTGAGTCTCTGGATTACTAGTCCAGCGACAATACCACTCTGCCACCATCTTCCCTATTTGTAGAGGTTCTCCCGATTCCTGATCAGTCGTTACTCTCCAACGGGTATGGTGGGTTGAATGGCCTCCGTCTATTTTGTAAGATACTATGGGGGGAATTCTCCGCTCCTAACGCCGGGTGGGAGAATCGCGGGAGGTCCGCTCTTGCACCTCCCACGATTCTCCCACACCCCCCCCCCAAAATGGCGTGTCGCGTTTTGCGTTTTCACGGCGGCCCGCGATTCTCCGACCCGGATGGGCCGAGCGGCCTGCCGTCCGCGACCGTTTCACGGCGGCAACCACACCTGGTCGCTGCTGTCGTGAACATGGTGTGAGATGCCCGTTTGTGGCTTGTGGGGGACCTAGAGGGGACTGAGCACCACGACCGTGCTCGGTGCCCACCGATTGTTGGGCCGGCATCTCAATGGGACACACTCTTTCCCCTCCGCCACCCCGTAAGATCAAGCCGCCACGTCTTGCGGGGCGGCGGAGGGGAAGACGGCAACCCGCATGCGTGGGTTGGCGCCGGCCAACTTGCGCATGCGCGGCTAACGTCATTAGGCGCGTCGGCCACGTCATTCGCGGCGCACCGGGCCTTGACACCAGCGACAAGGCCCCGTGGCCGGGTTTCCCAGCACGGCCCTCCTAGCCCCCGGCGGGGGAGAATAGGGGGCCAGGAGAGGCCTCCGACGCCGTCGTGAACCTCTCCGGGTTTCACGACGGTGTCGGGCCTTTGGGAGAATTCCACCCTATGCTTCTAGCCAACACCTAAAAACAGAGGTGATTTAGTAATTTATTTCATTGCTCTTTGTGGCATTTTGCTATGCACAGATTGATTACAATTCGCAGGTGCTTCATGAGTTGTAAAGCATTTGGCGACTTGATGTAATTTAGGTCCCTCAATCAGACTGCTAGTCTATTGATGGCTCATTCTTTAGCTGCTAAGGTCCGAAAGTTTTGGAACTCACTCACTAAACCTCTCCCTACCTCTCTTTCCTATTTTAAGGCGCTCCTTAAAATGTAACCACTTTGACCAAATGTTTGGTCACATATATCTTTTTCTGTGGTTTGTAATTGAATGTTGTATTACTGTGCTTTTGTGAAGCACCATGATGTTTTATTACATTAAAGTTGCCAAATCGATACAGATTGTTTCCCTGAGGTGGTGAAGGGCACAATGTAAATTCATTCCTTGATTTCCAACATTTAAAGGTTCTCTTTACTTCAGCAAATTTGTGCCCTCACCTGACTTCTGGGGCAGATGTAAAATTAAGAAGTCCTTGGGCTGGTTTAATTATCTCAATGATCGTTGTTCTGAGAAAATTGAAGAAAAGTGTAATGATTCCCTTGATTGTTTTTTTAAAAAAAGAAACATTTCTGAGAGACTGAAGTGACTTAAATTGAAAGCGCTCATTTTTGGAAGAGCCATTGTGAGCGCAATAAGAAACTTTAAGTACAGATTGCTCCATAAATCATTGTTGGTGTGATGGAAAAGCAGGATTGTAAACCTGGAGTGGTGGAGAGATGCTGCAATAAATTACAGCTTTAAACCTGTCAGATTTTCATCTCCATGGGGTGAATTTTGTTCTCAAGTGGGGGTCCTGTTCATGGGCCCAGCTTGCCAGCTGAACATCAAAGTGTGGTCCTATTAAGGATGGTTGCCAGTCCCAGGAACAGTCAGCCATTCAGGGAGCCAGGAGCTCAGCTGTGCCACTGGCAGAGGTGGCCATTGTTGGGCCTGCACCTGGAAGAAGAAAGCGCCATGCCATGGAGGGATGTATCCTTCTTTATCAGAATTTATCCATCAGTTTGCCTGATGACCATGATTGAGTTATTTGATAAAGTAATGTGAAGGGTTGATGAGAGTTACATGGATATGGAATATCAAAAGGCATTTGATAAAATACCACTTAATGGACTTGCTGATAAAATTGAAGCCCATGGGAGAAAAGGGATGGAGGCAGTGGGGGTCACAAAACAGAGAATACTGATGAAAGGTTGTTTCCAGGAAGTATACAGTGGTGTCCTCCAGGGGTAGTGATCTTACAACTGCTCCTTCTGATATATATAAAAAACCTGGACTTGGGTGTAAAGGGCATAATTTCAAAGTTTGCAGCTGACAGAAAGCTTGGAACTGTACAAAACAGTGAAGAGGATTACAGTAGAATTCAGGAGAATATACACTGGTAAAATGAACATACTCGTGCAAATTAGAATTAATGCAGATAATGTGAAAAGATGTATTTGGAAATGATGATTGAGGAGAAGTGTTATGATTCCAGTTGGTGAGCAAGATTCTCCGTTTGGGAGACTATCGGCGGAATTCTCCGTTCCTGAGACTAAGGGCTGGATTCTCCGATTGCCGCCGCCGAAATTGCATTCGGGAATTGGCCGGCAAATCCGTTTTGACAGCAAAAGCGGGGTGGCGCCATTTGTCGGTTGCCCTGTCCCCTTCAAAACGGCTTCGTCGGTGAGTACGTCACACACCATTGGGGATGGCCACAGGATATCAACTGAAGGCCCCCCCCCCCCATACTCCGCCTCCTATGGGCCAACTTCTTGATGGCGTGGAACACTCTGAGGTTTTGTCAACCTCGCGTGGCGGCTGTGGACTGTGTCCAGCACTGCTACAGTCAGGTGGGCGGGGGGGGGGGGGTGGGTAGGTGGTTCCCCTGGCCGGGGGGGGTTCCGTGGGGGCTGGGGGGACTGGTAGAGGGTACATGGGGACAATATTTGGCAGGCCGGGTCCGCGCGCGGCCGACGCCAAGTTGTACGGCGCGACTGCATTGCAGGTTGCCGCCGTCCGCATGTGCGGCCACAGACCCGGCAATTCTCCTTCCGTATCCCCAGGTAAAGCTGGGGGCTTTAGGTGGCATGGCTGCTGGACCCCACCGGGCAGACCATCAGTGCGGGGGCGCCGCCGACTTTTTGGTCGTAATACTCTGCACATGCTCCGGACATAGCCTCAAAATCAGAGAATCCAGCCCAAAGTGTTGACGCCGGGGCAGGAGTAGCGGAGTTCTACAACAGCCAAACTAGTGCACATCAGGACCGATTCAGTGACCGCTGAGGGGCTAGCACCGGCGCCATGTGGAACGCAATTGATTCCAATGAGAAATGGTACCGCATTCACCAGATTCACGATTGATACTCAGGAGGCTGACAGGTTGCAGCCGCATATACACACTTCAATTCCCACAGACACCATCCCAGCCAACAAGATGGCATCGAGGAGAGCAGCACTCCATTTTAAGGACGGCGAGCTCGAGATCCTGCTGGATGCCATGGAGGAGAGGTGTGTGAACCTGTACCCTGACCCGGGAAGGAGGATGCCAGCCACCGCCTTCTGCCATGCCATGGCTGAAAGCACCATGAGCAACACCATCCTGACCGGCCAGCAGTGTTGTAAGAAAGTGCACAAACCAGGGTGAGTAGGCAGCACTGTGCCCTTGGCACCAACCGCCAGGAGCAGGAGAAGACTGCAGAGGGAAACCACTGGATCGACAGCCCCTCACCGCAGCGGAGCAAAGGGCCCTGGACCTGGTCGGCGGGCTCTCAAAGCGGGTCATGGATGGGAATGTCAGCGGCATTGCCCAGGCGCTGGCTGGCATGGTGGAGACACAGAAGAACATGGCCCAGTCTCAGAAGGTGGTGATGGGTGATTTGGCGCAGTCCCAGGCGGAGGTGGTCCACTCCCTGTGCTGATTTGCCGTAGGCATGCAGACCCTGGTCGAGATGGCAATGGACCTCCAGGACTGTCAGTGCCAAGTGGCGGGGAAGCCTCAGACGATAGCTTTGCTTGCAACCCCGTCACATGGAGTAGCCCAGGGGGCCACAGGGCACCCGAGAGAGGAGGAGGTGATGGGGCCTCTGCCGGTGACGCCCACAGGGGAGGTGCCGGAACACCGCAGCATCTCGGACTCCCCCCCTTCTGCCACTGGCGCATCTGGTGGGCAGCGGAAAGAACAGAGAGGCACCATGCCACCTGATACACCCAGGCAACAGGCAGGACCATCCAGGCCTATTAGCCCAGAAAATGCCTGCCAAAGGGAACACAGGTCACCAGGGCAGGAATCACAACAGGCCACCTCCACTCCTGACGTACCATTTGGATATCCACTTAGATGTAGCATTAGGGCCCATAAGGCAAGCAAAGTCGACCCCAGTCAAGTTGGCTCCACTGCTGGCTGCTCCGCTCTGCTCTTGCAACTTCCACCTGCTCTTCAAGTGGCTCCCACTCATACGGCTGCAGGGCATCCCACAGAGCAGCGGTACCACCAGGGGGTCACCATTGCTGGTCGAACTCCAAACGCCATTGGCTGCATGGTGTGAAAGGTCAACATGTTAGCATGACGTATACTCCCATCCCCAACCAGGTTCGATGGTCTACACAGTGGCCCTAGTTGGCAATGCATGCTCCGGTCCCGCATTTCTACCCCTTACCCCTGCCTGGAGGTGACCGGCACCATGGAGGCCATTTGTCCTAGTGCCTGTCCCTGATGCCAGGTGTACCATTGGCTTTCATTGCCCTTACTGGGGGCTGCCGTGGGTGTGGCCCTGAGTGGTCCCCCGATGAGTGGCAGCCAATTGGGCGGGATGTTTGGGGCAGGGGGGCAATGTAGTGGGGTGGTGGGGTGCAGGGGTGGGCTCACTCATACGGCCAGTGTCACTGTGTATAACCAAGGGCGGGGGTGGGTGGTCAGTTGGTGCGCAGCAGAATGGCCACCGTAATGGCGGTCGGTGCCTGGGCACCACCCCAGTCCCATGGGGTGGGGGGGTCACCCTGGCTGCTCGGCCTGTACCCCCCTCCCCCGGCCCTGGCAGGGGACTCCCACCCCAGCCAGCACGGTCAGTGTCCCGGCCGGCAGCCCGCAGTCTCTCCTCTCCTTTCCCTATCTATTCTCCTTCTCTCTCAGCAGCCACGCCGCCAGATTCACGACTTTTGAAACCACAAATGAGCTACGCCATCGGGAACTTAGCCCATCGGAGGCGGAGGATCATGGAGGCCCCAGAGAATACAGGGTAAGGCTCGGTAATGATATGCCAACGGTGTTTAAACACCACGTGGCGCGTGTCACATTTACACCATTTTCGGAATGCTGGAGAATCATGATTTGGCGTCAAACCAGCGCCTATCTCGAATTTGGCGCCGGAGGCTATTCTCCGCCCAATAGCGTTTCCTGATTTCGGCGTTGGCCGATGGAGAATCCTGCCCAGTATACCTTGTGCAACTCCAATTCTTCTGCCCAGTATGTTAGTACTTCTACTTACTCTATTTTTATGGCCCACTGATCCACCTTATAGTTATAAACCCCAGACCAAGATTCAGCATCCAATAACTTGCTTTGCACAATTCAAAATCTGCCACTGAATTATCACTAATCAGCAACCAGTAATCCACATTTTCAATCCCAGACAAGCCCCCACTTTTGTTATGATTCCAGCTGATGTTATTATTGGAGAGTCAGGTCCCTGAATGGAACCCTCACTCAATAGACTGTAACTTTTTTTTTTGTCAAGAGACAGTGATTAATGAAAATGAAAATGAAAATCGCTTATTGTCACGAGTAGGCTTCAATGAAGTTACTGTGAAAAGCCCCTAGTCGCCACATTCCGGCGCCTGTCCGGGGAGGCTGGTACGGGAATCGAACCGTGCTGCTGGCCTGCTTAGTCTGCTTTAAAAGCCAGCGATTTAGCCTTGTGAGCTAAACCAGCCCCTAACAGAGCCACAGGACTGCCAATTAACTTTTAACTGAATAATAATATATTTATTAAATATGAAAAGATTGACAATACTCTTTCACTCCGCCTGTACACAGATGTTTAAGGATAACACAAGTTACAGCTTATATTTTATACTATGTGGTTCTCAGTACGTACACAGTCCCTGTAAATGAACAGCCCAACTTTGGTCAGTCACGTCACTCTTAAAACCAAGCAGCACACACCTCCTAATACAACCTCTGTGGATTTTTCATTAAATCCTCCCAGATGCTTATTACTGTTAACCAACTGATATCATTGGAACTCTGATTTCCACCTGAGTGTTACCAAACTCCAGTCCTGTAAAATACACCTTAGAGTCTTCTCCCAATATGCTTTCTCTCAGGTACCATCACCAAGGATCCACTTCCAGTATTTCAATCTCTCCTTCAGTATCCCTAGCCTTGGATTGGCATATGCATTCAAGCTTCCACACAATCAGATGCACAGCCATGTCAAAAGAACATTACTGCTTCACAGGCTGTATTAAGGTATCACAAACCTTAGGATTCCTTCACATACCTGGCTTCTCGCTCGCCACTTCAACAGGTCTCCACATTTCTTTAACTTCAATGAACAGTATCTTGTTCAAATCATATCTTATTTGGCCCTTTGACTTGAGTCTTCCTTGGGTTTCTCTTTTCATCTCCTGGTTTCTGGAATTATCTGTTCTTTAGCTTCTGGGGCTTACTTTCTACCCCTTACTCCATCGTCTTGACTCTGTGCTGGCAGTTTGTATGAGAGCTAGCTTCCTCCCAAGTAACTATTTAACTAAAGCACCTGGTTGCTAAGGAACAAAGTCTTCCTTCAACCCTGTTTACTTTCACACCATAAACCCTTTAATCACAATGCAAGCACAGTTTGGAACGAAACCAAAAGCCACAGGCATGGAAGAAGCTTTGGTTAACATGAATATAACAAAAAAATTAATACTTTCTGAAATAGAAACACAAAATTAAGCTTGCTTAAATCTACACCTTATTTCTAATACCAAAAAAATATAAATATATATTATTTTAAAATACTTCTGTTTTCTGTCAATGGGAATATGAAGTAAATGGTACAATTTTTAAGGGAGTGTAGGAGCAGAGAGAGAAACTTGGAGGGTATACATATGAAAATCTTTGAAGGCAGCAGGGCAAGTTAATGAGGCTGTTGAATGATGAAAATACAGAGAGGAATAGAGTGCAAAGCAAAGAGCTTACACAAACACATAAATCATTGGCTTTTCCCCAGCTGAAATATTGGGAGAAATTCTCCATTTGGGGGACGTGTTGAAGCCGTACAGAATTGTGTGCGGTTCATGTTCCCACTGGGGGCGCTATTTCTCAAGCCATTCAAGACATGCTAATGGACCAGCCCTCTGCCCACGTGAATCTAGAGCAATTCTTATTCCCACCAACGTCGGAGACATTGGGCCAGAATTGGTGCTGGAGCTGCTTATAAACACTCTACGCCTCATACACTCTTATTCCAGCCAAGAAGATGTCTCCAAGGAGAGCTTCCCCCTGATTTATGGATGCAGAGCTTGAACCAATTTTGGATACATGGCGGAGAGGCGAGGCACCCTCTTCCCCAGGGCGGGAAGGTGGCTACTGCCAGCGGTCATCAACCGAGTCTGGGCGGAGGTGGCTGAGGTGCTCAGTGCAGTTTGCCTCACCAGACAGACTGGCACACAGTGCTGGAAGAAGACTAATGACCTCTGTAGAGCTGCTCGGATGAGTCACCACCTCTGTTCCCCTGGCACTACTCACGTACCTCAATCCTCATATCATCACCCTCTCCCATAGAGGCCAATCACAACCCATCCTCCTGCATCTCTCTTACACACCACACTATACCAAACCCCAAATCCTCTCTGACCAGGTGCCTCACGCGCACATGCCACCAATGGCCCATTCTCTGTACTACATGGCTGACGGTATCAAGACCCTGGCTGAGTCGAGAGCGGGTCTCTACATATGAATGTAGAGGCTCCGGTGCTCACTCCGGCCCCACCCCATCCCATGGAGTAGCCCAGAGGTCATCGAGCACCCTGAAGGAGGAGAAAGTGATGGGGCCAGTGCCTCCCGCAGGGTAGGTGCTGGAACACATCAGCACTTCTGAATCCCCCCCACCACCACCTGACAATGGCGCATTGCCTGGTCAGCAGGCAGAACAGGGTGGTCTCATCACCTATGACACCCAAACATCTGCCAGGCCCATCCAGGTCCAGGCCCTCCATAGGGCAACTGCCAAACACACCTCTGCTCTGCGGGCAAGATACACAGCAGGCCTCATCCACGTCTGATGTGCTGTTTCAGGTCACATCTAAAAGGAGCGTAGGCCACATAAAATAAGGAAGTTAGATACCGGTTATGTTGGCACGTGTGAAGCACATAGGTTAGACGCAAGGGTCAGGGAACAACAATGTACACAGTCATGATTAAATACCTTTTCACCAACATTCTGACCTGCCTCAGTCCTCTGAATGGGCTGGGCAGGATGCAGAGGATGTGTCCGGTGAAGGGGTGTGGGTGGTTGATGGTGTGCGGTGCGGGTGTTCGAGGATGGCATGGGGCAGGGTTACCAGTACAACTGAACGTTCCACCTGGGGTCACCCTCAGAGGGAGCAGACTACGGGGCCAGAACAGTGAGGCCACCTTGTCAGACAACTTGTCCTGTGAGTGACACATCACCGCTTACCATCTCCATAACCGCCCCCCCACCCCGCCTTGCCCCCCCCCCCCCCCCCCCCCCCCCACCCCAAAGAATATATGGGCCCGTGAGATGGAATGGCCATCACAAATGCTGGGTTCACCCAGGTGGACAGTAGAATGTGATCCTGAATGTCGGAGTCAGACGGTGAGGAATGCCAGAGCTCATCCCACAGGGAATCATCCTCCATCCCGTGGACAAGACCTGCTGATATGGCTAACACAGGACTAACAACCAGTGGCGATGCTGGTAGGCCACAAGGAGAAGGAAGGGAGTGCTGTGGTGGCAGTCTGGAGTAAAGTGATGAGATTCAGGGTAGGAAGTGAGTGGCTATGGGCACTTCAGAGCTAGTCACCAAGAAGTGAGATTAATGGAGCAATATGGGTACCACTTGGAAGGGTGGAAGACTATGGAGAGGTGGGAGAGGCTGGCAGAGCTGCCAGTGGCCAGGCCTACTAATTGGCAAATCTGGAGGTGATCAGTTGGCCAGTGACAGCGGCGCTGGAGCATACATTGGGTGGCCTACCATGCCAGCCCAGGCTCCATGCCCGGTTTGTCCTGGTGATCCTCCTCCTCCTCTTCATCAAATGAGGTTTGGGTTCTCCTCCTCCAGCGCGTTCCCCCCTCTGCAGTGTGATGTTGTGCAGGATTCAGCAGACCACCACGATGTTCGAGATCTTCTTGGGGCGATATTGCAGAGCCCCACTGGGGCGGTCCAGGCATTGGAAGCGCATCTTTAGCATGCCGATGCACTGCTCTATGATGCTTCTTGTTGCTGAATGGGCGTTGTTATAGAAGTTCTCCACCTCAATCTGGGGCCTCCCTTAGCCTGGACCACAGCGGGTAACTCTTGTCACCCAAGAGCCAACCCCTCACCTGATAAGTGCGTCAAAAGTGCTGGAGACCAGTGCGCCAGGATGTATGCATTGTGCATGCTGCCCGCTGCTCATAGGGAGACATGTATTCCATTGATCACCCTCTGGATCTGGGCATGCCAGTGATGGCGGCAAATCCTGCTGCCCAGCCATGCTAATGGGCTTGGTCCAGTTCGAAGTTTAAATAGTCTGCTGCCCAGGCGCATAGTGCATCCATCACAGCACTGTGATGCACCTGTGTGCGGTTGTCTGAGAGATCCCAGAGAGGTCCCTGCTGGGATCCTCGAAAGACCCGGAGGAATAAAGGTTCAGGGCGACCATCACCTTTACGGCAACCAGGAGTGGGTGTCACCCTCCAAACCTCCGTGGTGCCAGGTACGCCATCATCTGGCCCAGATGGTGCATGGTCTTATGGCAGCACACACGTTCCGGAGGTCCTTGAAGGCCAGGCGCCAATGGGTATAAACGTGGCCTGCTGCGGCACCTCCTTCGCACTTCCTCCTTAGCCTGTTGGACAGTTGGCTCTCCAGCCTCACCGGCTGGCCCCTGTTCTTCTGGGTACAGGGTTCCTGCCAAGCAGGTCCTATTCCTCCAGCCTCTGCAATAACAGCTGCAGTCAGTTAGATAGCGTGCATTCCTGACTGTACTCTGAAATTCATTCTCTGCAGGGGGGGGGGGAAAGAGAAGACATGTTAGCAAAGTGAGTATTCCCTTGGCCATCAGGTTACATGGTGACCCTGAGTTGCACTTCAGCTCCACCTTCCACATGTCCTCCACAAACCCATCCCCACCACTCAGCAGTTATCCCCGATACGTGTTCTTCCAAACTGTATCCCTGTCCATATCAGTGAATGACGCCGGGCCTGGAATGTGGGGAGACTCTATCCTCACCACCCACTCCTGTCAACAGGGGTACCGGTGGCTGCCACAACCTTTGTCAGCGATAGGCCTTGCAGCCCCTGTTCTGTATCCCACCAGCAGGTTGGCACCTGGTTGTGCGGTGGTGAGGGTCATAGTATGCCACCAATAGCCTCTTCGCTTAGAGGCTTGTGTGTGGGCTGGTCCTACAGACAAATGTGGGTGAGGGAAGTGTGCGTCTGCTGGGAGGGAGAATTCAGAATGTCCAATTCACCTAACAAGCACGACTTGTGAGGGGAAACCGGAGCATCCGGAGGAAACCCACCTAGATACGGGGAGAACATGCAGACTCCGCACAGACAGTGGCCTGAGCCGGAAATCAAACCCGGGTTCCTGGCACTCTGAAGCAAAAGTGCAAAGCATTGTACTACGTGGTCTGTGGGTGGTCTTATTATTTAGGAGCTATTTGTGGGGGCCTCCTTAATTCGGGGCCCTCTGTGGCGACCTCCTCATTTAGGGGGTCTCTGTGGGAGGTCCCTTATTTAGGGGGCTCCTGTGGGGTTCTTCTTATTTGAGGGATCTCATGGGGGTTCCTTATTTAGGGGATCTATGATGGGCAGGTCTTACATTGTATGACGGGAGGGTGGCCCCCGTATGGACTTTGGGCAACTCCCTTGAAGAGTTTACCCTTTGCCCACCGCAAAGACCACCACGTCAGGGCCATGCTTGTCAATACCTATAGTAATTCTCAGCGCGTGACTACCAGCACAAAGGACCAGAGAATCACGCGTGCCCTCAGAATATGGTGCTCCGAGCTATACAGCTGTCTCGTACAAATAAATGCAGGGTTCCAGCTATTCTTCAGTAAATCTTATGCTCACAGACATCATGAGGAAAGACAGATCAAGACTGACTGCATCTAAAACATCTAGGAAACCTAAATGGCTTGGTGGACAGATGAAGTGAAAATAATTGACGGCCTACAATAGTGAACAAGTCAGCTGGCATTTTCAACAAAATTTATACAAAAACAGATCCCATGGTCGTGAGCACCTGCTTAGAGTGCTCCTATTAAATGGGCCAGCAGTCATTATAAACTCTTTTATGCCATTCAATCTTATTATGTTAATCTCTGTTAGCCTGACAGCATTGAACACAAGCTGATGCAATTTGCCGTATAATTCAGACTGTTGTTTAGTGCATATTTCTTTCCAGATTGGGTGGAATTCTCCGGTCATTGCAAGTTACGTTTCGTGCTGGCAGCGCAGCCCCACCAGTGGGTTTCAAGATAACATGGGGTGGTTTAAATTAGAAATCCCATTGGCAAGCAGAGGGAAGAGGGAATCCTGCCTTCAGCGAACAGCCCGCCACGGAGAAACACCCGGCTGGGGAAAGGGAGAAAACTAGAAACCTGCCCATTACCTAAATTGTAATTGTATTTTTTATTCTTCAATAGGAGATTAGAGTCACTGGCAAGGTCATCAATTGTTGTCCACATGTAAGGGCCCTTCTTGTTTATTCCCTTATTTCCACTTTGTTTATTTTGCTGTTGCACTTTGCATCCATGGGTGACTATTGGACATGTCACTTTAAGCAAGAAGCCTGTCTCTTTAATTCAAACAGAAAAATCCAGAAGGCTGTGTTGGTTCAAACTAGAGATTGACCAGTGACAGAGAGATCAGTGAGGGCTCGGTTTGATTGATTAGCAGGTCACCAATGAATTGGCCCAAAAGGCTGCACTCTGCCCGGTAATTGTAGCACAGTGGTTAACACTGTTGCTTCACAGCACCAGGGATATGGGTTTGATTCCAGGCTTGGGTTACTGTCTGTGCGGAGACTGCACGTTCGCCCTGTGTCCGCATGGGTTTCCTCTGGGTGGTTTGGTGTCCTCGCACAAGACCCGAAGGGCGTCCTTGTTAGGTGAATTGGACATTCTGAATTTTCCCTCAGTGGACCCGAACAGATGCCAGAATGTGGCAACTCGGAGAGTTTCACAGGAACTTCATTGCAGTGTTAATGTAAGCCTACTTGTGACACTAATAATGTGGTGGAGGTGGGGGTGCTGTGGGCTATGGCTGGGCCGGCCAACCCGGAGAAATTTTCACAGGCAGCTACATGGGATGCCATGTGCAGAGGGAGGCTGTTTAAAAGGTCCAACACAGTACTTTGGAGCTTTATCCTAGTCTTAATAAAAGTAGGCTATCCAGCCCTCACCATCCCCCCTGCCCTGTCCCCACACTCAGTCCCCATCCACTGTCCATGCCACATCATGCCCGCTATGCCAAACTATGGAACTTTCATGCCCACTGAACCATTAGACACTGTATAGAACCAATGAATTCCATTGTGTAAATAGGTTGTGCAAAAAAAGCTTTGGAAAAACGTAATTAATTCATAGCTTTCCACTATGTTTAAAAAGTCATTTTCCAGGCTAATAGCAGCATCAATCATCCATGCCTTTAAAGTTTCTATAGCCGAAAGAATAAGCACTTTATACCTCATCTTATCTAGTGCAAAATAACATTGTAAAATTGACAGCAGAGATCAGAGGATCAGAGCTGTCGATCAAGCAATGTGTCCTCTTAGTCTCAGGTGTTTTATGAGCATACAGAATAGGAGCAGGAGCTTTGGTGCTTTGAGCCTGCTCCACCATTCAATAAAATCACAGCCGATCTGATTGTGGACCAAACTTCTCGCCTACCTATAGCAGTACCCTTTGCCTCCCTTGTCAGTCAAGAATCCATCTTTGTCTATAAAATACTCAAAGAACATGTCTCGCGGCCTCACTTGCCACGGGCACAAATGCCGTTATGGCCATTAAATCCTGTGAGAGGGCGAAAACACGATTTGCACCGACGAGATCTCAGTTTGAGATCTTCCCCGTCCCCACAGCGTGAAACTGATTTCCTTGATTATACGTAAATTTTAATATAATTAAAGGGCTGTATCATTCACCTAAGACATATCCACACCCTCCCCCCCCCCCCCCCCCCCCCCCGTGCCACCACCCCATCCCCAATCCCCCTGGCACGTTGGCACAAGTCACTACTGGTTTACAAAAGTGAAAAACAATCGCCATGACTATGCCGGGGTCATGGAGGTGCCTGGAGGTCACAGGAGTTGAGGACCAAGACTAGGCATTGCCCCTTGATACCTTGGCGGTGGCAGGGGAACCGCCAAGGGGTACTGTCAAGGGGGGGGAGGGGGGTAACTCTCCTCCATTGGGGAAGTGTTCCCCTTATAATATAATCTTTATTGTCACAAGTAGGCTTACATTAACACTGCAATGAAGTTACTGTGAAAAGCTCCTGGTCACGACATTCCGGCATCTGTTTGGGTACACAGAGGGAGAATTCAGAATGGCCAAATGACCCAATAGCACATCTTTTGGGAGTTGTGGGAGGAAACTGGAGCACCCGGAGGAAACCCACGCAGACATGAGGAGAACGTGCAGCCTCCGCACAAGCAGTGACCCAAGACAGGAATCGAACCTGGGACGCTGTGAAGTTATAGTGCCAACCACTATGCTATGGCTTATGTTTGGTGGGGGGGAGAGCGGAGAGCCCCGATGACTGCAAAGAGGAATGGGTAAGCCCCAGTGATTGCAAGGTGTGGGGGGTGCCCGGTGTTTCAGGTTGTGATGATGGGGGTGATGCCCTGATGCTTGGTGTGGGGCTATCTCTGTGGGAGGTAGAGAGGGAATCCTAAATGCAATTTTGAGATCTGGCCACCTTTACGAACCCCGGAATTGCTGGCATTTTGAACTCCCGACCCCCCATCTGGCTGTGTAATCCTCACCAGCACTTTGATATTGCTGAGTGCCATTAAATCAGGCGTGAAAAGGCATCTGTGAAGCCAAAAGGTTTCACACAGCTTTTCTAGCCTGATGCAGCATTCTGTGTAATTTGGGGAAAATTATGGCCAATGACTCTGCCTCTCGCGCTCTCTGGGGAACAGCATGCCAAATATTCATAACCCTCTGAGAAGAAATAAATTCTCCTCATCACCATCTGAAATAGGAGACTGCTTATTTTTAAACTGTGTGCCCTAGAACAAATCTCTCCCATGAGTGGAACTATTCATTCAGCATGCACCCTGTCACATCCCCTCAGAATCATACATGTTTCATTAACTTCACCTCTCGTTCTTCTCAACTCCAATGAGTACAGGCCTAATCTGTCCAAACTTTCTTCACAAGATGTCACCTCCCTCCCACCCTGGCTGGAAGGAAATCTGTTAAATTTGAAAAAAAAAAATAATATTGAAAACTAATTAAATCTAATTGATTAACTAGGTGGAGGAATAACTAACCCTGAGGCCAGAGATTAGTATTTATCATTTAATATTGAAGAAAAAAATCTAACACCAGGGCCATATCGTCAATTATAACTCAATCTAACAACAATTTAAGTATTTATTTTTAATTAATTAACTAGTGCTTAAATGTCACTCAGTGAGGTGCAGTGCTCTAAATGTGAGATGTGGCAGATCTGTGGCGCTTCAGTGTTCCGGTCGACTACATCTGAAGCACGTGTAACCAATGGTAGCTCCTCACAGACCACGTGGTTCGGTTGGAGCAGCAGTTGAATGCACTTAGGAGCATGCAGGTGGAGGAGAGTGTCATAGATAAGAGTTATAGAGATGTGGTCACACCCAAGGTGCAGGCAGACAGATGGATGACCACCAGAAAGGGCAGGCAGTCAGTGCAGGAATCCCCTGTAGCTATCTCTCTCTATCAGGTATACCATTTTGGATACTATTGGGTGGGATAGCCTATCAGGGGAAAACAACAGCAGCCAGAACAGTGGCACCACAACTGGCTCTGTTGCTCAGCACAGGAGGGAAAGGTGAAGGACAGTAATAGTTATAGGGGACTCGATAGTGAGGGGCACAGATAGGTGCTTCTGTGTAAGTGAAAGAGACTCCAGGATGGTGTGTTGCCTTCCTGGTGGCAGGGTGCAGGATGTCCTGAAGGCGGAGGGTGAACAGCCAGAGGTGGTTGTACACACCTGTACGAATGACATAGGCAGGAAGGGCGATGAGGTCCTGCAGGGTTTCAGATTTCTGGACTATTGGGATCTCTTCCAGGGCAGGTGGCACCTGTACAAGAAGGATGGGCTGCATCTAAACTCGAGGGGCACCAATATCCTGGCTGGCAGGTTTGCTAGTGCCACTCGGGAGGATTTAAACTAGTATGGCAGGGGGGTGGGAGCCAGAACATTGGCTTAGAAGGTGTCATAACTGAAAGGGAAATCAGAAAACAAAAAAAGCAGAATTTACAGTGCAGAAGGGGCCATTCAGCCCATAGATTTATTCTTTACCCCACTTTTGGAAAGAGCACCCCACTTAAGTCCACGTCTCCACCCTATCCCCATAACCCAGTAACCCCACCTCACCTTTTTGGAAACTAAGGGCAATTTATCATGGCAATCCACCTAACCTGCACATCTTTGGACTGTGGGAGGAAACCGGAGCACCCGGGGGAAACCCATGCACACACGGGAGAAAGTGTAGACTCCGCAGAGACAGTGACCCAAGCCGGGAATCAAACCTGGGACCCTGGAGCTGTGAAGCAACTGTGCTAACCACTGTGCTACGGTGCTGCCCTAGATAAGAGAACACCATCATCCTCAGGCAGAGCAAAAAAGGTGAGAAATGTGAGAAGGGAGGTGGTCAATGCAGGACTGAGGGTATTGTACCTGAATGCATGTGGTTTACGGAACAAGTTAAATGAGTTTGTTGCGCACATTAAAATTGGCCGGTACGATGTTGTGGGCATCACAGAGACGTGGCTGCAAGGGGACCAGGGCTGGGATCTAAATATACAAGGAAATGTGTCCTATCGAAAGGACAGGCAGATGGGCAAAGGGGCCGGGATTGCATTGTTAGTAAGGAATTAAGTTAAATCGATACCTAGGAGCTATATAGGATCAGAAGGCAGACAATCTCTGTGGGTAGAGTTGAGGAATCGCAAGGTAAAGACCCTGATAGGAGTAATGTACAGGCTTCCGAGCAGTAGTCAGGATTTGGGGTAGAAAATAAATCAGGTGATAAAGAAAATATGTAAAAAAGGTAATATCACAATAATAATATGCGACTTCAATATGCAGGAGGACTGGGAAAATGAGGTTGGTAGTTGATCCCAAGAAATTGAATTTGTGGAATTTTAAGCGATTTTATTTGGAGCAGCTAGTGGTAGAGACCATTAGAGAACAGGCAATTCTGGATTTGGTGATGTGTAATGATGCAGACTTCATTGGGATCTTAAGGTGAAAGAAGCTGAGGGATCAATGACCACAACGTGATAGGGGCTGGTTTAGCACAGTGCTAAAAAGCTGGCTTTTAAAGCAGTCCAATGCAGGCCAGCAGCACGGTTGAATTCCCATACCAGTCTCCCCAAACAGGTGCCGGAATGTTGTGGCGACTAGGAGCTTTTCACAGTAACTTCATTTGAAGCCTACTTGTGACAGTAAGCAATTTTCATTTCATTTCAGTTTTTCATTTCGCAAGTAGGCTTACAATAACACAGCAATGAAGTTACTGCGAAAAGCCCCTAGTTGCCTCATTCCGGCACCTGTTTGGGTACACAGAGGGAGAATTCAGAATTCTCAGCTGGTACGGGAGTTGAACCCACGCTGCTGGCCTTGTTCTGCATCACAAGCCAACTGTCTAGCCCACTAGTTATTCTGGAGGCACAGCAGAAATTCATCCCAAGGAGGAGAAAACATGCTACGGGGGGGGGGGGGGGGCGGGCAAGGCATCCATGGTTGACGAGGGAAGTCAAGGACAGCATAAAAGCAAAAGAAAAAGCATACAAAATGCAAAGATTAGTGAGAAGCCAGAGGATTGGGAAGACTTTAATAGCGAGCAGAGGACAACTAAAAAAAGCAATATGGGGAGTGAAGGTGAAATATGAGTGCAAGCTAGCTAGCAATATAAAAGAAGATGGGAAGAGTCTTTTTCAACATGTGGCAAGGTGTGAGGTTATGCACTTTGGAAGGAGGAATTTAGGCATAGACAATTTTCTAAATGGGGAAGTGTTTAGGAAATCAGAAGCACAAAGGGACTTGAGAGTCCTTGTTAATGATTCTCTGAAGGTTAACATGCAGGTTCAGTCGGCAGTTAGCAAGGCAAATGCAATGTTTCCATTCATGACATGAGGGCTCAAAGACCAGGGATGTACTTCTGAGGCTGTATAAGGCTCTGATCAGATCCCATTTGGAATATTGTGAGCAGTTTTGGGCCCCGTATCGAAGGAAAGATGTGCTGGCCTTGGAAAGGGTCCAAGAGGAGGTTCACAAGAATGATCCCTGGAATGAAGAGCTTGTCGTATGAGGAACGGTTGAGAACTCTGGGTCTGTACTCGTTGGAGTTTAGAAGGATGAGGGGGGATCTTATTGAAACTTACAGGATATTGCAAGGCCTGGATAGAGTGGACATCGAGAGGATGTTTCTACTTGCAGGAAAAACTAGAAGCAGAAGACACAATCTCAAACTAAAGGGGCAATCCCTTAAAACAGAGCTGAGGAGGAATTTCTTTAGCCAGAGTCCAAATCACTGGGTGATAGATAGGTTCTTTATTAATAAGGGGATCAGGGATTATGGGGAGAAGACAGGAGAATGGGGATGCAAAAAACATCAGCCATGATTGAATGGTGGAGCAGATGAATCGATGGACCGAGTGGACTAATTCTGCCACCATGTCTTCTGGTCTTATGGTCTATGGTCACCCTCGATACTCTCTCCCACCCGATCGCGGGTATCAGTTGAGTGAACCTTCTTTGAACTGCTTCAAACTCATGTATAGGCTTTACTAATAAGGAGACCAAAAGTGTACACCAGCACTCCAGCTGTGGTGTCACCAATGCCCTGTACCACAGTCGCAAAATATTCTTACTTTAATCTCCCATTCCCCTTGCATTGGATTAATTTGCCTTCCTTATAACTTCCTGTTCCTACATACGGAGGGTAAAATTCTCCCAGTTTGAGACTAAATCCCCTCATGTAGTTAGGAATGTGGAGTGTTTCTCACTGCAGAGGCTAATGGCGAGACACGTCAAATAACCCGGCCGCAACATCATTAATTGTGATGTGGAGATGCCAGCGTTGGACTGGGGTGAGCACAGTAAGAAGCCTTACAACAGCAGGTTAAAGGCCAACAGTTTTGTTTCGAATCACTAGCTTTCAGAGCAGAGCTCCTTCCTCAGCTGAATGAAGAGGTGGGTTCCAGAAACATATATATAGACAAAGTCAAAGATGCAAGACGATACTTTGAATGCAAGCCTTTGCAGGTAATTAAGTCTTTACATGTCCTGAAATAAGTCCTGCTGACCCCAAAGGTGGATGCAAAAAGAACACGTGGGTGAGCAAGTGTTGAGGTCGGTTGTTGAGAAGACATGTGGTTTTCTGGGACTTAGTCTCAGTTGTTTTAGAGTATTTTATGCCCTGTAGCCCTCACCCCTCATCCTCATTCATCCACATCCAACCTGTGCCTCCATGGTCCCTCATCTCCCAAGGCCAAAACATCGCTCCATCCCAGCCTCCAAAGTCTCTCATACTCCACTTGTCAACTCAGTGACAACCCACCCAGTTTCCATAAGGGGCAAACTTTAGGATCCATGTTGGGATGAAAAATAACTCCTAAAAACCTATTACAGCTCTCACTATACAGAATTGATAGTGAAAACAAAATCATAGAATCATAGAATTATAGAATCCCTACGGTACAGAAGTAGGCCATTTGGCCCATTGAATCTGCACTGACCCTCTGAAAGAGTAGTCTACCTCGGCCCACCCTATCCCCACAACTCCATCCAACCTGCACGTCTTTGGATATGAAGTGGCAATTTAGCATGGCCAATCCACTTAACCTGCACATCTTTAGACTGTGGGAGGAAACTGCAGTACCCAGAGAAAACCCACCCAGATTGGGGGGTAGAACATGCAAACACCACAGACAGTCACCCAAGGCTGTAATTGAACCCAGGACCCTGGCGCTGTGAGGCAGCAATGTTATCACAGCATTGCATGTCACCGCATTCCACAAACATTGTACATGGCTGGCATGACAATTCTTACTATTTACATTTTTAGCCTATAAAGTTACAGTGATACTTGCTAGCTCACTGTTTTACAAACTTGTTTTCCCAGGACCCACTTTTACCAACCAGCCGACCTTTGCAACACACCATTGTCTCCTACTTTAATGCGACAGGTGAGCCTGCGTTGTCCTCATTATCTCACTCCAATCAGGTTGACAGAAGGAGAGGATAATGCACATGTCAGTTGCAGAATTCAGTTCCTTTGCGCTGTCTTCATCTTTGTGAGGGTAGAAATTCCAACCTCGAACATGTAGATTGTTGTGAAGGGCAATAGCAAAAAAAATGCTTGTTTTACCCAGCTCTGGATTCGCCATGGAGACACTGCTCCAGAATACTGACAGCCTCATGGACTTGTGGCGTGTTTTTAATGTGCTGTCACAGGTGAGGTGCAGGAGTTTAGTCTCTTCATTAATGGGAAGTTCACTAGATGTCCTGGAGCTCTGTCTCCAGCCCACACCAGCACTGCTTTGTCCTGCCGTGGATTTTCCTTAGCAGCTCTTTCAAGCAGATTCAGTTGCGAGATCCTAGCTTGTTTGTGTTTCTGATCCTCTCTTCCTTCTTACAAAATGACCAGTCCTCAGCACTTCACAGTCCTGTTGCTTGCATGATTTCATACCCAAAGCACAGAGTGTGTGACGTCAGTGTATGTGACAGGCGCGTGACCTGTTCTCTGCTGCTGCTTCTGCCGGGAAGACTCCAGCGTTCGCATTTAAAGGCCGGTCGCAGCCAGAAGTCTCAACTTAAAAGCTGGTGGCAGTCTTTGCACGCTTCTCCAGCGATCTGGACACCACCACCGGATCACTCCACAACTCTCCCGACACTCACTGTGACCCAGTTTGAAGAACCCTGTGCTAGCTAACTCGATACTAATACTCACATTAACCAGCACCCAACCCTATTGCTGACGCACATGTTACTAAGCAGACAAACTCACTGAAAAAAGCCCACCTTACCCACCTGTCAAGCCCACTTCGAAGCTTCACAATGCCAATCACCTGATCTACCTATGCTCTATTATCAATTCAGAAAAGACAATTTTTGTCGCAAACTTCTGGTGAGTTAATTGATCTTAACTGAATTATGAGAATTCATTAATTAGCAGCAATCTGTTTGGGCAGCACGGTAGCATAGTGGTTAGCACTGTGTCTTCACAGCGCCAGGTTCGATTCCCTGCTGGGTCACTGTCTCTGCGGAGTCTGCACGTTCTCCCCGTGTCTGCTTGGGTTTCCTCCGGGTGCTCCGGTTTCCTCCCACAGTCCAAAGACGTGCAGGTTAGATGGATTGGCCATGCTAAATTGCCCTTAGTGTCCAAAAAGGTTAGGGGGGTTATTGGGTTAAGGGCAGAGGGTTGAAGTGAGGGCTTAAGCGGTCGGTGCAGACTCGATGGGCCAAATGGCCTCCCTCTGCACTATATGTTCTATGTAATGAAATAACGAAAAGTCAACAAGACCCTAGGGCATGATTTTCTGGCCCTTCCCACCAGCAGGACTTTCCATAGAATCCCTATAGTGCAGAAGGCAGCCATTTGGCCCATCGATTCTGCATCAACCCTCTGAAAGAGTACCCCACCCAAGCCCACTCCCGCGCCTTATTCTCAAACCCCCACCTACCCTGCACACCTTGGACTGTAAGGGGCAATTTTATCATGGCCAGTCCACCTAATGTGCACATATTTGGACTGTGGGAGGAACCTGGAGCACCCGGAGGGAACCCATGCCGACATGGGGAAATCCTGTAGATTTCGGTGGGACCAGGAGATCCCGCTGGTAGCAAATGGCGAACTATCTGAACCACCAGAAGACATGCTGCGGGGAGAAGGTGTGGGGGGCGGGGGGAAGGGGGGTCTGCCACTGGCTCCTTCCTTTCTGTTCAGAATCCACTGCCCCTACGACTGGAGATATTAGGATAGGTAACGCTATGTTCAACAGTAGCATCTCCTGAAGTCAAATTGTGGTGAATGTATTATGGCAGCCATTCACTACTGTGTTGCATTGTACTATGTTGTTGCCCTTGTCGGCTCCCTCTATGGACCATTGTATTGTATTACACTGCTTTGTCTCATGTTGGTGCCCTTGTGGGCTCCACCTATGGACCATTGTATTGTATTACACCACTTTGTATCATGTTTGTGCCCTTGTGGGCTCCGTCCCTGGCTCCACCCCCTTGAGGGGAGGTATATAGAGCTGCTGCCCTGCAAGCGGCTCTCAATGCAGAGCAGTCACGGGCAGGCACAGTTGTAGCTGATTAAAGCCACAGTTCACTTCAACTCTCCGTCTCATGTGGATTGATGTTCGCATCACAAATAGCTTCTCTGTATTCACTGTCACCACTCACGACTGAGTAATGACCATGTGGTAAAGTACCAATGGCACCTGCTGCCAATGCATCTGTTTGACACAGACAACCTCTTCAGAGGAGAAAGAAAGTGGAGAAAACTGATCAAGAATTGGAAACAGTAAAGACAAAGGCTAGGTTATGAACGGAAAGTAAGGTCATCCATTCTAACAGAAGTTTGTAGGCAGCCATTAAAATGTACCATCAGATGAAAACACTTCTCGCAGGAAAGGAGTGAAAAAATAAACCTTGGGCTTTTCAAAGCTCGGGTGCATCATCACTACGAGATCTCCTGACGTAAGAGATGGAGAAACACCACTATCTTCCTGAGGAATGGGCAACAAAGTAAATCCACAGCCCGAGGAAAGATAATAAGAACATGAAAATCGTCCTTGAGTCAATGGTAGTAATCTTGCCTGTGAGTCACAACTTCAAGTCCAATAATTATTGTACAAACTTGAGCAGAGAGAGAATCTAGGCTCATACTTCAGTTTTGGCTTTCATGCTCGAGTCTGAGAGGGGCTTGAACCCACATTCTTCTGACTGAGCAGTCTGATTGCTACCATTAAGCCACACACAAGTGACACATGTGAGTGGTGCCTTTCAAATAAAGGGCATTTTACTTGAAGAAAACAAGGGTGGAGGCAAAACGAGATATTTTGTGGCCCATTACATTCATGGCTGGTACAAGAAGGTCAGAAAGTAAGCTGTTACAATCTTTTAATAAAAGGTCAAGAGCTAATCCTTGGCACTTGTTCATATGATGTTTGAAATGGGGGGAGAATAATGAGTACTGTATTATTTAACAAGAGAAAAGATAGCAACTTCAACCAACATGACTGTGAAAGATATGTCGCAGCTGAAAAAAACCTATTGGAATATTTTTAATGATGTGTTGGACATGGTGGAATATGGTGATGTTATGTTAGAAGAGCAATAGAGTTAAATGAAAGGATCCTAAATGGAGAGTGGATAACGGGTCAGCTAAATGGTATTAAATGAAGCATCTTGATCAGTGATAGCAGCTCTTATTGGACAGCTATGACCAGAGGAGTAAGGACATCAAATAAAGAACAGCGAAAGACCATCCAATCTGTTCATTAATCCTATATGCTCTGCTAACATTTTTCATTATCACAGGTTCTTTTTAATACTAACCAGGGAAAACTTGAGAAAATAATTTCTTTATGTTCTCTCTCCAAAAGGGTAATCAAACAAAATTATGATGTACCATTAAAAGTCTGGCAAGTTGTACTCCAGTTCATGAAACTTTCAGTAGTCCAGCACCATATCAATCAATGTGCTCCCCAAAATCTTTCATCATCTACCACCATTCTTCATGCTAACTTTATGTTCCTTTTACGAGAACACCCAAGCCTCTTTGAAAATCATCATTTACAAGTTTCTAATCTTTCAAAAAAATATTTTACTTTTCCGTCCTCATGATCAAAGTGAATAACTTCACATTTGCCTGAATTATACTCAAACTTCCATCTTGTTGCCCACTCACTTAACCAGTCTCTGGACTGGATTCTCCGGGCCACCAGCCACGTGTTTCTTGGCGGCGCGCCGTTCGCTGGTGGCGGGATTTTATCTACCCGCTGCTTGTCAATGGGATTTCCTGTGTTAACCATCCCATGTTGCGGTGAAACCCGCTGGTGAGGATGCGCTGCCAGTGGGAAAAGTGAATCGCAACGACTGGAGAATTCCTGCCTTTTGCAGCCTCTCTGTGTCCTCCTCAGAGCTTACATTTCCACCTCAACGGGATCGTCAGTAATCTAACTAAAGATTTCTTCTATTTATAAATAATTATAGTTTTAATACTAGATCAGCTGAAATATGCAGATGATATCTAATTGTTTCAAACAGTATTCATAGGAAAGAGAATTCAAGTGGATTAATTTTCTCATATTTCCTCTTTTTGACAACACTCACAATTTAATTTCAAGTTGTACACTGTTTTGAAGGTCAGATACATCATCATTATCACAGAAATATATAGCAGGATTATCTCTTTGTCCCTCTTAATAGATGATCACGTTCCTTTTTGCACAATGTCCATTCTTACGGATTTCTTGAAGATACAGAAGAATAAGTAGAACTGAATTGGTGCTTTCTCAAGTATCCTGATGTACAGTCGACCTGATTCAGGATTTTGGCCTCCATCCATGCCTCAAAACCTATCGATTATAGTACTGCTGCCTCACAGCGCCAGGGATCCAGGTTCGATTCCCACCTTGGGTGATTGTCTCTGTGGAGTTTGCACATTTTCCTCATGTCTGTGTGGGTTTCCTCCAGGTGCTCTGGTTTCCTCCCACAGTCCAAAGATGTGCAGGTTAGTTGGATTGAACATGCTAAATTGCCTCGTAGGGTGGTTTTTCAAAGGGTTGGTGCAGACTCGATGGGCCAAATAGCCTCTTTCTGTACTGTAGGGATTCTAGGATTTTATGATTAAGGGCAGCATGGTAACACAGTCGTTAGCACTGTTGCTTTACACACCAGGGACGTGGGTTCGATTCTGGCTTGGATCACTGTTGGTGCGGAGCCTGCACGTTCTCCCCGTGTGTGCGTGGGTTTCCTCCGGGTGCTCCGGTTTCCTCTCACAGTCCAAAGATGTGCAGGTTAGGTGGATTGGCCATGCTGAATTGTCCTTAGTGTCCACAAAGGTTCCGTGAAATTACTGGGTTTAAGCGATAGGGTGGAGGTGTGGGCAGCGCCGGCCCTAGGGTTGCTGGCGCCCCGGGCAAGCTGAACTTCGGCGCCCTTCGGGGGGGGGGGGGGTAGGGAGGGCGGGGTCGGGGGGGGGGCGGGGTCGGGGGGGGGTAGGGGGGGCGGGGGTCGGGGGGTAGGGGGGCGGGGCCGGGAGGGGGCAAGGGGGGCGGGGCCGAGAGGGGGGTGGGGGGGCCGAGGCGGGGGGGCCTGAGGCAGGGGGGGGCCCGAGGTGGGGGGGGGGCCCGAGGCGGGGGGGGCCCGAGGGGGGGGGCGGGGCTGAGGGGGGGGCGGACGGAGGGGGGGGGGGCGGCCGGAGGGGGGCGGGAGGGGGGGGCGGAGGGGGCCGCCCTGGGGGAGGGCGGCCACCGCGCATGCGCTGGTTGGCACCGGCCCAACTGCGCATGCGCGGGACCCGAGTCTCTGGCGCCCCCTAGCACATGGCGCCCCGGGCGACTGCCCGAGTTGCCGGTGCCTTGGGCCGGCCCTGGGTGTGGGCTTGAGTAGGATGCTCGTTCCAAGGCCAGTGCAGACTCGATGGGCCAAATGGCCTCTTTCTCTACTGTAGGAATTCTAGGATTCTATAACTATCTCATTATCAGTTGCGTTTACTTCATCTGGAGCCTTGTCAACGTGTTCCCGAAATGCAACTCCAGTAGCAGAGAAGCTGACCTTGGTTTTCTCAGTGAAAATAAACACAAAAAATCTGTGAAGAATAATTTCCATCATTTGAAGGCCATTGACTGCTTCTTGACTATGAATATCATTGGTACAATGCGGGTTATATTCGCAACTGTCCTGATCTTGTCCACTTTGACTATTTTGTTAGTCTCCCTAACCAACTTGTATTTTTTTGCCCTTTGGTCTACACATGGCTTTATACAGGAAAGCCCTTTCGGGTACAATTGCTTTGGATTGCTAATAGCATTTTTCTGAAGAATTCCACTCATCGCCTGTACTTTTTCATACTGAAATTCTGGTCCAGTCTACTTCCATCCAAATCTACTTTCCAAATAGAAGCATACGATTCCTACATTGCAGAAGGAGGCCCTTCGGCCCATCAAGTCTGCACCGACCCTCTGAAAGAATACCTTACCTAGGCCCACTCCCCCACCCTATCCCCATAACCCCACAGAATCTGCATATGGTTGAACACTCAGCAGAAATTTAGTGTGGCCAATCCATCCAACTCGCACATCTCTGGACTGTGGGAGGAAACCAGAGAACCCGAAGGAAAATCACGCAGACACGGGGAGAAAGTACAGACTCCCACAGATGGTCACCCAAATCCAGAATTGAACCTGGGTCCCTGGTGCTGTGAGGCAGCAGTGCTAACCACTGAGCTGGCAGAAAGTAATGGTTGTATGTGGTAATACACCCCACCTTCTCTTGTGCAAGCTTGTGTTATCCTATACCATAATCTGGTCATTGTGTTCAAGGTGTTAACTCACCATAGCCTTCAGCATTTGCCGTTTATTATACGGGACCTAGCATAAATGTCCCCTCAGCCCCTTGTAAGTTACTAAATCATTTGGACCAAATGCTTATCTTCTTTTTCACTGGTGGAAATTACCTCATGGTCACTATTATCTCGCTACCTAATCAACCCACTTCCCATCAACGCTTCATAATATCCCTGAGGGTCACTGCTGGTGTCACAGTACTTCAATCTGAAGCCACAGTTTGCAATCGTCCTGTTACTAACCACAACTCAATATTAATGAGAGCCAAGCACCAGTAATGGTTACACCTCTGGCCTCACTAATTCAGTTCAAGGATTGTTTTGCGATAAATTTAATAGGAGTAGCCATTAAAATACCACTAAAAACTATTATAAATGCACTGACATGAAAATGTTTAGGGCTGTCATCTTGTTTTGTACAGACTACATACAGTACGTGTTAAGGGATACTTCAGCTATAATTCAGAGGAAATTTGCCGGAATCATATTGCAAAGGAGAGACATCAGATAGGTAAAGAGAGTGGAAATTCTTGGATTCGGACCCAACAACAGTGATGGCACTTTGAAAAAACCTTCAGTTTTTTCTGCAACACTTTGGGGTATCCTGGCCCTGCATTTTGCTTCTCCTCTTTCTAAATGACATCCAGGGCAGAATTTTAAGCCAGATCAGATTCTATTCAGACGAGGTTAAAAGGGTGCCATGGTGGTACAGTGGTTAGCACTGCTGCCTCACAGTCCAGGGTCCCAGGTATGATCCCAGCCTCGGGTGACTGTCATTGTGGAACATAGAACATAGAACAGTACAGCACAGAACAGGCCCTTCGGCCCTCAATGTTGTGCCGAGCCATGATCACCCGACTCAAACCCACGTATCCACCCTATACCCGTAACCCAACAACCCCCCCTTAACCTTACTTTTTGTAGGACACTACGGGCAATTTAGCATGGCCAATCCACCTAACCCGCACATCTTGGGACTGTGGGAGGAAACCGGAGCACCCGGAGGAAACCCACGCACACAGGGGGAGGACGTGCAGACTCCACACTGTTGCACGTTTTACTTGAGTGTAATACGCGTTTATTGGAGTGTATTAACACGCCTCCGTTTAAAGGCCGTGTGCTTAACACTGCTAGGCTCTGTATGTGTAATTTCAGCTCGGAGTCGCCAGGTGTCGTATATAAACACCTCACAAGTATCTCAAGGTCAGGTTCAAAGTAATAAAACTATACACCGATTAGTAAGTTCCAACGATCAATATTTATTATACAAATATAATAAATACGCATGCACACGCTAAAGACTAATACCTATTTCTACTATTAAACGACTAAATACTTATCTAAGTGGGAACCAGCAAGGTCAGGGGACAAGGCCTTTGTTCCTTTCTGGGCTGCACCTTCTGTTCGTTATTAGTCGAGTACTGTATAAGTTCACGTAGCGAGCGTCGTTTTGGGACTTACTGAACGATGGCTGGTGCTCAACGGCTGGTGATGGAAGACAGGATCAACGGCTGGAGTCGGAGTCAGGATACAACAGCAACGGAGTCAACAGCGGAGCCGGAGCAGAGTAGAGCAGAGCAGACAGGACCATGTGCGGGGTCTATCTTTATAGTGGCCCCCAATGTCCGTGCCTTTTCGGGGGGGGCTTTACCTGCCATGCATCGATTGGATCAATTCCCAATCGATGCCTCACAAATCCCCCAATCTGAGGGTCTCTTCTCGATGGGTGGGGCGGTCTCTAGGGTCTTTGTGATGGATACTTCTGGTGCCGTTTCGTCTGGACGTCCACTCAAAGTATCCATTCAAAACCAAATGTCGCTACAGTAGTCCCCCGTTATACCGCGCTCCGCAATACCGCGGTTCGCGATATACCGCGGGGGGGGCTGATGGACCCCAACTGTCAGTTGTGTCAATTTCAGCGGCCGGCTCACTTTGATCCGGAGAAGGAAGCTGCTCTCTCACTGAAACAATCAGCTGGCCGCTGAAATTGACACTGCCGGCTGCTCTCTCCTTCCAATCCAACTTTTAAGTTTTAATGTTTCTGATTGGAGGGAGAGAGCAGCCGGCAGTGTCAATTTCAGCGGCCAGCTGATTGTTTCAGTAAGAGAGCAGCTTCCCTCTCCGGATCAAAGTGAGCCGTCCGCTGAAATTGACACTGCCCGCTGCTCTCTCCCTCCAATCAGAAACATTAAAACTTAAAAGTTGGATTGGAGGGAGAGAGCAGCGGGCAGTGTCAATTTCAGCGGCCGGCTCACTTTGATCCAGAGAGGGAAGCTGCTCTCTCACTGAAACAATCAGCTGGCCGCTGAAATTGACACTGCCGAGGGGGGGGGCGGGTGTTGGGGAGGGGAGAAGAGGGGGGGCGGGTGTTTGGGGGGGGGAGAAGGGGGGGGGAGAAGAGGGGGGGGAGAAGAGGGGGGGGAGAAGATGTGGGGGGGGGAGAGGGGGGGGGG